>NC_086235.1:23572500-24182333 GCF_036321145.2 Pelmatolapia mariae | reverse complement strand
CATAAGTGAACTTTTCCTCCTGAGACCTGCATATAATGAAAGATCTTGAAAATGATTGCAGTGCTACTACACTTATTGTCACTGCCAGGCCCTTCTCTCTTATCCCAGGTTACTTCTCTGTCCAAAAACGGTGAAGTACCCAGGCATATTTCTGTTCATGGGGTCCTTTACCATGAACATTCATATAAGTTTACAGTAGTCCCCCAGACTAGTTTTAATATATTTTCAGCATGAAGCTGACTCTAAAAAATGTGTGTCCAGTGTTGAAATATTCTTTTCAATTTTTCGTGATGTTTTATTACTGTCACACATTTTTCAAATTAAGTCCACACTCAGTATTTGAATAGCAGAGGGCTACATTTTGGGGATCATCCTTTTTAAGTTATCCTATTTAAGTTGATAAAAAGCTGAATGTACATCATTGAGGAAGCTCGACAGGAAATGTTCTTCATGCAGATTTCTTTTGCATTCTCAGAAGGATGTCAGCTGGCTATCTTATGTTAAAATTTTTAGATTCGATGGCTCCCTGGCTGCCTCAGTTGAAGCCATTTGAGTTTCTCTCAGTGTTTTGCACCGAGTTGCATCATATCTTAACTTGCCTCAGGAGGGCTCCACAGAGACCAAATTACCTATTCCTGAGTTGCTCTGCAATCAGTTTCCCACATATTTTCATTTAGCTGGATTTAATGTCCTGTTCTGTTTCTGGAATAAGCCCTGGAAATGCAACTTTCCCTGTTAATTTATAATCTGGTTTATCATGTTTTGCCTTATCCTTGATTGATGTCCCGATTTAATGATTCCACCAATAATGAGTTTGATTATATTTGCTGTTCTAAACAACCAGTAGCCAATTAATCTTTTCTGCTTTGTACTATTCCGTCTGTTTAGAATCTAGCCAATTTAATCTTTTCAAATTACATTCTATCAGTGATAGATTACGGTCTTTTGTGTAATGAGCTGGCAAGGAGTTTATATTCCTTATAGCCAGAAAAACACAATACAAAATGAGTGAGAACAAAAGCCACAGGCTAAAATGATGTTAAGTGATTCTGCAGTCACAGAAAAACATCTCATGGGAGCTGGGAGGATGTTTTAAATATTCCAGTGTGCTATATTCCCGAGATCCTGCTGGTTGACTTAAGTCAAGACAAGACTTAAATGAACAGAACTTTTGATTTGTAGCTGCTTGCTGGATGCTGTTTAAATAAAGTGAAATTAGATCAATCTTTCACCTTGATTTTGCAATTATCCTGGTGCTTTTATTACCCTTTAGTTATTATTGCTATGGAGAGCTCTGATTGCTTTTAGTACTTATTACATTTTTTGGATATTCTCCTACTTTTCTTTCTTTTCTTAACTTAAAATAATAGACTGTAATAATGCATGCAAGGAACATTTAATATGGCTGCAATGCATTTGAAAAAGTGGATCTATTTTTTGCTTTGACGTTTTTGTGGAGACAAATGGTTGAACTTCCATAGCATATAGTAAATGAATGGAAAACATGAGATAGTAGACTAACTATATATAGCATATTCCCAGTCTTTGTTGTAGTTATAGTCCTCATCATTATCATTTTGTCTTTTGTTCCTCCTTCTCATCTAGAAAACACAACACCACCTCTTCCCTCATGCTGTTGAACTACGGCGTGCGCATCTTGCTTTGAGTTTGTTGAATGTGAGCTGACAGTATCCATAAACTACTTGGGTTATCAAAGGTTCACAACTGATGGAAGCAGTTTGTGTATTTGAAAGAAACAAGGTCTTTTACAGAGCCGAGAGGGTAATATATTCTATCCTCTAGACTGATGGTTATTCTCCAGACTCCCTTTCTTTGCAGTTTGAGTGCACTTCATTGGCCTTTAGAGTGAGCCGAAAACTTTCCTTTTGCTTGTGTGTGCTCACTAAGCCTGACTACGGCTCTGGATATTGACTGTGCATATTCTTTACACTTTGACACTCTCCAACACTTATAGAAGTTCCTTGAAAAGAGATTTTGTGTAGGTGTCCGTGTGCCTTTTGCAACTTTCTCTGAAAGCAAATTTCTGTAGGTGTGTGCCATTTGTGTATCCTAATAGACTTCTCTGCTTTTCTTCCTTGTCCTCCATCTCTGTCCCCCATGTTCTCTCCCCTTATCGATGCCCTGTCTGCTGCTGAAGTTGGCAGCTGTATTTTGCAGATGGTATAAATTAACTCTCATTCAGAAGCAGAATGATGGGGAAGAAATGAATGACTCCTCTTCCACACCCAAAACTATCAAATGCAGCATCTGATTAAAAACCTTCTGTCTCCTGAAATTGTAAGGTGTAATAAGTCAGAGGTAAAAAACGTATTCTAGTTTATATCGATTATAAAGTTATCATAACCTTATAGAACCTTTTAACTAATTCAGAAACATGTAAACTGTAAAGCTGTATACTGCTGTAACAAAATTAAACAGAGTTAGCCTTAAAGTGATCTTCAAACCTCTCTTGTTTTCACTCTCAAAACTAGATTTGATGCATGTTTCACTTTAATGTATACCTTTAATGTCCTGCACTTTGACCATTATCTCTGTCACAGTGCCATGTGAAAACAGTGCATTAGCTTGCCTGCATACATTCGGTGGGTGAATACTGTATCTATGACTGGACTAAGTGCACGTAATGTATTGCATGGATTGCATATGCTTATTGGTGCATTCAGTGTGGCTGCGTATGTGCTTCTGCCTGCTTCTGCATGCATGTAAACGGTGTAAATCATGTTGATAAGTATATTACAGTCTTCAAAATGATTGTTAGAGGTAGAAAGGAAAGTGTCTCAATTCTGCTAATAAACATATTCAGCAAAAAAAGAAAGGGAAACACATATACTCAGATACTGTGTGTGTTTTCAATACACACTCACAAATGCCAGCTGCAGTTTTAATGTGAAAGGCCTATTCCTGACAATGACTTGTGGCTTTTAGATGAAGCTAAAAGCTGCCAAGATGACTTGAAGAGATTTTGATGCAAGCTTGAGTAGGAGGTATGTCACAGTAGCAATACCCCCTTGCCATTAACCTATGGAAAGAGCCTTTGTGGGAGACTAGGGGAGAAAAAAGGGTAATGTTCGGCTGCCTGACACTAACTCATAAGTACTGTAGCCATAGGAAAAGTTGGCCAAGAAGGCTCTTGTGCTCTTGTATGTGTGTGTGCATGAGTTCAGGTTGTGTCTGCTAGTTCTGCTGAAATGTTTCATTTATTCAACGTCACTCAGCCAGCAACCCCACTACTGTCACCATCATCGTAACTGGCAGCTGGCAGGCTGCATGCTACTGCAGCTGCCTTGCTTTGGGTCAAAGAGAGAGCGACAGCGAGAGAGAGAGAGAGAGAGAGAGAGAGAGAGAGAGCGACAGCGAGAGAGAGAGAGAACAAAAAGAATGAGCAAGAAATATCAGATGAAACATGGAAACCATGCAGAGTGTGTGTTTGTGAGTGCAAACAGAAGGGGTGTGAGAAGAGGTAAGATGTGGGCTGCAAGAAAGAGACAAGAAAAGACAAAGAGCAACAGGAGAAAATGCAAAGGCTTGGAGAATATTATTGCTGGTAGATAAAGGAGAAAGTCTGAAAAAAATAGAAGAGAGGATATGAAAGATTGAATATAGACAGACCTACCTTTCAGTGCCAGCCATTGAATACGCAAGGAACCATCTCTTTTGGTGGAAATAAAATAAATAAATATTGTAAGACACTGTACAGACTACCATCGCAACAAAAAACCCACTAAATGTAATAATATAATAATAATGTAATAATATTTGATAAAATATTTCATAAAATATTTCATAAAATAGACAAGAAATGCTTTTGATTGAGTACTGTCTTGCTTCATCTGTTAACAGTAAGGATGTAGGCATGGCTCTTTCACACCTGGTGGAAACTCCAACAACGCAAGTCTGAAAGCACTTAGTGTTGATTTTCGACATACATGTATGATCCCAGTCAGAACTGCTAAGCTGTTGCCGTAACAAAAATGATAGCAATGTACCATGAAGCCCAACTTTTTAAAAAATCTCGTCTCACAATCAATCAGGTAATCTCATTTACATTTAAATTGTCATGCTCAGAACTGACAGAGCACGAAGGCAGCGTGTGTCTGACAAGACGACACTTTGCATCTCCCGCGTAGCTGTAGCTTTTTTGTGTATCTAAACGAGGTTTAATGAGCTAGAAGACTCAAGATATTTGTTAAAAAAACAAATGGAAAAAATCTGTTTCATATTATTTTGATACACAGTGGATTCTTGGCCCATTTTCCTGGGTCATGATGACTTCGGCCATAAAACTACAGACAAAGTGAAAGAACTTGCGCTGATAGATTATTTTGTAACAGTATCTGGCTGCACTGTGATAGGAGAAACAGTTTGTTAACAACTTTAACTGAAAACTGGGTCAGAAGTCTATAACCTGTGAAGGGTTGCTCCATGATGCTCCCAATGAGCCCTAACTCAGTATTAATGTATTCATTTGTTATGTGCCCACTCTCCCCACCCAGATTTATATGTGGCCATTTTTGAACGATGCAGAATCCTGTAGAACCAGGAAGAACAATGGCATTGTTAGACAGGAAGTCTAATGAGGCATGAAATCAATATGTACGATCCTGCCTCACCCGGGGCATGCTGGGTAATGGAGTGTCAGGAGTGCTTTGGAGCTATTTTAATCACAGAGACCTTGGAAAATCCACAAATAAACAGACTGGTTCCTGCCAAAATCCCACAACCCTCTGAGATGTGTGCTGTGGTTATGTATCTGTGATTACTTTTTACATAATTGAATTTACTGAGCGTCCATATGCCCGCACCTGCATGAAACAAAAATTAAGCTGTTTGGATTTTTTTGCGTGTGTGTATCTTTGCATGAATTTATTGTGAGCAGAATTGTGAGACCCCGATTATAAGCATGTGATCAAGCCTCACCTGTAAGGATCACAATAACAGAGCCCTCATGCCAGCTCTACCTTCTCGCTTCCAGTCATTTCCTCTCCCTCACCAGGCACTGTTTCATTAGCCTTTAACGCTACAGCAGAGCCCAGTGCTGATCCTATGTGTGAAGTAAGAGGTCTTCCTGTTAGTCACATAGCTGAACCTTGAATCCCAACAATAATGTTAACCCCGCCACCCCACTATTTGCATGCAAAATGCTACCTGAACATCAAATTGCTCACGCTTGCTTTTGCCTGCATGCTATTGAACACTCTTGCTTGCAGTCTTGTTAGCAATATCTTGAATGATAATGGAATAGCCAAAAGCCTAATGTGGATTTTGAATTCTAGTCATTAACACAGGGTGCGCCCAACTGTAATGTTGATTCTAAAATTTTACAGATAGCTTTTGCTAATGCTCATTCTTAACTCTAAGTACACCCCATGATTCAATAGCTTGCAGAAGTATCATTTACAGCAATAACTCAATCATACAGAATCTGAACAAAGTCTTACAGAGAACATCATTTTCTGTATGACTTCATCAGTCTTTCACATCGTTATGGACGTTCTTTACAACGTTGCATCAGTTCAGTGATGTTTGGGGGCATTTGTTTTTGCACAGCAGTCTTAAGGTCCTGCCACAGCATTTCAGTGGGGCTGAGGACTGTACTTTGCTGCTGTGTTTTGGATCATTGTCCTGTTGCATGACCTAGTTTCAACCAAGCTTCATCCTTTGGACAGATGGCTTCCTGTTTGACTCTAGAATACTTTGGTACACAAAGGAGTTCATGGATGACTCAATCACTGCAAGGTGCAGGTTCTGTGGCTGCAAAACTATTTTTAGCCCTCCACCACTATGCTTGAGGTTTGTGTGCTGATGTGCTTTTTTTGGCTTTTAGTAGTCCCATGCTAGGGTCAAGCATCTCCACTTTGGTCTTGTCTGTTCAAAGTATACTGGGCATCATTTACTGAATATTTGCATGAAAAGGTTTTGACCTGTGCAACAAATGCATGCAGAATTACCATTGGATTTATGAAACATGCATACCAGCCTGTATTGTTCTCACCACTGTGCATATGTTAGTGTAAATTTGAATCATTCTGAACCAGCAGTCTTGTGCAATCTCAATATCATTTGCATACTATCTGCATACTGTACCGCCCCGATTTATCTATATAAGGAAAAATGTTTACACCCAGGTGAAGCAGAGAAAGTAGTGACAGTGTTGTAAGAGAGAAGCCTGCATCTCTAAGGCAAGAAACAAGGAGGAAGTCTGGCACGCAGGCTGTCATTTGTTTATACACATCGTCAGAAGAACTCCTAAATTTGCTGCTAAAGTACGACCAAATCTTGGGTTCTTTAACTGTTCTCTAAGTGTTGCATGGTCTGGCATTGGGGTGAATTTGCTGGGATGTTCACTCCAGGCAAGATTGGAAGCTGTGTTCTCCACTTGTGAATGATCAAGTGGTCCAATGATCCAGTGATGGACTTAAACCCTTCCCCAGATTTATAAGCATCAACAATAGCTTTTCTGACATCATTGCTCATTATCTTTTGTCCTTGATATCCCTGAATCCTCCAAATCAACAAACTTCCAAAATGTCTGCTTTTTTGTGGCAGCTTCACTTGTTGATGATCAAGTAATTGTGTGTGTTTGATTAGCACCACCTGGCTGCTATATACCTAATTGCTATGGAAGCATTAAGGATGTACTTAAAAGAAAAGAAAATCTTTTTTTCCATTGTGGTAACAAAATGGTAACATGGTGATAACATGTCTGTATGTTACCACTCTTCCTGCATATGGTGTTGGGAGCTTTAAAGGGTTCAGCTGGTCTAAAGCAGCACAGTTGCATATTTTAGTAAAGCAATCTCCCAAGTCTGGAAATGAGCCAGACTTGGGAAACCACACACTGATGTACTAGAAAAACACTAACAGACTGAATGCGTGTGAGAGGATCCTCTGTTTACAGGCAAAGCTAAGTGTTGGGGTCAGGCAACAGGGAAGATCCTGTTGGACAGAAGTGGAGAAACATTGTTGCTAAGACCTTCAATTGCTCCATTGTCCTCTCCTCCCATTACACAAAACCTCCACATACACAGCAGATGCAGTTGCGTGGGTGCTTGAAGAGTACCTTTCTGATACAGACGCTGGACTGCTTTCACTTGTTCGCTCTATTGTTTTCATGAAGCTGTTCTCTCTGTCGACTGTCTCTCCCACTCTGCACTGTTCTAATGATACACTGTTATTTATATCCCTTAAGCAACTATAGCTCTGCTTTTTATAGCGCACTGGAATCTTTTTAATGTTTGTCTGTATTCTACTGTTCAAAGATTTACTTGTGCTTTACACTTGGTGCCACTAGTTCTGTAGCCTAGCTGACATGATTAGAAAACATGAGACGGCCCCGTGTGTTAAGCTTTATCCCCATTTGAGAGGAAATAGGCCTTTCATTCTCCTTGAGTCTCCATCGATCTGAAAATGAGAAAATGGAAAGATTACTCTGTGATGGAAAGAGCCATTAAAGAGCGTGGGAGGCAAAGCGCTCAGAAAATACCAAAGTATTTATCAATTCTCTGTTTTTTAAACCTTAATAATCCAGAAATTCTTGCTCTTTGTGCATGCTTTTTTGAACTGCGCCAGATATACAGTCCCATTGAGAGGCTCGATTGTTCAATGCTTGCAGTTTTATATCCCAAATATGCTGACAAGGTTTGAGTGGCGTGGTCATCTTTTAGTTTTTCACGAACTATGTAGCCACTCCTATTAAATTGATCTGTCCTGTGTCTCAATCCATTGTGCACTACTTCAATTTCAATTTGAAGTGTATACAAATATGTATTTTTTTTTTTTACCAGACATTTACAGTCAAGAATATTATTAGTAACTGGTAAATCTCACTTGATTTACATAAAATAAAAGACAGTTGGAGGGAATAAACAATGGCATCCAGGCCTTAATATGCCTTTACTTGCTAACTTCCTGTCCTTACCACAGAATGTTATTTGTCACTCATTCGCCGTTTAATAGGAGCATGCTAATATGTTTCCATTAAACATATCTCCTTTTGTAATCTGAGTTAGCATTCTGCTCGACATCCCTTCTGGCAGTGGGATCTTACCTCTGAATTGGGACACAGCGTCATACCTGGAAGCACTACATTACAAACAGTCCTGTATTGCTAGACGCTAAAAGGCTCGGGTGGGTAGATGGGTGTCAAGTGCTTTTCATAGTTCAGCCAGCACTGATGTCAAACCTGTTTTTTCTAACCTTTTATTGACTGCAGTGCTGGCTGGGAACAGACTTAATTTACTCTTGACTAATATTTGAGGGCCTGCCTGATAGTGTGGTGGATCTGCAGTCATATTTTATTGACTAGCCATTTTAATTGAGTTCTGTAACCCTGCTGTGTAATTCACCTCGCAGCCTGTTAAAGCTGCTGTCAATGTGTTGCCCAGTCAATTACTGTTATATGCTATGCTACACCATGCCAACTTTATAATTTTTAGGAGTTCAGGAAGCGAATCTGCAGGAACCCCATTTTAATGTTTGTCTTGTTCGTCTTTTTATTTTAATATGTTAAGAATTTGTGCAGCATAAGCCATAAGACCTGGAGGCAGAACCTATTTTGCGTGATCAGCCGTCGTGACTCAGTTGATGCTTTAAATTTCATGATTGCTTAAAGGTTTTATTTATATTCAAAACTTATGAAATCAGACAAAGCTTTTTCAGCACATTGATTAAAAACCTATGGTCAAGGCAAAAGTTTGTCACTCGCACTTTTTTTCCAGTTATTGCAAAGCCAGCTTCTACATGTTCATTCAAATGCAACCAAAAATCTATTTATTAGATACTAAAAGGATGTTTGAAATGGTATTCACAGGGATTCATTGCGCATTTAATGTTTCGCCAAATGCTTGAGCAAATTTGACCAAACTGACCTTTCACCTTGTTATTGCATGTATTTTGGACCGAAGTAAGCATTTCAACTTTAGACTCTGTAGTGTAGACAGTAAGTCACTTTCCCTGAGACTGCAGGTACAGAGGTTAACGCACTGGGTGGCCAAGTCCTTGCAAGAAATATAACAATTCATGAATATCTTCAAGGCCTGACTAAGGTTGAAGAATGCTAATAGTGTCAATGGTTGTGGTCTGTTTTGTTCAATGCTTAAATTTGTAATGTATCCTACTGTGATAGACTGCATTCTTCAATCATGTATTTACAACAGCCATAGAATTTGTATTTTGCTAATTATCAGTAGCTAATATATGAATACAGATTAAAAAAAACACACAATTTAAAGTGGACCACCACTCCAACACTTCAAATATTTCATGGCATCATCTGCACTAATACACTATTCAATTTCTGCTATTTAAAAGAAGGTAGAATTTGTTAGTGGCATTCACTTCAGAAGTACTTCCCTTACCTTGTTTTTGCAAGGTATTCATATGTCCACACTCTTGGCATGTCATATAACATTCCATCCCAGCATGTGAGTTATGGCTTTGTGCTTTCTGTATGCAACATTACATCTCCATATGCTGTTCTGTGAAGTTGTGAGTTCAGTTATCTCCACCATCACAAGTATAATATGTCAGTGCTGTACACAGCCCAGCAGGAAGGCTCAACTAACAGCTTTGCAAGGCACCGTAGTCTTCTCCCTTTCGGCATTTTAAATAGATAAATTATGATCACACTCTTCTGCAGTTGTCTGGCCGCCAGGCTTGACATATACACTGTAAAGACACTGGTTAATGAAGAATTGGTCTGTCACTGGAGTTGTGTTGGAAATAAGGCAGATCACTCCATCTCTCTCTCTCTCCCCCCCTCTCTCTCTCACTCTATCAGTCTTTCCTGTTGTTGTCTCAGTCTTCCTTCCTGTATACCCTTACTGCTCCATTGCACCTCCACCCATCATTCATCCCTGTGTTGCATTTTCTGATTGCATTATGTGTGTAAGGAATAAATGAAATTTTGATGTTGCAAATGCATCATACCGCTTCTTTCTAGCTTGCTGTCTCTCTCTCACAAACACATGCACACACACACACATGCACACACATACAGACACACACAGATACCCATAATGCATTGCGGTAGCTCGAGATGTGCATCTAACCATCTCTAATGAGCTTGCTTGTGTTCCTAGCTGTCGTTGTTTTGTTTTTTTTAAAGTAATTTGTGGTTGCCATAGAAATTTTCTCAGCTAAATGTGCTCATCATTATTTGGTGCTTAAATCTATCATTGCCAGTAGCTCAAAGGCTGGAAGGCAAATAAAGTTTGATTAATAAGTTCGATAAAACTTTTTTTTATTTAGATAGAAAAGTGAGTTTGGAGTGTCTCTGTTGTTTCTGTTTGCAACTTTAATTATGTTTTATGGACCCCTAATGGTTATGTTTTCAAAATGGGAGGGCAAATTTTAAAGATACAACCATCCATGTTTGTCATATAAACAGATAAGTCACTGGTCATAAAGAGACCGGTAAAACCAGTGCGTGTGCACTTGAGTAAGTTGGCATGAGGTGGGCTGGTAAAGTCAGCTATTGTTCCCTTGTAAATGTATTCTAATGCAATAACACAACTTGCTCCATTGCTCCTGTAGCAGAAGATGCACAATGATTAAAAGAGTTTCCAAGATTTGCATTCTCCAAAGACGGGGCTTATTTCTCCGCTTTTCTCTTTTGGGAGGGATCAGCTAGTCTTGACAAGTCATGTCATCATATGGGAATTCCCTTTGAACTCATGACTGGATCGTGAATATTTTAGTAGTGGTAAGAGTTGAAACCTCATTTACTATTTTTTACTCTTTTTACTCCAGTTTTGGGGTGGAAGTGTCATATTGTCAGTGGGTTATGCCCATGATAGCTGCTCTACCCTGTCTGGCCTAATTGTAACTGTCACTAGAGATGTACTAAAAACGCACTTTTCTGTCTCTCCCCCCTCTCAGATATTTGAGTTTTTGAATCTTTAAATCCGTACTCCTTTCCCACTTTTTTCCTGGCCAGTCCTCATAACCATCCAGCTTCCATCAATCTTGAGTGTTTTTTCTTTGTCACTTATTGTTCCTGCTTTCTCTCTCCTCTCTTTCCTGACTTTCTCTTTATAAGTCCTTTCTTCTGTCTTCACCTGCCCAGCCTGTTATTTAACTTTTTAAACCTCCCTACCTTTATCTTTGTGTCCCATGACTACCTCCCACACTCTTGTCCCTCCCTGTGCTGCTCTCCATCTGTCTTATGTCTCTGTGGTACACTTCTGCTTGAGTGGGCTGCCAGTAACTTGTCAGTCATCTGTCAGTTTTGCTCCTTCTTCCTTTTAACTTAACCTTATTTCTATTTATTCAGCTTTATTTGCATGATTTTGCCCCATGCTGTGGAAGGAGTTTTGCAAACTTTTCTGTTGCTTCCATGACCTTATCAGACCCTGCGTTCCTAACCATCCTCCACGGGTTTCTTTTTCATTTCTGCGCTCATATTTGGCACACACATCCTTTCCATTCTCCTTTCATCAGTCCTAGTGTGTTATGTTTTTATAGCTCCCTTTGTTATAATTTTCAGTGCCATACTCATTCTTTTTTCCCTCCCACCTTCTACCTACCACAGTACTTTTCTGTCATTTTCTTCTTCTCCTGTCTCCTTTGCACTTCCTCTCTCAGGTGGCATGACTTAGAACAACTTTACCCCTTCACCTCAATTGAGATACTGGGTGTAAAGGCTAAGACAACCTCCCTGTCACGGGAGATTTATTCCCTCACCTTTTGGAGCTCTTGATCAGGGTCTGTGTGCATCTGTAATCTGCCTCTGAAAGGTGAGGCATTCAACCCGCACCAGGCTGCTATGGCCTTCCTTGATGGCTGGCTGGAGACCAAGTCTGTCAACTCAGCATTAAACATTTAAAACTTGGTCTGTAGATCACCTGATGCATAGTAATGGAACGAACAGTCTTGGGTATGGAAACCACAAAGGGAAGCAGACGCGGCAAAGAGAGAACAAGAAAGAGTGAGGCAGGCACTGATAGAGAGAGAGAGAGGCAGAGTGTTAGGGAGAGAGAAGAAATTCTCTTCATGCCATTTTCTTTGAAACAATGAGGGTGAAGACTAAGTAGTTACAGGAGGTGGAGGTGTATAAAGTATAGCCAATGCCCTCTGCTGCTGCTCTGGGCCAAGCAATACTTTTCTGCTTGGTATGGATGAATATTTTGCCTGTTTATGTCTCACTTGCCAAGAGTAGAACAGCTTAGTTTCAGTCTTGGCAAGTAGAACAGTTTTTTCAAGTGATACCTGTTTACAGTTTCCCATGTGTTTACCCACAAAAAGGAGCAGAATCTTACCTTAAAAAACAGCGGGATGTTTAACAATCTTCATTTAATCCATATTACAATAAGTTGTTCTATTTTAAAGTAAGTAAGTCAAGCAAATAATATTGCAGTTAAAGACCCCAGAAAGGAAAAATTACATTGAAAAAAAGGCAATATGGTGGTTGGTATTGCTGAGAATTTGTTTATACTTAAATGCACATCTCAACATTTTAAATTCAATCGAAAGAAAACATTGTCTTACATCCTGTAGGTGGGTTAAAGTATGTCTTCCCACAATTCTGCATCCTGTTAGGACAGGCAGCTCTGATTATGTTAATTAGTCATCAGTGCCTCCCACCACTAAGAATTTAAATAAATTATCAACACTACTGCTGTAGTACCACACAGCTGACTCTCAGGTCCATGTTCTGGTTAACAGGTACGACTGCAACCTAAGCATTTTCTCCCATTTAGTTGGCATTTTGCATATCATGCAAAATAACGGCGCCTTTTAGCCAGCTGGCATACTTCACTGATGAACCAGCTGTAATTAGAGGTCTGTCACTGATTAGTTAATGATAATTAACTCTAACCTAGAATTTTCACTGGCATTTGCTCATTGAAACAGCCAATTATGGCACATTGAGGAAGTACAGCCATCAATACTATACCCATGCACATGTGCATGCACGTGCACACACTCAGAGAGTGTCATGCATGCAGTGTGCAGGACGTTTTTTAGCTGTGTTAGCAACTTTTCATTGATATTGTTTATCCTAAAATAAGATAAAGTCTTTTTCCAGTGGATATGTCTCTCATCCCAAGGCATTTCTACACTTCTCTGTTTCTGTTGGTTTTCCTCTTGCATCAATAAGCATGTCATATTGTTACATACAGACAGGGTAAAAAACTGATTTTATAAAATCAGATCATTGCTTTGACACAAGTGCCGTAGGAATAATTTGAGGGACACAGCAACAGAAAAAAAGGGAAAATCTTTATGAGACTAGGAGAGAAAGATAAAAAAGCAACAGAGGAGTTAGAACAGAATGGAGTAAAATAGTCAGGGGGATGACGCTTTGAGAAGGCTTAGAGAAGGACACTGTAAAGCATGTTGTGAAGTCTGATGTAATGAGAGATGGCAGTGCACAGAAGATGGGGGGAAAAGAAGAGAGTAAGGAAATCAGGAGAAGGAAACAAGAGAAGAACGACAGAGTGTGACTCAGAAACAGAGACAGAAAGATGGGATGGACTTACCGGCTGAGTGTTTGCCCTGTGGGCCACGCTGGCCAAAGGTAAGCCAGGAGACAGCACACTGTGTCACTCTACATTTTGTCAGCTGCATGGCAAGTTATTTCTGGAAGATGTGGGCTTCAACCCTAGTGGCTTGGGCTTATTTTTTTTCTGTGTGTGTTTGTAAAGCGTGCATCACAGCACTCAGCTACCCACAATGCCCTGTTGAAATACATCACTATCTCCCAGAAGGCACTGCTGACATTTCTTTGTCTTTCAATCCTCATTATTGGATTTGTTGGGAAAAAATGTTGCATGCATACATTTGTGTCCAGCAGGGATGAGGCTGCTATCTGTATGTGGAAGAAAAAGAATATGTTGCATGTCATCTTCTTCTCTTCTCCTCTCTCTTACACTCTGATGAAGCCTCTAACATTTATGGCTCGCATACTTTCCCAAGAGCCCTGGCTAACATGCAGATACACACATGGTGATTCCCTCTTTCTTTCTTCCACACAGTAATGCAGGCAGACACACTTAGACACACACTTTCTTGCACCGTCTACAAGGCTTAGCCTCATTGTTTACATATGGATACTCTTCAACTCAAACTGTGGGGGTAAACCTTTCCAGGGACTCCAGCTCATCTGCCGCAGGAAAGCAACATCTGGACCAAGAATATTTTATCGTGCTATAATTGGCCGCACAAAAACAGTGGTAGCTTTTTGTTTAGAGAACTAATAGCAGTCCAAAGGGATTTTTTTTACTGTTGGTGAGTAAAGAAAAGGAAATTAATTGGGTAATACAAGTAGAAGGATTCGATGAATGAATGAAAAGAAGTTTGGTTGGTCACAAGGGAAAAGTGGAAGTATCAGAGCAAGGAGCTCAGAACCTGAGGTAGAAAGAAAGGACACAAAACTGCATTTGTTGAGAAACATTACTGTTTGAGTAGTAGATGAAATGTGAAAGAGCCAGGTATGAATTAAAGAAAAAAGATAAGTTTCATAATATCATGCTTTCTATATTCGAAGTGATCATTGAATGGATAAATAATTACAGTCAAAAGAGGAAACTAAAGCAATTAGGTCTCTCAAACCATGATGATACAAAACACAAGATTCACACAAAAGAAGTGGGAAAGAATTTTACCTGGGCATAGTTGTATCATGTGTGCTAACATTCAGATACATCTCCAGTTGGGATTGTTTTCTCTCAACTCCGCTACCAAATGCTAAAAGCTAAAGTGCTTTCCATCCATCCTCAATTAGATAACTGGGGCCATAAAAGGGTCCTCTTGGCACCTAACACCACCTAAGATGGAATTAGGAGCATAACAGGAAAAGAGAAAGCGTGTGATTTTGAGTAATCGCATCAGTGAATCCCTTAATCAGTTTTTGGCCTTCAGTAGGTGTGCTATATCTGGGTTCCCACCATCATTGTAATTTTAAATTTAACATGAAAACATATTGAAGGGCCAACTGTAGTTATACAAGTTGAATTACAATTTAGATGTTAAATATCACTTTAATGTCATTTTATCCAAAGCAAGCATATGTATGATGCATAGAAGTATGGTGATTTTGATATTAATGTTGAAATTAAAAATGCTGATATTATATATCGTTTTGCTTTTAGATATACCTACTCATATTGAGTGGACCAGGGCAGAAGTGCCATTTCCTATAAGGTGCACTCCTCTCATCTTGTATTATAAGAATGACTTGAATTATGTGCAAATTCTGTTTAACTGAGGTCTGACATTTACACCAAATTGGTATAGAGTACATACAAGCACACACACAATAAAGCTGAGTCATCTTACAGCCCTCTTCAGGATAGAGCCTGTACTTCCACACAACTCACAGTGACATTTCAATAAACCTATCACCAGCTTCACTCCAACTATCTTCACCCATTCCCTATATCAGCTGCATAGGTTTGCAAAGCAATAATCCAGCACGGTGCACCAGAGTCAACCATCCATTCAAAATAAAACTGATTTATTGCATTGCCTTTTGTTTTGTTATTATTTTTGCATTTCAGCTGTAGTGATCCTGAATGTCATTTATTGGCTCATGGATGTTATACTGTGTTTACAGAAATGACATTTATAAAGAATAATAAGGAAAGGAGTGAAATTGGGGGAAAAAATTATCATGGGTGATCCTAACACATCTAGCTTTCAGTGCACCTGTGCACTGGTCGTCATCTCTATCTGCCATCCACAAGCTCTGTGCCTTTTCATGTAAGGGCTGTGCCTGACAAGGTGCCCTTTATCAGGAATTAATGGACAACAATGAGATCAGAATTATCTGACACGCAGCAAAGGCATTTAGCTCTGGCCTGCAAACATGTGCAGCATGTTCACCACGTGAACTTGTGCTACACACAGTATCAGAGGCCACGTTGTGTTTTGCATGGAAAGAAAGAAAATGTACCCAGTGGGCATTTAGTGCATCTGTGAAACCAGACACAGTGGAGCTAGTGGGCATGGCAAACATGAAACCTCTCGTTTGGGTTATTGACTCTATTGCTTTAACGATTGTGCGTGCAATTGGAATCTACTCATTCGCTCCCAGTTGCTGCCTCTTGCGTGCTGGGTGGAACAGAAGCGTTTTCTGACAAGGCGAGGCAGTGCAAAGGAGATGTAAGGATAGTGGAGGATGCTGACTTTGCAGGGACTCGTTCACATCACTGTAGTTTCTTAAGCTCCTTTTGTTTTTGTGCAAAAGAGGCTCTAAGTGTTTGGGTTTGGGTGTGAGCTCATCTTTTTTTTTAATCTTGTATTTAATTTCATTTTTTTGGTGTTAACTCTGTGTGGTTTTACCTTTTTTTTCAATTTCTCGTTCTTCAGCTGACATCAGAATTGTCAGATTTTTCTTAAATCGGTGCAAACCTAAACTCACTCATTTTTATACTATACAGTATTGTTCTCTTTTCAAGTCATTTTGTCTGTGGGTTCATCTCTGCAAGAATATCCATACACAGTAAAGGTTGTTTCATATGCCTTTCCACTATAGTAATTATTGGGCGTGTGTATGTAATTGTAAGCGTGTTTTGTTTTTTTTCTGTGTCTAATTGTATGCACAGAAGCTTTTGCAATGGGCTGTGTCTTAATTTTTAAATATTATTTATATTTCCCACAAACCACCCTTGTCCCTATTCACAGCAGGATTAACTCGCTTTTGTCAATACCCACTCCTTCATGTTTTAATTTAGAAAGGATTTATGAAATTATATTTCTTCTCCTCACAGGCTGAACTGTTTGAACAAATTAGATTGCGAAGAGACTGCTGAAGAACCAAAACGTATGTAGTGGTTTTGTGGCTTACCTTCCCACAACAGGATGGCTGTTGAAGATGTTTTGAATTTGTCATTTTCCTCTTGGCTTTTGACAGCAGAGGTCAATAATCTTATAAGCACTACCGCCCAGTCACAAAACATATGCAGTTTGACACTGTAATACTCGTTCTCTGTGCTTTGAATCTCATTTTGAAAAGGGATGTAGAAGATAAAATTGTACAGTATAGAATAAATATTTTATTTTAAAAGATATTTATACACATTTAATTAGGCTTATTTGTAAGTGTAGACTTTTATGCCTTTGTTTATGAAATGTATTGTAAGAATAACACAATGCACCTCTGTCATCTCTCCAAGTTTTATGGATTTCTCTGAGAGAAACATTTAACATTTAACTGAGGAGCAGAGAAATGGTTATGATTTGCATGATAATTTGTCTTGAACATGGAGAATCAGCTCTGGTTTAGCGATCAACCGTGTCTTGTTTTGGCCAGCTTGACTTATCTTCTGACCAAGAATAGCAAGTTTGTATGCTTTTTCATCTCTATATCCAAAAAAACATTCAGTCAACAGACCTAAACTGGTTTTTATTAGCGCTTTTCTGCTTTGACTGAGCACTCAAAGTGCTTTATACAACTTGCCTCATACACATATTCACACAAGCCCTTATTTCTATGCAAGTCTTTCTATCTAATATTCACACTTCAATGGATGCATCGGCAAGCAACTTGGGGTTAGTATCTTGCCCAAGGATATTTGGCATGCAGACTGGAGCAGACGGGGATCGAACCACCTACCTTCCAATTAGTAGGTGACCTGCTCTATCACCTGACCTGACAGAATGTTTGGTTTTTTGGCTTCATTTCATTGTGTTTAATAAATAGGTTACTCCTTGAAAACTGTCAGAAGAGAAAAGTCTGGTTAGGTCGACACACAGGCAGCTCTCTGTCTTTTTTTTTAAACAGCTTACTGTAACATGAAAAGTTTGTTCAGCACTGCGAAGATGCTACCTGTGCATTTGTAAATATGTGTGTCTGTCTGTGTGTGGGTGGGTACGTATGTGTTCTCCCCACCTCTCTGGTTGAAGCACTCAGCAGTCCCTCTCCACTAAAAGTGCTGAGTAAGAGGGATGGTGTCAGATGACAAATCTAAGGGACAAACTGCATCTAAAGCAGCATTCTTTATAGTCCGCCCTACACCCCACTCCACCCCACTCCACCCCCCCGACTGTCTCCCACCAGCTTTCTCTCCATCTTCTTTCCTCTTTGTCACTCAAATCCCCTGATGTCACCGTAATTTGTTTTGCTCGGTGGAAAGCATTTTTGTAGCAGGCTACTCTTCTGCTCTGTTTCTCTTCTCTTCTGTCCTTGCTTATCTCTCCTTTTGCTTCTTCTGAGAGTAATAGAGACAGACATAAGCATCAAAGAAATGGCAGTGAGTCATCAGCCCCCCATGATTACTGGGAGAGCATTGCATTCTTTTACTCCACCATCAAAAACTCAAACTCTTATCAGTGGGTGACCACATTAAAATGGAAACTAAAAAAGTTAATACATGCATGTGCCCACAAGAACACTCGCATACTACACATAATCATACACATAATTTCCACTGCCTGCTCAGTTATTGACCTCATCATTATCTCTATGCAGATTTTCCAGCTCAAGCCATTTCAGCTTAAATACTTATTTTATTGAATCATTTTCAGGTGCTGTGTGTTTGACACCTGGAGTGTAATGCAGTACAAGAAGTGAAGTGCTCAGACGTTGCCAAAGTAAAGGAGGCTGAAACCTTAGCTGCTGTGAACAAATCCAAGTGTCAGGATTGGGCCAAGAGCTGCCCCCGAAAAAGTATTTTTTTTCCCATACTTTTTATGGATATATGAAAAGAGAGGGACTCTTTATGGTCCAGATGGATGTGTTCATAGCCGACTTACTAATGGACACTGGGCACCACTTCAAGCCAGCAAGGTGAAGGAGGGGTACTGAGTGGTAACATTAAGGATGAGCAAGTCGAACCTATTCAGGTTAAAAATGTCCTAAAAATCAGATCCCAAATCTACTGCCGGTTTCTGAAAGGTGCCTCCTTCAAACATTAGTACAGGAAGTCGTGGTTGTAATTCCATACAAAACAACATTTGATGGTTGCTGCTTCAGCTGTACACTTTGTTACACTTGCTCTAAACATGAAGTGCAAACAAGTAAGTCTGGGGAAATGCTCTTTTTAATTAATGTGCCAGTAATTCTGCACATGCTCCCATGAGAAAGACAAAACACACTTTTGCTTTGTAAAATATTCTGGTTAGAGGTTAATATTAGTTTTTTGTCTCTGACTAAGACCATTAAGTTTCTTGATAAGATTAATTTTAAGGAAGACAATTAACCTTATAATTGTGACTGCTGTGTGTATATTGCATGCACACACGTGCGGAGATTTGGAGTTTGGTCTTGTGACTGATGTGACATCAAGAACAAAGCGTTGATGAAAAAATCTGGGCAGATATTTTATAAAGAGTAGATCATAGTCAGACATAGATCAAGGCTTGTTAGGGAGACACTGTGAGTTAGAATGTGCTGAGACATAAACACACAGAGAGTCGTCTTTTTTATCTGTTTACTTTGTGCCGCAGTTTGGCAAACTGGTTTTGTTTTCATAAAGCAGAACTTGGAAAACTGACAAGTTACATTATTAAACAATAAGAGTTTTAAATCTAAAATGAATTACATTCCTTTGCCCTCTCGCTGTCTCATTCCGGCTTTTAGTCTGTATCACTCTCCTTTGTGCTGCGATTTTTTGCGATCTCATCTGTGTACATAACCCCCCCTGCAGTCATCCACTGCAGTTTTCTTTCCCTCTTTTATACTTTTTTGAGTCATTCTCCCCCTGTCGTTTTCCTTTCCTCCTCCCATCAGTCCTTCCAAGGCTTCATTTTGCTCAGAGGGGGGCCGGGAGCTATGTTTCTACCTAATGATGCATTGCCAAGAGGAGAAAAAATTTGACAGTTAACAACCTTTTCACGCCCCCCCCCCCCCCCCTCTCTGTTTCTCTCTCTCACACACACACACACACACACACATAATCTGTTAGATATAGGCACTGAATCTGGCACTGATCACTCAGATTTGTAATGCAAAGTTAATTAATATATGTGATTTCTTAAACCTGCCAACTTATGTTATCTCAACTGATCTCCTGAGACTAAAGTGCACATAAAAATATTTACAGATTTGTACATTAGTACACTTTCAAATTTGCATCCAAGAAAGAAACATGTTACATAAGGACTTAGTTAGAAGTTGGAAAGACCAGAGAAAGTTGGGAGAAAGGGTTAAGAATAATTTTTGCGTGACCTATTTTGTGGCTTACAGGATTCTGTAGAATATGTATACAGCCAGAATAAGCAACTATCATCAGCTTAAAGAAAAAGAAAATCAATGATTAATTCAATTTTACCAACTGATGGAACTACAGATTGGCAGTCTGAAATTAAGAAATTAAACTTGTGCACCACTCTGACTCATTTTGTGGTCCTGAAATCAAGCAGTTTGCATACAGTAAATGGCCCTGCAGTATCCCTAATGAGAAGGTTGTTTTCTTGACTTGCAGTCACCCAAATGTACTCACAATGTTTTTACTATGTATGTAAATCCTGATTTTTTATTATTCTTTAAAACTTTGTGGGACCGGTTTGTCACCTGTGTTGACCAGTTTGGAAACATTGGGGCATTGATACTTTAAATGCATCCCAAAGGAGTGATTTTTGATCTTGAAAGGGGGGGATATTACTTAGAAGCTTAACTGCAGGTCTTACGTTGTGCTGTTAGGTTGCTTTCTTTTTTCATCTTCATTATACTCTCTGTTTTCTCTTCCCCTCTGTCATGCCTGGCTCAACACCTTGCATTTTCGAAGCGGCTAATTTCACCTTTCAAGTTTAAACAATGCATATATTCTGAACTAGTTAGTCTGAATCTTGTCTTTGGACTGTTGCTTAACTTCAGTAACCTTAATAATACCTCTGCAATAAGATTGGTATTGTTTTTTTTTCCTATTTCAGGTACATTTGTGGGATTAGATTTGATTTAGTGTTTCTGTTTGGTTAACTTTTTATGGTTGTTAGGTGGCAAGATTTGTATATCCAAGGCATCAAAAACAAAGTAGGGACATATAAAATATTAATATGTTGCTGAGCTGATTTGGAATAAAAGCAGAACAAGTGACAAAAGCACATATTCGAGTACTGGTTTCCAGATAGCTACATACAATACACTCATTTGGCAAACTAATACTATATTTATATACACTGTCTCAATGCCTATGAGTGAATGCATTTTGCCACTGGTTATTGTTTGTGTGTCTTTAATTTGCATGCAGCTTTTCCAAGCTATCATTTAGCTGAAGTCAACCTTCCACCCCACCCTTTCCCCCCACATTCACTGGCTATCTTGTTGTTTTACTCTCTCTCCCATTTTTCTCTCCCCATCTCTCTTTCTAATGAGACGACACGGCTGCAGTGTTCGTCTTCCACTCAGTGACAGCCTCTCTGTTGCCAATTAGTGGTAGAGTCGCCAGCTCACTGTTTGTCTTTAGAGATTACATCTCTGTTTGTGTGCACAACCCACAAATGAGACAGTTCGCTTAAAGGCCAAAGATCTAGTCAACAAATGTAATATACAGGGAAGTGTGATTTGTGTGTGTTTGTTTATTTTGTGTACATAGTTATACATATACACTAGCCATCTAATCTATTAGGTACGTTCACTTTTACAAAGCTACAACATTTTCAGTTTTTACTTGTATTGTCATGAATTTGAATATTAATCACTATTAAGATTATAGTGATTTATGGTTGTGGAGTGCATTACATTTAAAGGTGTCCACATTTTTTTATGACAGAGCTCTTGTGTTGGGTAATGAACTGGCTGATTCTGAAAGGGTCATGGTGAAGACACCGTTTGAATGACCCATACTTAGTTTGTCTTTGTGTAAACGTCTGCATATAGAAAACATTTCTTTACAGGTCTTCTCCAGGTCATGTTAATTAAATCTTGTTCCAGTGTAAATCTCATATGTCATTTTTGTGTGAAGTGTCTCCACTTGGATCAAAGTGTTTGCGTTAACAGATGAGAAGATGGGGAAAAAAATTTACATAAATAGTCCAAAGAAAATAGCTTGGGGAAAACAATGCAGCATTCAGAGTGCAGAGCAGTGTACAGTCATACAGGTTAATTTGGTTTAGCTCACCTCTGACTCTGAAAAGGGCCCTATCCACGTCACTGTGTAAAGATGAGAGAACACTTATTTTCTGAACCAGAAGACATGTTTAAACATTAACTTGTATCCCTGCTTACAGCCACATTTAAAGAGAAATCCTGTGATCTCTCACTATTATTATCGTGATCAACGTTTGGGTGTTCTGTAAGTACTTTAACCCCTGCAGGGCCTTTCAGCTTGCCAATACGAAATTATGGAATAAAAGGACTTCAGATCATATTTGAATAAATAATACGTGTACGAAAAATACTAATAATGTTTCTCACGTCCCTCTTTTTTTTTTTTTTTTTAATTACCTGGGGTTTATTTTTTCTCCTCATTACACAGAAGGTGTGTATATGCTTTTAAGTCTAATTGACCAGTTAGGTGGTAAGTCCATTTCAGCAGAAGTTATGTGAGAGGGCTGAGAGAGGGACTGCAGAACTGTGGCAATATTGAGATTATGATTATATGTTACAATTATTCATTGATTTCAGTGACAAAAATGTTTCATAGCACTTCCACGTAAACATAACACTGCTTTCACTGCATTCCACCTAATGTACAAATCTTTGTAGTAAAATAAAAGCTGTATTTAAAAAATAAAACTCACCTAAATTCAGTGAATTGTTTTCAAAAAACAAATTTAAAAAATTACCCAAATTCAGCAGAAAATAAAATCAACAAGGCACTGTTTTAGATAGAATAGAATAGAATAGAATGCCTTTATTGTCACTATACAGTTGTACAATGAGATACAGACCATCTCCAACTCAGTGCAAACATGTAGAGGGGGTGCACAGTCTGCAGCACTATATACATATGAACAGTATAAACAGAAAAAATATATAAGATGTAAAAAGGTGCTACATTAAAATTAATTATAACATCTACACAGACAAAAAAGGTGTTTATTAACTTGGCCTAGGTAAATCTCCTAGAAGCAAAAGTCTCTCACCTTCTCACATTGGCTGTATCTGCATGATGGATGTGAATAAAACTCAGAGCAAAGTACTCGGCAGCTCTGAGATCTCGCTCTATTTCCCCTCTGATGTTTTGCATACAGCAGAGGTTTTGCTGCTTTGGAAAAATAATTGCGTGAGATGATAACATACCTTTTGTCCACCGTGCTGACCATTTTTCTGAAGCCTTCATTACTCACTGTGTTTATTGGACACTTATCTTTGACTCAGACTGAATGCATTTTTTTTGGTGATTTCAGTGCGCCTTTGTGAGCCTGTACAGGATGTGCTGTACGGGCTCACCTGTGTGAAGGTCTGAGCTGACGTTGGACGATACACTTCAGCAACAATTGTTTTTATGGCCTTTATGCATTCATTATACTGTATTTTGTGGTTTGTTTCCAGGCAGTTAAATAAGTTAAATGCGTTGCTTTGCAGCACAGACAGAACAAAATTTTGCAACAATATATTTAGTGAAGTCTACTTAAATATCTTCTGAGAGTATCTCCTCACTTCAAATAACAACTGTCACTTCCTGCTGTTGAACTTGTCTGATTTTATTTCAAAACCAGAATAAATATCGTGATATTTAATTTGTTAGATTTAGAAATGTGCGAGGGCTACGGCAGTCAGCTACAGATTTTTTGAGAGCCTCCTCACGTGGTAGCAAATGGCAATCTGTTCCAGTGTTGTGTCCCCGCAGAAAAATAACGCCTCTCATAGCAGTAAATCATCGCAGCTTTCGATTCACTGAAAACAAGCAGTTAATCTGATTCCCCCATTCAGTTTTTATAAAAGCCCCAAATTTCATGGTATTACTGATATTGATGCTGAGCCAGGGAAACACTGTGAGGTTGAAAAAAAAAGGTATTTTTCTGGCTAATTAATATAGTGTATTAAATTCAGAGACATATTCACTATTAGAACAGAAATGACAATAGATGGAGACAAGAGGATTAATAGTGTACACAGTGGTCTAATTGATATTGAAAATGTTCTAATAAATTATAATCTTTCATCACCTTTAGCATTTATTTTAGAGCAGTGTTGCAAATCAACAAACTAAACCATGATCAGATGAGATGTCCTCTTGACTTCATCGTGGTAGAAGCAACGAGGGTCAAAGCCAACCTCAGGATGAATAAAGTCTCTTGATTCAGGACAATGAAATGACCATATTTTACATTGTTTCTACCATCAAAAAACTGAACATTGATGTAAATTATAGAGTCAGCGCTGACTGTAGTCAGTACTTCAGCCAACCTAATTCAGACATTGCTCAGTTTTACGTGCCTGTATCTGTTTGCATCCAGACTTGTATCATATTGATAATGCTTTTTAAATGTTACAAGACCCAATATACAGTAATAACACTGCTGTCTGGACTTTTATGGAAAAGTAAGCAGCTCCATAAATGAACAAGTACTTTCAGATGCTGTTAGATTAATGGAAAGGAGTGTATGTCTGAAGAGATATATAGACAAGGTGGGCAAGAGAAACAGTAAATAAAAAAATAAGCAAGCAAAATCAGTTTAATGTGTGTCTACACACACACACACACACACACAAGTTGGTGTACCCATTTTCCATCATCAAGTTGAATTTCTCTTTACATGTTACATTATGTGATTCACTGTCAGTGAAGTAACTGGCAGAGAAGCTTTTTTAGCCCATTTATCCATTATAGAAAAGAGTGCCAAAGGGCCTGTCAAGCTTGTCTCACCAGTTTAGGCTTCACAACTTTCATATCTGTCATGCATGTACAGTGTAACAAACACTCACATATACCTGCTCATACATTTACTGATCAAATGCTTGTGTCGTTTTTGATAAATGAATACTGTCTTTAGCAGACTGCCAGAGTGAGGAACGCCTAGTACATAAATATACACATAGTATTGAAGTCCCCTGTCCGCTATTCAGTATCAAGTGACATGTTTTCCTTTAAGATGCCCTCCTTCAGAAAATGGCCTAGGTTGTTTCTGCATGGTCTTACTACATTTCATGGTATCATTGCATCATTGAATGTAAACTGTCCCGTGAAGATGTAGTAGAACAAGCCTCCTAGAAAGCCTAGAGAATGGTGATTTCTGTTTAAAATGGTAAAGGGTGTAGCACTGTTTGTTTTTTTACAACCATTACCAAGTTTTACACTTAACATAACCAAAGTGAATGTGAATACAAAAATAAACAGCAATTGTAAGTGAAACATACAAGTGTTCCTACATTAGATTTGTTGTGTATGTGTGCTTCCTAAACATGTATAGAGAAATGGTTGTATACAAAAGAAAGATAAGAGTGCTAAATTATCAGCTAATGCACGAGAGTGTGGTTAACTAGTTACAACCATAGACCAAATTCCAAGAAGAAGAATAAAATAAATTGTTTCACTAACCAAATCTGGACCACAGATTTCTCGGATGGGCTTTTAGTACAGGTAACCACACAGTAAGCCACACTCTTTGTCATATTAATGCATGAGAAATGCTCCAAAAGGAACCAGCCTCACAAGCGTGAAGATGAGGGTTCTACTGCCGTCACTTTGAACTAGCTGAAGTGAAGCGTTGCAGACACACCTACCACTAAAAGAGACCCTGCCCCTATTAATACAATCTTCAAACCATAATAAAATGTAATAATAAACACATACTATAGGAACTGCAGTTTTGTCACTTTCATGCTGGCTTAACTTCTCAGCTGAAAAGTTTGCTTGCTGCTTGCTCCTTGCACAAACCAATTTAATAGTTCTGTGTAAAAATAATGTATATGCAGTGTTATCTTTTTTATGCTAATAGGTTTGTCATTGGCTAAAGTTCACCTTTCTCTTTTTCATCTCTCTATATCCATTACTTGTCAGCTGCTGGGTGTTTTTTTTCCTGCAAGAGAGAAGCCTTTAGTTTATAGGCTGCAGATGCACTTTTGTCTGCAACATTGCCTGTCAGCAAACATTTCTATAATTCTTGCTTACTTGGACCTGGAATGTGGGTTTTTTAAAAATCATTTTAGCTGAATTTTGACTCCTTTAGACCTCGTTTTAAAAAGCTTCCCTGAGTGAATGCATGTATTGTTGGTTCAACAGCTCT
The DNA here is from genome assembly GCF_036321145.2 of Pelmatolapia mariae. Lineage (NCBI taxonomy): Eukaryota > Metazoa > Chordata > Actinopteri > Cichliformes > Cichlidae > Pelmatolapia > Pelmatolapia mariae. Next base: position 24,156,257 of record NC_086235.1, on the reverse strand, counting down.
GTGTGTGTGTGGGTGTTTGTGTGTGTGTGTGTGTGTGCGTGCGTGCATATGTCTACCTAGGTCTGAGTGAGCATGCAAAGGTTTGCACTAGCTAATCTATCAAAACAAGTGTTTGTGATTGCCAGTGGATGAATGACCTTTGGGGCCTTCCTCGAGTCCCCTGTCACATCATGTGGTGGAGATAGAGGACACAAGGGGAAAGAGCTGACAGAGAAGGCAGGGAAGACTTGTGCTGGGTGAATAACTGTGTTTTTTTAATCCATTGTTCATGGACGACTTTTGCTGAGCACGCTTGCTCTTTTTCAGAATCACCCTGCTTCATATTCATGCATCTGCACACAGTCTCACCTGGCAGCTTCTCAGTACAGCCATAGTCTACTGTTATACTTTATTTCAATGAGCTGCTCCATTGGAGCCAAAAGAGGGAGAGCGCACTGCTCAAGGGCACAATGCCAGTAAGTGTTGAGAGATGGAGAGTGTTTACACATTTATTTTACATGCCCAGAATTCCCCAGCTGGTCTGTAAAATTCAGATTTGCTGCCTTCTGGTCAAAAGCCATTTTTCTAATCTTTAGGCTGCCACCAACCATAGCTGAGTGAATACATTTTGTCTTTGGAATATAATAGTGTACAACCATTTTACATATTTGCCCACATTAAGCTTGCACATTAACTCAAAGTCCCAAAGAACATATGCTATAATTTATATCAGTAATCGGATATCAAAATGGTGAGGGACAACAAAGCATTGCTGTGCTCTTATTTAGCTTCTCTGTAAAAGTGTGCAGTATATGAGCATAAGAATATGATGAATCCAGATTTTGTTTTATGTTTTTTCTGACAATATGCTAGCGGTGAATCATCAGTGCATTTAGGAAACAATATTATGCTCTCAAATGAGGAACCCCTGGGTTTGTAGACACCTGTTTACTGGGTGTGCCGTAAGTATATGTGAGTTTGCACCCACCCACACACCCTCTCTCTCTCACGCTCTTTATGAACGCATGCACTCACTCACACACACTCCAATGGCATTTAGGCAGTGACATTTTCCAAGTGACATTTTGTCTGTGGCCAAACCCATACTCACTGAGCATGAATCCACTCATGCTGTCTTCTAACTTTGAGCCAGCAGACCAAAACTTTCACATACGTGACGTTACCATCCCCACATGTGTACGCGCAGCTAACTGAGTTGGGTTTTAAAAACTGGCATCGAAAACTGATATTAAAGAAAAGCACAATAAAAAGTACAATAAAATAAAAATAAAAGTTAAACCTCAGTTTTAACTTTTATTTTGTTAAAGTAAGAAAATGGAGATGAACAGTGCGTTGTTGAATTTTTGTATGCGTCTGTCTGCACAGGATGTGCTATCCAAGTTCTTTAGGGTTGATGCACACATATCACAACCATATGCACTTGTTTGCATATACAATGAAAAGAGACAGACGTACTGGAACAGATAAGAGAGAGTGCAACAGAGTAGCAGTAAGCAAGAGAGCAAAACTGGAGACTTAGAGAGAGATGATTTCATTTTACCCACTGAGCCCTTAAATAATTTAACGAGAGAGAGAGATCTGTCAGGGTATTGCTGTGTTTGTGTGCTGAATATTTATAATCCATATAAAACTGTTATGGGCCAGCTGTTGGCAGTCATACGTCTCAGGTGTGTGCAGTTTTTTTAACATTTGAATTCTAAATCCAAACACCTATAGATCTCTCCTCTGGTCATCACCAGTGGTTTACTATATCAGTACTCTGAGGAAGATTTGGATTATATTTTCACTGTTTTTCACCAGGTACTCGCCTCATGGATGGCATATTTTCCGTTCCCTAGTAATGCAGCTTTTTTTGTTTGAGTGTCTTTCAAGCAGTTTTCCTGATTTTCTCTCTGCCTAGGCTGGAGATACAGTGGCTTGCAAAAGTATTCGGCCCCCTTGAACTTTTCCACATTTTGTCACATTACAGCCACAAACATGAATCAATTTTATTGGAATTCCACGTGAAAGACCAATACAAAGTGGTGTACACGTGAGAAGTGGAACGAAAATCATACATGATTCCAAACATTTTTTACAAATAAATAACTGAAAAGTAGGGTGTGCGTAATTATTCAGCCCCCTGAGTCAATACTTTGTAGAACCACCTTTTGCTGCAATTACAGCTGCCAGTCTTTTAGGGTATGTCTCTACCAGCTTTGCACATCTAGAGACTGAAATCCTTGCCCATTCTTCTTTGCAAAACAGCTCCACAACTGCCCTGTGATGGCCTCAGAGGTTGTCTAAGAGAATATTGGGAACAACGACACCATGAAGTCCAAAGAACACACCAGACAGGTCAGGGATAAAGTTATGGAGAAATTTAAAGCAGGCTTAGGCTACAAAAAGATTTCCCAAGCCTTAGAACATCCCACGGAGCACTGTTCAAGCGATCATTCAGAAATGGAAGGAGTATGGCACAACTGCAAACCTACCAAGACAAGGCCGTCCACCTAAACTCACAGGCCGAACAAGGAGAGCGCTGATCAGAAATGCAGCCAAGAGGCCCATGGTGACTCTGGACGAGCTGCAGAGATCTACAGCTCAGGTGGGGGAATCTGTCCATAGGACAACTATTAGTCGTGCACTGCACAAAGTTGGCCTTTATGGAAGAGTGGCAAGAAGAAAGCCATTGTTAACAGAAAACCATAAGAAGTCCCGTTTGCAGTTTGCCACAAGCCATGTGTGGGACACAGCAAACATGTGGAAGAAGGTGCTCTGGTCAGATGAGACCAAAATGGAACTTTTTGGCCAAAATGCAAAACGCTATGTGTGGCGGAAAACTAACACTGCACATCACTCTGAACACACCATCCCCACTGTCAAATATGGTGGTGGCAGCATCATGCTCTGGGGGTGCTTCTCTTCAGCAGGGACAGGGAAGCTGGTCAGAGTTGATGGGAAGATGGATGGAGCCAAATACAGGGCAATCTTGGAAGAAAACCTCTTGGAGTCTCCAAAAGACTTGAGACAGGGGCGGAGGTTCACCTTCCAGCAGGACAACGACCCTAAACATAAAGCCAGGGCAACAATGGAATGGTTTAAAACAAAACATATCCATGTGTTAGAATGGCCCAGTCAAAGTCCAGATCTAAATCCAATCGAAAATCTGTGGCAAGATCTGAAAACTGCTGTTCACAAACGCTGTCCATCTAATCTGACTGAGCTGGAGCTGTTTTGCAAAGAAGAATGGGCAAGGATTTCAGTCTCTAGATGTGCAAAGCTGGTAGACACATACCCTAAAAGACTGGCAGCTGTAATTGCAGCAAAAGGTGGTTGTACAAAGTATTGACTCAGGGGGCTGAATAATTACGCACACCCTACTTTTCAGTTATTTATTTGTAAAAAATGTTTGGAATCATGTATGATTTTCGTTCCACTTCTCACATGTACACCACTTTGTATTGGTCTTTCACGTGGAATTCCAATAAAATTGATTCATGTTTGTGGCTGTAATGTCACAAAATGTGGAAAAGTTCAAGGGGGCCGAATACTTTTGCAAGCCACTGTATTTCATTATTGTGCTCATTTTTACCACACAACTGAGATTTGCAGGGCTTGCAATGAAAGTTTGAGAACTAAAAATATCAGAAAGTAAGAATGTGCTGTGAGGTGGTAATGAAGTTTTCTGTGACACTTTGCAAAGGTTACGTTGTTCTTTGTGAATGAATACCAAACGGATAACTCGAACTATAATTAATCCACATATTGATGTCATGTTGCGTCAACTAACACATTTAATTAAACAGATGTAGAAAAACAGACAAAATAAAGTATTTAGCAGTATGATAAGCTACTTATAGATAGTTAGAGACTGAAATGATTTTTTGCCAAAACTTGCTGTCTGCTGCTTCCTTAGGAAAACACTGCTATGATGATGAGTCATAAAATTCAGATCGTAATAATTGGCTCCAAATCTGTCCACACCAGGGACAGTTCAGTATTTCCAGACACTGCTGAGTGTAAACCCAAACTAGAAAACAGGAAATTCAAAGAACATCAGCAGACAAACCCCAAACTCACTGCACTAACAACAGAAGTACTTGTACTGTGTTTGTGAAATGTAAAGAATTTGAGAATGTTTTAAAAATAATACTGCACTTCATGTCTTTAAATCACTTATTACTGTTGTTATATTAGATACTGGTGTTACTCATTTTTACTTGCTTACATGGGTAATCTTGCTTTAGCCAAAAAGTAAGATCTGCCCTGTTTCCAGTGAAGCAACTTCGGTATTTACTGTCATTGAGGCTTTCGTCAGCATACCCTGTCCTTTTGGGACATTATGCCTCTTTTCGAGTGAGCTCAGCTATGAACATTGGAGAAACAAGATGGCAATTTAGTCTTGGAGAGTAATGCTTGTATTTGCACAAGTTGTGATGTCCTGTTGGAATAGGGTGTGACTTGAAATCAAATGCATAGGACAAAACTAGAAAGATTATTCAGATGCAAAGATTACCTCACACTAATTACCTTATCAGTGTGGGTAATATATGTTACATATTCATTTGTGGCATGCATTTTGTTGATTCTAACAATTCTTTTTTTTTTTTTTACACATTTCTCAAAACTATATGTTTGCAGGATTTGCATGTATTTATCAGCTAACACCTTTATTTTCTAATCTGTAGTTTTGTAATTTCAGTACGAAGACATTTCGGGTCTTTAGTTCATGCTGTTTTCAGATTATTGGATCTTAACTTGATAATCAGATCTTTGGAAATGTCAAAAAAGTATAAAGATGGGTTTTCTTTTTTTGTAATAACATTCAAGTATTTGATTTGTTACTACTACTACTACTATTATTATTATTTTTATCATCATTATCATTATTGTTGTTGTTGCTGCTGCTGCTGCAGTAGGAATACCTCCTTTAATTGTGCCTATTTGTCTTTTAGGGAACTGCTTAGTGTTATCAGTACTTGTGTGCTGTCTAATGCATTACTGTTATACCCATAATCACATAATCACAGAGCACCCCAGAGGTATTGCTGCTAATGTGAATTAAATTTTGTTTGAAGCAGGCTGATACCGAAAAGGCCAGTCATCAATGTGTTAGGAAGAATGTAGCGTCCCCAGTGTACAACAAAGATGAATCATGTGTTACGGAAAAAGAATAGGTGTTAATGAGTAAAGTCGATGCAGAATGAAGCCAGGCTGAGCTGTGTGATTTCTTTTTTTTTTTTTGCCTAGTTTTCACCTGTGTTTACCCCTAGGGCCATGTACTCACCAACGCTGGGATACGCACACACCAACACAGACCCCACGATGTCTGTGTTTTTCCATATATTCCTAACACTGCTGTTATCTTTATATAATAAATATTCTTTATTACATACATTCCATTGAAAAATAAGATAATAAAGTAGTAAACTGTGAAATTATTGTTTACGGCTAATTTTACATTTCACAGCTATTATTATCATTGCCCATTATAAGTATTTAGTTAGTTATTTACAGTCAGGTCCATAAATATTGGGACATCGACACAATTCTAACATTTTTGGCTCTATACACCACCACAATGGATTCCAAATGAAACGAACAAGACATGCTTTAACTGCAGAGTGTCAGCTTTTATTTGAGGGTATTTACATCCAAATCAGGTGAACGGTGTAGGAATTACAACAGTTTGCAAATGTGCCTCCCACTTCTTGAGGGACCAAAAGTAATGGGACAGAATAAGAACCATAAATCAAACATTCATTTTTTAATACTTGGTTGCAAATCCTTTACAGTCAATCACAGCCTGAAGTCTGGAACACATAGACATCACCAGACGCCGGGTTTCATCCCTGGTGATGCTCTGCCAGGCCTCTACTGCAACAGTCTTCAGTTCCTGCTTGTTCTTGGGGCATTTTCCCTTCAGTTTTGTCTTCAGCAAGTGAAATACATGCTCAATCGGATTCAGGTCAGGTGATTGACTTGGCCATTGCAAAACAGTCCACTTCTTTCCCTTCAAAAACTCTTTGGTTGCTTTTGCAGTATGCTTTGGGTCGTTGTCCACCTGCACTGTGAAGCGCCGTCCAATGAGTTTTGAAGCATTTGTCTGAATATGAGCAGATAATATTGCACGAAACACCTCAGAATTCATTGTGCTGCTTTTGTCAGCAGTCACATCATCAATAAATACAAGAGAACCAGTTCCACTGGCAGCCATACATGCCCACGCCATGACACTTCCACCACAATGCTTCACTGATGAGGTGGTATGCTTAGGATCATGAGCAGTTCCTTTCCTTCTCCATACTCTTCTCTTCCCATCACTCTGGTACAAGTTGATGTTGGTCTCATCTGTCCATAGGATGTTGTTCCAGAACTGCGACGGCTTTTTCAGATGTCGTTTGGCAAACTCTAATCTGGCCTGCCTGTTTTTGGGGCTCACCAAAGGTTTACATCTTGTGGTGAACCCTCTGTATTCACACTGGTGGAGTCTTCTCTTGATTGTTGACTCTGACGCACATACACCTACCTCCTAGAGAGTGTTCTTGATCTTGCCAACTGTTGTGAAGGGTGTTTTCTTCACCAGGGAAAGGATTCTTTGGTCATCCACCACAGTTGTGTCCCGTGGTCTTCCTAGTTTTTTGGTGTTGCTGAGCTCACCAGTGCGTTCCTTCTTTTTGGGAATGTTCTAAACAGTTGTTTTGGCCACGCCTGATGTTTTTGCAATCTCTCTGATGGGTTTGTTTTGTTTTTTCAGCCTAATGATGGCTTGCTTCACTGGTAGTGACAGCTCTTTGGATCTCATCCTGGCAGTTGACAGCAACAGGTTCAAAAAGCAAACAGCACACTTGAAATGAACTCTGGACCTTCTATTTGTTCATTGTAATTGGGGTAATGAGGGAATAACACCCTCCTGGCCATGGAACAGCTGAGAAGCCAATTGTCCCATTACTTTTGGTCCCTTAAGAAGTGGGAGGCACATATACAAACTGTCATAATTCCTATACTGTTCACCTGATTTGGATGTAAATACCCTCAAATAAAAGCTGGCAGTCTGCAGTTAAAGCACATCTTGTTCGTTTCATTTGGAATCCATTGTGGTGTTGTATAGAGCCAAAAATGTTAGAATTGTGTCGATGTCCCAATATTTATGGACCTGACTGTATGTGGTTTTGTACTTACACCAATTTTCTGTCCCTAAAAGGAACTTTTTACAAAAATATAACCACTAAGATTATGTTATTTAGTATAACTGTTGTAATGTTAGCTGGTTACTTACTTAGAAAGGCATAACCACAATGTACTGATACTGGAAATGGAGGTTTTTGGCTTTTTTTTTTAACAGCTAATCCTTTTTATATACACAGACAGTAGTTCTCACTCATACACAGACAGACACACACACACTCAGACACACACACACACAGTACGCCCCCATGCCAGGTAATAATAAATACTTTTGTAAAGACGTACAAAACCCAATACCCAATTTTTTGAGAAAGGGTCATTAACATGAGCAGGCACTTTCCAGTAATCTGTTTTCCTGCCTTCACTTTTTTTCTCCTTGCGGACACATGTACATTAGTAGGAGTGGATCAGGTATCTCTCCCGTGGCTCTCATCCCGTAGAGCTGATCAGCAGAGATCTGTCTTTATTTCTTACTCTCTCCTTTCTCTCTCTTCCCTCTCCTCCAGTCCTTGCTTCCTCTTTGCGTCCCTTCTCCTGACTTGCACACGCGCACTCATTAAAGTGATAGACAAGACAAGCAGAGGAAGGAGTGAGGCAGAAATCTCAGCTAAAACTGAACCAAATGTAGGCTGCGTGAGCCTCAAGTTTATGTAGCCTAGGTTTGGTTTAGAGAGGAGTAACAAGCCTGATTTTGACTGTGTGGAGAATTATAATGTGTATGGGAGTGACAGAAAAGAGGAGAGTGACCTTTTACAAACTCCTCTTCACTCCTTCTTTCCTTCATTCCACTCAGCTCATCTGAGATTTTCCACACCTCTTTGCTGATTGAGGAAGAGGAGTAAAAGAACAAGAGAGAGATGGAAAGTTACTGCTCAAGTAGAAGGTCATAGTTCTATTTAATTGCCTTTTGTCTCCTATCCAAAAACAGCACAGTTAATATCTGGCCATAGGCCACTTAAAATGATTGGGTCTTATCTCTAGGCAAATTGTTCTGTCCTTGTCACTTATGCAGAAGATCTTCTGAATTCACCCAGGAAAGCTGTTAAGTGCTAAAAAAAAGTGTTTTTAAAAGATTTGAAGTTGAGGCTTCTTATTAGCTGTTTTTCTTCTCCTCTCTGTAGTTTTTTTAGTATTTTTAGTTTTTGAAAAAGCTTGCACGTAGAGCTGCTATTTGATAATGTGACAGTGTCTACACCCCTGTGGGGGATGTTCTTTTCTCTCACCCTTCCCCGCAGAGAGGTCATGGACACATCTGCACGTTGTCTCTCGATGTATAAGAGTTTCATGTCTTGGATTTTATATGAACATATGCATACATGTACACACAGCGCATATCTGTGTGTACATGAATTTGTATGTCCAGTAAGTCCACAAAAACAGCAACAAATTTGAGAAATTAATCCTGGATTTGTGAGACTGGATGCCAACGTGTTTATACTGGTCTGTTTCTATCTCTCCATTGGTTTGTTAGTATGCAGGAATCAATTTGAAGTAATTATGTTGTAAATAGATACAAATTAAATGAAGTAAGAAGTAAAGCCAAGTAAATGTTGCTCAAAAAGAAACTTGAAAACTGGGTGTTTACCTCCCAGGTAAACTGCTAAATTGTTTCCTCTATCTGATCTTGACTTTGGCACCCAGGGGGCACTGCAAAACACTGTCAGACCTGTCCACTGGGGGAAAAAAAACCCCTCAAAAACAGTTCCAGAAAAGATATTTTTCTGTGACCCTGCAGTTCCTTGAGAGGAACTTATTTGACGCACACAGTTTGTGTAGTTGCTAAAACTCTTCATCCAGTTAAGTTTGATAAAACACTTGCAAACAAAGTATATTGAGGTCATACACAGTATTATTATAAAAAAGGAAGCTTCTGCTGTTTACTGGATGTTGGTGATGAACATCTGCATCTGCACTAAAAACTATATTTATACACGGTATATATGCTTTAGTCTTCTGTAAATACACTTATGACTATCGCCCACCCCTTCCACCGTCTGCTTTCTGTGGGCGACTACTCTCTGAGAGTAGTTCAGGTATGCGAAAGGGCAGGAGCTGCATGTAGGAGGAGCTAGGGCCTAATTTATAATGTCGAAGGTGTGGAGGGGTCTGTACAGTTACCATAGAGACCTTTGTGGCTGACTGCAGCTGCTGATTTGTGTCGCCTCTTTGTTCTTGAGGGGGATGCAATGGCTCACATGCACAAAGCTTACACAGTATAGTGTCATTTTACATCTTTTGCATTTTGACAGGCATATTCAGACAAAGCATAAGGACAACCAAAACATACCATCTGATCATTTTTGGATCTGGTGAGCTGGGGTCCAGGAGTATATCAAAGTAATGTCCATCATACAAAATAAAATGTTTAGTATGTTTCTTTGGACTTACACAAGAGAATAGAGTTGCAGACATGATGAAATTTGAATGTTCATCATATAAATTAAGTTTCTGAAATTTCGTTATTCAGTGATTCCCAACTAGCTTTATTTCGAGAAACATTTTAAAGCTTGATAAAGAGGATACATTTTCTTCAGCAGACACAAAACTTAAGGAAAGTTGTAATAATGTATAGAAAAATAATCAGTCTTTGTCTTCAGATTCATTCGGATCACTTTAAGGAGAATGACCATGTACAAAATCTTTTAAAACCATTTTAGTTTTTGTGTTTTAAAACACAATTTACTGTAATTCATTCTACTTTTAGACTCTACATTCTAGTTTTAGAAGACTTAGCCTTCTTCTATTTTTCTTTCTACTTTTCTTTTTTTTTTTTCTAGTTACATTTACACGTTGTGAGCAGAGCCGGGTTCCTTTTGTTGCAGAAAAATGCCCAGTTTACTCAGCTGTTATATTATGGATTTGGATCATTAAATGTTTTTTGGGGGAGGAGGAGTGAGTATATACAACATGTATTCTTAAAAAACATTACAGGGACCATTTTGTTTTAAGTTGCTAAACAGTTTTAAGACTTAAGCCTTGTTATAACAGTGGTAACATCGCCAACCTGTATGATGATCTTCTCATGCAACAATCTCAGCTTGTTGTCTTATGTAATTTTTTCTGCAATACTAAAGTTAGGGAGACTGTGAGGGCCATGGCTGGATTCAAGCTGTGTTTAGGGTCATTATCCTACTGTAGAAAACATACTATTTCTGTTCAATTTCAGTCTGGATTGCAGACCTTCTGCCTACACACAGTAATTCTGGTTCCAATCCAGCTAGCACTCAAGCAGCGGTATGAATGATGATGAGGCTACAATTAGGCCTGTGACACAACACAATGTGGTGATCAAGAATCAGGCTTTAGAGTTAAGTTTTGTTGCAATTGCTGCAAATAACTATAAATACAAATGCTTTACCAGTGGATCAAAACAGTTATACTTTCCCTGCATCCATAGTAATTAGCAAATGTAGTCATAGAGCCAGTTGGCCAGTTTTAATGTTTCCAGCAAATACAGATGGTAAAGAGAAGCTTGTAAATAATATATATTCCCTACTATATAATTTTATATATATGAAAGAAAGACACATGTATCCCAAAGTTTGCTATATTTTTGCTCCAAGTATTAATTAACAAATCCTTCACCACCACTCCACTTGGACTAACACATGTCAAGGTGTAAGGACTGGATTGGAATAAGGACACACTCTTTAGCTTTTTACAGCCACTGTGATGTTTGCTGTCAGAATTTGTTAATATTTAATTACAAGTTAAATATTCCCTGTGTCACTGAGTGCAACACAACCCTCAAACACCCCTGTGCTTAATGGTTCGAAAGGTGTTATTTCCAACATACATTTTTTTTTCTGAAAACACACCTTTACTCATTATGGCCAAAAAGTTCTATTTTAACTTTATCGAGACTTTATCGAGGTGTAGAACTCCAAAGCTCATCTTCACCTCCATCATTTCTGATAGCTTACATCTTTTAATTATACAAACACGATCTGCTACTTTTTTAAAATTCCTGCTTTTTTCTTATTTTAATTTGTAGAAGGTTAAGAAGTTCCTTTGAAGAGGCTTTCTCAACTATAAATTTAGTTGATCTTATACCTGCATACCAATTGAAAGTTTTGATTAGGGTTGCCCAAACTTTTGCAAGAGTGCAGCCAGCTCTCCTTTTAATTGACAATTTCTGATTGCCAAGAGCTTTGTCATTGCTGCGTTTACTGACCGTATAAAAGAAAGGCATTCTGTTTATAATTTTAGTTGAGCACAAACTCCTAAATGTTTTTGCAATAAGCTGTAAGTATGCTTTTTGCTGCCTTGTAGCTCTAGCTAATAAGAATATATAATGGCATGTACTTAGACAAGTCAGCCGAGCTCTGTCATCTGGTAAACATAAACTGTCCTTTGGCCAATTCACTAATGGGAAACTTTCTGATGCCATACCATACTCGCTTTATTTGTAAAGTGCTTCAAAACAACCACAATGGACCAAAGTGTTTTACAGAAGGATGAATAAAAGGCATAACAAAGAACACCATAGCAGTTTACACAAGGCAAAAAATACACATGAAATACAAATGAAATAAATAAAACACAGAAAACATGAGAAGAACAGTATTGATTGGATGAAAAAAATAAAAAACAGATGAAATAAATTAAGATTAAAAAAAAAGTTGTTTGAACAGTTTTATCCTCAAAGTGTTATTATATATCACTAACATAGCAGTGCCTAAGACGGAGGGATATGAATGAATATAAGCTGTGACTAAGGGTTATGCATAATTTAACTGTAACTTGCCTAACAGGTTTCTCTTTGGGTTTAGCATTCAGACATTACCATGTTACCTCAGAAGGTGTTTAAGATACTCTACCATTGAGGCATAATATATCATCAATTAGCATAATGCTACTTTCGGTACAGGGATTTGCATTTTTGCACCTTGAGGATTTAAACAAGTTGCATCTATGGCAAACAAGGTGACAAAGCAGTCTCTTTGGGGAGCAGAACAGAGCAGAGCTTTGAAGAGAGGCACCTTGCTGTAAAACAAAGCCGTAAATTGGAATTACAGGCCCAGAGGGTTTAATAGACTCTGCTCAAATTTCCAGCATTACCTTACTTTGCAAATCATAGAGGTGGCTGAAACTGAGTGAGTTATTAACAAAATGGAATGGGTGTAAAATAGGCTTCAGAATACTTACACCTCTGAAACATATATATATATGTGTGTGTGTGTGTGTGTGTGTATATGCATTGTGCTGTATTTGTCAGTTAACAATACAAACGTTAGGCTACAGTTCCACAAATGGACACAAGCCCCTATCCCAGTGAAGGCAAATAGATCTTTCTTTTAGTGTTTAAGTATTAACACAAAGCTGTCAGAAAAGCTGAAAAAACTTCAGAGCGATCACCATAGTGATTCTACCACAGAAACAGGTATGTGTGGAAATGGAGGATACAGAGTAAGCCTGACTCACTGTTTTGCCATTTGTTAAAGATCAGGTTTTTGTCTTTGCTAGGGTCGGCTCACACTCAGCTTTAACATCACACTTAACATCAGTTTGTGTTAGCGTGCTGCCAATGCGGCTGCTTTGAAAGAATGGTGTTGGCAGCAGTGGATAGTTGTTTCATGCTTGATTGCAAGGCACATTTGCGTATACCTGAAGAAACATTTTCAAACAAGCAACAACATAACCACAATACAATAATGCATTACTTCACAGATCAATGTAATCTGTTCGTAATCTGTTATACCCAACCCTGGGAGACACATGTCACTTAAGCTAATTCCAAAAAATATATTAGTTTGTTTTTAGACACCAAGCCAGGGAAAGAGAGAGTGTGTAAGCTGTTATTGGGTGCATTCATTAAAAAGGGGTAAAGGAGAGAAAGACAAATTAAATTGTGTTATTGGGTGTTGGAGTGCAGGTGGGATTAAGGTTGGACACTTAAATTAGTGACTAGAGATCATCTCATTCAGAGTTTCTAGTGGCTTTAAGACAGTGAATCACCCCAGCACACACTCTTTATCTCTCTCTGAGATGCACACAGACTTGTTCTTGCAAATGCATGGATATCATATGTTGGCATTTACTACATTTGATTTGAATGTGACACACTCACACAAACACAGACATACATAAACATACTTGTAGATCTATATTGGTTTAAAATGCTGTTTATCCTGCTAGGCCACATGACTGACAGAACTGGAATTCAAATAGCTAATGCATCAACACACACATGCACACGCAGGCAAGTTTTGGTTAAGAGTGATATATAATCGGCACAAGCAGTTCTCCCCATCGATTTCTGTCTTAAAATCCTGACAGTAACCTGCAACCCACCAAACTGTACTCACTGAAAAGCCTTCTCTATCTGTAGCAACAGAACCATTAAATCCACAGAGTACACATAAAGCTCTTTTTTTTTAATGTGGCTGTGATAATATGAGAGTAAATTTAATTATATTGAAAAGTTGTCAGGACTCAGGTTGTTTTACTGTCAGGATTTGTGACAGAATTTCATCTGCAGTAATGCATTTTTTCATTAAATACAAAGGTTTCAAAATACGAATACCTAAAATTGATTAAAAAAGACAGAATCCCACCAGTAGATATTTTTTTTCAGTAAATGACATTGTTAACTGTCTAACCTGCCAAATAGGAATACACTTTATTTGGAAGCGATACATTTAATTAATTCCACAAATATCTTCACATTCATGACCCTCGAGCGCCACACAGTCGCTGGGATTGAAGCGATTCTTTGCTCACATATTTAGAACACTTTCAACACAACACTCTGCCTACACATTGCCTAACACATTTTTCTCACCTGTCAGTCAAGTTTGATAGCACAATTATTTTAACTTTTTTAGAGCCGTCTTCCAGTCATAAGCTGTTTCGATGACCTATAATACCTGACTTCCTCTGCAGACCCCGAGTGCTCTCTGTCTCTTTCTTTCTTCCTTGTTCTCTCTCTCATTCGCTCTCATGTTCTGCCTAACACGCAATTTCTTTTTATGTCTTCCATCAGGAGCTTCAGTTTGAGCGTCTGACCAGGGAACTTGAGGCTGAGCGTCAGATTGTTGCCACCCAGCTGGAGAGATGCAAGCTGGGATCAGAGGCAGGCAGCATGAGCAGCATTAGGTACCAAGAAAACCTCTGTGTGTGTGTGTGTGTGTGTGTTTGTAGTATGTCATCTTTGTACATCTTCAACTTCAAATATGACATGAATGCACTACAGTACACCCATTTTTTTCTTTGCCTTATAAAATAATGTTGCTAGTAAAGGACAGCATTCCTCCTGCTGTTGGGTGCATTTGTAAGCTGGATAGATTGGGACGACACTCACTTTAAAGGTTAAATCAATCACAAAAAAGTACACACCTGTCTCATTTTTATTTTTAAATACATACTTGAGCATGGAGTAATTAACACTTGGCTAATGGGGGGTTTGCACACATACTATAGACGGGTGCATGAAATAATAACACTGTACCACACAGCTGTGTAGACTTTCACATGCTGTACATAACACACAGTTTAGCCACATTCACTTCACATACACTGTACATGTCGTACAGCAGGCACATCAAGGATGATTTCTGCATGGGTGCATGGGGGGAAGCTTCTGGGAGATGACAGTGTTTATCAGTGTTTATGCATCACAAATGCTTTGTCTTTACATGAAGGTATGACAATACACACCTTTCCCCACATATTTACATGGCCACAAAACCACTTTATGATTTAATTTGTTTATGCTCCATTGAAAGCTTTTTGTATTATTATAATATTTATCAACATATTAGTCCAAAACCTCTTGAAATACGACCTCAGTCATACACGTAGGTCTGACCTTTGTGTTGAGTAATTATTTTTAGATAAAAAAGCGAAAAGAGAGCGCTTAACATAAAGAGATAACGAATATAAAGAGTATCTGGACCTTTCTTCGAACAGAATGAGCTTCTTTTTGCATTCACATCATTTTTCACTTTTGAAAAAAAAAGAAGAAGTAAAAGTTAAGTTCAGTGGAAAGGTGGTGAAAATTGTTTTTTTCGTATTCTGGGTTTTTGTGTGCCTGTTTAGTTGTGTTTTGTTGAGTTTGTATGAAATTTGCTGTCATGTCAGAGAGTCAAGTTCATATGCATTCAACATCCATCTGACTCCCTCAGGCAGCTGATTGCATAAGTACGCAAACCTGAGGGGTGAAGACAAACCAAAAAAGAGACTTTTGAACTTTATTTACTTGAGCTGAGACTAAGATGGAACTCTTTTTATGGATAAATTCAGAGGCTTCCTATCTAGGGTAGTGTTTGAATTTGGTTACTCGTAAATATAATTTGACAGTCTTTCAAAAATAACCCCAGTGCCATCATCAAAGACTAAAACTGAGACTTGTAACTTTTACATTGGAGTGTCACAGTCTCACCTCACAGCAACAACGAGACAACACGGTTCAAACCTTCAGCTCTGGAACCTCAATGTGCTTTTGTGAGAATTTCTTAAGTTAATTAAATAATCAATTTGCTGATTAACTGAATTTGAGCATGTATATCTGTTGCTGAATGTTAGACCTGTGATTGGCTGAGAGCCTTTCCTGGATGTACCCTGCCTCCCATCTGAGCTAGGATAGGCTCCCGCCCTACTGCAACCCTCACTTAGATAACCAGTTAAGAAAATGGGTTGATGGAAATCAGCACAGTATATAAAGATGGTACAATTACATATTGTATTAATATCTGATGACTTGCATTACCTTAAAGTGCTCTGCTGTTGTTACTATTGATACTATAATTTGTTTGGATTGGTAATTCATGTCAAGCCATTAAAGAAAAATTTCATCATTATATGTGGTTTCAAATACTTTTTAGGAACTATGGAGCCATGTGGATGGGATGTCTACATATATGCAAATATTTTTCAGAGAGTTTTTTCTTTTGGAGCATCTTTATCTCCTGACTAAAACTAGCATAGGCCCTATCACTCTCACACATATACTTGCAACTGTTGTGGCATTTTACGAATGAACAACCTAATTGAACTGAATTACGTTTTCTTTGCTTGAGTCTTCAAATTAAAATTCAGCAAAAATCCTACTTTCTGCAACATTTACTCTTGTTTTATCTGAACACCTGTTTGGTGCATTTATGCCTGCAAATGCATGTGTCTGGGCCACCAATACTCTGTCTGCTGTCATCTCACAGTTATGTCATGATTATCACATCAGATATAGAGGATTGGCTTAGCTAGTGCTTGTGTGCTGACAGCTCACTATATGACAGTGAGTCCACATCCATCCTTATGTGTCAGCGTGTGTCAAATCAGACCTGTGATGTGCGTTTGTCCCCCTTTATGTACTTATGTATAAACACAAACACATGTACTTATGTATAAACACACCTCTGAGTTTGACCATTTTTATTTATTTTGTCTGTCACTTTGATTGGCATTATCTTTCATGCAGATTCCAAAAGAGCCAGTTTCTTTGGGTGCAAGCCTAAGTATAGATATTAGTCTTTGCAGTATAACTGTGAATGATCAGAGAGAATATGATGCTATCTAAAGAGACAGCTTAAACCTTTCCCATGGTCTTCAGCATCACCAGTTATTTTCTCTTCCTTCATCTGTGTCTCAGTGACAAGCAGCAGCTAAATATGGAAAGTGTTGGTAGGTGTTATTGTAATGAAGCAAAGTATTAAATTTTAAAAAAGAAACTGTCATGAGAGTTGTATTAAAAGGAGATTGTATTAAAACGTGTTTTCCCGTTATCCTTTCAAATTTTAGATTATTCCAGTTCTGATAGTCCATATTGTCTGGAGCAGGGTTTCCTGTGGGGTTCAAGCTACAGCTGCCATATTCAGTCAGCAGTTGCTCTGTAAGAAATATGCTGGGGTGAAAGTTAACTTAAGAGTGCTTATTCTACAGAGTTGTGTGTGTTTGTTTATATTATTATACCAAATGTGTGGATTTTTTGTATCCCAGCTGTTTGTGGGTTTGTGTTGCACATGCTTGGAGCAAATGCTGTGTTTGTGTTCGCATGTCTGTGTGTGTTCTTGGCAGCTGCTGTGAGCCTGCGTGTCCTTAGTTGTGTTCCGCTCGATAAAGCAATTCAGGCATCTCCACGGACTCCTCCTCAGAGCCAAGGACCCTAAAAAATGCCTGACTGTGGTGCAGAAACCCAGGGCAATACTGACTAACATCTGTTCACACTGTGAACTGCTGGCATGCGACACAACACTTTACAGGAAGGAAGCATTCACTGGCAGACATACACACCCACGTGAACACATAGACTCCAGACAGCATGCCGGAACTAATTTATCATTTTTCTAACATTAGTGGTAAGTGGCAGCCAGTGGGAAGCATTTGCTCCTGCAGTTTTTTTTCTGTCTGACTGGCTGTGCAGCTTAAACCTTCAGTGCCCTTTTAAAAGCATACCTCTGAATTTTTGGTTAATATATTTCAATTAGCATCAATGTGTTTTGCCGATATAAATAAATGTGATAAATATGATGAATCACCAAATGATGTAAAGTTAAGAATAGGAACTCATGGGACCTGTCATAACCTATGCTTTGGCTATGACAGAAATGTTAGGGTCACACACTTGGACAAGGCGAGCAGTTGGGGCACATGTATAGATATAAGTATATAAGGTGATATCACTTGGTTGATAAGAAATATTTACTATATCTCCTACCACCATGTTTTAACCTAAACATGTTCATAAGTGGGTATTACACTAGGGAATTTTGTGGTTATGGATTGACTCATTTGTAATCATATTATCAGATTTACAACCAAATGACTCGAATACTTGGGTAAATAGAAGACCTGAGCTGATAAGTGATCCCCACCTGGTGGTGACTTGTAGAAGCTGGCAGGATGTATGCCAGGCAGGCCAAGTGCACTCAAATGTTTAGTAAGGAGACCCTAGGGCACCTGAACATTGTTCTCCCATCTCTAGTAGGGCACATAAGGTGTTGCAATATAGGCTGTTTGGCACATTGGCTTTTGCACTTCTATTACTGTGTGGAGATGAAGCCATAAACTTGTTGGTGCTCCTGGTGGCTGAAAGGCTTCTATTTTATTACAACTTAACATTGTAAAACTTGTTTAAACCTGTATGCTGACTTCTTGGAGCTCATACCAGACCTGCCTTTTCCTTTTGTTTTGATTCATAAAGTTATTTTCTATTGAAAATGCACACATTGTTTCTGTTGCGCCTTGCCTGTATTCTCAAAACTCCCTCAGCATACGGTAATAAAATGTACAGCTCGCTAACATAAAGGTTCTCCATCCTATGTCTGGTTTGCAGTGACCTTGTTGGGCATTCTGGAAGATATTATTAGTTCATTAAAACGCTGCACCGTAAACTGTTGCGGAAATAATGTGAAGCTGGCTACTAAGCTAATCGTGACTTGGGGCAGTGGATTATCAAGGCCATAAATGAGATGTCACGTAGGTTTATGGATTCACTGGCTAAATTGAATTATTTGGTTGTCATGTTTAAACTGGCCACAAGCAAAAATACCACCAGCCTGATGCCTTGTAGCTAGTATTATGGCGCATACTATGATATCATAAATGAAACACTGTGGATTTTGCAGGCATGCTTGAGAACAACTAATACACAGTGCGAAAATAAAAAAATAGGGATGTTTTTGTAAAGCCATGTCATTAAAGGGAGGTGAATTAGAATGAAAAAGTCCATAGCAATTTACCAATTAGTTCAAAGCAGAAAGGTCATGTCAGATAACAGGAATCAAAGCTGAAAGAGACAGCCACTCGGTTGGTATGCGGATGACAAGGGAAGTTGAGCGAAACAAATGTGACCTCTAAATGAGTCCTCCGTTGTGCTTAATGGAACTGTTAGCATTTAGTGAAGAGATATGAAACTATCCCTACTGGAGGCAGGGGATCCCAACTCAGTGAGAGAGAGCGAAAAAGGAAGGAAGAGAGGAGGAAAGAGAGGGAAGGAAATTGCTAACAAGTTCCATTACTCCATGGCAGCCAAAGAAAAGGTTTATCGATATATTATTTTTGTTTTTGATACATTTAGGTTATTTTAAAGAGCATCTTTAAATAAATGATTTGGAAGAATATGTATATTGACAATTCTGTGCATGAAAGGGATCACACCTGTGTTCACTGAAACAAAATGTAATATATCTGATCTGATAGTATGTGAGAAATAACCAGGCCTTCTCAGTTCTTGACATATAGGCCATGTCTACCTGTATATCTGAAGCACTGCATGGTAAAGAATTTCCATATGAACTGAATCTGATTGTGAGACTTAACAAAGATTGAAAAAGGCAAGGTAATATTTCAGACCAGCTACAAATGAGTCAAATCAGAGTTGCAGCAGTAATCAGGAGGTACATGAGCCACAATGGCCATGCTCCTAAAACGGCTCCTGAATAATAGGCTGTAATAGCACATCTAAAAATAATATTGTTGCTGCTTGTATTCAGATGTGTTAAAGTTTGTTGCTTCTTGCTGAAGTATAATATAACAAGCATAGTTAACATTTGAAACTAACACAGAGAGTGAGTGGCAAAATATGTGGGTGTGCATGTGTGTGTGTGAATGTGAGGGATTGTGAGGCGTAAAGTTCATGTCCTGAGGCAGTAACAGCTTTCTGATTGTGTTGTTCAGACTTACACATCTGCCCAAAGACCCACCGGGTAGGTCAGAGAAAGGTAAAGTCAGAGTGTCCATGCATGTGTGTTTATGCACGTGTGTGAGAGATATAGGCAGAAAGAGGAACTGAGGGAAAGAAGTGGAACAAAAGCACTGAATCACTACACATACTTGCCCTGCTGTGCATTGGTGCCCAGTCCCAGAGCCCATATAGGACTATTTATTCTAATCAAGCTGTGACATTTAGTTCCACACCAACAGGGACCAGCTTCACTCTTTCTGCTGCACATACGAACACACCCACACATATACACATTTCCTCACACTGTGCCCAAGTCTTTTCTCAGGGGTAAACACACTTACTAGACTATAAAGTTGTCCTACCCTCAGGAGCAGACATTCACACAGTTTGGGTTTAGTTTTCACACACTTTAGACTTGATCACAGCAACTAATAGACCCCAGACACATGGGGAGTGCTAGAAACATTTTGAAATAAAATTGCCTGCTTTTTTACTACAGAATTATGTTTGTCTCTCTTCTCTTCTCTTCTCTTCTCTTCTCTTCTCTTCTCTTCTCTTCTCTTCTCTTCTCTGTATTAAACCACACAAAAGAAAATAGTATAAAATCCCTACCTCTCCCGATCATAGCATATGTTAAAACAAAGAAAAAAAATAGAAGTTACATATCCACACACATAAAGGTAAAACCAGCTTAACCCAGGGCTACTGTCTGTATATAAGATTGGGGAGTAGCATTAAAACAGAAGGGAAATAAAACAAAAGGTTTATTTCTGTAGCTGTATGGTCTTTTATAAGGAATGTTTCAGAGACTAGAGAGTGTGTGCCAGTCTTTATCCAGGTTTAATAATGCAACATAAAAAACAAACAAGAAAACAAACAGAAGACACATTTGAGTCAGGTAGGCCAGTCAAATGATGGCTGCTAGTTAGATTTGTCACGATCCTGGGTCTTTTGACCCAGCGTTTTGAGTTTTAGTTTTTTTTTTTAATGTTTATGGTTTATGTTTAAATTCATTGGGTTTTCTAAGTTCATTTGTATATCAGTTTCCTGTTTCTTGTGTTTTCAACCCCTGTGTTAAGTCTCCCTTGTCCTTTATGTGTTTCATGTCTGCATGTCTTTTGTTGCCAAGTTCATGTTGTCATGTCTGTGTTTCATTATGTTTCCTGTTTTATTTTGAAAGAGGTCCTGTGACATCGTTATGTTCATTTGTTTCAGCTGTTCCCCCATTTGTTGCCACTTCTCCTGATCACCTCATATGTGTATTTAAGTCCTC
This sequence comes from Pelmatolapia mariae, assembly GCF_036321145.2. Classification (NCBI taxonomy): domain Eukaryota; kingdom Metazoa; phylum Chordata; class Actinopteri; order Cichliformes; family Cichlidae; genus Pelmatolapia; species Pelmatolapia mariae. Next base: position 24,135,192 of record NC_086235.1, on the reverse strand, counting down.
AGTCTTCCTGTGTTCAGTGTCGCGTCCTCCCTCATAGCTGTGTGTGATTTTCCCTGTGTTTTCATGTATGATTTATTATTAGTTTTCCCAGTTTAGTTTCGTGTCATTTGGCTTTGTTTTCAGCAATAAAGCTGTGCTTTTGAGTTCATGTTCCGTCTCGGTGAGTTTGGCATTTGGGTCCTCTCCTGCCTACACACAGCCTTTTTGTGACAAGATTTCTTTCCCACTTTATCCTGACTTGTGCTGGAATCATGGAAATGTGAAAGATTATAACCTGGCCACATTTACATAAGAGGTTGGATGGTAAATGCTAGAAAACTTGGTTAGCCAGTTGCATTTGTAAAAACAAACTCAGCAAAACAGCAGCAGATTTCCTCATCAGGTTAAAAGTACGATTAACCAATCAGCACGAACTATTACGAAGTGTTCTAAAAGTCCCAAGCACTGCAAACATGGTGGCGCTTGGGACGGGAAGTTATTAGTTACAGAAAGCAAAAATATTTTTACTTTAAAAGAAATGGTCATAAATTCGTTTACATCTGTTGTAGAAATGGGGATGGGAACATGGGAGTGAACTGGCACTGACTCACTTTTGGAGCCAGTTGGAAATGGCCGTTTCCTGAACTGTAGTTTTTGGCATCACTGAGCTTTCTTCGTTTTTCAGCCTCAGAGGTTGCGGCTTGCTCTCCACTGATTGTACAGCCTCAAGGCATGTTGGGAAATGGTTGGCTTCCTCTTTGTCTCTGCCGTCTGCTCTTGTCTACTTTCCAGGCGATGCACAGTTAATCTCAAATGAGGCTAATATTTACAAACAGGATGGAACAAGCGCTGGAGGCTCTCTTTTAGCAGCTCATCTAGGGTGGGTCATCCACCCAATGAGTTTGCGGATGCTCCGTATTTCACCCCCGATGATGGTTGTGGTGCTAACCAGTCCCCGACCACCCCTTTTTCATTGGCTCTGAATGGAGTCTGGTTGTAGTTCTCATCTGTGGATTTCAAATTAAACAACAAGATGGGATTGAAGTGCAGATGTTTGGTTTTAATTAAAGGAGTGTGACAGAAGTATTGCATTAACATTTTGGAAATTACAGGCATAGTCTCCCATTTCAGAAGCTTAAACATAATAGGATGATTGACTCACTAAGCAGTTTCATAGCCAGGCGAAGTCTGTTACCTCATTACTCTATGGCAAATTAACCAGATAAAACATCTGGAGTAGATATAAAGTACTGGAAAAGTATTTTGTACCTTTTCAATATAACTCTAAGTATAAGGTGCAAAATTATGTCAATCCAAATAAAGGACGCCATCGTTAGGCTGAAAAATCTATCAAAGAGAGACATCAAAAGAATTTAGGAGTGGACAAATCAACAGTCTGGCACACTGTTAACAAGACAGGAATAAAATGGCGAAGCCAAAATACCACGGGAGACGATAAAAGTTGACAATCCCAGAATTCTCTCCTAGTGTAAGACATACCCTTTACAATAGAGGAGTCAAGAACACTGAAGGAGATCGGCCTGTCCTTGTCAGTGAGACGCTTTCACGAATGCAAATATAGAGGGTTTACAAAAGGTGCAAACCACTGCTTTTACTGAAGAAAAGGACGGACAGATTAGACTTTGCCAGAAAACATCTAAAAGAGCCTTTATAGCTCTAAAAGAAATCCCTTGGTCAGATAAAACGAAGACTAACCTATGTCAGAATGATGTGTAGAGAAAAGGAGGAAAAGTAACACCTCATGATCCAAAGCATACCACATCATCTGTCAAATGTGGTGGAAGCAGTGTTGTGGCATGGAGACGTGTAGGTGCCAGTGGAAAAAGGTCACAAACCTCTTTAAAAAAAAAAGATGATTATGGCACATAGCTTATTAAAATCAGAAATCCAGTTTCTCAAATTATTTAACTATTACATAATGGATGTACAATACAGAACAGCTTCTGAAAAGTATGTTCATTTATACGCTCAGCATTTGTTTGGGGCTCCTTTACTAAAAATGACCAAGAATGAATGTGGTGTGGTATGAAGGCGATCAGCTGTGGCACTGCTGAGGTCTTATTGAAGCCTAGGTTACTTTGATATAGGCTAGTCTGTATTTTTGGGTAGAGTGTTTCTCGTCTTGCTCATGATCCCAGTGATTATCAAACCATTTAGCAGTAGTTTTGGCACTTTAGGCTGGTGTCTTGCTGATAGAGGAAGTGAGCATGGTGATGGAAATATAACATGCTGACAGAGAACTCTGACTTTGGACATGAAAAAAACATGGGGATCCAAGCACCAGCACCAGCAGACAGCATGACAAATATCAAATTTATACTGTTTGAATAGTAATTTACTTGAAATAACATATTTTAATAATATTCCAATTCACTCAAAAAAGTAAACATTTCACTTTAACTGTAATGAACTTAAACTTTTAGAATTAAATTACAGAAAATAATGGAAAAATATACATTTTCACTTATTTTTGTGTGTTAAAATATGAAGTTATGAAGTTATACTGTATTTGGTCAGTGTATTTCAGTCCGTTTTTGACTGAAATATGAAAATGACCGCATCATTTGAAATCTCCAAACACACAGTAGGTCCACTTGGGGGTTATTTCATTTTAATGTGGGATTTAATTTACTGAATGGATCCATCATGTTGGGACAGCTTTTGTATTTCATACTGTGGTTATCATTTTCATGGTCTCTTTTTGTCCCTGACCACCCTCGTGTTTTTGCCACGACTAAAATACTATCCAATTACATTCGTTTATCTCACTATACCCCACTCTCTAGTCCTTCGTTGGGTGATAATAGAGGGATCCATCACACCATTAGCTGCAGGCGGTTTTATAAGCTCAGCAAAATGCTGCATAGAGGGAACTCAAATTATAGGCTGCTGCATTATACCTTAAAATACGCTTTGTGTTTGAGCTTGTGTGTGTATGTGTGTGTCTGCATGAGTGATGATGATACTGCAAGTCATGCTCCCTGCTAATGACTGATGATGCATTTCCAAGAGCAGAAGAGAAAAATGGTGGCAGGTGGCGACATCTCTCACAGTGCTGTCACCCCCGCTGTCTATCTTTCTGTCGGCCTCTCTCTGTGTTATTTCAGCTCTCCCTCATCTATCTGTGTTTGCTTCTAAATAACATCTTGGCTTTTGCACGGAAGGGAGAAACCATGCCTTTGGCTTTGTGGCTCCTTATAACATCTTGCATTCTAAGCATCCAGATAAGCTGCTTTTTAAATGAGAATTGTTTAGATGAACCATCTGAGACTAGAAAAACATTGGAGAGTTATTGCGCTGTTGTTTCTGATTGAAAAATGCACTTTCATTTAAAAAAAAACCTCAAAAGGACTGAAGAACTGTTCTCTGGGGTTACAAATTAGGTAGTTATTGTTGCTCAGGGACACTTATGTATACAGTAAATGTGTATGTACAAAGTATACTTGAAGCTTCAGTCTGTTTTGCCCAGAAGCCACAGACTGCCCTGACACTGATAAAGCCAGCAGCTTTAAAAGCTGAGAAGCTAAAACATGAAACCATAATACTTGTATTGGGGTATTTGGTTATTAGTTTGGGATGATGATAATTTTGTCAGTTTTTCCTATTATCACATATCTTGCAAGAAAGTTGCATAAAAAGTCATATTTTAGGACCACATGCATAAAAGAAGTGAACAGCATGACTGTGACAAAAAAATGTTTTTGCTGAGTAAATAAATGTCTTTGCAATTATATATATATACAACATACCAACAATGCAATATGGTAATATGCATTGGCAATATTGCAATATTGCAAAATCAACAACTTATAAAACACAAGTTTTGCATTCACCTATCTATCCGTCTGCTTTTGCTTATCCAATTTAGGATTCCAATTTCGGGGGCTTAGAGCCTGTCCCAGCTGCCACTGGATGAAAGGTACACCCTGGACAGATCACCAGTCTGGATAAATTACATATTTTGTTATTTTTTAAAGTGAAAAATAAATGCAAACCCTTCAGTAAACACAATAAAAATGACCACTTTTCTTTCCAAAATTTTTTGTTTATCTTATTAACTAATATTTAATTAAAAGTGTAACCAAATATTCTGACCTGAAGTAACTCATTAGACTTCAGTTGACCTTTCAGGACCTGTTAGGCAGGTAAACAGCTGTTAGTAATTATTAGCTGAATATTTCAAAGCTTGATAAATTCTCCGTAAAATCAAATCTTGTGGTAACACTGAGTATACTCGGGCTAGTGTAAACAACTCACTGAGGCTAAGGCTAATTGGTGCCTACTAAACAGCAAATCCTATAAAAAGATATCAAAGTAGTTTCTATTCCCCTTGGAATATTCACTGTGTGAAATGTCACTTTGAAAGGGAACTGCGGAAGTCATGAGAAGATCTAATAGACCAAGAAATCTGTCAGATACTGTACTTCTGCGAGGCAGAAAAGCAATGCAGACTGCCAGAAATGACTATAAAGGAGCTGCATAAAACCATACTGTCCTCCACACAGCCCACATGCTTAAATGACCACGTTTCCTACAGCCATCAAAAGAAAATGTTGTTAGCAATCACATTGCAGTAGGCAGCGCCTGAAAGATGTTAAGCACCTGGATACACAAGAGTCATTTTGGAAACAAAATACCAGCAAACTGTTAAATACGTAAAGCAGCTTTGAGCGAACTAAAACTTTTGATATTGACTTCATTTGAAATGTGTGGGCAGATCTTGAACATACTGTGCTCGCAAGACACTTAAAATGTCTCAGTGATCTTCAAGAGAAGAGGGGGTGAAAAATCTTAAAACAACAATAGAAAAACTCTTAGCTGGATATTGAAAATCTCTGCAAGCTTTGTTTTTTCCCACTTGTGCTGTTATAAAGTATTAACTTTTAGGTTTTTATTCTTTAAATGAAATCAAAAAGTTACATTATGTTACCATTTGATTAGATCAATAATGGATTTTAACTGGATGAAAATGTAATTAATCAAATAAAAATTAAATAAAAAGAAATGAGGAGTGACTTTGTTAGTCATGTGATAAATGTGTGAAAGCCTTGGAGGTCCTTGGGGACAAGAGTGATGATGTTAACTATCAAGCTTTTTTAAACAATTAAGTGCCAACAAGTGTGGTTCCTCTTAAGACCCGCTCCTCACATCCTGCCTAGCCAGAAAGCAGACCAGACCATGCAGAATAGGCAGGGTCATCACAGAAGTTTTGTTTGTCTCCTGTGGGATGTATTTACTTTTTATGAGTTTTTTTTAAACTGTCAGTGTTGTCAAAATATGCAAAACAGATGTCTGTGTTTTATTATCTTATTTATCAAATCTTATGACACATTTGTCTGAGTGAAGCTTTTCTGATTGTCTATATTTTCCTGCAACATCCTTGTCATCCTTGTCAGTTCAAGTTTAAAAATCAAATGAAATCCCATCGTGTCAGTATTTTCATGTCATTTCTCTTTTTTGTTAAAATTAATGAGGTTAGGACAAATAATGGCCTTCTGCTGTTTGCTGTTCTATATGTTATGTATACTTATTCCTGAAGGAGTCAGCAGCTGTTGACTCCATGTCAGCTGCAAGGAGACAGAGGCCTGTAGGGCCAACAGGATTGGTTCGTGTGTGTGTGTGTGCCTACCTCTGTGCATGTGTGTGTCCTCATGGTGAGGGGAATCGGGGGTGTTTGGTTCATTAAACATGCAAATGCATGCTTATCTTCCCTCAACACCAGATAGTGGAGAGAATAGATAAGAACCAACCAAACCATGCCAAAGAGGCAGACAGAGAGAGGAAAACAGTGCGTTATGAAAGGAGTGAAACATTGAGGCAAAACACAGACAGAGAAATGAAGGAGGAAGTGCACAGGAGGACAATAGAGAGGACACAAAAACAGAAAGTGACAGATGAAAAAATTACTTATTAACAAATGGAGGTTGTGTTAGAATAACTGATGGCTGTTAGATCTCATGTTTTGACTGTGGTTTCCATGTTTTTGTTTTTGTCTTGAGATCCTTAGCCGCAGTAGCCCCTCAACATGGTATTTTCTTGTGTTAATCCTGATCCCTCAGGGATTAATTATTTATTAGATAGCTTTCACCATATTGTAAGAAAATTGCTAAATGCAATGCTTCTTTCTGTTGCTTTGGCCAATTTAGAAATCGCAATGTTTAACTAAAGAGACCCCTGTAAGTACAAGTGAAAATAAGGTGATAGATATGACACTGACTGACCATGGCAGATACAAGTATCCTTCCTGTTTTGCTGATGTTTTTCTGTGTAAGACAAAGTCACGGTATTTTCTTGCTAGTTCACATCTTCAGTGTTGGTGCATTTATTCACGATTGGTGCTTAAGGGGCCTCTCTCTGTGCTGAAGATACCCAGAACTCATTACATAAAACTTTCACTGTGCGTGTGCATCATTTGGTGTTGTCTGGATGATACCCCTTTTGACTTCGGTACTTGTTCTTCTGAGGGAAAGTGTGTATCATTGAAAGCAGTTATTCATAAGCATTTGTGTGGGATTATTGTCTCAACGTTTGACTGAAAAAATAAGCAAATAACCAAAGAGATAATCTCTCTATTTCTTGTTGACAACACTTGAAAACTCTCTGTGTGTGTGTGTGTGTGTGTGTGTCCACATGTACAAAATGCCCTACCTGTCTGCTCTCTTGTAAGGTGTGCAGTTTTCTGTGTGTGGTGATAGTGTGATCAGTCCTGGGGAGCAAAGTGTTCCATTTAACAGGATTAAGAAACAATACAACTGTATTTCACAGCACTTGGTTAAAAATAATCATAGTGGTGATGCTTTACAGAAAAATAGATCACCACTTGTAATTCATTGATGTATGGTGTATGGATGTGTAGTTTATAGTCAGCTGGGACCAACAATCATTCAAATGTTTTAACTATTCAAATCAGATTACATTTCTTCCTGCAGTATTAAAAATACATTTATGAAGTTTTATAGATTAAAAAAAAAGATACCAAGATTTCCAGAAACCTGAGTATAATCTCATTTACATTCATTGGATATAATTAGATTTGACAGTGCATGCAGGTAATGTTAAGGAAAATATTCACAAAATTGGAGTAACCACAATTAATTAAAAAGTAACATGTGAGACAAAAAAGTGTAATGTAGAGAGAGACAGACAGAAATTGGGAAAGGCATGTGAAAATGAGCAAAAGCGAGTGTAAAATCTAAAAGAAAGAAGTGAAAAGTGGTTAATGTAAGCATGTGCCTCAGAGAAAATTTGAAAAGACTGTTTTTTGTTTGTTGTTTTAGAAAAAGGGATAATGTGAAAGATGAAAGCACAGGTTTTGATGAAGATTTTGGCTGCTCTGATTGCACGCATGACTATTAAAATGCAGGATGTAGAAGCTGTACTGTACTGCTTTCCAATTTTTATCAGCTTAGTGATATCCTTGTAATAGTCAGTGCTAGTTGAGAAAGCTCAGACTTGTGCATGTGTGTCTTTGTGTATGTGAGAGTGAAAGACATAGAAACTGAGATGGCAAGAGAAAAAGATGAGTATGAGTGAGTTTGTCCTCTTGAGGCACCATACCCTAAGGCCAAAGGAATCAGTGCCTGGAGCAGTTTAAGGAGAAGATTTTATTCTTGCGCTGTGGAGTCTATGTGGGCACTGTGTGTGTTTGTGTGAGTATGCATTCCAGGGACACATTGTTTTGGTGTCTGCCTGTGTGCACACATCTTTGTCTAGTTTCTTCTTTTCACAAATTTTACAGAAATGTCTCCTCTCCTGTTTAACTTTGTGAACCGTACCAGCAATATCACTGATATGAACTGACAATATGAAGGAAAGAAATAAAAATAAATAAATAAAAAAAGCTTGTCTGTTTAGGCTTTAAGCCTTTATTCGACATAGTCAATTTTGGTGTCTAGATGAATACCAAACCTTCAGCAATCTGAAAGCATACACAAAAAAGAACAAGTGATTGACTGAGCTCATTCATTCAAACATAAAGTAGCACAAATGCTATACTGTGGTGTGACTCACAAAGCACCATATTCCCACAAAGACTGCAGAGGAACGACTTATTAGATGAACACAATAAGGCAAGCAAGTTTATTTCCTTTGGGTCAGGGTCTCCGATTTAAGGACAAAGTCCCCCCAAGAGCCATAACTGAATGCCGTAATTACACTTTTCATTGTGACTTCTATCACCTCTTCTGGATGGTCCCAAATTGATTTTTGTTTGCATTGTAACCCAATGAGTCAGACGGTGCCCTGGGTGTGATGAATCATTTGATAAAACTGACATAATCCTGATGAATCCATGTGGACACTTGCTGTCTTAAGATTTACATTTTTCTCTGCATATAGGGTTAGGCAATGTTACACCTAACTGTACTGTTACACCCACTTAGTCCTTACTAATATGTCCATCCATCCATCCATCCATCCATCCACTCTTCTCTCTATCCATTAGTGGTTGGAGCACAGATAAGAGTTGCAAAACAAGATGCATATGGGGATTTTTTCAGTCTGCCGATGGGTTTGCAGTGTTTCAGGTTTTTAGTTATATTCTTACCCATAGAAAACTCAAAGAGGAACTCTGCATTTTTTCTCAGCTAAAATACATGCATTTTCTTTTCTTTTTGATTTTTAGTATGGCCGCTATTACATACCATTGTGAAATATCTCTCAAAATGCAGCAAGTAGGAGCTGGACTCAGACTGAGTCAGACTCTGAGGTGTGTTAGATTAGTGTCTGACTCCTATAGTATGTGATACTGGCTTTAATAAATGCTTACAGCCTCACATTGGGAGACAGAAAAAACCAAAGTGACACATGCATTTACATATTCTGCACAGTACGTTTATTAATATGCATATGGACCAAGATCTGTGGTTGAATAGGCTATTTTTCATTCTCTTACACTTAATTTCTTGGAGGTGGAATATTATACACAAAATTCAGGTTTATTCTATTCTTTCCTAGTATATTCCTTATTGTTCTTAAATTTTGGCAGTCATTGTAAGGGTAGTACAATAGCATTCCTTCTTGGCTGTGTAATGAATATAAAATCAAGTATAGGTCATTCTTTATGATGAGGCTGGATTAAGACTAAAGAACATAGAGAAGGATGTCTTGAATAAATATTTTACTAATTGAACAAATTTTTAATGTCTGTTTATTCACGATGTTAGCCAATGTTGACTTAAACACACTTGGTGCCTGTTGAAAACAGCCTTCAAAATGAAGAGATTAATGACTTAGCAGGAAAAAAGAGAGAGACTAAAACAACTTGCAAGTTAGCTGCACTCTGCTATAGCCAGATGGCCTTGGTGTTTGTGTGTGCATATGTGTGCACTCTCAAGTCTTAGATAGATGCTGCTGAGTCATGTGCAGACCACCACATGGTGATAGAACGTGATAAATAAACCAGCTTCTCAATTAAAACCTCATCCCCAAGGCCTCAGTGCACATCACATTACATCATTTTCATCAGTCACATATATGGATGCGTGCATACCTTCTGAATTACTGCACAGTAGGCTTTGTAAACAACCTCGTCCTCTCATACAGATACACACACCTACACCATGTTGTGCTTTATGTAATGGAACATGGACATTATTCATTTGATTTCAAAGGACCACATCATTCTCTTATAAAACCTTTGTCTGTCTATAGCCTTGAAATAGATGTGTCATAGTCCAACCGAGGCATTAGCATACACTGTATGATCATGTTATTGATTTCAGGGAAACCTTAACTTTCTGAGAATGAGATGAAATCTAAATTGTTTGAAAATTAAAGAAAGATCAAATACACACAGGTGTCCAATTACACACTTTTAACCCTCATCCTTCTAACATATAACTTACCTGGACTGGGTTTCCTGGAGACCCCAAGAACAATTTACTGTAAGAAGCAATCATCCATATAAAACAGATGTGGAGGAGTACTGGCTCCAAATGACTCTGTCCAGACATGCTTCAGAGCAAGCTCATTTCTGCTGCCTGTATCCATTTTTTTGTTCACTACACAGAGCTCATGACCACAGGTGAGGGGAGGAACAGAGATCGACCTATAAATCAACAGCTTCGGGGTCAGCTCTCCCTTCACTGCAACAGACCAGTACTGTGTCCACATCACTGCAGGCACTATCAGCCTCAGTGTGTCCCAGTGTGTCTGTTAAGCTCCCGCTCCACTCTCCCCTCACTCATTAACAACACCTCGAGATACTTAAACTTGTTCACTTGGGGCAACAAGTCATCGCTGACTTAGAGTAGCCGAGCGACCATTTTTCAGATGAGAACCATGGCCACAGATTAGGAAACGTTACTTCTCATCCCAACCGCTACAGACTCACCTGCAAATCCCTCCCCAGTGCAAGCTGGAGCTCCTTGTTCAATTAAGCCAACAGAGCCACATCATCTGCAAAAAGCAGAAACAAGATCAGAGACCACTGAACCCTCCACACCTCGGCTAACCGTAGAAATTTATGGCAAAGGAAACTTGCTCGCTCAGTCGGACTTAGTCCTGGCAAATCAAGCTCTCATTATGATTGTACAGTGAAAAACAACTAAGCAAATCAGACACAACAGGCAGTTGCACTCAATTTGCCTCATGCTATGCTTAGGACATCCTTTCATGTGACAGAAGGAGCAAACAGTGGCTCCCTTCCTGTGTGTGATTCAGGAGCAAAGGTAACAGGCTCTTCCAGCTGAGTATTGGACAGTCACATCAACAGGTGGAGTTCCACAGGTGGAGCACTCTCATGATGTTCACTGCTACTCAGTGGGCCTTGTAATGTTGTAGTATCTGCTCTCTTTTTCATGTATGGCATGACCCAGGCACGCCCCAGTTCTCACACTTAGAACCAGCTGTGTCTCAAATATTCTAAAAGCTTTCAGTCAGTGTTCCCCATTCAGATGATGAAAACAGCGATGGCATTTGAGTCGTTCTCTCTCTCTCTTTTTTTAAAATGGTTAAGAGCATCCCTGTATCTCCTCTGGATACTGTCTGTTCCTATAATTTAGGATACATGACAAACATTAATTTATTCATTAAAATGGCCTATGGGGAATTGAGTGCTTTTGACTGGGATTTGCTAGAAGTGTGACATCATTAAGAATAAATTGATTGACAAAGTCATAAAATATTTGAATGATTGAAAACCATACTGCACACTGAGTCTGCACAGACCCCAGTCTACAGGTGTTTTAAATGATCAGAATAACTGCTAAGATCAAGCTCAGTGCTAAACAACAATGCAGCACTGCCTGTGCTGTAATAAGATTAGTGTGTGTTACAGTGCAAATAATTAGAGAAACAGGAAATTCAAGAGGAAGCTGTGAGCTTTTACGTTCAATACGCTGATCTACTATTTTTATATGTGGAAGTGGTGTTACTAAATAGCATCTTGGTTCACAATTATTTTAGTTCAGTCTAATTAAACATGTCGAATGTGCGTAATACCAAATGACTACATTGGTTTTTTTAATCTTTTTTTGTAATAACTACTGAACTTTAAGTGGTCTCCCTTGAATCATGAATATTGACAAGAAGATACTCGTGAGCCATTCTGCAATCATAGTTCCTGCATGGTGTAACGTTACGTGTGTGCGTGTGTGTGTGTGTGAATATGGAACCATAGAGTAGTGGTAATTGGTCTCGTGGGGCTCTCAAAGAGCCAGACAGTTTAAGGTGAATAACCTCTCTCCCTCACATGGTCACACACATTCTGCACATGCACACACACACACACACACACACACACACATCTGTCCCCACACCTCCACATACACCAACCTTAAACACCCTCCTACCCACACACTCTAATATATCCTTTGGGGGAGGTGAGTGATGTAGACCAGCAAGTGCTTCATCCCCCAAAGCTCTGAGATGTCCTATCCAGCCATGACATCACATTACTGCCCTTGAGTGTCTCTGTGTGTGCCTGTGTTAAATCAGTATGTGTGTAAAGGTTTCACAGTGCCTGATGGGCTGCAGGAGATGACAATTTATTTAGCAGACAAGATAGAGACAGTAGGGTGATTTCACTCATCGCCTAAAAGAAATATTGCTTGGTCTATCTGATGTCTGCATGCAGAAATGAATACACTTCCAGAACAGGCTGTGCCTTCTTCCATTCATCTGAAGGAACACATTTGTGTAGATTTGAATGGGAGAAATAAAGTGTGGAATGGCCAAGGCATGAAAGCTGTTTCATTGGAAAGCTGGAAAAAATGACAAAACTGATGTTTCATCACTCAGTGATAATGACATGTCAAACAGAAGTGGCAGATAAATGACACTTTTCACTCAACACAACCCTGTCCTTTAAGAACATGAAATGTTGGTCGTGGCACCAAAGAAAACCTGAAGGGAGGAATTCAGAAATCATTTTAGACAGCATATACCCAATTAAAAAAAAAAATCACAACTAATGTACTTAACTGTGCATCGACTTACATTAGTGCCAATGAACGTTTTACAAGTACAATCAATGCTCAGTAATGCCAGCTGGATCAGGTATGTTTCTGACTGTGAGCCAGCAACACACTGACAAATTGTGACTGCTGTTCTGGCCAATTTCCTCACTATTTACTTTGAAATCTTTATAATCCCTTTAAATTGCCTAATAATCATGTTTCATATTGGGGTTGGCATCACATAGAGGTTTAGCATTTGTTTTTCAGCATTTGAAAATGCATTTTGTGTAGAAAAATGCATCTGTTTTAAAAGCTCACTCAAACCTTGCTATAAAGTACTGCTGACTTGCTGCCTAGGAGCTGACTGTTTTCTGCCTTCAGTTTGTGGGTCAGACACCTTTGTCAGTTTGCTTAATTTGCTAGAATGTTTAGCACATTTTATTGAGATTATTCTCGTAGAAATGTGTATTGTTATGCTAATATTATAGCTACTTTGCCACATGTGATTATATTTTAATCAATGAAGCCACAATGGAGCTAACAGTGCATATCTTCCAATTAATATTCCTAATGGTTTAGTACAGTCACATTGTAACTGTTGCATACAGTTCATACTGTGAACTTCTCAGATAGAAAATTCAACCTCTGTTTAACAATGTAAAGTAGAGAACATCTACACCATAATGCAATTAAAATATATGAGAAAGAATCGGCTGGTTGTAGAGTATACAGTGTTGAGCAGTAATGTTTTCACTTGCCGCTCTAATAAATAACGTAAGATAAGATTAAGGTTTCTGAAAAAAAAAATTAGATTCTTGTTACTAATTCATGTAATGCTAAGTTACATAATTGTCTGATTGCTAGGTGTTTGTTGACCTGAGCTGATGTGGCAGCACAAAACCATTTGAGCCACCAGTGTGGTCAGGGAGGCTTCTACTGCCAGTGCATCACTTGTAGTAGACACACTGCAGCTAAATGCCAACAATTGGATTTCTGGACAGGTCACCCTGTTGTTAAGAGGCATTAAGTGGAGGAGATCTCAAGAAGCTTGTCACTGCTTGTATTCCATCAGGTTCAAGCATCTGTGGTGTTTGCAGTAACACAGTTTGAGTCATTGTTGCTAAGCTCCTGTAAAGTTAATTAGTACAACAGTTCTAATAAGAGCTGGCCAAGCAGGTTGTATGTCAGGTTTTCTGTAGGGGACGGCTAGAAGGAAAAATAATGTAGTAATATAAAATGTTAGCATAAGGGTGATGCTATTTGTGATAAGAGTGACTCCTTTTTTCACAGTAAACCTTCAGACAGTACAAAAAATACAACTTCAGTATATTCACAACATAACACAGAAAACATACTGTTGGTTTAAACTTGGATATTTTACTGTTTCATAAAAAATATTAGTTCATTTTGAATTTGATGGCAGCAGCATGTCTCAAAAAAGTTGGGATGGGGACACCAAAAGTTGGGAAAAGTAAGTGGTTGCTACTCATTAGGTTATTTGGCAACAGGTCAGTAATATGACGGTATAAAAAGAGAGAGGCAGAGTTTCTCAGACTACAAGTTCACCAGTTTGCAAAAAAAAAAAAAAGTATTTACAAATTGTGGAACGATTGTAGAATGATATCCCTCATACTCATTATATTTTGGGGCTGTACTAAGCAGTGTTGGGGATAACCAAAGTCTGTTTAGAAGTCTCACCACTTATAGATATTTTTGTAACACGTCTGCTTTTACAGTTACCTCTAAGAATTGCATATACAGAAAAAATATAATTCAAAATTATGGTATTATTAAGCTGAAAGGGCGATCGTGGCTCAAGAGTTGGCAGTTCCTCTTGTAATCGGAAGGTTGCCGGTTCGAGCCCCGGCTCCGACAGTCTCGGTCGTTGTGTCCTTGGGCAAGACACTTCACCCGTTGCCTACTGGTGGTGGTCAGAGGGCCCGGTGGTGCCAGTGTCCGGCAGCCTCGCCTCTGTCAGTGCGCCCCAGGGCAGCTGTGGCTACAATGTAGCTTGCTGTCACCAGTGTGTGAATGTGTGGTTAATGGGTGGATGACTGAATGTAGTGTAAAGCGCTTTGGGGTCCATAGGGACTAAGTAAAGCGCTATACAAATACAGGCCATTTACCATTTGAAAAAAATAGTACATCTGTACTAAAATAACATGTATGAGCACCAGCTGCTTAGCTATGCACATGCATGGGTGCAACAACATTTTTGGCTTGCATCCTTCCTGGGTTGACTACTGATTGATGACACAAGCATTTCATTTTTGCTGTCATGTTCTCTTGAGGTTTCTCAACTTCTAGTGTTATGTCTCTCTCTTAACTGATTTTTTTCCCCCCACATGTTTCGATTGGTTAGTGCATTCAGAAAATCACTAGTTTATCTCAGATATGGTCGATGTTTCTCCAGCTCATAAACTGTTGCTGTACTTTGTGCAGTTTATGTTTTATACTTGATTTTTAACTGTCTGCTGTACGCATGCATATGTATAGTTTTCTCTTATATGTCTCTTGGGGCTCCATATGGCCTACAGAGTAGACTGCAAACACGGCATAAAAAGTAGTTTGTGCAAATACCACAAACCTACTCCGAGATAAGGTATTTTCTTTTACTGAAATTTAGAAAGAAAGAAATTTTTAAAGAAAGTAAGTGTTCTTTAAAAAAAACATGCATCAGATCTTAATTTTTTTGACTGTGCTAACATGACATGCACTAATACCACAACTTTCTTTCTTTTTAAATTTACTGCCAACCAAAACTTGCTCCATATTGTCTGAAGTTGAGCTCTTAACCTCTTCTTCAATAACAAGTCATAACAGTCTTGCTGCAGTGAGCCTTGTTAGATGAATATAAATATTAGACAGCTCCTGTCTGTGTGGAGCGCAATAATACAGGGCACACCCAATGTCAGGCCACCCATCCCCGGTGAATTATGCATAGAGGTATTCTGTCATTATCTGTACCGGTGCAAAATGGTGATAGCCCACCTATCATAATAACTATAATAGCTTGGTGATTTAGACTCACACAGCAGATGTTCCTGAATTGAAATAGTATAACCAGCAGGTGTTGCTCATAGTGGAAAGTCACATTTTGTCTATGTTCAGATGCTTATGCACACACAAATGTGGCTATACATGCATACAGATGCTCAAATACACATGTGAGACACGTATATATTTGAGGTGGGTGTTATGAATTATGACTGCACAATGTGGAGGAATTGGCTTTTTTAAACACGATCACTGAACCTCAACAACACATAAGCGTGAAATACTGATGCAGTACACTGAGATACATAGACTTGCATGCTTGTAGGCTAGATATCTGCATGTGAATGTGTAGGACTGGAAAGTGGGTGAGTGGGAGAGGAGAAAGCTGCAGAGAGTTGAAAAACCTTTATTGGAGTTGTCAATTCCATCGTGCATTGTTTTCTTTGTTTTTTGGTAGGAATAGGGGTTTTGTTGCAGCTGTCAGTAGTCAGGCATTAAAAGTTATTTCAGAACACTTTGACTAGACAATTCTCTTCCAGCCCCTCTGTTGAACTGTCATTCAGCTGTCATAGCCACAAAAGTTTGTCTTCAGCTTTGTTGTGAGCACAATAGACTGCTTTCTGAATAGAGTATCAGAGAACTTTCACGTGTACTTTCATGCGCGCACAGAAACACGCATACAGTATAGATACCTGCATATAGTGAAAATAGACAAGCCATATATGAATCCATATAAACAAAAACCTATTCTGCTTTTCAGCTTGAGTGTTTTGACATGTTTTTGTATAAGAGTTTTGCATATGGTGCCGTTTTATGTTGATTTTATTTGCTGCACAATGTTATTTCACCCACTCCAGCACAAAGGCTTTTTCAAATATGTTCACCTTTCTGACACACACACACACACACACACACACACACACACACACACACACACACACACACACACCATCTCTCCAAACAGACTCCTCATCCCCACATCCAGTGCTGAGCATGAAAGCCCACTCGTCTGCCTTGACTGACAGATTACCCTTATGGTGTCACATAGACATGCTGATGATGATGTACAACAACGTTGTTATGACGACCACCTCTGGATAGCAATGATATCTATGTAAGAAATAGATCTAGAGACACAATAAAATGGTTTCCAAGCAAGTTCCACATTTAAAGAGAGCAGAATCAGCGATCCTGTGAAACTATCACACCATATGTAGGGTTCTGGTTTTGCACTAGCCAGTAAGTCAGGGATTAATCTTGAGATTTAACTCTAGATTTGAAGTTGTCCAAACTGTAAGCAGTGTGGTCTGTGGGTGGAAGCCTATGCATTCCCTACATGTAATCAAACTGCCCTGAGGTGTGACTGTTTGACACAGTTTTTTGTTGGTTGCTTGTGAACAGTTGGCTGAAACCTACGGGAAATATTTCACAAATAAGGGTTCTGCTAAGCAAGTGCAAATTAGATGAGAAGCTGATTTCAAAAAGTGCCTCTGAACTCTTTCAATTTCATGTGCATGAATAAACTGAAAGGACGTTTATACATTAATATTTAAAAGAGTAAAAGTTGACATTACCCCACATTTTAATAGTATGTATATAACTACTCAAATGCTATGCTAAAACAAAGAGCAGGAAGAAGTACTTAAAAGTGATACTAATGCTATTTTCAACATTAAAACATTGAAATCCAAACTTTTTTTCTTTGCTTCCATACCTAAACTGTTAGATCTGTTGTTGTCACTCAGCATGTAGAAAAGAGTCTCACAATAATTTTTATTGTGGGCTCCAGTAGATTTTCATTGTGTACAGGCTGCTGCTCTCAGGTTTATTATTTCTCTGTGGATTTACACAACTGAATTCAACAAAACGTAAGCAGATGTTTCATGAACTGTTTTGGCTGATTTCCATCCCCTACACTGACGGTAAGGTGTTTTCATACTAGACTGTATAAAGTTGGTATAAAGGTGGAATTCAGTGAATGAATCTGAGCATCATCAGCTTAAATTTAAATTAATCTCTGCTATACCTAATGTAACCTACCTCTGACCATAAACATCACAGCCTCCGTGCAACAGTCCAAGTATGGCCAGCTCACCACTTTATCATTCAGCATTCATGTCATTCAATATTTTCATTCAACCTTTGAATGTACCATACCTCAGTTTGTTTTGCAGGACAAATCAGACTACAAAAAAACATAACTTTGCATTATATGCAGAGCTGGTGTCTGATTTAAAAATAAGGGCATTGCATTTAAACTTTAAATTTCCAGTTTATGAAATGCCACTAAACTGTCTTTACCTTTAAATATAACGTTGCTTCTTTCTCGCCTTTCTCCCCTTCACCTCAAATTTTCTTTCCCTGGGAAATAAGGCAGTACTTTCAGCTAGCAGACACACTGGCAAACTGTGTGTTTGACAATATTTGTTGAGCTGTTAGAAATGTTGCATTTGAAATTACCTACCACTAAAACAACATTATTTCTTTCATGCTTGCTTCTCTTCTGCAGCATTAAGAAGAAGCTGAAGTACTGAAACCATAACTTATGGACATCTGCAACAAAAACGCAGTTTCAGATCGTTCCGGCCCACTTTATCTCCTGAATATAGTGTATAACTGATGCATAAATTATATATATTTACCCCTATCATCCCTTTGTATGTGATAAACCCAGGTGATGGGTAGACCAATAGGATTGCCGTATTTGTTTAGTAGTGTGTTATGTGCTATTGTTCCCTCCATTTAGGCTCAGATTGGTTTGATGTTTGAAGGCTAAAAAATTCCCTCAAATGTGTTAATCCTAAAGTAATGGGCCTGTTTTGAAAGTGTAAAGAGCACAAAGTGAAGACATTTGGGTTAAAAAGTAGGGAGTAAAAGTAAAACATCAAAATAATAAATACTCAAGTAGTACGGTGAAAAATATTTGTATTTTCTTTCTTCCCACCTCCTTCCTTTGTTAGCCATTGATTCTGCATAATTAGTGCTATAGTACAGTAGATATATACTATGTATAGTAAATGAAAGTTGATATAAAATGCATGTACAGTCTCTTGCACTGCCCACAGTGAATTGCAAACAGAAAAACCCATTAACCACTATATTTCTAGTTTGAATGTGTGGTTAATGAGAAGTGCAGTGTGCAGTGATTGTTTATAAGCATTAGTGTTACATTTCTTTCAGGCTTGATGTAGCAATCACTGATTTTCAACAAAAATCTCCGAAAATAAAAATGCTGAAAGTTGACAAATTATTTAAATGACATGCAGTTCCCAAATAGCCCCGCATCCAAACGATTAGAATGTCCTTGAGCTGTCTATCAAAATAAAAATTTTGCTCTCGTTGATTGAGCATGTGGAATTTAGAGTGCCTTTAACACATACATATATATATGTGCAAGATACCAGTAAACTGCATTAATAATTTTGTCCTGTAAATCAAAACGTTGTTGCCCAGTAATCAGCATCCATCTCGAAATCTCGAATAAAGGCAGATAGACATTCAAGCTTAGCTCATGTCAGTTTTTGTTTTTGTTCATATACATAACTGCTTATATACTGTACATGTTTTATGGGAAAATGCAATAACTGAACCTCATTTCAAGCTTGTTATCAGAATTTGAGCATAATGGGGAAAAAAAGGAAATTAACAAGACTTGGCTGTTTTCCATTGACCATCGTCTCCCTTGTTTTGCTTGAATGAGTCTGCATTCAGATTTATTTCAGCTCTGATAAACACCACTCAGTGAGAAACATTTAAAAAATATTCAAAAACAAAGTGATTAAAAATAAAAAAAACTAAATTTATGCACTGTTCTTCCTCAACTAACTTTGTGCATGATGATTCCCTTAGAGTTTCCAGCCATGCTATATCTGACCTTGACTCCTGACCTCATTGCATATCTTCATGGAGGTCAGGTCATAAAGACTCATTGTCATTCATCAGTCCGTTCTTCTCTGACTTCTTAATTATTCTCAGTCCTTGACAGTCTGTCCAACATTAAGGTATAGGATGTTCTTCTGATAATATTAGACGATCGCAGTGAAAACTCTCAAACTGAATCAGCTTTTTAAAATTTTATTATTTATGATAAAGTTTTAAAAGTAAAATTATTTTTCGGGCAACTGTGCATGCT
This sequence comes from Pelmatolapia mariae, assembly GCF_036321145.2. Classification (NCBI taxonomy): domain Eukaryota; kingdom Metazoa; phylum Chordata; class Actinopteri; order Cichliformes; family Cichlidae; genus Pelmatolapia; species Pelmatolapia mariae. Next base: position 24,115,665 of record NC_086235.1, on the reverse strand, counting down.
GTTGTAGGCCAACAGCATGCACCACTTTGTACTAAAAAGACCACAATTTTTTTTTCACAAATCCTTGAAATGAAATAATTAGAAATAGCCATTAATTGGCCACCCTGGGTCCCTAAGAAAAGCAAAAAATAATGAGATATGGATTTATGCCTGTAAAAACAGTATTTTCCAAAAAGGCAGGATGTGTTTAGGCTTATATCCTGCTGTGGCACAAGAAAAGATCAGGTAGGACATTACAGTCCATTAGATGCTGCTCTGGCAGTAATGAAATAGCTTGTCAACCCTGCATTTATTCCATCATAACATGAAACTAATTATCAGCGACATTCACCATTTTTAGCTAAATACCAACTAAAGCTAGTTGGTATGAGTTTGACACCTTGTGTATGTATAGGTGTTGTTTTTATCAGTGTGTTGGTGTTTATGCATGTAAATGACTGTGTACGTGTATGTGTTAAAATTTGAAACGGGGGCATGCTTTAGCTGTAGATCGTTGCTACATGTGGGTTTTTTAATTGCTTAATAATGTATTGTGCAATTTATTTAGGTTTTTCAGGTAGAAAAAAAATCACACTGATCATGTAATTCTCAAAAACTCACAAAAACTGTATGTATCAAATATGACAAACTAGGCGTTAGGGGGTTAAATATGGGAAAGCAGAAACGCGTTTGCTGAGGATGCATACATACATCATCACTGACAGCCTTATCACGATGGACAAGTGTTCTTAAGTGCTACTATCTGTGAAGTGAGGCAGCTGGAAGATTTGTGAAGAAACTTGTGTGGCAGTGTAACTCTTTCAGAGGAATGCTGCTGTTCAGTAATGTAAGCCGTGGACTAATGACATCATCAGGGATGATGTTTGTGGGATTCCTGTCCCATAACACATTTACAACATGCATAGCGTGTTTTTGTTAGTGTAGATTTATACCTCACTTTTAACAAATCCTCCTCAGTCTTTCCAGAGGGCACTTGAAAGAACAATATTAAGTAGATTATACTCAGATTTTGAACTTTGATTTGCCAACAGAGATGCATTTCTGTCCCAGTACTGCTTCTATACCAAGTTTTTCATGTATTGTTTGAGTTCATTAGTTGTTTGACTTTCAATATTTCAGTTTCACACAGTAGTGTAGGGTGCATAGATGCATATATCTTGACACTAGGTGAAAACGGCACTTTTCAGCTACCGCACTTGTGACATGCATGCATGCTTTGGAGTTCACTGGGAAGGGCAGAGGATGCTGTGTGTTGATTTAAGCTGTGTGGCTGCTGAGAGTGGCGTAGTGAATCGCTGGGCGTTGTGTTGTGGCATTGCAAGCAAGAGGGTGCAATGTTGTGGAATAATGCTGTGCTTAATACAGCTCTCTCCCTAGTCTCTCTGAGTGTCGTATGCCTAGTTTTCTTTATCTCTCGCTTTCTTTCTCTGTAACCGACTCCACTGGAGAACTGAGTGTTGCTGTGGTTACTCTGTTATATGTTACTGATGCACATGAAAGCACAGCGCTCTAAGCACAATAGAACTCAATAGAATATATTAATAAGATTTACATTTTCTTTTAAAATGCAATCATTCTTAATATATCTTTAAATGCACGGCCGTTCATGTATAATTTGACTTTTATGATCTCTGCTTCTGACTCAGTTATTTAATCCTATGACCTGAAGTCTTTTTTTTTTCACCTTACTTAAATAACTCAAAGGAAATGTTAGCTGGAGAATTATTGAGCAGTAAGTTAAGTGAACTTCTGAATTTCATCACACATTTTTTTATTATTACAAGGGGAACATAAATATCAGTATGGCCACTGACCTTTTAGTGTGCACGCCCTTCTATGACCTACTTCTATTGAGCATGTTACTTTGATTGCAGCATTTTGTTTCCAAATATTACTGAAATAAAAGTAAACTTTATAGAGTCTAACTCAAAGATTTACACCAGAATTGAGAGGACAGTAGGTCATAATGTCTACTGAAGCATCCAGCCGTTGAGTCCAAGCCAAAACTGACCTTTTGAATGGTCGCCACGCTTGAGAATCGGCTGTCTTGCCAGCATCCCTTCCTGAGGTGCTGCTGGGGTAGCAGCTGGCCAGATTGTATTTAACAGTCCAGCTGGTTTCAAAAAGTAACAAAGTAGCACATGTTTATATTTCTCTTCTCCACGAACCTTTATTTAAGATCCCTACCTGTATGTTTGTATTAAAGATGGAGTTTCTGGTTGGCTGTTGAGTCTCAGGCCCCTCCAAATTCTCTGAAGTGTTCCAGTATTGCTCCATTATATTTGTGCATTGTATGTATTAGAGTACAGGGATATAGGCTGCTGTGCTTTAACCTCCTAGGACCTGGCGTCCACATATGTGGACATCACATTTTGGGTTATTTAGACCAAAATACTCAATTTTGCTCTACAAGGGCCTGATATCCACTTACGAGGACATTATACTGCTACTGTTCTATCAAAATTTAAAACTAATATCCTTATATGTGGCTCTTATTTTTCTTAAAAACAAAAATAAGGTAAAAAAAAAAAAATCTGGTAATTCTTTGTTTTTACATTCATCGGGCCCCAATGTGACCAAATATCAAAGAGAAATTAAAAATGCATGCCGTGGAAGAGTTCGGGTCTTAGGAGGTTAAATTGCTTCAACTACAGCATTACAATGAGCCTTTGCTATTTAGGAAAATACCAGTTTGTGGATAACCATTAAAATCTGCCACTTATCCATTCTTGTTCTTTTGTGCATACAAACTCATCACCATGGAATATGAAATAGTATAAATAGAAGACAGCAAGCCCAGAAAACCAGCCTAATCGTGTAGATGAAGTTAGATGGAAGCGTCTATAGCTATCAGCTAGTCTGTCTGATTCTGTATTGATCACAAAGAAGGTGGCTCAATACTCGTCTCTAAGTTTCTTTTTTGCTCTTCTGTTCTGTTTTTACCTCTGTTCAGCCTCCCATTAATCAGCCATCCATTGACATTCATCAGGAGTATAGAAAAAAGTCTTGCCTGTAGTTTGTACATGTGCAAATGTGTGTGTGTCGGTGTGTGTTTGTGTGCACATGAACTTTATTTTAGGTTTTTATCAATCAATTCACAACAACTGTCATCTCACAGCACTTCACATCGCAGTACCTTCCAATATAAATCCAACAATTTCCTTTGAGCAAGCAATAACAGTGAGTAGAGGCAGGGGGAGGTGGGCCTCTGCCTTCACAAGCAAACACAAAAACTAAAATTAAATATAGCAATAATTATTATTTCATTGTATGTCTACCTAAAACACCATCTGGAAATAAAGAGTGAACTAATCAATGCAGAACTCAAAGTGTGACTTAAGGATAAGTTTTAAAAAGTAGATTATTTCAGCAAAAGCTTCAGTACACATGAGATCAAACCATAACACACAAATAAATCCAACAAAAAATAGCAAACGCTAGGTTCCAGACAAACAAGGCTATGATGAAAAGTAAAAGAAGAAACAAAGACAATTTGATATCAACACACACGTTTTCTAGTTGTCTAGAGTTGTTTTTGTGTTCTCCTACCAAAATTTACCAAAAAAAAAGAAGAAGATGATGATTCGCTTCTCAGCCCATAAACTTTGTCCACCAAAACTTTTTCCCTTCTAATTTCCTCCCTCTCCCTCTATGTGTTGTATTTTTAATAGTTATTAAAATGTGAGCTTCTTCTCAAAAGGAACAGAAACAGAACTGACACTGGTATCATTTTGGCTTAACAGAGGTAAAACATAGAAACGTAGACTAAATACACTAAGAGGGTAGGACAATGGGACACATCTTTGATAAAGAGATTCTCTGTTCAGTGCAAATGAACGGTGAGTCTAAGGTTGAGCTAAAGTGACCTGTGGCGCTTCTCATCTCATGTTTTTTTTTCTTGTCATCACTCATCACAGTGATATGGAGGCTTTATTGAAAAAGTGCCATCAATTTAAGAATCTACTCTTAATGAAAACTTTACTTTTTTTTGCTATTGCCCTTTTTATTCCTCGTGGTAACCACATCCTTTCTCTTGCAGTTCTTCAGATGAGCAATTTCGCTGGAACTCTCAAGGTAATTCAACGTGAAGGTTTTTGCAGACAGGTTATTTTTTCCTTATTTCTTACTCAAATCTTCTCATTTTATGCTTCTTTTCTTAAATTTTGTCACCCTCATTTACTGTTGTAATCTCTTTTGATTATTTTAAATGTACAACATTTTGGTCAGCAGTTGTTGTTTTAAATGTGCTATATAATTAAATGTGACTTTGACTTTAACGTCTCAGACATGCATGAAACTTGTTGTTTGTTAGTTTTTAGAGGAATCATTTATGCCATAGTCAAAATCATTGACATGGGGTAGTTGTGATAGCTAAATAGATTATTGCAGGATCCCAAAGATCTGTGAAGTCACACCTGCAAACATGTATCACCTATTTAACCCACTGCTAGCCCGGGAGAACAGTGTTACCCCATATGTTTAAAAAACATAAATAAATAAAATCAAACATTTTCACTACACACAATAACATACATATTCCCAAATGCACTTACACATACTTACCAGTGCATCAAATTCACTTTTAGAACAGCAACTTCATTTCCAGCTAGGCAGCTCCCAGGGCAGACTTATCAGGGCCCTTTACCAGCATATAATCAAAATGTCCCACGGCTCATAACCAAGTCACAATGCGTAAGGCTTTACACACTGTGAGAGGAAAGGATTGGGGTTACTGCCCAGAAAGATCTCATCTCTCTGCCTCATACTCTCTTTCCCGTACCTCTCTCTTTCTCACAGTCTTTGCGCCTGTATGTGCCCCTCATCATTTTTCTCTCCCACAGCTGATGGACAGAAAGATATTGAGGATGAGTTGACAACAGGTCTGGAGTTGGTGGATTCCTGCATTCGCTCCCTGCAGGAATCAGGAATACTAGACAGTGGAGAACGTAAGTATACTTGCCACTATCATCGTGTGTGTATGTGTGCGTGTGTGTGAGGGGGAAATAGTTTCAAATATTTGGTGTCTGTTTAAATTATACTTATTTTAGTCCATTTTATGCTATAGTCAAGAGTCAAAATATAATTTCAGTCTAAGAGTATAAAAATGCATACAAAATATCATTTCAGGTTCAATTTTTCATATTACCCACATATTATACACATATTTATTTTTAAAAATTTGAACAAGTGCTTGATCAAAATCGAATCTAATCCTGACAGGCACTTCAAAACCAAAATTCATGTTACTGTTTCAAAACAACACATTTAATTGCTTTGTGCAGTCAGTGCTTAAAAAGTGGCGATAGTCTTCACAGAGTGCAGCAGTAGTTAATTTAAATATATGAGCATAATGGTAGCCAATACTTGTTAACTGTTGTTTATTAATGGAGGAAAATTATCCCTCACCCATTGGATAAGTGGAATAATTGCCACAAATCCTATTATTAAGATTTAATTTTTGCTATGATTACAGCTCTGACCTCTGCTCACACCAAACCACTTGAGCTTTATTCCAGATTTTTGAGTTGAAATGCAATGAAAAATACATTTTCTAAAATTATATCTGCAGTTTGGCATTCAATATCCTCATTGATTATTTGCTCTAAAGCAAATCGTTTTAAGTCAATTTAAGGAACACACGCAGCATATTGCTCTCTTAATTTTTTTACAAAGAACTGTCCCAAATGCCTGTGGACCTTGGATTGTGATAAAGAAATTCAAACAATGATTGAGAGGCAGCCCGTGTATAAGGTCATGCTAAATGTGCTTGGCATTTTCTTTGCAGGTCATTGGTTTTGGAACACTGCATTCCCATTTCACTTATTGCCTGCTGACCTTTTTGATAGTTGATATTGTAGTAATGGATGGCATTTTAGAACTCACACTGTGAGGGGTGATACACAGTGAATTTCTGTGTGTCAGTTTACATGTTACATCTTGCAATGCATGTGGTTTCTGGAACTGATAGAGTGGGCTAGGTAGTGTGGAACAACGATGTAATGTTTTGCACACACACACACACACACACATCCACACAAAGAGGCATATCTGATCAAAAGTTGGACATGATAAGCTATTTTTGGTATATTTACTATAATTGCTGGTTTGCTTTAATATGATATGGATTATCTGTTTAAGCATATGCTGAACAGCTACAAGACGTGCCAGATCATTAGATCCTTACCGTTTTTGTACCTTGTAGTGCCCGAGTCTCTGTCCAGATAGATGGCTTTCTCATTGTGAGCACTCTTGTTATGGGTGTCCCACACCCAGCTGTTTTTCCCATTTTGCAAATGGGCTTCTACCACAAGCTTAACAACGTGGCTGTAGATAGCTTTCAATGGGTGTGTGTGATTTTTCCCAAAAGAGAGTGCTGCAAATAGCTAAGTAGTAAATACGTACTGTAGTGAAATGTCGTTGTCTTCAGCAGAAGGTTCTACTAAACAGGCTTTTTGTCGGTGAACACAAGTGTCAGCACAGAGCAACACAACTCATAAGTAACTGTACACAGACGCGCTAATTCTTTTAAAAAAAAAAAAGTAATGTTCAGGTTTTTATTGTGATTTTAAATCCAGCATTCCTACAATCTTTAATGACCCTTTTGTGTGTATGTCAGGTGTGCATGAGTGAGTATTTCATAGACTGCAGTAAGAATACGATGCTCATAATTTGACTGAGCTTTTGAAATATTTATATCAGAACACTCAAACTTATATTTCCATATCAAAACAGAGACGAGAGTCAATACTGACACAAAAGAATTTAGATCCCTACAACCAGTGTTTTTCATTTTACCCTCTGTTACTCACACATGCATATGCTACTATACACTCACTCATATTAGGCATTTGCACATTTAATGTCACATGTGTGCAAGCATACAGCAGCCTTTAATAAACCCTTATTAGCTACTTCATAATCGGTCAACTTTGCCACCTTCTGACCATCCAGCAAAAACAAATTTCGCAACACATGTTTGAACATAGAAACAACCATATGCATTTTTTTGTCACGTAACACACACGATGTAACAAACACCAAGGCTGAGGGATGATGAGTTTGGGAGCTCCCACTCAGTCTGCGTAACACAAAGTGCTGTTTAATAATTCATAAAAAGCGAGGGATGAATCAAGATGAGAAAAGGCAAGTCTTTTGTGAAGGCGAGAAGCAGAGGAGTTGATCTTGGTTCACAGCACAGAGGCTCACAGGGAGGGAAGGATTCAGGGAGAAGAGAGCGAGCAAGAGAGATGGAGTGAGCAAGCAAATAGATATAGGAGAAGAATAATAACGGGCCATTGTTCTTTAAAGTGAGAAAAGAAACTAACGAGTCAGTAAGCTCAGGGGAAGACACTTATTGTAGACTTTATTAGGACATATCCATGATGGTTCAACTTTTGAAATTGGGAGAGAGAAACAGAAAGAAATCCCCACATTCTTTAACCCTGTTCATCAGAATCTTTACTTACTTCTATATGTTGATGGGATGATTTCACAATATGTATATGTTGGTTCGATGGGGCTGTTTTAAAAAAAAAAGATTGGATATGTTTATATACACTAAGATACAGTATTAGTGTGCATACTGGATATTTATTTGCATTAAAAAATTTGTTTAATATTACCTCTACCAGCTCGGGCACAGATGCAGATCAACTAAGCAGCAACTAAACAATGTCTGGCATCTCTAACCTACAGTGGCAACATACATGTTATGGACTTAATGAATGTTAATCTTCATGAATTATTTATTTGCCATATCATGAATATGTGAGTAATCTAATTACTTCTTAATAGAGCACACGTAAACACATATATGGAAAACCTACATTACTACGCACTCACGGCCGACTGGCTTGTGGCTTGTAACCATTCCTTTTGGTTCACCACATCATTTCATAGACATTTAAAAGATAGTCCATCTAAAAAACTGCCTTATGATGTTCTTAGCTTGGATCAATATCAGCTTTATGTGCACAGCATCGGAATCAGAGAGAAGGGATTATTATCTGATGACACAGCAGCGACTTCATCAGGTGGTTGAAGTAGTGATGCTCTGAAGCAGACGGTGAATTTGTGTGCATGTAAGAAAAGTCATTGGGGTTGATATAGTCTTTTGTTTTAACCCTTTGGAAGATGGATTGGCATTTTAGGTGTTTGAAGCCAAATTTCATTGTTTTAGAAAGCTCAGTTAACTACTGGAAAAATAAAATAATGTTTGTTAATTAATTCCAGACCAGACCATCATGGTCCGCCTTGAGTAAAGTTTTTTTTTAAGCCAACAATATAAAATAAAAAAAGAACATGTTTCAGGAGGTATTGTTTAAGTTGTTAGGTGTTCCGTCTATTACAACTTTTTTCTTTTCAGCCTTCCTCCTCCTCCTCTCATCCTCTCTATCTCCCTGCTCCTCCTCCTTCTCCTCCAGTTCTTTCTGTTCCCCTGTTTCGGTCTTCCTCTGCTAATAAATTATGTATGCTATCTCCAACTCACGGAGTGCTGCACTGCTGCACTATCTGCTCTAAATTGCTGCTTGCTCTCTCTCTCTCTCTTTTCCCTATTTCACACCCCCTCTCTTTCTCACTCTTAATCTGTCTCTCTCACGCTCTCACTTGCTCTGTCACAAACTCAACTCAACCCCCTTTCTATACAACCATACGCCACCTCTGTCTCAATTGGTAGGACCGGCTCTTCTTTCCCAGAGTTCCTTGCAGCTCAACTCCACCCCGGAGGCTTCGCTCCAGTACTCTGCCAGCTACCATAGCAACCAGACCCTCGCCCTAAGCGACAGCATCTCTGCAGCAACTCCTCAGCGCAGCGGGCAAGTTGGAGGAGCTGTGCACAGCTACAACCAGGTGGGAAATACTTCCGAACAAAGAGAATATTGAGCGTGCAAGTGTTGATGAGAACAAAACCGAGAGCAATTCTGTCACTGGCTATCTGTGCAAACCACAATGTGTGTTGTGAGAAACTTTCCATTTGTCTAGGAGGCTGGTGATCACAAAATTTTAGTATGGATTTTGGCTCGGACGGTGACTAATTTGAAGTGCGTTTTCCTCAGTTTATAAGTAAAGCTGCATTAAAACCATTTGCTTGCTTATGCAAACTTGTAAGTACTTGTAGTGTTGAGAGATGCTGGTCTTCGGATTTCTTGTCGCTCCGATTTTTCCTTTCAGAGACCCTGCGAACATTGCCCTTCATTTTCCTCTACTGACTTTTTTTAGGCACTGTGTTGCATAGCGCTTATCCAGCTACATGTAACTCTGGCTCTCAGTGCTCTTAGCAAATGTGAATTTGTTTGACACCATAACTGAGTCTATTTGATCAGGGTAGAAGTGCATATTTGCGGAATCCTATTTCATTAGCCCTGCTGAAGTGCTTTAGTCCAGTTCTGCCTTTTCAAGCTGCCCATTGGATTTTGTCTCTAGTGTGAAGGTGATGATAGACATAGGCAAGTTGTTTAGAAGAAAACAGGTTATGAGATGCTCACAGACCCAAATTAGGGTACAATTAAATACACACAGAGAAATCTCTGCAAGTGTCTTGTTTATAAAGACTTAAAATAAAGCTACATGGATACAAAGACATTAACCACAGCAGTGTGCTGATAGAGAGAAAATCTATCAAATTACTTTCTAGCCTGCAGCTGCCAATTATTTTGAATTTCCATATTCTTAACATATCAGTATTAAGTATTACTGCAAACACACACACACACATGTTGTATGAAACAGAAACCCACTGATCTGCTTAATCAGTGAAGCAGCCAGCGTCTGGTATAAATCTTCCATTTATGATAGATAATTATGAATACAAAATGAGATCAAATAGTTTAAATGAATCATTTTAAACTAGATAATTATTTGACAATAGTCGTGAATGGCTTTTGGTATGTTTCTGAGTCTTTGGGCAGAATTTTGTACTAAAGGTAAATTGGTATCTGCTTTCTGCTCTGTCAATTTGCACATGCATTTCTGTGGTTTGTTATTTTATGTTCATGTGTCTTTTGAAAGAAAATGATGTAGGAAGTGTTATCGTTTTTTGTAAATATATTTATTCACATCCCCTGCAGTCACACCAAAGCCAGTTTCAGATAAAGCTTAGATGCCTTGCCTTAATAAATAAGAAACAGGAGGAAAAGACAGAGAGAAACACTGATAGGCTGGGATACAGATGGATGGACAGATTAGGAAAAAGGAATGTTTACTCTTTCTACAGTGTTCCTTGTCCTCTTTTCCCTTCCTCTCATCTTCCTTCCCTGTCCTCTCTGCTCACCATCTCTGTCCATGTGAGCGAGTGTGTATCTCTCTGTGTGTGTATCCTCCCCTCTGATGTTTTTGGCTTGTCAGTGTAATGGGGCTAGTGCTGTCAACAGAGCTTGCTGCTCATGAATAGCTTTATGCATGCCAGTGCTGCTAGATAGGCAGGTGCAGCTTGCATGCATGGGTAGTACATGTATGTTTTTGTTGATCTTCTTCCATTCGTGTGCGCTTGGGTATGTGTGTGTGCACGCAGGGGCTGCATTCCTTTACATGGATGCATGGTGACTATCTGAAGGAGGGAGAGAAAGTAAAAGGTCTAGCATGTTGCTGCTCTTTTTGTAGGATATTTATAACCCTGAGAGGCCAGGTTTTAATAATTCATGGATACATGGCACCTCAAACATCCCAATGTTTTACTGGAGGAGAAAAAGAGCAGCACTGCAAGATGACACAGAGTGAGATCGAGAAAGTGCTCTCCCTCGCAGTGTGTGTTAGGCTTTCTATCTGTTTGTTACCTCAGCCAACAATTCATCTTTTACTCATTATTTATTTACCCATTGATTTATTTACTCATTCCCACACTCTTTAGGCCTCACTTTGTGTCTTGATCATTGTAGCACATCTGTAGTGTTGAACACAGTCTATTAGCCACCATTAACGGGAGCTCTTCCCTTTGTCTCATAAGCTTTAAGTCATTCACTTGGTTCCATAATCTACTAAACTAACACAAAGGACCTCTATAGCACTTTTAGTAATTCATCCTTGGAAAGCTTTAGAGGTACAAAATATTTAGATGACATACATCAACTACAGTGGTATAATTCAATATTCTTTAATATTTACAAATAAACACAACATTATATTCATATATTTATTTAAACCATGAAATCTTCAATTTTAGAGACATTTGTTAAGTTATTTACAAATGATAATTATACGTTCTTTCACTCTGTGTGTGTCACCTGCTTACTTTCCTGCCTGCCACAATATCAAGTTTTCTTTAGAAAAAACATTCTTTTCATGATGAAGGACAAATATTCTGTGTTTCAGAAGGAGTTAATAAATATTAGGTGGGGTAAAAAAAATTTCAGCCCCATCTATTAGAATTCATCTCAGATTTGGTTTTGGGTGCTGTAGGTTGATTCCCTGTGAAGTGCTGTGAGCTTGTCGGAGTTCCAGTGCTCCAGCACTCTACATTTGAATCACTGGAAGACCCATTTTGACCACTTGCACAACTGTGCACAACTCTTCTACTAAGTTTAAATAGCAAACCTGCAACTCCTCCTAAAAAATTTTTTTTTAGGAAGAGGATGGAGCTGCAGGAACAACTGCGTTAGTCTTTTTTTCCAAAAAAAAAAAAAAAAGGATGGCATTCCATATTTATCCAGTAATATGTAGAAAGACACATGTTGATACAAACTACTGCAGAGTGCAATCCTCATTTTACCAATTATACGTTCTTTCACTCTGTGTGTGTCACCTGCTTGCTTTCCTGCCTGTTTTATTCCATAAACTGTACATCAGGTATTTTTTTTCTAAGATCCCTCCAGCAAACTATACTGTAAATTTCACAACCCCTTTTCAAACCTAGCATTCTGGAACCAGTGCCGTTGTCCTCAATAGATACACGCCCTTATCACAAAGCAGGAAAATAACCAGAGACCCAGACAGCCACTGGAAACAAAAGGGAGATTGTATGCTGGTGCATGCTGCTACATTTATTTGTGGTAGATATGCTGAGAAAGCAAGTGGGCTTTTTTGTTTGTTTTGTTTTGTTTCTCTGCACAATTTTGCAGCTGCAAATACAAACAGCACAACTCAATACAAACACAGCTCCAGAGTGTGTTCAGCTATTGTGAGCTACTGGTTATCAAATGATCAGACCGTGTGTTAACTGCATGCAATTTAGTGTCTTTTTGCTGTTCAGTAAAATATAACAGACAAAGTAAATATTCTAAGGACTAGCAGAATACATTAATGTCAAGTAATGCATTTTCATTTAAATGTAAATATATATTTATATACATTTTGTATCTCTCTTTTCAGATATGCATCTATATATTACTCAGTTACTCAGATTGTCTGAGCCAAACTACTGTATAGACAGTACTGACAATCCAAGGTGACTCAGTAACTGCATGATTGCATAATATGGCTTTCTACATCTGAAGCCGTGTCAGTCTAGTAATAATGGATCTGAATCACCTTTACAGCTCAAACTTACACACAAGGCTATATAAGGCTCAGCAAGGTCTGACATATGCTCCCTTTACTGTCTTTGGAGAATAAGGGGAATATATATGGATAGACCAGCCTATTTTGTGGAGTAAAAAGGCTTTTCATATTCTGTCTTTGACTCACATACCTTTTTTATCTGTGGCGAGTTCACTGCATATTGCCATCCAAGCTGTAGGTCCACTGTTCTCATTAAAATTGCCTTGTAAATAGATGTTAAACATTAACTAGTTTATAATAATAGATTTAGTTGTGTTAATTGTGAACATCGGGATTTTAATATAATGGATTGTAGATAATAAAATATGACTATACAGTTGACTACATAACTTTTTCTACCTTTAATAGATGGTGCGACAAGGCTTTACAAGAAATGATTTCAGTCAGCTGAGCTCAGAGGACTTCGTTGTCGGCGTCTGTGCGTCTTTTTTGTCATCCCTCTGTGTTCTGTGGGGATTTCATTACTAGCGCTCCCTAGGTTCATTCAAGAACCCTCAAAGGCTCGACTGAACTCATTGTGCATAAAAGTTTTTTTCATGAACACTACTCTTTATTCCGTTTCATCCCATTTATTTTCTTAACTCCGTCTCTCCCTTCAACTCTTCTCAAGTTTGTCCTCCCAAACTAATCACCTCCCTGTCATGCTAATCTTCAGTTGCTCTGTCTCCCCTCACAACCCCTCAGGTGACATCAAGCCGTGCAGCCCAGCAGCAACAATCACAGACTGGGCCGGGGTCAGGTAAGCCTTATCACATCTCCAATTTCTTTGCTTGTAATAATATGACAAGGCCTGACATACAGTTGATATGCACAAATGGCATATGGAGACACTGACCAACAACCAAGAAACCAAAAATATGATACTAAGAGAATATTTTTAGAATGTGCAGTATGAATAGCTTTATTATATTATTAGTGCATCCTTGATCTGGGGTCAGAGTTATGGGTTATTTATTTGCAATCCTCATTTAGTCTTTTTTTTTTAATTGTTAAAATTGATCACTCACTGATAATGATACCCAGAGTGCTCATATCCAGGCAAATGTCTGTGAATGTGTCAAATCTAAAATTCTAAGCATTATACAGTATATATGCAAACAGCTTTTTTAAGGAAAGTGTCACTGATGCACTTAAAATAAAATCTAAATTTTGACCTTTGTGCCAGTGTTTTGCTGTTATAATTTTTTTTGCCATATTACCAAGTTATCAGCCACAGGAAATCTCCAGCTTTTTAAAACCTATTTTAAATCTATTTCACATCATTATTATCAGGCTGATCACATTTCTCTGTCATTCTGTAACATTTACATGTTCATTAAAGTGTTTTCCCTCCACTCTTTTTTCAAGGTATCTACTACTCCAGTGCCACCTTACCTGCGCAGGGTTCCCCTCTGTCAGGAGGGGGAGGCTCAGGGTCCGGTTCCCCCAGTAAACTTCAACGTCTGGGATCAGCCTCTGATGCACAAGGATACGCTACCACTCAGCGGCTGCCTTCCTCTTCTTCGTCCTCTCCCAAACAGTCTCCTGCTAATCGGTTGGCCAAATCATACAGGTAGAGAGCATATACTGCTGCTAATACTGACATACAGTCCGTATTAGAATAATGAAAAGGCTTGAAAAATAGCTTGAGAATAAGGTAAACACATGATGATGGTTTGCAATAGAATAAAAAAACAGAAAAGAATATAAAAGTTAAACTTAAGTCTTGCAAGTTGATTGTCAGCTTCGTTATGCCAGCATATAAAAACATATCCTGTACATGACACATGACAAATGATTGTTCTCAAACATGAAGAGCAATCAGTTGTTTGAATTTTATATATATATTTATATGTATATATATATATACATATATGCAAACAAATGATGCTACTTTGTTCATTCGTCTTTCAGCACCACAGTTGCTGTGACAACAGCAGGAGGGGGCGGTTCCCCCCTGAGGGTGGCATCTCCACCTAATTCCACAGCAGGAGGGGGAGGGGCCAGCTCCACATCTTCCCCTCTTCACCAGGTAGATCATTCAACAGTTATACAATGTGGACACACGCAGAAAGGAAATGTATTTTGTGATAATAGACTATAAAATGAGAAGATTTTTATGTGAAGCATACATTTAAAGTCCATTAAAATTACCACGGGTTATACAATATTATAATGAATGCAAATGCAACTGTGCTTAGTGGAATATAAATTCACTTCTGCAAAGTGAAAGGACTTTAGACAAGTGCTATATAACTGAATGGTGTCTCACACTAATGCATACAAATACTTATTATTTTGAATGTGGGAATGTGTCATATTCAGATTGTATGTACATAAGGTTAAAGCTGGGTTAGCTTTCTCCTCACTTCTTTCACAGATTGTTTGGATGAATTTAGTTATTGTATCCATTTTGTACATATTACATTATTGTTATACATTTACATTACAGTTTAACTGATTCTACAGTAGTGATTATGTTTTTCTAAACGATTGAACAGATGTGTAATTGTTAGTTGTGTTATTTGTTGTAAGTGTAACTTTATGACATTCTGTAGTTATACAGTGCATTAAAACCATATGGCTGGTGTTACTATTATATTATTTACATTCTACCAGATGTTTGGTCACAAAAATAATAACACAGGGCAGCTGCAGGGCAATTATTTTCAGTTATATATTTAGATTTTTGTGTAAATTACATCCTTGACTCTAAAATGATTGGACATTTGCATTTATACACCCTTTTCTAAATGTTTTGCATTTGAACAAAGCCAATTTGGCAATTGAAACTTAAAAACATGTCAGTACAAAGACTTTTTATCCATACCAATCAAACTGAAACACGAGCCATGCCCGCTGTTACATATTTGGCTGCCACACTCAGTATTCTTAACCATTCAATCCAGCAACTCTCGTCTCTGCAGATGAGTTCAGGCATAGGGAACTATGCAACTCTGTCTCCCAAACGACTGGCAGCTCATCACGCTTCTGACCAGTACAAGATCTCCCACGAACTCTACGCTACTGCTACACTGCAGAGACCTGGAAGTCTGGCAGGTGGGGGTTGACACATTCATGCATTGTCGTGTATAGTTTCATGTGCTTGCACAAAACATAAACCCTCCAAAATATGTAATCCGTATTAAACTAAGTGTACTATGAATACTAAGGGGATATAAGTAAATCGCTCACAGTGTATCTTCGATTGTCTGTTTGTGCTGCAGATGTAGTATCTCGTATCAGTGGAGCATTTGTAGTCTAATTGTTACATTTCATTGCATCAGACTGCTGTTCTTAGAAATGTCAATTGCTATGTTTAAATCTATTGAATTAGCCGGTCTATGAAAAAGCACATCGCTGTGCTGTGGTTGATATCTCAGGCTATACTTCAAAGGAGGCATCAGTGTCTCTGAGGCTGCCTGTTAGAAAGTTTAAACTTTAGAATGAATATACTAAGCTATCAGCAGTTATATTTGAGAATTATGAGCTATTTCACTCACAGCTGTGTACCTGCTTTAAGAATGACTTAAAATTGATAAAATTCCTAATTATCTCTTCCAATACGCATGTGCAATAGCTGGGTGTAGGGAAGGACACTGATCTTAGTGCAGCCAGTTCTTAAAAGTACCAAATGGATTTAGATTAAGATACAATCTGTTTGGCGTTTCCCAAGGTTACATGTACTAAGACCAGTGTCCAAATATCTATAGACCCAACTGTAGGTCTATAAATATTGACATTGCTTTCAATACACTAGGAAATCGTTTATCTTCTTCATGATCTGCTGTGTTTCTTTCTTCTTACTAACTTCAGAAAGGACATTTTGTAATCTAATTGTAACTGTGAGTGAAGTAAGGAAAAGGTTGTTCTTGGTGACTCTGCTAGAGCATCCTTTGCCATGGACATTTTTTCCTGTGTGTATTTTGATTTTTTTCATCCAAAAAAATGAAACATAAAATTTAAAATAGATGAATATTGATTGACATGGAGTAAGTTTAATTTATCAGTTCTTTAAACTTAGAGCTACAGTGATAGGAACATGACCTTCATGGTTTACCCTGAGGGTGTAACTGTGATCTTGACGCATTGCCTCAGGTTTCATGTCTCCTGAAGGCTTTAAATGGAGTAGAAAAGAAAGATGTGAGCAGGAATGGACTGGGGACATAAAATTAACACAATTTGCTATCATGTGCATAGACTACCAGATTGTCGTTGATTGCATGAGGACAATTTAATGGCAATTCATGCTGGCAATGCACCATGTTTTATTTCACCTGTAAGGTCTGATAGTTACCACATTTTCAAAATCCTACCAACCATGAATTGTGTGTAGATAGTGTTACTCAGAAAATGGCTTATCACAGTGGATGATGTGCTCCTAGGAAAAGCACAGTAGAGTTCATCTGAGTAGCATGTTTGGAGAGGTACTTAGCAGCTTCACAGCTCCTACTCTATGCCAGAGTTAAGCTGCGTACAACAGAAATTGCCTAAAAAAGACGTTTACTGTCTGTGCTTTTTGTATGAAGGGCTGGTGTGATATAGTTCACTGGGTCTAAATATTGCCATGGTAGCAATGCAGGATAATATATGCAGCATACAATATATAATGTGTGGTTTAGATGCGGAGCTTTATTGGCACTGAAAATAGTTGCTGGTTAACATTAGAAACTCAGATGCAAAGCTGTGGAAATTCAATATATAGTCTTGTTCTATTTTTTAATTTATACTTCTCAGAAAAATTGTTGAAACAGTCATCTTTAATATTAAATCTGCCGTTGAGAACTATACTACCATTCTTGGTGGAATTACAGTATACACGTGAATGAGCAGCTTCTTGCTATATTTTTGTAGGTAAAAATGTAGTTTGCTCTATTTTTTACTAAACAGGCAGGACTGTAATTCACCAAGGAGCCAGAGTTGGGTTTGGCATGTTGTTATTCATTTTAAATATTTTACTGAATAAAACATCATATGAGGGGATCTCTCTCTCTCACTCTCTACATCAGCCTGTCATTTTTGTCTTAAAGTTCCTCTTCCTCTTTAAAGAAAGAGGTCAGTACTTCCATGAGTGGGCCCCCGTGAGCCAAAGAGTAAATGTATAATGAAATAAAACCAACTCACCAAGACTTCAAAGATGAAAGGCACTAGAGGAAGCGAAAGAGCTCGGATGAGTCATGCTGTTAATGGGTGTGTCCATGACTCTAATTAGTACTCTTTCATGCATATTCTCATATTGTCTTTCAGTCCTCCCCCGTAAAATTCACTGTATTTTACCTGGGGTCCACGGCAGTTCTAATGTCTGTTCTTCCAGTGTCTATTATTCTTTTTTCTTCCCTTATGCTGACACCCTTGTCCTCTTGCTGTTTGAGTTCACCATCTGGCTACAGCTGGCCAGTAGAGTATGAAGGGATGCAGCCAACCTTTCATAGGCTTGGGAGGTTAACAGGCCAGTCAGTTAACCACACAGCTGAAAGAAGGACAGAGTTGAGGTGCAACAGCGGTTTATCATCTGCCATAATAGTAAAGAAATAAGATAATAGGGGATTGTTCATTCTTCGGTGTGCATATATTTAATCCTACTTAGATGGCAAAGTCTATTAATATGCATTGATTTCTGATATAACCTGACAGATTGAGGTATTTGACTGTGTTAAATTGATGATGGATTCACAGGGAGGTTTGAATCTTCATGCACTGGCCCGTCATCCCGTGTAACTTTCTTGGCACGCGACTTCCAGTGCACTGAAAACTATTGTAATATGATATGACATTAGCTCCACTGGACCATCTCAGTCACTCATAGCTTTCTAACTCGGTGTATGTATGACTATTTATGTCTTTCCATTTCTATCTCGCACCACGTCACCTAAACCCTCCTGACTTGTCTTCATATTCCCCCACTTTGCTACTTTTCTACCCTTGCCTAATTTTAATTTTGGGTCTCCTTGTCTTCATTGGGAGGCCCCTTGCCTTACATTTGTTCTGCTGTGTAATGAACAAATGCCTGCTGTCAATGTCTCCTTGCCATGTTTTTTTCTGTGGGACTCCTGCCAAACACAGAGCAAAGGAGAGAGGGGGAAGGGGGGGGTTGCATCTCATTATTTTATAGCTGACGAACAGCAATGTGTTCCATGGAGATTAAAAAAAATGAAATGCAGAGGCATCACTCCCTGTTTTCTGTCTCTCTCAATCTGTATATTTCTTCTTATCTCATTTGTTGCTGCATATGTCTCTATATTTTTTTCTCTGCTTTTGATTTGCTTGAACTATAACTCTCTCACTTCCTTACCAGTCGTACAAACACAGACAGACGAACACACACACTACCAAACCCTTAGTTGCTCAGAACGACTTTGTGTACAGCGTCCTAATTATCCCACAACACTAGTCTACATCAGCATAGGTGAAGAATGGCAATGGACAGTTCTAAAATTCAAATAGACTTGTTGCTGCATATGCTTCTTTATTTTCCTTTCGTTTAAATACCATATCCACATTTATGTCTTTATTTTACCGCTCTTTTCACATGTCAGATACTTCTTACTCAACCCTTTCCATCCTTTTTGTTTCTAACCTGCTCATCTTCTTTCCTCATTTTCTACCTTTCACTTTGTCATTCCTTTTTCGCTGTGTTGTACTCACATCTTTTTACTTCCTCTTTCTTCACTCTAGGTTCTCGTGGCTCCTACAGTAGTCAGCATAGTCAAGAGCCCCTTCGGCCTCTGGGGTCCCCAGAGCACCACATAGATCCGATCTATGAAGAACGTGTCTATCACAACAAGGGTCCCATGAGAAGCCTTAGCCAGAGCCAGGGCCCAGACTCAGGGCCCTACCGCAACAACACAGGTAAGGCAGTCATTGCATCAAATTGTATCATCAATGCAGTTTCATGTTTTGTTTTGTTTCTACTTCGTGTGGCTTAGACATTTTAGAGTTTAAGCCCTGAACTCTGAAACTGTGTTTAAGGTAAATAAACTCAGGTAGCAAAAAAGTCATCTCTGACAAGTGACTAAGAGTATGTTATGGAAAACAAGGGCACCCACTTTCTCTATAAAGTGAGGCAAAAAACATTTAGTGAAGGAGTAAAGGTAGGTAATAAAATCCAGGTTTTGACCTTGATGGTGACTGTAACCAGCTGGTAAGAGGTGTAATTTAAAACTGTGTTAGATTTAAGCCATTTGTATTTTCAATATTCACCTGTTCAGCAGAAAGGAAGTGCGCTATAGTCACATAGCCTTGGAATAGCTGCTGAGTAGGAGAAAGAGAAAAAGTTACAGCCACACAGAGGTCTAGTGTTGAAGATCAACTGGTTTAGGGTAAATCAAGATGCTGGCTTTTGGAAAAGCACAACGTTGCATTTCAGTGGCAAGCTTTTTATATGAAATGTTTTGGAGGGAGATTCAGAAAAGCAGCTAGCCAATCCACAGAGGGTCTCGTTCTTATTGGTTAGGTATTGGGCTTGTTTGTGTGGCTCTCTGGCCTTAATTTTGTTTTCAGTAGGTAAGAAAAAGGCTGAAGTTGAGGTGAGTTGAAGTACTGATTTAACTTCTGTGAGATATACGTATAGGACAGAAGCAAAAAAATAGTTCTTTATAGGCTAAACCTGATGTCATATTATAATCATAACTTGTCCCTGACCGAGAGTGGTCATTTCCACCTTCTCCCACTGAGACCTGTGGTCTCAAACTTGGAGATGCTAATTCTCAATTCCGCTGTTTAATACTAAACTAAGAACCACTCCGGTGCGACCTGGAAGCCACCACCTGATAATGTGAACAGAATTATATCATCCACTAAAAGCAGAGACAAGATCCTGAGACTACCAAAGTGTAGTCAAACAGATACCTCAATCTGAGTTATCCGTCTCGTTCCCAGACTCAGACAGTGTCAGTGGGATTGACGAGATCCTCTAAGTATTCCATCCACCACCTGATTATATACTCACTTGAAGTCAGCAGCACCCCACTCCCACTCTACCTAACGTGAGCAGACCACTGCTTCCTCCTCTTGAGGCATCTGACGGTTTGCGAGAATTGTTTTGAGGCAGACCAAAAATCTTATTACATGGCCTCACCAAACTCCTCCCACACCTGAATTTTTGCCTGAGCCAGAGCCACACCGCGCGTGTTACCTGCCTCCGGAGTCCCACAGGCTAACCAAGCTCAATAGGACCCATTCTTCAGCTTGACTGCTCTCTTCGCCACCATCCACCATCTGGTTCAGACACTGTAAAACCATGAAACAGATCAACTACCCTGTGGCCACAGGTCCGTGCAATCACCTCAATGAAGGTGCAGAACATGATCCATGTGGTAGACTCAGTCTCCTGAGTCTCCCTCGGAATGCTGTCAAACTTCTGCCGGAGGTAGGAATTTAAGATCTGTTAGATGCTCCCACCACACCATCATAATACATTTGGCTGTGCCAGCCCTGCCCACTAACTTCCCCTTCCACCTGATCCAACTCAGCCAGTTGGTGATCAGTTTAGAGCTCAGCTCCTGCTATAACTATAAATTATACATAAATTATGGCTTTTCCCTCTTTCATTGTTTTTAACTAGCATTAGGCTCCGGTGATGGATAAGCCAATATGATTGTCTTTTATGTGTTATTGTTCCAATTGATTTAGGTTCAAATCAATTTAATGTATTAAGGCCCTTTCACAAAGAGAGTTACATTCACTGCTCTGCCTGCTAGGCTAAGTGAAGGTCCCAAATATGTGTTGTGCTTGGATCTGCGATCTGTGTATGTCTTTTTTCTTTCTGCACCCAGTGATGTGTATGTGTATAATATGTACCCACTCCATGTCATTCCTCATTTCTATTGGTCATGCAAAGTGCTTTGCTTGACGCCATGGTAAATTGTTCACGGATGGCAGAAGCAGTCATTGTATGAGAGAGTCATTTAATGCGAAGTAACTGGCCTAATTTGAAAATCTAAGGACTTGAAAGTAGAAATATATATTGTAGAGATAGATATAGCCACAGTAAAAGTAAAAAGCTCTCAGAAAAATACATACTACACATATAGATACCTAAAAATTCTCCTTAAATACTAGTGCATCTCAGAATACATGTCTGTATTTGAGCAAGGCCAAGATGGCTCACAACAAAGAACAGTCCTTGAGTTTGTAGATGGCATTTTTAAGCCTGTTGGTGTGTTTCTGCTCAGGAATATCAACCCATATATGTCTTAAATATAAAGTGTAACTTCAACAGCTTTTCCATAGTTTAAAATATAAGAATTTGTCCTTGAATAGTTTATGATATGCATTATTTTTCCGCCAGACACTAGGCTAATAATGGATCATGTCTAACATAAATATGCAAAAATGTGCTGCAATTAACTTTTGTAAGGAGACAAAATGTGTGTTCTCTAGTATCTAAAGGGAAATCTGTCCATGCCAGTTTTTTTTAATCAGTCACCAAGCAAAAATAATACTTGTTAACCAATGTCAGGAACAACTGAGATACCTTTGCACTGAATATATCAACCCTCATCAGTGCCAGTTTTCTTTTCTACAAAGTGAATGGTATGTTGTCTAGTTGGTCCAGTGAATTTCTATCAAGTCTAGAGCCAAATGGAGATAATGCTTTATGAAAAATAAAGAGTAAGTGGCATAGAAAAAGGCATTGCCAAGCCTATTGTGTTTTTGAAGCACAATAGGCTGTGTGGATGTTTTTTTCCCTTTTTTTTTATTCGCAATGAACTGCAGTTGGATACATTTACTATTGAACTCACACAGTCATTCTCACTCACTCTCCATTGTTGCCAGCAGTGTATTTTTAATAGGACCTCATTGAGCTTATCTCATTGTGGGTTTAGGTATACCATGTTAATCCCATTACGGTATCATATCCACACAAAAACACCCAAGTCTCTCAAGCCGCATTCACAGCTCCGTCGATGTCTTTAACGAGTCGATCCTTAATAGCTATCATTAGCATTCAGGTCAGATTTATGACAGTAAATATGCCACCCTAGACCAGAGTTTGAGTTCATCAGTTTCACTCACTTAAAAGGAATGAACATCTTCCATAAGCACCAAGCATAGCTTTTGAAGCACATTTCAGAGTTGGGTCATTGGGTTTGCTCATATTCTTGTGGGATATTGCTTTGATTACAATCAGTGAAATTCAGAACGCTTCACACAGTGATATCATTGTCTTTGCAAGCAGAAATCATTTAAATAAGTATGCTTCAGAAGTGTACGGAGAGAATCCAGTGTTATCTATAATTTACTGCGCCTTGTATTTGTAGTTTCAATAGATGGGTATGAGAAAACTCACAAAGGAAATTTGCACTGCAGCTACGAAAATCAATAGACTGTGGATTAGACCGTGTGCATTTAATTGTAACACTGGAGGTTTACAATGCACTTCTCCAATGATACAGTGTTTTAATAGATTGTCTGATGTTGTTGGAGCTAAATCCTTCATCAGAGCATATATTTTATCTCATGCACAAATATTTCCCTGCTGCGCTTGGCCCTTGTAGCTACACTGCAAGAACAACACACCGAAGATTAACAGCACCTTGAAGTCTCAGGGCTATTGAATTAAAGCTTGGCCTTTACACAGCGTATTTAGAAATTTGTGTGAATAGCATGTGCAGTGAAAAGGAGGTTGTCTAATAAGGATTCATAATGCATAGAGTGATGGCACATAATGAACTGATAAGGGCTGTGCTGACATAGTGAGCGGTAAGTCATTAATTATGTCATAGTGCCTTTTCTTGGCAATGGCAAGCTCACATTATTGGTTCATTAAGCTGGCATGGATCAATGTAATTAATGCTATAAGTCATCCCTTTGCTGAAAAGAAAAGAGAGACAGTTTTGTGTGGGTATTTGACTTCAAAAATTCCAAAGTTGTAGTCAGAGGTCTACAGTGTGTGGTGCACAGTGTCAGTCTAATTTAGGGCCAATTTAAACAAGGCAGTCAAATGAAGCCCACAATATTCGCTGAGAGCAGGGGGCATAGCATTATTTAACTGGGCACTTAACTATGAAGAGGAGCGACGTGGTACAACAAAAGCCATCTAAGTGACTCTAATTTTGCGTGCGCTGTTTTCATAGCTACTGTTTTCTGGGCCGGTTTTATCTCAAAGAGACACATGAAAGGAAATGCGAATTAGGAACAAACAGGACATGAAGAAGAAGCGAGTAAAGTGGATATACGGTGGCCTCTGATCTATAGTTCAAATGATTTTAGAAGGTAAAATGTTAGAGTTATGACTAAGTTAGTTACATTGTGGCAAACTTTTGCCAGAATGTTGTCGATTTTCAAAATACGCTGCTAGCCTGATGGCTTATTTTATGTCCAACACTGCAGTAAACCAACAGACCTGTAGTCTCAGGAAGCCATTGTCTCCCAGCACAGCGGACAGCTATTTGACAGCACACTTTGACAGTTCACTCAGGTTGAGTTTAAAATGTTGGTAATTGGTAAACCTGTCTACTTGGCTTCCACAGCTCTCAAGTCTTCTAGCTCAGTTCATTTCAGCACTACATTAATTGTTGCTGTGAGTGTTGCATTAACAGCACTGTCACTGTGGCTAATATAACTGAAGGAAAAATAAAAAAGCTTTTACTAAACCTCCACTACATGTGTCACCCCCTGATCAAACATCTCTCACATCTACACACTCTTTTTCAGTGATTTGCTACTGTCTCAGCCTCTTCATTATTTTTACATCTACACAGCGCAACGCTATGTATAGCAACTATGAGTGTGTATTTGCGTGTTTTTGCATGCATGTGTGCAGGCAGTGATGTGTAGTGTTTCATTCTTGGATTAAACCAGGCCAGTGCCCCAGAGGGCTGCAGGTTAATGCGGCCTATTTTAAACGATTATTCCTGCATGGCCACATCTTCTCCAGCGCACACATGAATACACCTACATGCTGGTATATTTTCCCACAAGAGATTGTGTTTCTAAAATCAGCCTACGCTTCACTTGTCACTATGCTTTCCTGTCTTAATTTACAATCGCTTCCTTTTTCTGTAACATCAGTCTCATTTTCTCCATTATCTTAATGATGTTGTGATCTCTCCTACTGCTTGCAATGATTTCCCTTTTCTCTTTACAAATATGTTTACCATTCTGACTGTTTTTTTGGTTCCTCTGTCTCATCTATCATCTCTACTAATTAAGAGGAGAATGTAAATCTTTACCTCGTGTTGTTTTATGCCCGTATTGTCTGTTTTTTCTTTCCTTTTTTCTGACCTCTCCTTGTTTTCTGCCATTTCGTCCTTCCCTTCTGCATTTGCGCTTACTTTTTTGTCTTTGTACTTTCCCTCTTTATCTCATAAAAGCTATCTTGACTTGTATTAATGACTCTGACCATTGGGAATAACAGGGTCTCTGAATGACTGTGGCTCTTTTTCTCTTTAATAGCTTAACATTAGGCCTGCATGTAGCTCAAGTGGTGACTGTGAGAATGGCTGGATTCAGTGTAGCTGTTATTTCTCAAGGTTGATCTATTGCAGTTGATAAGAGATGGTTTATATTTTAACATCTATCCTTAACATATCTTTAGAAGAGACAGATACAAATTCAGACAATCAGTAGTCACTAAGCCACAGTAAAAACAAAGTTATATTTTCTGAACAGCTTGCAGATCCAGACAACCAAATGCTGCCAGGCTGTATGAATAAAAGTGAATACACTTTTTTTTTTTTTTACTTTAAATACATTTTACAGAAAATTTCAGTCAGTGTAAAAACTGTAATCTCACATTCCCCATTTCTTAAGTGTATATAATAAAAGTTTGTCTTGTGTTAACCAGACAGTGTGGACGGTGCACTGCATTTGGCAAATATTTCTTATTTATATTCTACACTATATTTTGCTGTGGTGTTATTCACATAGACATTATGCATTTTAAATATCTCTAATACACTTTATATCTATGTCCATTTTATGTCATGTATTTTCAATTCTTGGCATAATTTTAGTCTAATGGACTGTAGTCCCTTACAACTTCTAGCTCCTATTTTTAAGCATGACAGACAGTAATTTCATGTCGTTGTTGTAGTCTTATCTGGAAATACTGCAGTGTTCAAAACTTTTTTTCCTCATTACGTTTCAGAACTGAAATGTATTCAGTTCCTGGGACAAGGGATCAACTCTGGTCTGTTACATAAGTGCAAGTGTGTGTGTGTTTGTTTGCTTGTTGTGAAGTTTTTTGCAAAGCATGATTATTTTTGCTTGAATATGCAGCACCGTGGCACTGGTTCCTTTCTCCAGTGTGAATTTGCACACATAAACATGCTCAGTAAAAGGAAAGAAAAAAATACGAGAAGGGATTTGCATCAAACCATTAAACCAATCTGCTTTCTCCTTTAAATCGGCTGTTTTTCTTCTGTAATGAGATCTGACATCCTAATGAGGGGGATAGAAGCAAGAGAGTGATGGAGAAGCGAGATGAGGGAGAGAAAGAAAAGAAACCCAAGAGAGGAGGGGGGAGACAAAGAAGTGAAGAGAGAGTACTGTTACTGAGTATATCTCGACCTGAGCACAAGGCAGTTTAGGGCTTCTCTTTAACAGAGAAACTGACAGATCCCTGAAAAGAAAGAAGAGAAAGGAAAGCTCAGTTTCATCTGGCACATATTCCTTAGTTCCCCAATGTGGCTTGTTATAGTAGTCACGGCCACTTGAATTGTGTGTTTATGTGTGTTTAATCAAACTTATTTAATTGATATTTAAGATTTAAAGATTTTTTGGCCTTTTAAAAAGACACCAAAAATTGGTATGATGGGTAACACTTTATATAATGTCCTCATAATAGATACTAGATATTTGTAAGTCCTTATATGATGACTGTTTACATGCAGTAATACAGGTAGGACTGTTTGTGTAAAAAACATAAACACACTTATTGAAAAACACCTGTTAACAGCTTATTAACTTTTTACCCCTCGACTGTCAAAAGCTGTCTTGTCGTCACTCCACCTGGCAGGCGGGTGGGCAGCGTGAACACGCAAGTTTGTGAATGTGATAACTCGAGAAGAATTTTGAAATCAATGCCATAGGTGCATTTACACTAATCTTGGGGCCAGTTTGACCTCAAGGTCAGAGAGCAGAGGTTAGGTTTTCTGAAAATACCTAGGATTTTCAAATTTATCCCATAGGTGTATCTACTAGGTAGCTAACAGGAGGCACTGGCGGCTGCCTGTATTTTAAAGAATGTGAATAGGAGTGTACACTGCATAATTACTAACAAGACCACAATCACAGTTATTAACCTTAACTAACTTGCCCACTATGTAGCTTTTTTAATTTAAGCGTCACAAATGTGGCTTCATTTTAACATGGCCTACTTATGCTAAATAGATACTTCATCCAAAGAAAGTTATGTTTCGATTTGTGTTTTGAAGTCTGCTATGATATGCCACATTATCACTGAATCTTTTAACAACACCGTGTAAAGTGCAACAGTAATTTTCTGCTGGAGGAGTACGTTTAATACATTCTTCATTAGGCTATGGGACTGCATCAGACCTCAATGCACTGAATAGCCGGTAATGTTTAAGAGGATCAGGTTTAAAGTTTTATAACTCTAATGTGCAGCTGTCATATATGAAATAAATTGCCTTGCTGAGAGAGCACTGAGTGGTAAAATAAATATATTAACCCATGAATTCACAGCACAGCTATTTTCTGCAGCATTGTCCTCTTGCCTTATTTGCAGCAACACTCTTTCCTTTCGCCATTTTATTTTTTATATTCTTTATTGAACTTCATTACCTGACAATCTAGATAATGTAATGAGGCAGGCAGAACACAGTTGGTTCATCAGATGTCCCCGTTTATGTAAGCGCATCCAGAAACGAATAACCACCTTAGTGAAAACTGTTAGGTGTGATTGAGGTTTTAGGTTTTTGTCAATTCAACTAACAATGCTTTGTTGTATATCTTTCTTGAGTGAGAACAAACACTATAAAGTTACAACAGGGAGAATTATATGGGGTGTTTTGAGCTAAATTTTGAAATACACATTTTGGGAATGTGGAAGACTCACATTAATTTGTTAAGGGAGGGCATAATATATTCCTTTTATGTTACATAGCGAGCCAGAGAGCCGGTTCTGACTGTCAAAGTACTTTGCCTTCTTGGAGTCTTTGGATAGGAAGCGGCTGGAACATACCTGGAAAATCTCCCAGACACGGGCCTCTGCCATGCAATCCCAACGCACTTGCAATATATGCTTGGTTATGCCAGGCTTGTCCTGCGTCTTCCCATGCCATCTGATCCAACTCACTGCCAGGTGGTGATCATTTGATAGCTCAGATCCTGTCTTCACCTGAGTGTCCATGATGTACAGCCATAGATCTGATGATACAAGGACAAAGTAATTCATCAGCTTGCAAACTAGGCTGTCCGAAGTGCACTTATGAACATCCTTATACTCAAACATGATGGTTGTTATTAATAAAATCAAATTTGCACAAAAGTCAAACAACAAAAAAACCAAACAAACACTAAGAACACTTTCGATTTAAAACAAGTCGTCTGAGCTGATCAAAGCTTGTTACTGAACTCTTCCATATTCACCTTAGTCTGCTAGCATTGCAGCACTGCTGTTTTTAATGATAGCAAGGGTCTACCCTGCAAGCATGCATCTAAGAGTGAGAATCAAAGTGTCTGAACAAACTGTGCAGAACATCCAAGAGGCATGATCATCACTTTTACTTTTTTAAAAATAACACATTTTGCTGGTGGAAGGTCAATATCAGCTGTCACTAATTAACGGTTTTTCCACAAGTTGATGACAGGACAAAATAAAACTTGCTTATGTTTGGCTTCGTGTGGTCCCTGCAGTCCGGATTCTCCCAAATGTTTTTTATGAGGCAAAAGAAGCATCACCTCTGTTCAATCTTAACTAGAATAAGTTTCTTTGTAGTTCCCGTAACTGTAACAGTGTATTGTTTACATCATTTACATCATCTTCTTAATGTTAGTGCTCAAATAAGTATCAGAATAGATGCTGTATTGAAGATGCACAGTCCCTAGGCTTGAATCAAAAATCTGGTCACGGCATCCCCTACTAATGTGTAGTACAATAGTTATTGCCTGATAAATCCTTGTAGCATAAAATTAAAGTGCTGCAGTATTGTTAAACTTTCTGGCTTCTCCCCAGTCACTTTATTGTGTCACTCCAGCAGGATTTCTCTGTCGCCAGGTTAGATTAGGTCTGTTTGGCCAAGATCAATTTCAGCTTGGCCCGTGATCCTGTTGGATTGTTAATGGACCTACTGCCTTTTCAACACCAGTAAAGAAAGATGTGTGAATTTGCACTTACTTATAATGTGATGTTTACTCCATTGCGAAAACATTTGTTCTGGTTAAATGCCCAGACTGTCATACTGCAGCCAGCTCTCTTTTGAAAGACAATGTCTAATCTCAGTTTAATTAACCAAGAAAACAAAAACGGACTTAAAAAAGGAGGTGAGGAAAAAAGAAAAGTGAAAATGGATTTATTTTTTCAGGATTATCATATGAATATTATGCGCAGCAATGCCTGTCAAACTGATAAACTGAATTGTTACAGTACGTTTAACTAGCGCTGTTGAACTTGCTGTTGATAAAAGCTCAGTCCATATGTGGAATCCAGGTGACTTTTATCATAGCTTAAACTTGTATTTAAAGTGAGGTTTTGCTGAAGTCTCAGAAAGTTTTAATTGCAAGCTCAGAGCATCTGATAACTCACAAGATCAGCACAAAATGCTTTCCTTCGGGAAGACATATGGCATTTCCTAAATATAACTCAAAGTAGTTGCCCCACAGACCCACTCACAAAACACTCCACACATGTGTTAAAAGTGCTCGTTTTTAAGTATGTACAGACACAAAAACGCCAGTCCTTGCAAACCCAAGGCATGCACAGGAACACAAAGCTACACACATGCTTCTGTGACATGCTTACTCAGTTTACACTTACAGTAGCGATTAGCATATTCTCAGTTTTATCAGCAGTTATTCATAACTGTAAAACAAAACATTTTTTGTCATCATCGATAACACAGCCCACACAACACTGATTGTCTTCATGAAATCACGTGTTTGATGCTTTTTTATGTTTTATTGATCCATTGTTTATTGTTTTTAAGTGGTATTCATTGCACTTTGACGTATTTTCCCTACCATAACACGTTCTTGTCAAATATCCTCACAAAGGTATGATAATCATTGCAAAGTCTATGACAATGATCTAGTACGTCTTCTTTTAGCCGCCCCTCTTACTACCTTATTAATATTGGTCAAATTCAAATAAGTAAGTCATGATCAGTTAAACTGGAAGTCCAGCTATTTTGTAGTTTAATTTTAATACAAGTTTGCTCAGTCCATTTCTTTATGCATGAAGTCACAAACATTTATTGGTTCGTCTTTTTACTAAGCAAGTTAAGTGTGTCTGGGTTATCTTTTCGTTATCTGGCTTTCAGCCTTGTCTGCTTTTGACTGCTCACTTTAGATTCCCTCCATGTCACCCTATTCCTACAACCGCTTCTGTCACGCCAACCCTCTCTCAACTCTCTGTCCGCCTTCACTTCCTCCATGTCTTCCTCTTTTCCTCCTGCCTGGTAGTTCCACCTTTAACATCCTTTGTCAAAGGGTGGACTCATTTCTAATCCTGTCCCTCTTGGTCACTCCCAATGAAAACCTTACCATCTTTAACTTGTCACTTCCACCGAATTCCACCTGCCACCAGCTATGGTGGTCATCAAGTCAATTAGTCAACAGTTTCTCCTTTATAATTTTTGTCCACGAACATGAGTTATTGTAGACACACAGAAGTCTAAAGTCAGATTTTTCTCATTATCAAAATAATCTGCAATCTTTAACAAACGTTAAAACGTTTTAAATACCCTAGACAGAGGTATCACTGTATATTTAATTTTAGTATAGCAGTCTTTCAGTTGCTACAACATGCTAACTGTTGTTTAAATGAAAAGCAGCTAGCTACTCGTTTATCATCAGAGCAGTTACAAGAAATTACAAACCAACTGCAACTATGATTATAAGGGTGTCATGTATAGTGGTGTATATCACCTATAAATACAAACAAAATATTCTCTTATTTTATCATTTCAACCGTTGTACATCCACAGCACGAACAATTAGCAACATCCTGGAGTCCTGCTGTGTCCAGCCAGCATGATTCTTGAAAGACATGGCACCTTTAGTCATGGAAACAAGTATCCTACAGCTTCAACACTATAAAAAGCTGTACACTTAATACTGAAAGTGCAAGGGAGAGCACTTGTGAGTGTGTGTGTGTAGGGGTAGGGGGGTGTCGGTCTTCCAGTGTTTAGGAGCTCAGGAACATCAAGAGCTGTGTGTTGGCCAGGAGGCTCTCCTAGGGATAAACAGAGGGAGAAACTAATCCTTACTCTCCTTCACATCCAAGCAGGATGTGTGTTTGTGTCCGTGTGAGTGTGTGTGTATTTATCTTTGGAAATGTGCTTCTTCCATGGCTGCTGAAGCCAAGGTTGCATGTGCATGTTGGTAAATGACCTTAAAGCATTAGAAAAAGATGCGTTACAGGCATGCATGTTCAGTCTAAGTCAATCACTGGCACATTTAGTAATCCATGTGTGTGTGATGACGGCGATGTCTGTGTGAGCGTGTGTATGTGAGAGAGATAGAGACTGTACTGATGGGGCTTTGTGTAATCGTGCTGAGCAGTGAAGCGTGTCGAGAGAAAGGACATGTCCTCAGCTCTGATCACATAGTCTACTAGAACGACAGTGAAGGGAGGGAAGGAAAGAGAAAGACAGACGCTTGTTAGGGAAGAAGAGGAACACAAAACATCAAATGAAACGATGATGAGAGGACGACTGACAAAAATGGAATGAGAGAAGGAGTAAGCTACGGTAAAAGGGAGAGGTTGGTAAATCAAAAGGGAGGTTTCAGAAGAAATCTACGAGCTAAAAGAGGGATGGAGGTAAAGGCAGAGAGTGATAGATCTGGAGAATTGGGAAAAAAGCAAAGAAAGAGAAAAGGGCAAGGAATTGATGCAGGAAACACGATAGTGACCAGAGTACAGTTGAAAGAAACTGAAGCAGAGATGAAAGAATAAGAAGTTTAGATGGATATGGAAAGCTTAAAGTGCTGGTTTTATCCCCTAGTTTTTTCCCTCTCTCCCTTTCCCTTTCCTCCATCTCTTGTGCATTCAGAAAGGTTTTCCTAGTTGCAGCAGCCCAAGAAAATAAAATCAAGTGAGGCGGCCCCTCAGCCGACTGGCTAATTGCAGAGGTATCACTGTGTCAAATGACTAATAGAGTTTCCCTTTCCGTCGCTAATCTGCCAGCAGGAGCACAGCCGCAATTTGTTTACTCTATGCCGATGCAAGGGAATACAAAGACACACCCGCCTTTTTATTTCCTCTCAAACACAATTTCACGCTGCCAGAGCGTTAGGTGTGAGATGTGTTAGTGGAAAGTGCATGTGTGTGTGCGTATCTGGTATACACAACACCACATGTTTCGTGATTTGTTTAATATTTCATGAAACACCCCTGTAAGTTGCGTTCTGCTGGTCTTCAGCAAACTCATGATAGACACACCCTTTCACACTGTGTTTATTCCATACCTTTAAACGTTAACGTTCAATTATATGCTTAAATCTAACCTCAACAGATCTTATTCTTACATTCAGGTCCCGAATGACTTCATTTTCTGGTCAAAAATGCAATTACTTCAACAGTCTAAAGTCCCAATTTGCTCTCAAAAGTAAGGAACACGAGAAAAAACACAGGTGTACAAATACAAAGATACACACGCATAAATCAGGCACCCACATCCTGATTTGGCAGGCAGTATTGGCCCCAGAGGTCAATCCATCACTCAGACCACACCATTAACTGAGCAAATCATAAATTCAGTAGCATACCATTTACTTAGAGTAGTTTAAGAAGAGAGCGCAGAGTGTAGAGGGAAAGATTGTGTGAGTAGGAAAATGAATTGCATAAAGAGGCACGGGGAAGCAGAATACAAAGTACTGTAACAGAGTATGAAAACAAAAGGAGCGGCTAAAACAGTGATTTGGCAGGACATTTTGGGAGGATTCTTTCTGTTCTTTGTTCCCAACCATCTCTCTTTATCATTCTTGATTTTGTTCCTTTTTCCTTTACTTTTTTAGCTTATAACCAAGGACACTCCTTTTTAGTGGTCACAGCACAGGCTATAAAAATAATTTGACATGACATTTTTTCCTTCTTTTCACTGTTCTTCCACCCCCTCTTTTGCTCTGAGGTTTGTCCTGTCTGGTTGTCAAGTCTCTCGGTGAGTGCACACTGACACTGGTGGTGTTAGTATAAAACCCGGACACTAATGAGACAGAAAGACAGACACACCGCAGACACAATTTTAAGAGTACAGAAAAGTCTGGGATTTGCTTCTGATGGGAATAATGCTGCTTCATTACCCTCCTATACCCTCTGTTGTATGTGCTCCCTCCATTGCCTCGCATTTCTTTTCTTTTTCCTTTATTGACTGACTTTGTTCTCTAAAATGTAGCTTTCTCAGCTGCTGCCTTTTCTTTCCCCTGGACTCGTCCACTGTTTTCCTGCCTAATTCTTTGGATTGTCAAATTTGGGGCATCAGCGCGCACTAGGATTGTGATCCAATCGCCCTGTCTTCCCTAGTTGGATTGCCAGTAACTGACAAAATTGCTGCTGGGGCGGGCAAAGGATTTAGTCAGTGTGCACTCGTTAAGGTGGTGCTGTCCATTCTCCATAATGCATGCTATGTGGCCCAAATACAAAAAAAGTATGAGTGGTAACCAGAAGTTGACAAATCCAAGCTGAGCAGCTGAAACGATATTAAGTCAAAAAACAAAAATAACTGGAAAATCAAACCAAAGCCCTTCTTCTGTTTTCTCTCATTTTTAAATGATGATGCTCCTCACATGCACATTCATTTTAAAGAGTGCAGGCATCCAAACACAAACTTGTCTATACTCAAATGCTCATGCATGTCTGTGTCACCCATGATGGTTATATGCAAAGATGACCACATGAAATTATAGCGAGGCATATAAAATTTCACATTACTCTAATAATATTAATGATAATATTGATTTTAATGCAGTCGTTGCTTTTCTTGGCCAGCGATTGGCTATTAGTATCCATTGGCATGACCCTAGCTCATATAGCCTTATTATCACTGGCATTTCTTGGCAGAGTCAGAAAATGTACCCAGTTTGTTTAGAGTCAAGAGATAAAAAATATGCTAAAGTGATTACGTCATCCCTAAGGTTTCTTGGGCCGCTCATAGAGTTCTCCAGAATTGTTTGAAAAAGTTCAGTTCAAGAATATGGAATAGGATTGTTAAAGGAATGGTTTCGTCAGCCTTGTGTACAAAATAGGTCGGGCAGATCAGATGCACGGGTGTGTGTTTGTGTGAGTGTGCGAGAGAGAAATGGAGGTGAAAAAGAGAGTGATAAGAGGGTTGTGAAGGTCAGGTAAATGCCAGCACTCGAGACAGTGCTAAAGAGCAAGTTTGTTGGTCACGTAACGATAAGACACTCAGCCTCAGCACACTCTCACATCCACACAACCTCCAGTCTTTTGTTAATTTGTGCTCTGGCTATAAATGTAAACGCTCCTTGTCATCTGTTTATATGGAATGCATAGGATTCTATATGCTTATATGGGGAGTTTTAGTCTGCCTCATCCAGGCAGGTTTTAAAGGCTAATTCTGTTTGTGATTGGAGGTTCATTGGCCTATGTTAAAGCCTAAGTCAATCATACGGCCCCATATCGATTACAAGGCTCTGTGATTTATTGCTTACTCCTTGAAGAATGTGTTTATGGTGTTTTTCACGTGCTGTTTTCAGTCTGCATATACCTTGGTCCTAATGATGGATAAGATGGATCCCCCCCCTTACACGGTCTGTCTCAGTGTTTTTACAGCCAAAGAAATGAGCCCCCCAGACTCACATTAACACCTTGATATATCACCACTCCACCGTTTCAGTGCAACAGGGAAGGAAGGTGACAGCTACTGTGCCCCTGAAGGCTGCTTACACCCTCCAGCAAATCCCAATTCAATTTCAAAGTCACTCCAAAGAGAGATGTCTTGCTGTTGTTTTATTTATACATTTTATGTATGTTTTTAGTCCTTTTTCATCACCAGGGCGACTTCACCATGATCTCTCAAAGTGTGTGGACTCATCCTTTCCCTCGCATAAACTAGAGCAAAGTTTACATTTTTTATTGCAGACTAATGGAGTAGTGTGTCATTTCAGTGACAACTCTAACAATGATTGCAGTCTCTCATTGTCAAAATTATTTTTTTTCCTCGCCACTGTCTTAAACATGGGGACAGAACTACTCCACAACCATTTTTAATGTGCTGTTGGCACTGTAGGATTGAACGGGCTTTGACAAAAACAGGCATTTACAGTGATTTCTGTTGTACAGCTATCAAGAATTGTGTTAAATTGTCAATAGATTTATGATATAGTATTTCATGTGTTTATTTTTATCTTACTAGATTATAATCTCTTTCTTTTAATCATGGGAATAAGGCCAATATGTTTTTTTTTATCTATATGGAGTTTTTTCCAAATGACTGTTCATCGCTGTGTTTGCTTTTCTGTCCTTCCTCTCCTGTGCTCGTGTCCTTGCCCTTCTCTCCTCCTCTTCCCTCATTCACTCTCCACTGTAGACCTGACCATGCGTATCCATGATCAGGTCCGTGACCTAAGTTATGTCCTCTGTCCCTACTTTCCTGCCATAGCACCCTCCTCCCCTGGTGTCGACTCCGCCCCTTTGCAGCGCACTGGAAGTCACGGCACAGGAACAGGAAACTACAACCGCGGCGGGACCAACAACTATGCCACAGTTGGGCCAGGCTACACCTCGAGTGGCAGTAGCGGAGATGTATATGGTTCAGATCCCTATGTGGCTGACCCCTACCGTACCCTGCAGTACTGCCCTTCAGTGGTGGAATCACCCTACAGCAAGTCAGGACCAGCTCTGCCGCCCGAAGGCAGCCTGCAGCGTTCACCTTCTATTGACTCTATTCAAAAAGATCCAAGGTAGGATGAAAAGAGAGTTGTAGAGTGTGTGTTGTGTGCATGAATATCTGTGTATACATGTATTTTCTTAGGGGTTTATTGGATCACAGCTTGCATGTTCAACATAATAAAAAATACAATGCCTAGAGACACGTACACATCACATGAGTCACTTCAGAGGATGTTATACTGACTGCTCAAGACTTTGTCCTAACTTTACAAAAACAATTGTTAATTACACCTACACCTAGCTCTAGACACAGATTAACATAGTCAGCCACTGATCATGCCATTATTCAAACTTTGTGATCTGTCATCTGATTACAAGCTCCAATCAAGGGACATCTTATTACTGACCTCAGTTTGAATTGCCAACGCTCATCATATATTCATAACTCAAATCATGTTTCCGAAGGTTTCAAATTATTACTTTCAGTGAAATCACAATGGTGCTTTGGAGTTGCTTTAAACTGCTTAAAATTGCAGTGTTCTTATAAACTCACAGTCAAAGCTTTTCTGCACAAACAGGTAGATTTCATGGTCTTTTGTGGTTAAGAAAAACTTTTAGTAACAGTCACACACTCAACTCAGCCATGACCATGCTTCAGCTTTTTTTCTAAAGCTCTCTAAAAACAGGTGTTTATGCCCGAAAATGCATTTACGCTGAAAATGCCTCAAAGTTAAGAACACATAATCAGGCACGTTGAAGTAAGTGTGTTGTGTCAGGTACCAGTGTAAAAATTTGAAGGCACTTCAGATACCAAAACACTGAAGAAAGATTTTGCATATCTGGTTTGTCCACACTCTAGACTTTGAAAAATGAAGGTAAACAGCAATTATTATTTAATTTGACAGGAAAATCTCTCATAAATATACAAAATGTTTTTGCCAAATTAAACTTCTGTTTTTTTGTCCAGTGCAGCTACCTCATATGTATGAGGAAAAACCATCTAATAAGACACTGTTTTACTCCAGTCACACACCAGTTGCTTGAGACTTTTTTTTTTCACCTCCCATAGTGTCATGCTGTGTGTAAAAGCATCCTACTGGGCTGTGATCACTTCCATCCTCTTGTCTCTGCAATTAAGCAAAGCTCATTCCCCCGTCTTTTTTTATACATATTTCACAGGACTCTTGATGTATAATTCCTTTAATTACAGAGCAAGAGGGACTGAGACGGGTGGATCAAGTCTCAGCAGCAGCTGTCAGTCACTGAAAGGGAGAAAGAACACAGTGAACAGAGAGAGTGGGAGATTATTAAGAACAGTGACAATGAAAGTAAAAAAAGAGGGGGAAAATGATTAGCATGTGCACAGTCTGATGAAGGTAAAGTCCTTCACAAAATCCTGCAGTCTTACTGTAGGATGTGTCTACTTTTGATGATATAGTTAGACTGACTGACTCAAGAAAGTCTTAATATTTCACAACAGCCAATGTACCCAATCAAGTGAAAGCTAATATCTGGTGAGTTATTGTTATTATAAAATAAACACAGCACTTCTGACTTACACTAGAAGATCTTATCTGTTTACCTCACAAAAGGAACGATTATTGTCTTTTTCTTTGCACTCTGGACTTTGTTGTTCATAAACACTTCTTCTTTAGCAAAGTAGTATCAATTCTGAGCGAGGTATATGTTTTATTAAGGCATATTATTCACACGGCAACAACATAACATAACAAAATAGTTGTAAGGGTAGACAGAAATATGTTTCCAGAAAGTTCAAAGAGATACTGGAGAGCCAGAAGTGAATATAGGTCAGTAAGATAAGAAAATGTGAGCGATTGCATTTTCACGTCCTAAATCTAGTACTTGATGATGAAAAGAGGCAGTGCATACCTAAGAGGCTAAATTAGCTAATCCGTTGTATAACTGGAGAGATCAATTTCTGTTTTAATATATTAAGTTGTACGCTGAAATGTATTTCTATACATAAATGTTTGTGTGTGTGTGTGTGTGTGTGTGTGTGTGTGTGTGTGTGTGTGTGTGTGTGTGTGTGTGTGTGTGTGTGTGTGTGTGTGTGTGTGTGTGTGTGTGCACGGAGGGAGAGAGGGTGTAAGTGGATATGTAGCAGAGGACTTTTTAGAACTTTTAAAAGTTGATTGTTTTGTAATACTCATAATACGAAAACCGAGCCAATGTAGGAGTAGGTTTAGCGCTTACATTTCACATACAAACACACTCAGGCATACGCACATTGTTCTCTTTATGCACTTGCAATGAAAGTGTTTATTGTTGGCCCTCTAGTGTTATTGCCACACTTGCTTGTATGCACAGTCAAGATCATTTTGCTTCCATTATTGCCTCAGGCTTCATGGATTTCTGTGCACAGATCCAGACAGAAATCTCATTTTTCCCCCATTTGCACTTTTTTTCCCCCAACAAAGTAACAAGAAATGGTAGAATTGCAAGCATTTTGTACACTGGTTAAATTCAACACTAAAGATCTTTTTCACAAATCTGAGCCTTTGTGGTGAATGCTGCCTGCAGATTGCATAGTGATTTATTACTATTATGTTACATCATTACTATTTTTAACTTTATATACAGTTAAAGGTGTCTTTAAATGCCTAATTTTAGCTGTATTTTTTATACAGTTATCTTACTGTGCTTAATATTGCTGAATTGAAGTGTGTTGGATTTCTCTTTGTCAGGAGGTTAAATGGCCTCCTACTCAAACTCCACTCTCTCTCTTGCTGTAATTGGATCTAGTTGAGCTAACATGAAGTGCTAAATGAGTTAGCAGCTATTAGACACAAAGAACACTGTGAGTGAGGGCAGGGGTTATGTGTGCATGTTTTAATGTGTGTGTGTGTGTCTGTGTGTGCATGTGTCTTTTATATAATTAATTAGCATATCTTATGGATTAATGTGTATATGTCACTGTATAATGTGTGTGTGCATACATGGTAGCCAGTGACATACTGCTATTATAGCTGCAAAAGAGTGAGCATGATAAGCAAGAGGTGATGACAGCAACATGAAGGGAAAACTCAATATCTGTCAATGGATAGCAGTACAGAGAGGTGGGAGGAAGAGCGGGAGACAAGATAGATGAGGGGAGGAAGGAAGGAGGGAAGAAGGAATTACTGACGAGAAAGCTAAAGGGAGCAGTGCAAACTAAAGCTGGAGAAACAGGAGGAAGGGAAGAAAATAGACACAAAGAGAAAAGGAGGGAAATGAAGAAAGAGGAGGGAAATGAGGAAAAGTTAAGGTTGGTCTTTAGGTGATCAACATGCATGGGGAGAATAAATATAAGAATAATAGAGGAAAAGTGCAGAGAAGGCAAGGGCAAAATGTAGATACACTGTCTCCCATTATTGTTTTGTCTAAGGCAGCGTCTCAGAAAGTTTGTGCGTTTCCCTCTAAGCGTTCTGCGTGTAAAGCGATTGTCACCCCCACTGGGTTTCTTTCTTAAAATGAATATTAAAAACAGTGTAGGGAGTGAGATGATGAGAAATGTTGAGCGCAGACTTGCATAACAAATAAACAAAGAGAAGAAAGAGGAGCGAAAGGCAATAATGAAGGGGAAATTTTTAACAAATGAAGGGGATTTGGAGACTCTTAAGTGAGTGAAGAAAGCATGGCATCTGAATTGTTTAGGGAATAAGCTATACTGTACCTTGAGAGATCGAAGGAGAAGAAGACAGAGGGAGGGAATGATGTTGGGCATACAGGAAGAGAGAGAGAAACATTAACTTGGGGAAGATGGGAGTTAGGCACCAGTGGTTTTTGTTCTCAAACTTGGGGCTTAGGAAAGCATGTAATAGGGTGAGAAACAACATAAAGGTTAAGTTAGATTATGCAATGGGAATTCACTGCGCTGCAGAAATGAGGATTGACAGGAAGGAAGAAAGAAAATAGTTGGACCATTTTGATCAAAATCAAGACTACACCATTGTTTCAGCTGTGGGGATATGCTCGACTTATCTAATCGCACACTGAGCCTGAAACATAGACACAAGACTTCAAGATAAATCAAACTCTCGTCATTTAAATCAGACTCGCCTCATTTACATTTTCTCCTCCAAACGTATTCACGCAGCAGTGATGGCTGTAGCAATAGTAATATTTGATGTTAAAGTTTGTTAAAGACTATTTTAATTATTTCATATGATACATGTTTTTTTTTTTCTTCTTTGGTGTTGTAGTTTTGTGTTTTTAGCTAAACAAACTTACATTTCAAGGCAGCCATTAGGCTCTTTTGATGTTGCACATATAAATAGTAAATGTAGTAGTAAAAGTGCAATAACGTCTTACTTTAGATATAAATTCTAGTTGGCTTTGACATTTTTCTTTTTAAATAACGGATTATTCAAATGTTTATATTTGTGTTAATCTGTACGTTCGAAATAACTAACATGCCAAAAATATAATAAAAAAATCCATATCCAACGTTATTTGAAGTTAAAGTAACTTAACTTTAAAAATACCTCAGTGGCTCTTTTTAGGAGCGACTGCCTCTAACATAAACTTAAGTTGCAGAACATTTCCAAAGTGACTCACTGTGACTATTTATTGTCAGTAGTATCACACTTACAGTGTTGGGGAGTAACGGAATACATGTACCGCCGTTACGTATTTAAAATACAAAATATGAGTAACTGTATTCCGTTACAGTTACCGATTAAAAAGGTGATATTTAGAATACAGTTACTTTGTTGAAATAAATGGATTACACGGCGGTACTTTCCTGTTTCATATTGTGGCAGTCAGGACTGTTTGGGTTTTGTTTGACAGCTATGTTCTGTTGTTCCAGGCGGCAGCGTTACAGTTGCCATGGTTACAGGGTGACGCTCTCTCTCTCTGCGTGTTTCCTGGGTGAGAGAGAGCGCCTTTTTGTTGTTGTTGTTGTTGTGCTAAGCTAATAGGCAGAATGCTACAGGTATAGCTCTAAAGAATGTAGCATCATGGGCAGTGTAGTCCGTGCTGCAGGGAGAATGGACTGCCATACTCGTTATGTGTCTGTGAGCGCGAGGAGGGAGAAAAAGGCGAGTGGAAAAGTACCAGCTGTCACCGAGCAGAAACGGGAGCTCGAAGCATGTAAATATAATAATAACCACTGCAGCCAAGAAGAGTGCCTGACGAGCCCAGTTGTAAGTAAGCTATTAAGACTCGACTGTACACTGTGTTCGTGTTTTCCTCCGAAACAATAAGTTCCGTTGGAGCAGCCTTTCAACACCTCTCTCTGTCTCTCGCAAGCAAAGTTGACCCAGACAACAAAGTAAAGCTATTTTTTGGCTACGAGCCCGACACGGAACCCGTATTAGTCAAGAGGTCCCTTTACTACAGTTCGGAGCCGCGGACCTTCAGTAACAGTAATAAATCACAGCAATAGTACATTCACGTAGTTGTAAAAAGCATGATAATATATTAAGTAATCCAAAGTATTCAGAATACGTTACTCTCATTGAGTAACGTAACGGAATACGTTACAGAATACGTTACAGAATACATTCTGGGGCACGTATTCTGTAATCTGTAATGGAATACATTTTAAAAGTAACCTTCCCAACACTGCACACTTAACACTTTATTTCAATAAGGAGAGTGCCTAAAATGTGAACATCCAAAATACAAGTTGAATTTAGAAGAGCAGAATTCCAAATGAAGGTAGGATATAGACCTGAGATAGTCCAGACTCTGATGATGGTGAAGCAGAGTAGTTGAGATAGTTGATGATGAGGTTGGATGAGGTGCCCTGTGTGGATGAGGTGAAGATGGGGAGAAGGAGCGTTAAAAAACAGCCGGCCTGAAATGGAGATTGACTGATTAGAATATCCTAATACTAACCGGGCAGGGGTAGCGAATATGACAACACTGGAAAAAAGAAGTGCCAAAGACATGAACACATATCAGCAAGAGGAAGACAGAACATGAGCCATCCTTATTGAATGTTTCCAGAAACAGAGATCAGTGGTGACTGATCAGTGGTAGGCATGTCTGTAAGTGCATGCAGACTGAGTGTGTAGTAGGCTTTTATGTATTTTCCCAAGGCTGCGAAAGACAGGACAGAGGATGTGCATTTACATGTTTGTGTGTGTGAGAGAGAGAGAATCATATGTGATGTGCATATTACAGCGTGTTACACAGTGAGTGTAAAGGATGCTTGTCATAACGACGGGACGTCAGGACCCATTTGGAAATCTCCACAGAAGAAGGCTGGAGATCACAGACCAGTCGAGATGAGTTTGAGTGATGGCTGGCGAGCTGGAACAGAGATAGAACAGATTACATCTGACCAAGGGAAGAAATTACGTGTAGTAGGTGAGCCCGATTACCACCAAAGATGTGAAGACAATCTGGCAATGATCCAATTACATGCATTAATTACATATATACTACACGCTCCATGAAGAGATGCAGATCAGGTGTGAGGGAAAACACCCAACTCCCAGACTCCGCCCTGAGGCGGACCATTCCTCTCTGGAGGAAGCGGAGAGAAAAACAAAACAGTTTCCAAAAAACAAAAAGAAAGTGAAATACCCTCGCATGACAATGCTGGAACATCATTGTATGAGTTTATGGGTGTCTGTATGCGTTGAGAAGCTGCAGTGGAGGGTGTAATTATGCAGTGATGGCTCTGGTTGAGCACAAATGTTTATTTATGAGGAAAAGAAAGGGAATAAAGTGCCTGTATTCCCTTCTTGTAACCATAGTTTATGCAAGTGTTT
The DNA here is from genome assembly GCF_036321145.2 of Pelmatolapia mariae. Lineage (NCBI taxonomy): Eukaryota > Metazoa > Chordata > Actinopteri > Cichliformes > Cichlidae > Pelmatolapia > Pelmatolapia mariae. Next base: position 24,073,491 of record NC_086235.1, on the reverse strand, counting down.
TATTTGGATCTATGTACCCACATATGGTTTATGTACAGTAACTATAGAGATGTGCATGTTTGTGTGTGTGACAGACATTTTGATTCTGATACAATGTTCTCCTTTTTCAGTAAATTAGGTAAAGAACTGTTACTGCTTTTACCATTTGGTTTGTGTCTGTGTCTGTTTTTTTCTTGTTTGCTAAATTGGACGGCTGTTTTCAGCACTGATGCAACAGAACCACAAATGCACTGATAGGCTCTATACTTTTGCTTTTGGCGTTCTCCTATACAGCTTTAATGCCTCACTGTTTGCACCAGCTGTGGCTGGATGCATAATGTTTTTGAGCTGTCCATACATCTCTCTTCTGCTTTTTCACTTTCAGATTATTACAAAAGATGCAGATGACATCATTGCTCAGTAGTTTGAGGTTTTATAGAAGAACAGTGCTTGATTTGACATTGCTCATGGTCATTTTACATGAAATATTTTTTTTAAATTAAATGAAAAAATAAACGCTTGTCTGTAGGATGTAACTATTAGTTATTTTCACCAGAGTTATTCAGACTTTATTCGTTAGCTGATTGTATTTCTGTCTGTTTACCACTTTTGGGACATAATTGATTGTCAATTTGAATGCTTAATGTCACCATGAAAAGCTGCTTGACTGAAAATAAGGGAAGGACAGAAAGAAGAGAAGCCATCAATACATTTTCATGCTTTGTTATTAATCTGTATTCTTCTCGAGGCATAGAAAATGAAAGAAGAGGGGAAAAAAGTGTTAATGAGAGAAAGATAGAGAAAGATGAAAGGATGTTGTGGTAACTGGGTGGCTTGGAGAGAAAGCAAGGGAGGGTGGACGGTAAGGGTGGGAGAGCACAGTTACAGGGTGAGAAGGGGATTTAACGAAAGAGAAAGAAAGAGAGAGAAACCGACAGAGGACAGAGGACACACTCTATTGGCTCTCAGCACGGCCCAGGGGTAATTTCCTCTCCACATGAGAAATGCATGCTGGGATATGGAATCACCTCCAAGGGAGGGTAATGATGCATTGCCAGAACCTTGGCCCTGAGGCACAGCTGTGTGTGTGTGTGTGTGGGTGTGTGTGTGTGTGTGTGTGTGCATCTGTGTCCTGGCCGTCATCCCTGCCTGTTCTGGGTAAATTGCCCATTGTAGTTATTTTCCCTTTTCTGAGGTGGCCTCTCTGTGTGTGTGTGTGTGTGTGTGTGTGTGTGTGTGTGTGTGTGTGTGTGTGTGTGTGTGTGTGTGTGTGTGTGTGTGTGTGTGTGACCTTGGGATAATAACAACCCCGTGTATCTGCCTTCTTCCCTGCTACAATGAGCTTCATCCTGTATCTGAGGCCTGGGAGACAAAAGGATGACCAAAGCGAGACAGGCTATTAATGTAGATGAGTTGCCCATTGCATACTTACACCTAGAGGCACTAATGCAAAATTCTGTACTTAAGCATTTAGATATTGGCAAAAAATGTCTTATGCATAAGAGGTTAAGGCTAAACTTCAGCTGATATTTGGCTGTCAGGGAGAGGGAAACCAAAATATAAAGTAAAGTTGTGGTTGCAGGACATTTTCTCACTCTATGTATGTGCAATGTGCAGTCAGTAATGAATCTGTCATGGACTTTTGATTCATTAATTGCTTTATTTTTAATGCTAATTACTGCCACTAACACTTTTTAACTGAAATTCATCAAACCTTATACATGAGTGCACATGAACAGAAACATGTACAAATTCATCTATAGGGTAGGGAATGTGTTAGGATGGGATATGTCTCCGCTCCACCAACTCTCTGCTGCTCTGCCTCCTGACACTAGTGGCATTTGGGAGGGATTATGGGAAAATGTCACACCAGCAAAATTACTGTATATCTTCTCTCCTCCCCATGCCTCACTTCACTTCACCTCTTCTCTGGCTTTTACTTGAGGAGAACACAGCCTAATCATAGCCAACAGTTCTAATGGTACTCTGGTAGAAACAGTGCACTGATACAAAATTAAATGTCAATTTACAAAAGCTTATTAGAGTGCTAATCTTTACCTTAATACGTGTTAATGTGAATCTTAAAAAACAAACAGTATAATTTTCACCGACAAGAGCTGAGTCACTTATTTTTATGTTAATTTGTGCTTAAATCATTTATAAGAAGTTTCTATAAATGTTTGGCTGCAGGCAAAATCTCACCTGGATAGCTGTGTGTTAGGCTCAGTCTATAGTCCAGTTTCACTATGTAATTATTTTTAATTCCCCTTCTAAGACACTAATAATAAGATTTTATTTTTCTTGTATTTAATTATTATTTTTATTAACTCTGGGCAAAAATGTCAAGCAGCCATCGGTATCTTTCCACAGTACTCTTCATGGGGCTGTTGATGTTAAGGTCACTAAGTTGTGCCTCTCGTGCAGGAGCGGCATCTTGACCTTTTAGCTGAGTTGCTTCAGAAAATCAAACGAATGGGGCTCTGTAATGACCAGTGAACTACTAAGATGCAGTGTGTGGCTGAATCTGTGAGAAAAATTTACAGGAGAAATTTAAAAAATAAGAAGCGTTTCATGTGTCATGGATCTTTGTTATGGTTGTTGTATTACTTTCAAATTGTAATGCAATAGTTTTTTGTTTTTGATCACATTTAGTCATGCATTCATATCTGTATTTACCAGCTCAAGGTTTACAAAGCACCTGCAGATTCCAGTCCTCTCATGATACATCCCACTGGAAGAGCTCTTACTGAAATAAAAAGCACTTAGACACCCACTGAAGTGCTCACACCCACACATATGCACACAGAAACCAATATTAACAATATTATACTTAATCTAATATGTATTTGACATGCTAATTAAAAGGTACTGACTCACTGGTATATTGCCAAACACTTTCCAAGCATAAAGCAGAACTAACCGGACAAAGGAGTATATAAAAAAACAAAGGGCCTTTTTGGTTTAAGTCTAACCATAATTTATGAGAGCACACTACAGTTATGACCTTTAAACGCAGTTTCTCCACTCTATTAGTGCTTGGATGTCCAGTGGTGGATCTATGACAGGATTGTGATTTCTTCCTTCAGCTGATTGAATCTTAATCTGAGTGATAAAGTGAATTAGCGGTATATAAAACTCTTTTTTTTTTTTTTTTTAACCAACAAAGTGCTTAAATAAAGGCAAATCAATCATTGTGCATCTGTGTTTGTTTTGCATAACACTGAGCTATACAGATAGAAAGATTATGTGAATTCAGCCAACACATATGCTACAGAGACATGAGATTGATGTGCTTTTGATTGGATTTTGACTGATTGAAAAGTTGAGAAAGGGAACTAAAGAGGAAGAGAAGTTCAAAGAAACGCACGTGACAAAAATCAAAATAACTGCTCTAGATAGCTTTAGGTGTTTTTGTCACTTAGTTTCACTCCACTACAAAGAAGTCCCTTTTAATTTGTCTTCTGTACGACAGGCCAGAGCTTGATGCTTCAAGTGTAGCCTATATTTCCATGTCCCACATGTTTTTAATTCAACCCCATGTGGCAGCAGACAGCTACAGCTTATAGATTTGGTGCTGTAAAGCTCAGTGTAGCACCTTTTGAGAGCCGATGTAATGCCCATAACCCCTCAAAGGTACCAGTGGGGCTGCTCAGTAACCACCGGAGTGTGTGCAGCTGGATGCTTTTGAAAAAGCATTCATGCTCCATGAATCATCTCTTGTCAAATAAAGCAAAACATATTTGTTGATGACACATCACTGATAGTAGCCATTGTCAAGTACCCCCACAATAGTTATTTACTGGGAGGAAAAACTGTTCTATTTGCCCTATAAAAATAGGTGTTTGGCTATGCCATTATTATTTTTTTTGTTTCTTTGTTTGTTTGTTTATTTATTTTCATTCAGGGAAATGCTCCTGTTCTCATCATAAACTTGCCTTCCTCGCTTTTGCTTTGCAGAGTCAATTCTGTTTTTTTCACTAAGTTATGATAAAATAACACAGATTCATCTGAGGGCCGCCGACTGAATGCAGAAACTCATCTGTCATGCATCCATCACTCTCATCATCTCTCTCTCCGTCACTCCACAAGAGCTCTGCAGGTCTGATGGGCTGGGAGGTATAGACATCCATCCAGCACCAAGCACCAAGTGTTTTCTCCCGTTCTTTCAGTGTAAACACACAGTTGTCCTCCACTCCCTCCTGTTGTCCTTTGTGTCTATTAAAGTAGCAAATCACTTCTCTGTCCCTCTCCTTGTTCCTATCAATCTTTTCTCCTTCTTCTTTCTACTGCAGGGTAAAAAGTGATTCCTTAGACTCTACTTACCACGCTTACAAAACTTATGCGCACATGTTTGTGCTTCTGTGTGTGTGCATGCGCTTTCATATTATAAACATTGGCTTTGCTATCAGACAGACAGATGCTCGATCATGACTCAAGCCCAATGCTAATCTTGGTAAAATGACGGCAATAAAAAGAAAGCACGGTGAATTAAGAAAAAGCTGCAGGGCACATCTTCATGATTCATTTCACATGTTAGTGTTGTCTTATCCCTCTTGACGATCTGTGTGAGTATATTCTTGTGTTTTCGTGGGCATCGGTATGTACATCAATAAGTAACATGTGAATTCATGCGTGATAGTGTTTGCTTTTCCCAAGTGTACATTTTGGACTTTTTGTGTATTCCCCTGAATCACTTAACTGATTTTACAGTCTTGAGATGCCATTTGTCAAAGCTAAAGCCTGAACCTTGCAGAATTGTATCAATATTAGATACAAATAAATTTAATCCAATCTATGTTCATTCTGTTGAAATAAATGTCATTGTAGGGTAAAGGACTATTTATTGGTTCACTTACTGTGTACCTTTAATATTTGTAACAGTAACCAATAATGATAAGTGTTCAGTCAGTCCAAAAACAAAATGGGGAAAAAAAAGAAAATCAACGAGAAGGCAATATTTTGGCAATTTCAAATACAGGTTTTTGCCTCATTGTTTTATGTCAAACAAGCTGTCAGAGCTGTCAAGCTAGGTCATAATTTCACTCCTATTCCATCATGGGTTTTGCTTTCATGCCAGCAATCGTTTTGCAAGGATGGGTGAACTTGCGGAAAATAAAAGTTTTCTTACCAAATTATACCATTTCAGAGGATTCAGTCATCTGCATCATTGAAATGTTGCTGACTGAATATCATGAAGAAAATCAACCCCAAACCTCAGATCACATGAATGAGAGAGGTGGAAAATAAAATATCACTGCTGTCATCTATATTCCTCTATGGAAGGAGTCACACTTTCTATAGTTTTTGTGTATGCTGCTGTGAAATCTCGTGTTTTTTCTCTTTTATTTTATTGTATCTCTATAGCACCTTTCTGATTTTATAGAACACACGACACACTTTGTGTTCAGTTGACCCAGAGTGAATAAAGCATGCACTCTGTCATATTGTTTGACCCCAGATATGTTGGAGCTTCAGCTTGGTGATGTTTCTATTGCTCAGCTCTGTTCCTTATTTCTCTCTTGCCTCAATCCCCATTTTATTTGAAGTGGATGACTGCTTTTAGCCTCACTTAATCCGTTTTTTGTGTGTATGTGTGTGTGCGTGAGAGAGAGAAAGTGAAGTCTTGAGGAGTTGTGTTGCTTTATGGTGCACAAACATACTAGGAAAATGTCAAAAATCTTTAAATGCAGACTCAATTTTGAGACATATTTCCTTTTTATCTTCATTTCAGACATTACTCTAACATCGATATCACAAGCGCAACAATTTGTTTCTAATCATTCTAATCCTTTGTATCATCGTCTCAGCTCTCCAGCTCCTTCGTGATCTTCTTACATATGATCTGATATGATCTGATGTCGTGCATGTCAAAATGTACAGTGGTGAAAAGCCAGTTAGAAGTCATTGGTTATATCAGTTTTAGATGCAGAGTTCACAATAGTGAAATCATGTTATGTTTGTCATTGTCGTAATTATTTATTTGATCATGTTTTAAACCATTTTACTCATATTTTTTCATTAATGTCTTCTACTCCTATCCTAATGCTATCATTTCCACAGTCAGCCTCATTATCTGCCCGCTCGCTCTGTTGTTTTTAAGCCGATCTTTCTCTTTTTTTCTCTTTCTTTTTTTTTTTAGCAAATCCTGAAGTGATAGCACTCTGTGTTGCATTATTGCTCCATTGAGATCTAATGAGAATAGCAGGTGGATAAACTAATCACTGGTTTATTAGTTTTTCTCTGCTGATTGCACTCTTTCCCTCTCACACAAATACAAAACTGCTGCACACAAAACAGCACTGAAATATTAACATGCAAACACCCAAACTTATACAGTGCGCAAGGAGGATATAGTCACCTTGAGGTGAACTGTAGGGCAAATAAAGAATTAACCAGTAATGCTGGGATAAGAACTAAAATAAAATAAAATTTCACTTCTTTATATTTCTCATCAAATGATTTTTTTAAAGTAGTCCTGATCAGTAGTTCTCCAGACTTTCTGAAGGTCCTTCAGAGTTTTTCTTTGAACATTGGCTGCTTTTTCACTCATTTTAAGTCTAGTCCTCATACCTGAATATTTTCGGATGAACAAAAGCTCCAAAGCTGTGCGATGTCCTTCAAGAAGTCTAGAGAACTATTCCTGAAGACTACTTAAAAGAAAACAAGAAATCTTGCAGACAAATAGTTCAGACTATACTGAATAATAAAGGCAGTGATACCAAATAAGACTTTCAAGCTTGTTAAAGTTGTACAAACTTTTTTTTTCTTATATCAATTTCCATGCAAGTTTGCATATGTTTCAATAAAGCTCTGCACCTGTTTCCCATTTTCCAACCCAACTTTCAGCATAGTTTTTGCATGTGACTATAATGATTGTGTGTAACTCAAAATTGTGCACAAACACTTCCGATATAGATAGAAGTCTGAAGCCACTGAAGCACTTCAAATTTCCAATTTATAATTTATCATTCTCTATGCTTTTAGTTCAGATTTAACTTTCTCATCACAACCAACCCTCCCTATGATAGCAGAGAGTGTATTCAAAAACGGAGTGATAAGAGAAAGAGGACAGAGAGAAAGAAACATAAGATGTTTAAGTACTGATGTAAATGTAGAGTGTGGTGGGTGGTTTGAAGGATGCACATGCTTGTGTGTTTCTGTAACTTAGAGAGAGTGCAGGGGGAAATTACAGACAGAAGAATTTGTTTGTGTGTGTGCATGTGTGTGTGTGCGTGCGTGTGTGTACATCTGAGTGGATCTGCCAAGTCATCTCACTTGTTTAATGTCAGGGCAGGTCTCTGACCTCTACAGTAAGTGTCTGGTTGTGTAATGTGAATCTGGTAGTGGAAGAATGCATTTACACACTCACCTTTTTCTCTCTCACACACACTTTCACAGAGCACAGTTGTGTATCATGACTTTAGAGGGCATTGCATTGAATCACATTCATATCCTGAAGACTTAGAGTAACTGTAACAATACCTAGTACCTGACTGACCTCAGCCTACTGTGAATGTAACCTTAAACTAACTTTGAAATGCTTAAAATGTAATGATTTACATACTGTCATCCCACTAATGTGACTGTGCAAACAACATTTTTATGTCTTACACACGTGACAAAGATAGTTTCGCAAGTGAATCAACACACATTTAAATGTTAATATTGTTAATATTTTGTTTGACCTTAGTGTGATAGCTACATGGCAAAATAATATTGGATAATTTGTGGCTGGTTAACACACATAGACATATGAACTGACACTGTGACACCTTCATTAGCGATAAGGCATGAAGGTACATTTGCTGGACATGGACACACACTCACACATCTGCACGGACGAGCATCCTCATTAGCATCATGGCAAAAAAAAAAAAATAGTCCACCCATCCTGTTTGTTATTCAGTGGCAAGAGCATGATTGCAAATCAGGAGACAATTTTTCCAGCAGGCTCTTGTTCGTCCACCAGCTTAATCCTGTGCCTACACTTTGAATCTCTGAGTATCATGGATTGGGATTTGATTGGTCAATTTTGTTCACTTTTGGTTGTATCATGGCAGAAGTTGGAGTGGCAGTTCTCAGTGTTATCAGACATAATTGCAGTGCAGTCTGTTGACAGTTGGTCACTGATATCAACCCTTTCATCAAGCTGTAAAAAAAAAGAGAAAAAGAAAAACAACAATACAGTCTAAAGAAGGCTTGGTTTACTCACCTTAAATCAGGGTACTCAAACTAATCACACAGAAACTTTAATCAGCTTTAATGGGGTTTAATGATGATGTTCAGAGTAGTACACTGACCTTTGAAGAGGCGGAAGTGAATAGATAATTTTTCTGTAGAGCTTGGTAAATTAGTACAAATGGTGAAGAGTGATATTGCAAATCAGCCATTGGATGGTTGGTCCCAGCAGGAGAAAAAAACATTAAAAGCAAATATCAGTGATAATTTTTCATACATTTATTTATTTAAAAACACACACAGATACACTTAACATAGCACTATGTTAGAATAATATACTGTTTATTAATGATGAATGTAGTCACTCTTGTATCACCATGTTGACTGGCACCATATTAGCTTTTTGAAACAATTTGTGATGAGTGAAATGTGTGAATCTGATGGAGAAATAATAACAATAATAATAATAATAAGACACTACATACTCATGTTGTCGTAGCGTGCCAATTATAAGGAAAACCTCACGACTGCTTACATGACCTTACTGTAAACATACCCTGCTTTATTGTCCCATTTGACTGTAATTAGAAGCATAATTTAAAAATAACACCAGATTTTGCAAAATAAGACTTTAAATATCAGCAGAGACCAGTGACTTGTTTTTGTTTGTTTGCTCGTAACCAAAGCAGGAATACTCTGCTGACCATTAGAAAAAACCAGATTTAACATGCTTTGTTTGTTCCAATTTACTTCCATCTTTTACATACAGTCTGTGGTTAGATTGTATATCACAGTACAACAATATCGTTATCCAATTGGAAAAGTGTCATGAGGGTATCAGATTAAGGCTGACTCCTGGTTTGGATACAGTACAATACACAGCTCAATCTTAATGAGCGTGGTGCGATACAGTGTAATGGTCTAGGTCACCTCAGCATCTACTGGCCCATTTAATGAATGTTTGACTGAGAGTATGTTTCACTGGTCTATTGTTTGGCTGTGTAAACATCCAGTAATTGCACCCTGCAACGGGGGAATAGTACCACCGGGCTGAAAATTACCGATCAGCAAATGCGGGATAATGGCCGTGTGAACATGTGTGTATTTTTTCCTCTTTGTAGTTATGAGGGAGCGTATATTTGTGTATTCAAAGACACACAAACATGCATGTGCTATCTGCAAGTGCACACTTGTGTGGTTATGTCTTGCGTGCATTGATGTTTGCGTGCGTGTGAGCGCTCTCCTTTGTTCACTTACAGTGTGTGTGTAATACGCTGTGCACGTGCATGAGTGCACGCCCTTTTCTGGGCGTGTAAATAAATGAACACCTGTCTGTCAGCCTAATGCCCTATTCGATTATGCCTCCGATTCTGTGTGTTCAGCTAATTGCAAGGACTTGTGCTGGCGTTTGTGTTTTCCTTACCCTGGCAAATCGCTCTGTGGCCCTGCACACTAATGTTCCCCTTCAACAACCTCACCCATGCAAACTTCACAAACACATATCTGCAAGCACACAGTCTCTCCCAGTTGACATTTTCTACATTTTAATTTTCAAGTGGCCATACTTATCCAGATCAAATTACAAAAAGAGAGCAAAGTGTAAAAACACTCTACTATTGTAATCTGCTCTAAATAAGCGACTTATTTAACCATGCAGCAGAAACATTTAGTGGACAGCGATACACTGAAAGAACAAAGAAAATAAACAGCATAAACACCATCGTTCTTACTGTATCTGAATGCTCCTTCGATACAGTTCTTTTATTAGAATTATAGATGAAGCGCACTGTCTAACCTGAAAATCGTTAAGGATTTTGATGACAATCTTGCTGTTCACCATACTTTAATTAATTACTGTAACATTACTTAGTCTCTACAGACTCTTAATCTTAATTTTTGCTATTTTAGTTTCATAAAAAACTTACAAAATAAAGTGTACACTTATATTTGTGATTTGTTTCAAACTATACATTCATCACTAGCTGTTTTCCCATCATTATTTGTTTCTCTGTTCCATGCAAGGTGAGCTGGTCTCACTCAGCAATGCTCATTCTTCTTACTTAATTCTTTGCTCAGTCCTATTCAACCTCCTGAGCCCCAGACTCCCAGCTGGAAGATGCCATAGAGAAAGCATATTGATTTTTCTTGTCATCTGATGGTTGCTGCATGAAACAAAGAAAGGAAGAAAAAAAAAAAACTCCAGACAGAGAGAAGGAGAGTGATACACAGGTGTGGCGGTATGTGGAGACAAAGGGAAGGAAAGGAGCTCGAGAAAAACCACACGTAGCTCCAACTGTAGAGATGAGCTGGAGAAAAGTAGTAATCTTTTCATTCTTATGTCCATACTTATTATTATCTGCATTGGATTTTCCTGCTCTTATTCATGGTCTCCTATTTTGTGCTCCTATCTCCATTTCTTCCTGTCTTTGTATGGAATTAATGGCTCACTTTTCTGTTTTCATGAATAGAGGTGAAATGTGATTACGAGAGCCATTTCCATTTGCCCATCAGTAACCGAGGAGCAGAAGGCAAGAAGTAGGGGGATGGTGACGCACAATAAAGTGTTTTTATTGTAGCTGACTCATGGCAGATTTTTTTGCTTCTGTTTATTTCTGCATTGGCTTCATTTTAGGCTCAGTCCATCTATCTCTATCCATTCATTTGTCATTTCAGCTGTTATGGGCTTCAACCTTTCTCTTCCCCCACCTTTCATTGATCCCATTTGCTGGAGCTGTGGCTTTTGTTTGGTTCTTCCAGGTCTACACAGAGAATTTTTTAGCAGGCAAGAAGAACGTGGGCAAAACACATTATATTGCCTAGAGCCATTAAAGGCCAGGGGAGAACACAAACGTTCTGATTCTGTAGAAAGTGCTGTGGTTTTAAAAGGTCTATGTCAACTGCTCCTAAGGCCACGTGGTCTTTTACAGTATGTTTTTTATTGATTTTTATTGGCTAACTAGTAAATCCACACACTTACAGATATGAGTTTCATGTGATTACCTCAGGGCTGTCTCAATCGAGACAGAATTACTTTTGTGGAAATTTTGTACGATTATATGTTACTTTGCACATGTTTGTACATGAGATGTGATTCATATGTTGTTTCTTTTTTCAATTTCTGTTGTCGTGTATTCTAATAATAATGAACAACAAAGAAGAAATCAATTATGAGTTGGAGCATTTCAGGGATGTTATATATATATTGATTCTTCATTTAAACTGAAGAGGAATAGGTGCATCCTAATGATCCTAATACGGGCATCTGATAGCGGTATAAAGCACAACATATGCTGAAAGTTGAAAGTTCCTGTTTCTGTTGGACGAGGACAAGGGCATCCCGAAACTTTCCCACGTATTTCTAGCTTACCTCTCGATATAGGGACGTTTCCAGGGTGACTCCACGCAGAGTCACACTCATTATGAATCGGGCCATATGCTCAGCCCAAGAGTCAGCACAGGTGCGTGGCAATCACCGATCATGCTGCATGCTGCTGGGAATAAGGAACAAAAAATGTCAGAACAAAAAGTGACACTTGAGGTTTGTTCACATTCAATTAGCTCGTTAATGTTAAACAAACAAACAGAAAACTGACTTAGAACATGAAGTAGGACATGAACCTGACTGAGTGCCATCTAAGCACGCTGGGAGAGCGTCTGAAGTCCACACTGTAGTAAAACAAAACCTGGTCAGTAAATGTAATCTGGGCAACTTGATTTTTTGTTTGGCTGACACATATTTTAGTTCAGTCATCTTAAATAGATCTAAATAAGCTAATGCAAGTATCTTGTAATATTATATAACTTGACCATGATGATTTAACCTACTGAGGTAAACATTAGGTTGATATAAATATGTTTATAATACATACACCATAAATTATTGTCCCTGTTTATCAGTACCATCTTTTGCACATGAGGTGAATCTTCCTCCGTGGCTGTGTACCAAAGAGAAACATAAATGTAACTTTGCAGCATTTGTCAGTAGTTCACATCAGCAGTGCTGGCTATTTTCCCTGGATAGCATCTTCATTAAGTTGCACTTAATTAAAAGACCTGCCATTGAACTAAGAGCCACTGTTTGTGCATCTCTCACATGCAGCCTATTCGGGCATCTGTTTGTCTATCGAACTGCTGAAGTCTTTTTTTTTTTTTAATTATTATTTACCTTGGGTAGTACACTCTGTGCTGAGGAGCACTTTTTTACACACACAGATTGATGCAAAATGCATAAAATAACACCTCTCTTAGTTCAGTTCTGAGGACAATAATACTTACTCACACTTAAGTATCTACATTTTTTACCACTCTTTTAGGCTTTTGACAGCCATTGGCAGTCAACAGGAAAATATTAAAATGAAAAAGACAGGAAGAAGATAGTCTGGTCTACTAAAATGCTAAATAATTTGATCTTCAGTGTTGAAGAGAATACCATTTGCTCCCCAAACCAATAGCCAACCTTATTCAGGTCCTTCATAGTAACTGCTTTTTCTCTCTTCTCTCTCCTACACTACTCCCTCCCTCTGCCCTCCCTCTGTCTTAACACAGTGATGAAGATTGATGTTCAGGTCCTAATTAGCATCTGCTTTAGTATGCACACTGCCAGTTTGTCCATTCCTGACCCTCGAATCAGTTAACAGACATGACAGGCCTTGTCCAATCAGATTAAGGCCAGAGGGACAGACTTCCTGTGTGGAGCTGTCACTCTAGATGCACTGTGGGCACAGCTGATGGATGTGATTTGGGCTAGGAGACCCAAATCATTTCAAAATTGTGTAAAACATCATGCATCGTATTAGGTTGTGCAGACAGATGAATAAGATTAACTACAACACCACGACAGTGTGCTGTAAATGCCCTCAAATGGGATAGAAGTGTTAATAAATGAAAGTGACATGATGTGACAGCTTGTTGATCTTAAACCATAAACATTTTAGTCCTAGTTGAATTTGCAACACTTTTGAAAACAGGTGTCAGGCTCTGAAGTGTTTCAATATTGCAACCGTCAATTTGTGGATCTCTTTGCATTACTTAATTTCTCCAACTCATTTATTTCCCCTCATATAGCATCAGCCAATCCGTGTGAAAGTCAACATTGTCGAGCATATTGTGTTATAGTGTGTGTGTGTATGTGTGAATACTGTCTATCAATGGCCAAGATGGGATTTCAGACTGAAGTTCAACTGTCTCATGAGACCTAGACATGAAAAGAGAGAGAGAGATGAAGAGAGGTTTAAAAGAAAGAAAGAAATCCTTTGATAGTCCTTGTATTTTCATGTGTTGTACTCTTCTCTCACACTTTGCCTCCCTCAAATGTATGTCTGTGTGCATGTTCGTTTATGTGTGTGTGCATCAAAGCCCTACCATCACACAGCAGTCTTTTCCTTTGTCCCAGTTATATCACTCTGTCTCTGCCTCCGCCCTTCCTTCCCTTGCCACCTGCCTTTTTCATAGTCATGTCATACTGCTCTCCTGCCATACCTAGTGATTCCATTGAAAATATTTCACTGCAACACACCCCCGCATGCCTCAAGAAATGGCAAAGTAACCTCTCTAACCAGGAACATGAAACTCTGTGCTGCAGCAGTGACACCTAATTTATTCCCCTACCCACTGGTGTGTCATATCAAAAACACACAGCCCGGGTATAAAAGAGCAAAGTCCACAAATTGTTCTGTGTGGCATTTATTACCACACAAAGCAAAAAAATAATAAAAACTTAACATAAAGAATATGGCACATAAGTGGCAACATATTGTGGTGCAGATTCCTTAAAAGCTGTGTGGGTATTTAATGTGGCTTTTGCAGTTATGTTGGTACCGCGTCTTTGATCCGTTTTCACTTTTCCAGGCTGTATTCCCCTCTGTTTCCATCCTGCTGTTTCACATCATTGGCACGTTGCCTTGTGGTGCATCTACCAGGGCTATGGCTCTCATTAGCACCTGTGTTGACATGACTGGCATCTCATCTGTTGTTTTCCTCTTTCTCCATCTTTTTTCTTTTTTCCTATTTTTCCTTTCCTGTCAGCTTCCTCTCGCTTGTTGTACTCACAGTTGCCCCCAAATGCTCAGTGTTTCCCCCCCTAACTTTCACTCCTTATCCTGCCTCTCGGTTTCGCTTCTCTATCCTTCTTCCTTCTGCTCTGTTCCTCTCACTGTCTCTCCCTACCAGGGGTTTTTAATTAATGGCGAGCCATGATGCTTATCTTATCAGCAGATCACTCTGCTTTCTATTAACTACACTGACAGAACTGGGAGGCTGTAGGGGGATGGATGACACACACTCTCATACACATACAGTGACATAGCATATAGTCAGATACATATATATGGCGTCAGTACACTGAAGTATAGACACAAATGAATATATATGCACTTGCCATTACACTCATGCATACAAACAGACATGGAAGCAACAAGGGCCTCATAAACACACATCATGATCTTAATCTTGCCACACACCCTTACACACATAAACAAACTGCCCTGATGGTATCTCACTGTGTGATTTAAGGAACGTTGTTTGGGGGTCTCTCCTCCTAAATCCCCTAAATGCCTTGGGAATCCCTCCCTCTTCCTCCTTCTCTCTATCTGTCCTCTACCTCCCTCCTTCAGTCCTGCTTTCCAGCTGAATGAACACTTATCATTCGGCAGATAAACAGCCGTCCATGCTGGAGCTTGCTTTATCTTTGAGAGCCATGTTTACTCCCCGTGAATGCTCTGCTTTCCACAGATGTTTCATAGACTGCATTCACTTGATCCGACAGAGATGAGCGCTGTGTCGAGGCTTCATTTTCTGCTGCAAAAACTATGGATGCACACACAATCTTCTACCCCATCAGGTTTAACTCCCCAGGCAGGTCAATTGTCCCATATTTACCACATTTTCATGTTTGGGTCGGCTGAGCTAGGAGGCACAATAAATCAGCAGTTTGCACGATAGCTTGATGGGGATTACGGTGAGACACAGTTTGCCACAGAACAGTAAGCATGAAGGCAGAAACAACAAAATCAATCCTCAAACATCATGATCGATGGGAGCCGCAAAATTTCAACATAGGTTTTCGTCAGATTGCATTGAGAGTTGGCAGTTTTCTGAAAGCACGGAGAGAAAGAAGCAACAGAGAAACAGTTTACAAAGTGGTTATTGGAGAAAACATTACTGTGGATTGAGGCGGCACATGCTCGTGCACGAGCGTAGACATATCCAGTCGCCCACACTTTCACGCACACTCATAATTTCCTCATTTGGGGGGCCATAGCAAAACAATTATCAGAGGGGGATAATACAATAAAGGAGACCATTTCCTGTGTATTACCGAGGGACAAAACATTTATTTCACTTTGTCTAGTGTGTTCATGAGAGTATAAACTTCCAGTGGTGGAAAGTATAGGAAATAACTCAAACTGCAGACAGCAAGCAGGCAGCAGAAATGCTGTGCTGTGCAGTTCGCAACACTTTTTGATTCTTTTTATAAGCTTTCTAAAAATTTCTCTGCGTGCATCGCTTCATGCTTCTGCCGAAATCCTCTTTATTTGTATTAACTCGTATTTTGTCGCATCCATAAAAATTTACAAATAAGCTGTTGCCCTTCAGCTTGACCTTCATCATGATAATCCCTAGCATCCTCACATTTGCTGGTTACCTCTCAAAAAATTGTAACACATGGTTGCTATGACAATGCTCCAAACCATCCATCTGAAAAACATTGAAAAGGTTTCAAAGATTTACAGTTATTCTAAGGAAATCCAACTTGTCTTTTATTACGCTAAAATGCTAATACCATCTGTGGTAGATTTTGATCCATTTATTCAAGTTTTCATGATTGCCACGTGCTTAGCCTTGTGGCCTTATCTTTACTTTCTCTCATTTCCTGAACTTGTGTTGGATTGAAATGACGATATTTCAGCAAATTGGGCATTCAGCAGGTGATCTGTGTCATTTTTGTTCCACTGTGTTGCTTAGTTTCTAAAGCCTTCTCCCATTAGAAGTGAGTTTTCTTGTACTGAAAACAGAGCAGAGTGGATTTTGACATTTAAATCTCTCTTTTATTCATGCTCTGCCTTTGGATCCATCTGACTTTCTCTTTATATTCCGCATTAACGTTGACATGCATGGTTGAATATCTGTTGCTGAAAAAAAGTCTCTGATTTTATTGAACTACTTTTAGGTAATATTTTTATTTCAGTGAGAAACTTTGTTAACCTGCTGAAGGAATAAACGTGTCTCTGTATGTCATTCTGCAGAGAGTTTGGGTGGAGAGATCCAGAGTTGCCAGAGGTGATCCAGATGTTACAGCACCAGTTCCCATCGGTGCAGTCCAATGCTGCAGCCTACCTACAGCATCTCTGTTTTGGAGACAACAAGATCAAAGCTGAGGTTTGTGTATACGCGTGCGTGCATGTATGTCCTTGTCTGTGTCTATCAGTGTGTCGCGCAGGTTTAGTATTATGTGAGAATTTGATTAAAATCAGTGTTGCAAAGAAAGGAATGATTGTAACTTTTATAATGAAAGCCATCAAAATATGCATTTAAAAAAACAGGTGAATACTTTTTGACTAGAAGATGCTGTCAAAACTATTCAGAGGAAAGCTTTTGAGAAATAGTGCAATAGCTAACCAGTTTCACACTGATGTTCTGCTTGATAAAGCTTGCCACAATCACCATTCTTAAGATGTGCATTCTACTGACTTGTATTTATTGAGGCAATGAAGCTCAATTAGTCCCGAAGCAGCAGGTTTGCCTCTCAAAACTAATTTTGCGGTGAAGCCCCTTTGAAACACTCTAATAAACCCTTTAATAAAGCTAGTGGCAATCTAAAACAGTGGCATTGGCACATGCAGATGCATTCAAATCCGCATCTCTTCCCTCAACAGACACAAATTCACACACCCCTCCACAGTCTACAGTACCTCAGAATCAATTTACAAGTACACGCGGTTGAGAACATTGACATTTTTTTTCTATATGAAATTAATTTCAGTGGAAACAGTCAATAGCTGCAACTGCAGCCTAATGAAAAGTGATACCATATAACTGTAATGCTCATTCATGCACAAATGTAAAGTGATGTGTGTCAGCACAATGTGTGCACATATGCAAATAGACATAAAACAATACAAAACAGAAAAATTAATATTAACCTTCTGCAAATCAAAGGCAATTAAACATGTAAACATGCACGCGGCTAATTTTCATTCACATCGACCCACTTACCCACCCACACAAAGACACACGCAGGGATACAGAAATGCAATCACGCTTACATGCAAAAACATCACACTTGATTCCTCTCCCTTCCCCTCACCCATGCAGCTCTGAAAGAAACCTAAGTGCTCGTGTCTTTTATAATGGATGCAATTATGCCTGAATAGAGGTGTCCAACAATGGTGAAAAAACATTACGTTGACAGCGAATTCTTTGGCCTGGCTTCATCAAGTCTGTTTCATTGTCATGCTTTGGGTCCGAGGCGTGGCTAAACACTGTTTACACAAAAAGAGAATTCAGCCAGTACTTTGGATCACACCAAACAAAAACACACTTATATTCTCTGCAAACACGAGATACATTTCCACTTTTCCACATGTGCACAATGCACATGACAGCAATGCAGCGTGTGAAATATGATGCAATAAGAAACACAGTGAGATGTGCCTTAAGCTGTATTTCTTAAATAGTCTTTAATGAAAAACAAAGTTGATTGACGATCACTAAGCCAGATATGGGACATTAATTTGGTTAAAGATCCATTTGCTATATTGAAGCCAAATAGTGTAGTGTTTTTGTACACATACATACACGCACACACACACACACACACACACACACACACACACACACACACACACATAGATATAGATAGAAAGATAGAGATATAGATAGATATAATATGATATCATGTAGGACTATGGGTGAGTAGATGACCAGCATCCACACTGACCAAGAAACACCTGGTAGCTCAATGTTATAACATCAGTAGAGGACAGCTAGCTACCATTAAAACTGGAGATCCAGAGTCTACAGTACAATGGGAAGAATAGTGAGCTGTATGAACATAATAAGCCAACTCTGATAGAAGAGAGCAGTGTAACTGAACCCGATGATACTTGCAGTAACAGAGGAAACTACTGACCTGAGGGGATTGTGGCCAGGTCAGTAGTTGCAGATTCAAGGTAGCCACCAAACCAAGGGCACAACTCCCCCGGCTCACTGACAAAGTCCTATCAGAGGAGATTATTGCAGATGTGATCACTGCTCTGCTCACCATCCACACTACTTGTATCACAGAGCTCATAGATACCCCTGCCTCAGTAATCCTAGAAGGACTTGGGTATATGATCAAGAATGCGTGTAGAGAAAGCCCTTTGTGGAGAAGAAGGCTGGAATTTAAAATCAGAAAAGCTCAAAGGATATTAGTTGGTTAAGTGAAGTGTAGAAAGGCATCATGAGAAAAGTATAAGATGAGGATCTAGAAACTGCCAAACGAATGTTACAGCTCTGGCTGAAGAGATACCACCAGAGACGCAGGAGGAAAAATATGAGTAGCCTGTTCCAAGGATGCTACCAGGATGTACTCTTAGTTGCAAGAGAATAATAGGAAAGACTAGGATAACAACTAGGACAGACCTACCAGAGCTGAAGATGTTCTCCCAGAAGAATATCTGGGAGAAAAAGGCGCACATAACACCAGCACCCAGAGCAAGAGTTGTTGGAGGAATGAAGAGCTGGACAGCACCAGGACTTAGCATGATCCACACCTGGTGGACGAAAAAGAAGAACACCGCTCCATAAACGCGTGGCAGTACAAATTGAAGTAGTGGGACTACTAACTGCAGGTACTCATTTGGACTGGCTAACACAGGGATGAACAATCCAACATGGTACAACACCACAAAACTACCAGCCGATTACCTCTGCCTCTCCACAACATGCAAGCTGCACCCAGGTATCATAGCAACACACACGAATCACATGAGCACATGAGTTAATACATGAGCACAGCCTAGGGCGTAGTAGGGCATTGTAAATTACACCAAAGCACCAGCTCCTGGATAAGACAGCACTACACTAAGATGTAAGACCAGATAGACCAGCCTGAGCTTTGACTACAAGAAAGACTACAGCTCAATGCCACACACGTAGAGTGTTTGGCTCCATACAAGGCTAATAGCACACTAATAATGTTAGTCAGGAACTGGGACTGTGGGAGACCACTGGAGATCAAGTCCAAGGCAATTGCACAAGTCACTATCAAGAGGTGATGCACTGCCCCTACTCTTCATCACCCACTCATGATCCACAACACGTAAAATCACTATATTAGTTTGTTTGGGGTTTTTTGGTCAGCTGTCCTTTAAAGGTCTGCTTTTTCTACCATTTTACCACTTTAAGACATATTACTTGTAATGTGTGTTGCTATTATGTGTATTTCAAGTTTCGATCCAAATCGTTTTTTAAACCATACCTTTGTACCTCTGGTTTTGAGCTTGATTTCAGTAAACTACACCCATATTGATACAGACCTGAATGAGACTGTTAATTACTTAAATGCAGCCAAATTCTCAGTACAGTTTTTGTTTGTAACTTATGTGAATGCAAATTTTGTCAGATAACACTGAAATTACAGGAATCGAGATTTCAGTTCAGAGTAACTGCTTGGTAAATATGTTGAGTATGTTAATTTTTTTCCCCTGTATTTTAGTGGACATATTAAATCCAGTATTTCATAGTTGTTCTGTTGTCTGACAACAGGGACATAACAATATGTACATGCAAAGACTGTATAGATTTAAAGATGTGTGTTTATAGTGAATTCGGCTGTAATAAAATATAGGACGAGCGTAGAGAGTCAGAGAGAAGCAAACGGTTAAGTTAAGTCTTAAAGTTTCTGTAGTTCATAGTTAGCTTTTAGCATTACATTTTTTCCAGAGCTGATTACATTAGTGCCTTTAAAGAATAGCAAGATTGTATTAGTATTTCATCAAGTTTTTAGTTGAGGAGAACATAAAAGTTTTAGTTTGGTTAGTTCAAGGTTTTTTTCTGCATCACCATACAGCCATTATTTGATATTTTACCAGAGCCATTACGTTTGTCGCATTCAACCTACCAGGCTCCACTGACAAACACACACACACACACACACACACACACACACACACACACACACACACACACACACACACACACACACACACACACAAAGTTTACCTTGGAGAAACTGGGATTTGCTGGGTGCCTCTGGTGTTTAACATATTAGTCTGATTCAAAAATAACGTGTTAAAATACCAGTCACACACACAAAATAAACTCATGAGGCAGAAAGCGGTCCTCTGCCAGCTAAAATTACCTTTTAGAGTTCAGTGGCTTTAACCAGAACAACAGTCGTCCTTGTCAAAGAAGCTCTGTGAGCTTTAAAAATGCTTTAAATACAGCCCACGGTTAAACTGATCGGGATTTTTGTTGTTGTTGTTGTTGTTACGAGATGTTTTGCTGCTGAACCTCCAGAGCAGTGTTATGGCCCGTCTAGGCGCGACCAGACCACAACATAAAGGGTGATCCATCCCCGTCCAACCCCAAGCAGCACGTCACACACTTACTATTTTGTGACAGTGATTTATTTACAATGAGTGCAATTAAACAAAGGAAGGGAGCATATCATAACTTCAGGGTGAACCCAAGGCCAAAACAACAAACAAAAGGTAGCCTATCCCAGGAATAAACACAACTTACCTACTCAAAAGAACTAAACCAAACGACAATCACTTTCCTCCCTGCCTAACAAAAACAGGAGAAAACTGATCAAACAAAAAGGCGGTCCACCCCTACATGCTCTTACATCAAATTAACATAGTGACATAGTGAACGGTCTGCCGGCTGGGTTCGGCGGAGGATGAATGACCTGGCAGTCCCTGGCGGTCTCTTCTTATCCGCTGCCTCCCAGTCCTCAGCCAATCGGTGCGAGCCATCCACCCTGGATGCACCAACCACGGAGGAGCACCTGCACACTCAAATTTGCATGTTATAATTACGGCAACAGACGTAACAGCAGTATTTTAACATCCATATTAGCAGCATACTATGATAAGTTCAGGTAACTATGGACAACTTTTAGCTCAACTCATTTTGGTTACATTATGTTTTACATAGAAACAGAGGAAAATTCTTACTTCCTCCAGGTTTTCATAACTCATATTTTTTTCCTTTTATCTCATAATATTATAAAAACTAATTTTCATGATATGGGGCTTTTAAATCAATTCATTTCAATCAAAGGTAAATTTAAAATAAATGATCATAACTGTCACTGCTTCATAATTACTATTAGTATCATTATGATTAGCTTGGATGTTTAATAACATTCTCTTTTGTTGCACAAATCAGTTATGTATCTTTTCTCATCTTCAGAGTTGTAAGAAAGTGACTTTTTTCTTTCATTTTAAAAGAAAAGCGAGAGTTTAAAATGTCTGTATGACTATCTTTGCTTTATTACAAAGGCTTCCAAACACATGAAGTGGCATTAAATTGTCAATTGTATTCTCTCCTGCTTATCAGCAGACAAAAAGAAAAATGTGTTATTAACGCTTTGAAGCATAGACAAAGACCAGCAGGAGCGTACGTTGATTAGCATTACTTCAATCCAGTTACACACATGGGCTTTTTTTATGACCTGGTCTGTGCCTGTAATTTCAAAAGAGAGGTGAGGTTTCATTTGATGGAGTTTTGTCCATGACAGTCCCTTCTTCTCTTCAACCAGAGGAAACATAATGGCACTGCTAACTTCCTGGATTTTTGTCCACATTATTTGTTCATTTTGACTTCTCCAATCAGCCAGCAGGGAAGTAGACAGGCCTATATCAGGATGAGTGCATTGCATGATTACAAGTGTATTTCTATGTGTCGGTGAATTCAAATTAACAATCAGAGGAAACATTTATTTGCAGAGTAGTGCCAGGATTTTAGTGCAAGGGGAAAATTCCTGTCTTTTGTAGTATTTCGCCTTCACTTTAGATTTCCTGTCATAATTTTTTTAGCTCACATGTACGTCACATTTTCATAGGAACTCACCCAATTACGTTAGCAATATTACATGTATGTCACATGGATGGATTTGTGTTCATTTGTAGGATTATCTGATACAAAAATATCCTGACAGGAGTAGTAGAATATATATTTCGTTAACAATTAAGGTCACAGTTTTGTTTGTTTTCAATGTTGAAGGTTAGATTGTGTAACAAAGACACAGTTTATACATTTTATTTTCTGCTGCTCAAATTTGGCAGATTACTGGACAATGAGCTGTGAATGGTTTTAGCGAGTCACATTTCCCAGATTTTTTTTTTGTGCTCCCTGATTTACTTCAGAGCTCTGTATTGATTTTTTTCCAGAAATTATACTGGCTATTAAATTCAAAAAGTTGAAATCACAGCTTTTTATAACTGTCTATTCATTTTATATTGTCTAATCTGTGTGTGTCATTCCAAAATCACTACTGGTATTTAGGAAATTGACAGCTTCTCTAACAAAATAATAACTATTTCATTTTGTATTGTTGTAGCAGGTGATTTAAGACATTACTTGACAGCACTAAAGATTTCTTCTTTTTGGCTATAGTGAAAAAGAAACTTATGATTTATTTATTTTTTGTCATTTGAAATATTATTGCATTAAGTTGTGATTTCCTGCCTCACTTTATATACATATATATGTATATATTAAAGCATTTTTTTAGAAAGATAATGTACAGGAAGTCCTGCATTGTAGTATTTACTTGGTTCTTGAGACATACAGTGACATGTATGTGAAAGTAAATGCTTTTTGCAGCTATTTGGTATGACCCTGGATTAAGAGGCTTATATTCTCATATTTTCAGTCACAGTGAGCAGCTGAATACAGCCACAGCACGACTCCTATTCACTGCTAAAGACATAATCTGTAGCAGCAAATACAAGTGGAAAGATAGAAACAGAAACCAGAAAAAAATAAGTTTTTAAAAAGAAAGAAGAAAAATATTGGCGAAAAAACAAGAAAATATTTCCCTATGATATCTTGGAACTGGTACATAGGGTGACACAATGTTTTGTTTCTTGGTTGATGACATTTATATGTGCTTGTGTACACCTGTTTCAAGACAGGTATGAGTGGACATTTTAGATTAGATGTGTCAGTGTGAGCATGTTTTAATTTACGGTTATATGTATGAATATTTTTCTTTTTCCTACACAAATACTGCGAGCAGGAAAGAGAAGTCAGATATACAGAAAGTGAAAGAGAGAGAGAGAGAGGCTGTGTTTTGTGTGTGTGTGTGTGTCTGTGTTTGATAAGGTAGATGGAGGTCTGGCTGCAGCCTAGACTGCAGAGGCAGCTTGCCAAATTCATCTTCAGCATCATTTATAGCATCTTTAGACACATACACAGTACAAATGCTGTATCATCCACACGCATAACTAAATTCACACCTACAACCAGTTATATGCTGTATATTTCACACATAGTGAATTAAAACAGAACCATTGACATGGCAGCTAATAGATTTCCTTTGGGTATGCAAAACACAGGCTCACAGTCTCAACCTGAGCTTTAGTTACATCAGTAATTCATTTTGGGTTGCAGCCATATCAATATCCATTTATCCAACAAGCGGCTTGATGGGGGACGAATGTGACCCCTGACTCTTTGTCATTTCTCAGCCTCAAAAGAATCAGGCTTTAGATTTTTAGGCCGTGAACTCTGCAAATGCTGTAAATATCTGTTCAGTAGACATGAATGTGGAAGATGAGAAATGCAGCAAATGATTCTTAATGATGCTGCAGAAGTAGTATATGTTTCTGTCCCTCTTCACAGCGTATTTTCCACTTAGCTTTTCCCCCTTATGTACATTTAGGTTAATAAGTTGGTTTTAAATCAAACAGTATGTACGTGTAGTTAAAGTGCAGACTTTCAGCTTTACTTCAAGGGATTTAGCAAGAACCTATGGATATCACTAAACGCTGTGTTTCCTCCTTTGAGATGCTCTGCCACTGCCAAGCCTTTACTGCAGCTACCTTCAAATGCTGCTTGTTGGGGAGTGTTTCTTCGTACAGGTTCAGTGGGTTCAGTTCAGGCAACTGATCATTGAAGGCTACTGCATGTCTTTGCCTTAAGAAACTCTTGTGTTGCTTTTGGAGTATGTTTTTGGCCATTATCTATTAGATGTTTTCTGGCATAGTTTAATGCATTTCTGTTACTGACTGTAACCAGTTGTTTGCACAACTGTTATCTGTTAACATTCATAAAGGCATCTTTTGAGCCAACTTTAAAGACTTTGAGAGTCCTTGAAAATATCCTTGACTTGGTTAGAGGTTGTGAAGGATTTTTCTTAACCAAGGAAAGAATTCTGCAATCAACCACTGTATTTGCCATCTGTGGACTTCCAAGCCTGTTGATGTTGTTGAACTGGCTGGTGCATTCCTTTTGAAAATGGTTGCAGTTCCTAAACAGTTAATCGAATACTTTTATTAAAGCCGTTGAAGTAAAGCTGAAAGACGCTTTAATCACATTTTGATTGTCCTAAAATGATGACCCTAACTGTAAGTGTTGCAAAAGTACCAGCAACATACTTCAATTAAAAATATTTTACTCTATAATTCACTCTAATTTTTAAAGAATGTGTTAACATTTTATAAGGTTTCTATTAAGTTACCTAACAGAGCTACCCTCTGTTATTTGGTTTAAAAAAGTATCTTTCAAATTTAATATACATCTGCTTTAAGGTAGTTTTATTAAGTCCTGGCCACAACCTAATGAATAACACATACATTGCTGCTGTGAGGAATAGTGTTTGCTCTGTTTTCTCTGTTAGCTACCTCGTCATACAACAAAGCCTCCAGTATATTTGTTACAGTACATTTTCACAGCTGTGAATTTTTATGCTGATAACTCTATGAGAATTAGCTGTGTCCCTGCCTCAGAACAATATTAGGTAGCCATAGGTTAATGGTTTATTCGGCCCAGTTTAAAATTCTCAAGAGGGAAATGTTAGCCCTGGGCCAAAAACTCAATTAACCAAAGGTTGGAAGGCTCTAAATTGCAGTTAGCCCTAGGCTAAGTGTCAAGTGAAGACAACACAACCCCTTGTATGTGTGTATGCTTGCCTCTGTGTGTGAATACATAAACGGTTAAAAGGTGTGACACATCTCCTCTCTGTCTGCACACTCACATGCACCCTGTCTGGAGCTTGTGGTTAATGCTGAAGTTCCATATGTGGTTAGTCATAAACGCTTGTTAAGCTTCACGTGACACCGTCTCAGGTGCATGACACCCACGTATCCCACTGCTAGCTTTTATGCTGGAAGCATCTCTGATTCTCACAATCTCAGCTGTCACCACTGCTAACTGTTACCACGGCAAAACTGTCGCTATGGGTTACCAATAGCCGTGTCCACCGCAGAAGAGCGTGAGACAAAGACAAATCAATCACCGCTTCTAATCTTCTTTACATGAGGAACAGGCACAGAGGTATTGCCAAGCCTTGTATGTAGCTCAGAGGCAATACAAAGTGGAATAACAGATTAAGTGTGACATAAACATAAACAGGGAGAGGTGCACAAATTAGCATGGGGAAGGAAAAGGGGAACAGGAGGAGGGGAAGAAGAGCAGAGGGGAGAACTAGAGGGCGTAAGAGGGGCAGCAAATCAGGTTGAGGAAATTGTATGGCCAATCTAGCAAGGTTATTTTGCCATTCACTGCATTCCTTAATCCATTTTAATTGAATAGATAAGCAAAGTCATTTTGCTCGATAAACTCCTGCTGTGTCATGAAACACCTACATCCTCTTTGCCCTCCATTTCTCATGCTTTCTTTTTCTCGTGTCACCCTCACTCTCGCTTTCTCTCTTCTTATGTGCATCTTTATTATCATTGGTTTTTGCTTGCGCTTGTATGCACACCTATTTTTGACTGGATCATGCCAAAAGTATGAGTAGGAGTGTGCTAGAGCCAAAAAATGAAACAAAAAAAGCCTTGGAAGTCCATTCATGTCTTATTGCTCGTCTGCGTAGTAAAATCCATCCATCTGGTGCTTCACAATGAGGCAGGCATTACTAATGAATTATTTTCTATATTTAATGTCCCATGTTTAGAGGAGAACGTGCTGAAAAATATTAAAGGGTTTCAAAAAGTCTGAATATGCATCTAACTGTGAAAAACTGGAGTTATCTGGTTGAGTAAGTCTGTCAGTTGCAGTGCTCAAGAGATTAAATAAAAGTGGAAGCATGAGCGACACTCTCTCTCTCTCTCTCTTTTTCTCTCTCTCCGTCTCACACACTAGTTGCTCCATCCTTGTTTCGACTAGTCTCCTGGAGATCTCAGCAGCCTGTTTCTAGTGATTAGCGCAACACCCCTGTCGACTGGACCAAACACTGGCTGATTTAAGCTCTTTGGCCTCCTAAGGCTGATGAAGATCCCTGCAGTGGAGAAGTGATGTGGGAGGTTTAAAAACCACCAGCATAGGGAGAGAGCAATATGTGTCGCGCCATGGGGGGAAGGCATTATGTGTAACGCCAGAGTGCCCTCATTGTGATCCCTACTGGGCTAACAGTCCTGACTGCCTTGCCCTCTCACAGGATCGAGATATAATCATAAATCTAAACTGATTTGCTTTGTTTATTTCTCGAACTGTGGCCAAGCATGTTTCTCTTTATGTGTATTTACAAGGCAAAAGTAGTAGCAGATACAAGGCAAGCAGTGTAGCTGGGTACAGATTTGCTGTGCAGCTAGGTGAGTCTTCATGTACAGTTTAAAGAAGTGTTCAATTAATCTAATTTTTTCCTGCTATGCCTGCCTTTTGGTGGCTGAAATACACATTTAAAATAAATCAAGGTAACAGATGCATGGTTTTGGAATGTGTGTGTTACACGCCTTCTTAAAAAGAATAAACAACCACTAGTCACTGAATCTGTGGAGGCTGCCATGATTGCCTTTCATCTTTTAGTCATTAAGATAAAAATTTAACGTTGGTTTTCCAATCCATAAGTGAACTGTTCATGCATATCAATTATCGTATGCAAAAAAAAAAATTGATAAAAGGAAACAAAAACCTAAGAAGGGAGGGAAACCACACAGAAAAAGTGCCGGGTAACGTGCAGATTCTATAACATACAGACACACACAAGCAAGCTTATTCTTTCCTAATCAGTGTAATTAAGTGTCATTTTTGTTAAAGCCCAGTCATTAGTATCTTTAATTAGCCCACATTGTGCTGTTAATCTGATTGGCAGGACTGACAGACACTGGAGGCTGTATACACACATGCGCACACAAACACACATTATACACACTGTGTACGAAGTAGCTACTTGCATAGATAAATAACCAGCCATCAGGAGTACAAGATATTAACATTTCAGCATTGAAAAAAATATTCTCTACAATACTTCTTGCTGCTGATTTTTATTAATATATATTATTCATTTACAACGGATTTGATTGATTCAATTTCTTTGATACTCAGATCCGTAGACAGGGAGGCATCCAGCTGCTCGTTGATCTACTGGACCACAGGATGAGTGAGGTCCATCGCAGCGCCTGCGGAGCCTTGAGAAACCTGGTGTATGGCAAGGCCAATGATGAGAACAAAGTAACCCTGAAGAACTGCGGGGGGATTCCTGCCTTGGTCCGCCTGCTGAGGAAGACCGGAGATGTGGAAATCAGAGAGCTAGTCACAGGTACGATGTCTGTGACAAATTTTTACTTCAGCTCCTAGCATGTACATTATATCAGTTATTTTCCAGCATGGCTCTGTTTATGGCCTCGGGAGAGATTTTAATGGAATATGTTTGTGTGTGTGTGTGTGTGTGTGTGTGTGTGTGTGCAATTCCCATGTTTATGTGAATGTGTGGATAGAATTTGATATGTGAGGATGCAAGGATCTGTCAAGCTGCTCTACATACCACACACACCTACACTAAAGCTGCTTTAGGAAAGAATCTTTCAGCCAGCAAAAGGAAAAAAATAAAACTTTCTTTCTGTCTTTTGTTGGTATTGATATTGTATGTGTTTTTCATTCGTTCGTCTAATTGTGGTTTTACTTCTTATTTGTGACTTAAGTGGTCTCAGTTGGCCATGACAGCGCCTGTAACCATTTTGGCTTAGTGAATGTAGTTCTTCATACATTCAAGTTTTAGTGAATTAGTGTTCTTCAGAAAAGTTTACTATTCACCAAACCAAGGCTGTTCATCTTCTTTACGTGCACAACTATTTCACATTCCACTTGAATGACAACATTCAGTCACAGTTGTCCTCAGCAGCCATGACTTCTATGACTCTTGCAAAGAATGCCAACAATCTTTGTGAATGTTATTTATTCTTAGGAGTGTTTTGTTAAGTGTCCCTTTTGACATATTTTATGAAGACGTGTAATGCAGTGCATGTTTGTGGGGTGGGGGGTTGTTATTTGTTTTTTGTTTGCATTATCATTGCATGTCTGCAACAATAAAAAGGTGAATATGCCCACCTTGCATTCAAATTCCTGCTTAAAGTGTAATTTAAAGCCCCACACTTGTAGCAGGAATCAATCTTGTTTTAACCTTGAGGGAATGAACACTACAAACTAGCTGGTGCAGTTGAAACACACATTGCAGCAGTGCATACACCCACACGCACAAACTTAATAACGTGCACGCATACAAGCGTTCATGCAAATACACATTCAAATATGTTTAGGCAAAAAATGTATAGATTAAATTTAAACACCCACATAAGGTGTTAGATAATAACACAGATAATACACATTTGAGCTGATATAATCTTTTTTTCCAATATGCCTCCCACTGAGAATTTAATATTCTACTAGCAAATAGTAACACAACACTGCACCCCTCGCTGCTTAAAAGAAAAAGAAACACATAGATGCTTGTGCTTACACATAAGCAAACATCTAGGATATATGGAATTTCAGTGGTCAGCTAGTTATTTTCCAGTATGACATTGGTTCTACAGTCTTAGGAAAGGCAATATTGATGAAACATAGTGTCTGTGTGAATTATGCTAATACAGCCATGCCACACAGGGTGTTCTTAAAAGGCTGATGGGGTATTGTCTTCCCGCCAGCATGGACACCCAAGTTTGTGAATGTGATAACTCGAGCATGAGATGACGTAGAATTTTAATTCCCTTATTCAAATTAAAACCTTTAACTGGGGACATTTTTGATGCAGTCACATCAGCCACAACACAATTTGATTGAGTTCTCCACTTTCAGAAATAAAATATGCTAATATATATTATGTAGAACACTAAGATGTACCCGTGTGCTGTTTTTGTCTGCTGAACTCTTGATTGTGTAGGATGATTTCATGGACAGACAGAGTAAGATTTATACATTATGTTAATACACTAGATTAGATCACTTCATGTGGCGACATATGTATTACAAATACTGTCCTGTAATGCATGATTATATAGGACCATATCTATTTCTGAATTTTCTCATATTTTTGGTATCAGCTGCACAAAAGGTACATTACATTATCTTGCATCTCAAACTGTGAATTGTCATAAGTGGGGATCTGAATGTTAGCAGCCTAAAAGATTTCCTATAAGCAGCTCTCACCAGCAACTTGTACATCGATTCCTGTGATAAAACATGAGAGCCAAGACCTTTCTTTCTTCTTCTGTCCTTCACTCGCATCTTTTGTTATCTCGTGTCTGCTCGCTTCACACTTTTTTTCCCCTTTGTCGGTGTGTGCGCTGGATTTTTATGTGATTCCACGTTTGTTTCATGTTGAGCTGGACTGTGGGTATCTGCACTTGTCTCACCATTGTTTTTCTACATTTGGCCTCTTTGTTACACCTGGTTAGTCCTGAGATAACAGAGACATGTGCAAGCTCATACAAGTAGATTTAACAGTTTCAGAGATAAAGCACACCCATTGACTCAAACACAAAAATACACAAAACCTTCCAAAACACCCATAAAGCGTATTCACACAGAATACTGAACTAAAGTCAGTAGGACCCCCTCATGCTCAATTTGACCTCTGTCTCCGTTGTTACTTAGCACAACAGAGCTCATCTTTAATCACACACTCAAAAATCCATCCCACTAGGTCACCTGCTCTCTGAGGGGGAAGACGCCCTGGTGGATCATAAGGCTGACAGCTAGCAAGCAAGTGCACAGTTTTTTTCTGTCCTTTTACAAACCCCTGAGATATCGATAACAGCTCGCTAGAGAAGGGTAGAGAAGGAGGAAGGAAGTCTGGAACCTTTTCACTGTTAATGATATCCTCATAACAGGTTGTGTGGCGGCAGGAAATGTCTGCTGCACTAAAAAACAAGGTTTGTTTATATTCCAGATAAAGAAGTAAGAATGTCATCACAAAAAGGCTTCCTTTTTTTGATGATCCCAAGGTATACATGTCTGTGATGATAAAAACGTGCTGGAGAGACTAAGATACCGAAAACAGCTTGGGGAAGGAATGTCTGTGGTCTGTAAGCAGATTAACCAGTGAATAAAATTCACCGCGAGTCATACTGCATCATGTTTTGAGCTCCGACTTTTATAAATAGTCATCTCACACAAACAGACATGCACTGTGAAATTCTATCTCTGCTTCCCCCGTTTCTTGACTCTTCCTGTCTTTGCCCTTCCCTGTCTGTGATTCAGTGTCATGCATGAGTCTCCCCCGTTGTCTGTTTCCTCTGGTACTTGGCATTAAACTCCACATTTTAAATGCTTTCACGACAGTACAGCCATATTTTGAAGTCTGTCTTAATTTGCCTCGCGTAACACCCTGCTGTTGCTGTAATTCACCTCTAAGAAGTGTTGCATAATTATTCTGTAATTCAGTTAAGTTGATGTTGTCTGTCACAAATACAGAGAATGACTACAGTTAGTTAATTCTGTAAGTGGTGATTTATGCTGTCCTGGTCATTGACACAATCCTACCAGTTTAAGGCAGTTTTTAATAGAAGTTGTGTTACAGAGCTTGTGTAGTTAAACGTTTTCAGCCTCAATTTTGTAAAATAAAAATGTAAAAATGAAGTATGTCTGTAGTGCAAAGAGCAAAAATGAAGGGCTAAAGGCAGGTGACCCTTTTTGAGAGAACGTGTCAAAAAATGATGAACTGGGAGGATCAATGGCTGAGACTCTTGTAATATCTGGACCATATTCACTGACTTATAATCCAGGTGCTGTTGGACAGAACTAATGTTGTTGCACTGTATTTGGGTTGAGCGGCTATCAGATGAAATTGTGTGACTCTATAGCAACTCTTTCTGTAGATCAGTGCTGAAAACGTTACAGTTAAAACATGTTACAGAAGAGCTAATGATGCTAATGCTCTGTAACTGCATGTTAGTGTCTCTGCTCTCGGATGTTTTGCTCTGTCAAATTTTATTCTACTCAAAGTCTAACCTGTAATTCTACTTGATGGCCAAATAATTTGAAAGTAAACAATGACCGTCACTAGGAGAGATTGATCTAGGATTGTGTCACCCTATGCTGCCCATAGACATGGCTGTCAAAAGCCAAACTCAAAAAAATGCCAGTATTGTACCAATTCTGCTTTCTTATTACGTCTATGTTGATCCTTCCCTCTAATTTGTAATCACAGAATCTCTTCAGAATCAGGCATAAATTTTTGTTTTTTTGTTACTTTTGGTGATTGGAAAAACCTTCCCTTAACTATTTACCCTATCTCTCTGTTGGTTCTGAAGTTTAAATTTAGACAAGCTTTATTGGCTTCCTAGGTCTGAGCGTGAGGTAGATAGGATGAAGTCAAGGCTTCTGGGCCTGTCAGTCAAAGTCTGGTCGATGCAGAGGCTTCGGATGTCAATAGGAGATGCTATCCTTACTCATGGGCTCACCTTGAATGCAGTGGACCATGACTACAGTTTCTGTTGCTGTCTCCTCTGAAATGGCTGAGGGGAGAAGCAACTGCTGAAGACAGCTGTATCCAAAAAGTCTCCATTTGGACAAATCTTCTCAGATTATTATAATTAGTACTTCTCAGTACTTCCATTAGCCACCATCTAATCCGCTTCCTCTCTATAAAAAACTGCACCTGGTGGCTTCTCTCAGCTATGACGCATATCACAATGCATGTTTCTGTGAATTGCATTGAACATGAAAACAATATGCTTACATATATTCCGCTACATAAGCAAGCGCTCATTTCCAGAAGTCAGTTTGGTAATGAGAATAGAAGATATGAGAAATGCAGCAGAAAATAACTGCATGTGTACAGAAGTGACTGACTGACTTTTCCACTGTTGCAAGGTTATGTTAAAAACAGCCCAACAATGTTAAATTATACTGCTGTACTCACAAATACAGTTCATCATTTCCTGTTACTTGAAGGCATAAAATATTTTCTATTGTCAACGTCTAAATCCCCAAGCTCCAAATGCTGCTGTTATTCAAGAAATTTCAATGCAGCGTTTTCACTGTGAAATTCTCTGGTGGTAATAAAATCTCCAGTATTGGCAGTGGCAGTTTACCCACAATACATAATTTTGCCTTGTGCTGCCAAGTGTCTTCAGCAAACCTACCGCTGAAATGAAGGTTCGATGACTCTGGGGTTAAGTCAGCAATTGCTAGCCTGCTGTCTGAAAACGTTACCCAAAATCATTATTTTATTTTATGTTATTTTATTTATTTATTTACCGTTTTTCTCATTCACAGATTTTTGTAGACACAACAGCCATGCAATTTGTCATCTCTGGCATTGCTCATCACCAGGGTGTGACCCAGCAGCTAACTAATTCGCAGTGAGCTGCACAAATGAAGGCTGTTTAATAAAACATCACCACTTGAGGCCTAACAGGTCTCATTCTTCCCTTACAAGTCACATTCTCATTTATTCATGAATTCATGCAATCATCTCCTCTCTCCCCCAAACCACCAGGCTCCTAGGAAACTGTCTGTCAAATGTCTAAAGGGAACTAGTCAGAGAGGGGTGGGGTATAAGGACAAGGAAAGAGAAAAGAAAAAAAGTGCAGACACATGCACTCACAGGCACACAAGCTTGAAGTATGATGTCACTGTCTGTTGGTCACTTGATGTTATACCCATAAGGACATTGAGTTTAGTGAAGCATTACATATCGTTAGCTTGATAGCATAATTGCCTAAGTCATTTTTTTGTGTTTTCGGAAAACAAGAAAAAACTAATTTTCTAAATATCACATGCATATTTTTAATTGATATTTTCACAGAACATTTAAGTATATGTGAGGAAAAGTATGGAAAAAGAACAAAACCCAACATCATTTCTTTTGTCTAATAAAAGTGACTTAGGCAGATTATGCCTATGACTTAGGCAGTTTTTCTTCAAACTATAAAATGAACATGACATACTATAATGTAACCATAACACACTGTAACTTTTCAATTTTAATCACAAAATGGCAGCTAGAGTAAGGAGACTTACTCACTTCACCTCACCCACCCATTAATTTGCAGAGGAGGCCTGTAGGCTCATAAAAGAGGTGTGCGTGTGTCTATGTGTGTTTGTATCTGTCTGTGTGTGTTTGTCTCTCACTTCTCTCTCTTTCTCTTCGTGTGCGGGTGTGTGTGTGTGCGTGTGTGTGTGTGTGTGTGTGTGTGTGTGTGTGTGTGTGTGTGTGTGTGTGTGTGCGTGCGTGTGTGTGTACTATTTGGTAGGCTATGTATACTACTGATGAGGAAGATCATCATAGTACTTGTGGGCCACTCTTGGTAGTACATTTTTCATTGACTTTAAGTCACTGTATTTCCTCAGGGTGATGGGCAACTGAGCAGGAAAGAGTGGGATCCACTTGAATGGCTTGTTGTCGGGTATGCTGATGCGCCGAGGCAGGTCTTCCCAGTCAGATTCAAAATCCAGCTTGTACCTGATCCGTCCATCAGTCAAGTACTGCAAAGCCCGGAGGTCATGGACTGTGGGGTCCCCAACTTTATTGCCGGGTCGAATATTGGTGACATAGGTGCCAGATAACTTCATGAAGTCATTGTGGTATAGTTGAGTCACCCTGTATGGGGATGGATTAATGCGTGCAGCCTCAAAGATGACAACGTAATCTCGTGGAGTGTAAACGTCTTGCACAATGCGCCGTTCAATTAGACTGTGCATGGAGTCACACTCCATCTGTGTGTGGCCTGCAACTAGAAATTTCTGCTCAATGCTGACACCATGCTTCATGGCCAGGTAAAGGTAGGCGTTGCTGATGGTAGCACACCGGTTCTGATACCCGCAGCCATCACTCCAGACAATGACTTTCTCAATGTTTCTGTTGGCCTGTAGGACAGACTCAAAGTGGTTGGACTGCAGATGTGCAAAAACCTCACTGCTGAGGGAGCCTTCATGTTCTTCCCAAGCATAACAGTACCCATCTCTGTTGTTCATGTTGAAGCAGGTAAAGTTGTGCATCTGTAATTTAGTTTTGTAGTACATTGTACTTGCTTTTGTCTGGGGGCAAAGAAGAACGCGTTGAAGGTCCATTGTCCACACTGAAAGTGTGTCACTGGATTCATTTTTGTCTGCAGCCTTTTCAGCTTGAGCCTGACTCTTCAATCTCAAGTGTGTAGCAAGAGCATCCTCATCTGTATTTCCTACCTTGGCGCTTACACAGATGTCACATTGGTCTTTTTTTGGAATGAACACAGAGTAATCCTGCTCTCCAAAAACCTTCCGAAAGTATGTCTCACTCACAGCACGCTTTCCATTCTCATTGGCAGCATTCTGGTATTCCTTGTGAAGCTCTCTCAAAACTGTTCCTGGCTCCAGGAACTTCTTGTTCTGATAAGAGGGAACCTGGCGGCAGTAATGGGATGGGACTGTAGGTATTCCAGAGAGCCACTCTTTCAGGAAGGCCTGGTCTCCATCTGATATTGGCATATGAGGACCAGTCTTGTTGATCTTGGGGTTGGGCTGGGTATGAGTGTTGGGTTTCATGCCTGCAGTTAACCATGATCCAATGGTTCTCAGGGCAATACCAAGTGTGGAACAGAAAAGATTTTTGCACACAGGTATTTTGCATCTATCTGAGAGTTGCAGGTGGTATAGCAGAGATGTTGTTCTCCTTGAATCAACACCACCTTTCTTCTGTTTTATGGGCACATTTTCAACAACAGTCTGGATAATATCGCAAGGTGTATATTATACACCTTGCGTGTCTCCCAGGAAGGCATGGACCAGAAATTGTTGAAGATTCCTCTTCTCTCAACTTCAGTCAGTAGCTCACAACTTCTTTTCGTTGACTTGAAGCAGTGCTGTGATGTGCATGGTGGGCCCATGGCCTTTGGTGGTCTCTCCTGTCCCATTGTATTCTTGTAATTCTCTCCCTTCAGACGCTTTTCTTTGATGACATTTTTCTTCCACGTATGGGGCAGTGGACGCTTGTGACGAACAGCAGAAGTGCTGGGGGTTGGACTGGCTTCCTCTTCCTCTGCTTCCACCTCCCCTCCTTCCTCTTCCTCCCCTTCATCTTCGTCTCCTTCCCCTTTCTTTTCCTCTCCTTCATCTTCCTCTCCTTCTCCTTCCTTTTCCTCTCCTTCCCCTTCCTTTTCTTCTCCTTCATCTTCCTCTCCTTCCCCTTTCTTTTCCTCTCCTTCATCTTCCTCTCCTTCCTCTGGCTGCTTATCAGTCTGTTGCCCCATATCAACATAATTTCCTCCTTCTCCCTCATCTATATCCACCAACTCCTCTAAGTTCACATCAACTTCCTTTCCTGATGATACAACAGAAAATAAAATGCTGTTGGAGTATCTTAAAATGGTAAATCAAGATGACATCTAAATCTACTTGTGTAGTCAAAATGTCTGCTATGTAAAAAAAAAAAAAAAATCAATTTGTACTATTAATATCAAATCAAATCAATTTATTTTTGTATAGCCCAAAATCACAACAACAGTCGCCTCAAAGGGCTACATGAATATTACTGGCAATAGAGTTCAACCAGTATCAGTCATTTGAACACAGTCAATATAAAGTCCAATTTAACAATTAACAATGAACCCAGGGCGTCCCCCGTCCTTAGACTCCCCTCCTAATAAAAAGCAAATGTTTGAAACATAATATAATTTGCAAACTTGCTGAAAATGCTCAAATTGCCTTTGAAATTGCCAAAGATTTACTCTGGTAGCATGCTGCTGTTAGCTAGCTGCTAGCTTGTACTACATTACTATGCTAATGCTACACTACTAACGCTAATGTTAGCTAGCCATCATACTTTGTTTGCAACAAAAAAGTAATCTTTTAACATGGTCATAACCTCTTTGATTGAATGAAAATACATTTAGTGACCAAAAAACTAAAAAAATATGAACTTTTACCAGATGTAAATGAATCAAAAAGAAGAGCAAGGGCTTCACTTGTGGTCAACCTCTTCTTCTTATCAGCCATTTTGCATACATCAAAACTGCCTAAGTCAAATTGATTGTAGCAAAACTGCCTAAGTCCAATGGTAAAACTGCCTAAGTCAAATGAATGACTTAGGCAAGTATGTTTTTTGACTCTTATGAGTGTTGTGATTGGCCAATGACATAGGCAGACGGACAGGATGATGCAGCAGTGGTAGGGGAGTAAAGTTAGGCAAAAATCTCAATTTGACCAGAAAATGACTTAGGCACTTATGCTATGAAGCTAACGATATCTATGTTTCTAGAGCAGACAAGTCTGTGTAAGTGTGGTTGCTGGTGTGTCAATGTGTGTGTGTCAGCCTTAAATTTGCAGAATATTGGACAGTGGCCGGTACAATGTCCTTGCCCCAGAAAAAAACTGAGCAGTGCATCCTTTTATGTGTCTCCTTTTAATCAGTGTTTTTGTCCATTTGCGCCTGCACGAAAATCAACGTGTCGCTTCCTGAGCATGTATTGTGTCTCAATGTGTGTTTGTTTAGATGTATTGGCCCGAGCAGATAAAGAAAGGCTTGCTGAGTGCTGGTTCTTGTCAGCTCATCAAAGACAACACTGTTTTAACCTGATTGCAATCATACACTGAAAACACTTACCACATGAGAAACAGACCGATGCGGGAAAAAGAAGCAGAGAGAAATACAGAAGATGTTTGACAGCATTCAGCTTTATAAGTCAAGTGTTTTGCTGAATGTGTGTCTTCACTCTGAGGTGGCAACAGAGTGTATGTGTGCTTGCATATGTTTGAGCTTATTGCCTTATTTTATTTTATTTTTTTACTTTGATTTGAGAAGAGCCTGTGTGAATAGCAGGATTAAGTGGAAAGACAGAAAGTTGAGATGTGAAACAAGAGGCTGATTAGTGAAAGTGAAGGCAAATGTTACCACACTCACACTCACATGCTACAGCCTTAGTACAAGCTCTTGATTGCTGCCAAGCAGCATACAAGGTCATTGTGTTATTATCACCCTCCTTCTCTTGTCCTCTCAAGCTTGCTTTCTCTCATTCTCTCTTGCCCTCTCTCTCACACACACAAACTCTTCTCTGAAATTCCCAATTACATCTCCCCGTCTCTACTTTTAGCTTTCTTCTTGTATAAACTTATATATAGTCTTATGCATATTCCATCTAATCATTTGCTTTCTGCAGTGGTCTATTAAGTCTAAATTATTAAATATTAATTAATTTCGGTTTAACAGCTGTGCATTTGTAATTAAGAATTAACCCACTGGCTAAGTAACACTGGCATTTGCTTTCTCACTGCCCTTCCTTGTCTATTCTCTGGCCTCATTTTCTTCCAATCCCTTTCCCTGAGATTGACATTATGACTGTATGTAGTAGAGCATCGTGTAAGGCTTCAAGACTGGCATTGCTTTGGGAAATGCAAAGCTGGTTGCTACTTAACATCCATTGCCTCCACAAATGTTTCAGTTAAGTGAGGCTTTATTCATATTAGTCCACAGATGACAGTTTATTTTTCTAGCCCTTTATTATCTTTATTTTCAGTACCTTTATATTTATTTTTTGAAGTGCATTTTTCCTTTCAGTTCTCATGCTTGAAAGAAGTTGAACAAATTTTGTATACTTCGGGATTTTATTCTGTATATTTATTTTAAATATGCTTTATTAATTAATTGTTTGCTCCCCAACACATAATAAGTGAGGGCCAGGTTTAACTACAGAGATTTTCCACACTTGCTAGCATTTCAGAAAACAGATGCAGTCTTTATCTTTGGATTGTGCACTCAGAATTACTGAATGAACAGGACACCTTTAAGCTCACTGACAGTTTCTATGAACTGTGGGGCGCAGCATATTGTGAGCTGTGCCCATATTTTAATTGTTTGCTAACTGTGCAAATGAACGACATCTGTCATTGGGACCTGCAACATCTGGAGTCTGACACGAAATACACGAGAGATGATGACCTATAGCACCACAGCTTTTTATAGTTTCTTGTAGCTTTAAAGGAGGTTGTCGTCTCTTGTTGCAATCTGTTCCAATTTCTCGGCAGTCTCTCAGCTCCTTAATCCACCAGTGCTACTGATATATCTATATTTTCTTATTTTATTTATCCCTGTCACTCTGGTTCCTATATTTTTACCTTATTGTTTTTTGCTATGTAAGAAAGTTCAATGAAAGCCACAGAAACTAACTAACATATCTAGAATGTGACAGTGCTAATGTAGCCTGTGTGTGTATGTGCACACGTGTGTGTTTAATACGTATGAGTGTGTCACAGCTGACCAACAG
Organism: Pelmatolapia mariae; assembly: GCF_036321145.2. Lineage (NCBI taxonomy): Eukaryota > Metazoa > Chordata > Actinopteri > Cichliformes > Cichlidae > Pelmatolapia > Pelmatolapia mariae. The sequence goes on along the minus strand of NC_086235.1, from coordinate 24,034,717 downwards.
GGCTACTGCTGTCACCGGTCTGTGAAAAGGCATCTGGTATCCCATCTGACAGGAAGCAAAAAAAAAAGTGTATTTGTGTGTATGTGTGTTTGTGTGTGTTGTATATCCATGTGTCTTTGTGGGCGATTTAGTATATCATGGATACATAAAAACATAAAAACTTGTTTTTCAGCCAGCTTATTTATATGACCATGCAGCTGTGTTTGCTGGCTTTATGTTTATGCAGTGCTGTAAAATTAATTTGGTAATAAGTTTGTGTGTGTTTTGTACGACACAGCATGTGATAAATAATGCCAGTTGGAGCTTTCTCACAGTTAAGAGTCAGATTCAAAAATAAAAGTGTGGGTGGCTTACTCAAAAGTGATAAATATAGGGAGGTGCTATTGTTAGCATTTCCAGTCCTGAAATATGTCCTCACTTGCTCTGAAAAGGTGTGTCTGAGATCAGTGTCATTCTGCTCAAGGTTAAAAAAAACTTTTAGGCTGTTTTTATTTCTTAACCTCCTAGGACCTGGCGTCCACATATGTGGACATCACATTTTTGGTTATTTAGACCCAAATACTCAATTTTGCTCTACAAGGGCCTGATATCCACTTACGAGGACATTATACTGCAACTGTTCTATCGAAATTTTAAAGGAATATCCTCATTTGTGGCTCTCATTTTTCTTAGAAACAAAAACTGGGTAAAAAAAAAAATCTGGTAATTCTTTGTTTTTACATTCATCGGGCCCCAATCAGCCCAAATATCAAAGAGAAATTAAAAATGCATGCTCTGGAAGAGTTCGGGTCTTAGGAGGTTATAGTAATTTGCTGCCCTGACTCCCAAAATGTAGCCAAATGTATTTCACATGTACATTTCTGAACAGTGAATGGAACCAAGAACATTTTTATTTGGTTTTGGAGAGATTTGTAGCACAGCAGTTAATGAGGTATGTAAGATCAAATAATTGTTAATCGCTTTTCTTTTTTTTTATAGAAGAGCTTAAAACTTCATTTGATGAAAATGAACCGGTTGGATAAATATTTTTAGCTCTAAAAATGTATTTGATTTATGAAAGTATGAGGTTTTATTTATAAAGATTGTAAATGTAATTTAGTCGATACAACTTTGCAGAAAACTAAATCAACAATCAGCGTTCTTGGTGGTTTATATATTAGTGTCTTACTATTATCTAGTCAGTGTAAGTCTACATTGGCAATGACAGTTTCCACAATCCTTCAATATGATGATGATGATGATGATGAAGATGATAAGCAAACAGCATCTTTGACAGTAAGCTGCTTAGATCATACCATGGCCATACTTTGACGATTCTCTCATAAATTGACCTCCTATTGTTTGGGCAATCAATCTTAAAATGTCTTTACATACATAATTCATCTGCATCCTGGCAAGGTTCCTTCTGATTCTTTGAAATTTCCAATTGTGTGCCTTAAAAAGTAGCATCAGTTTGCATTTAAAAGATTATACAAAAGAAATTTTGGTGCAATGTGTGTACCACACATGAAATATGGATAATGGTGGAAGATTTAGGTCAGGGCATTATCCAAAGCTTGCAATCACATGTAGCACACAGCAGGAGGTAGTCTGCTTAAGATTCATTCTTGCTACAAGAAGGGTTCTGCTTGGTTTAGGCAACGGTGCTGCCTGTGTGGTGCATGCACTTGCTGGCTGTGAATTCACTGAACTATTACCAACACTGTTTTCACTTAGTGGCAGATTGGCTCAATCAGACATCACACAGACATTGTACTGGGGAGTTTAGTAGGTTAAAGACTAGTTTATGTCTGATTCATCTGCATTTAACATTTGTGTTTCTACCACGCACCTCTAATGTCTAAAGTTCAGAGAACAGTTCCCCTTTAACTGGACTAAAACCTAAGACTTAAGGAGACTCGTGGTAGGCACCCTCATGCCTCAGCCAATTAGAATGAGAGGAAAATGGAGAATGAAAAGAGAAGCACTGAGAATGAACAAATGTAAATGCTGAGAAGATTGGTGAGCCAGTAACTGACCCGATCAGTTACATACAGAAACTAAGGATATAATAGTTATAGTAGCTACTTGGAAAAAGTTGTGGTATTTAAAAAATATTACTTACAGAACTGTCTAAACATAAATATGATAATGTTTCTTATTTTCTGAACACATTCATATGCAGGTGTGCTTTGGAACCTGTCATCATGTGATGCACTGAAGATGCCAATCATCCAGGATGCCTTGGCCGTTCTGACCAATAGTGTCATCATACCCCACTCTAACTGGGACTCCTCCCCAAATCACCATGATGACCACAAGCTCCACATTCATACCTCCCAGGTGCTGCGCAATGCTACAGGCTGTCTCAGGTAAGCAACAGGCACTTAAAATCTTGTCTCAGGTGTTGTTTTCTTTTTCTTTTATATATCACATTCTCATTTATGAATTCTAGGTTTTCGTTAACTAAAGTACCATGTTCTATATGTAACGCACTACTTTTATTCAGTTCTGTTCACTTTGGTTTGTATATTGCCAATTCATAACAGTCACCTCAAGGTGTATGTGTGTGTGTGTGTGTTCATAAATCTACTAACTAATGTCAAATGTATGGAAAATATTTTTACTTTACCACTATGCGATTATAGACACAACTTCAAACAGTATATGCATATTTTGTTCTTTTTTGTTGCTCTCTTTCACGTTCATTCACTCAAGCACATTTGCACCAATTTGTGTTGGTCACCATAGAAACAACTCCTCCACTTGCTGGGATCCTTTGTGTGTTGACTTTCTTTTTGGTGCATTGTGCCTCTAAATTGTTTCTTTGTACAGTTTGAAATCACGGAGGACAACTTATAGCTTTCATGATTACTGTGTTTATGTGAATCTCAGTATGAGAAAATATGCCTTTTTTTCCATTATATTTCAGTGTGTACTCGTTAACGCCCCTCCTTGTGTTAGTAAAGCCTACACTTTATGCTCTACTTATGTCAGAGTAGTGATTGTAGTCTTAATTTAGTATGGTGAGTTAAGCATTAAGTTGGGAACATGGGATTTTCTCCTTGCTGATCTATTTGATCCAAACATCTGTTAAGAGCCTGGCATGCAGACATGATAATGAATATTTTTGATCACATAATTCTTTTCTTAGATCTGCTAACCTGGCTTGAAAGAGTAAAAAGTCAGGCTGATGATGAAAAAGAGCTGCAGGTAATCGTAGTAAATAGTACAGTAAAATGCTGTAAAATGATGTAAAAGATTTTTTTGGATCACATATGTATTCATATTGAATACGTGTTAAAGAAAAAAGTCGATACTGGTCTGATCTTTAAAATTAGTCATGAGACTGAAATTTTGATTTGTAACTATTTGATCACTTGCATGCTGCTAGCACAGAAAGTTTGTCATTTGTTTCTGATCATATTTGTTGATCTGTGTACATACTCTCACACCAACCCCACAGAGGCCTGAGATGTTTGAAAAAAAAAGTCTCCACTTGGCCAGCTCTCTTTGAGCTATGTGCTCAATGAACCACCAGTGAATTAAACCCTCACCCCACCAGCTTTGAAGATTCTTGAGCTATTTCAAATGGTTATCTTCCACTATTGCAGCTATTGAATGTATTTAAAAATGCACTAGGTAACCAAGCTCGAAAGGATCCTCCAACCACCTCATTGCCGCAGCTTTACACACCAACCTCAGTAAAGGAAGTGTGGAACCATTCACACTCAAGGTCCCCTCCTCCTTTGGAATGGATTGGAATGGCATTAATATTGTGCTTTTCTAGTCTCACTTACCAGTTTAGACTCTCAACACTTCAAGCCACTTTATTTTTTTTCATATAGTCATACAGTTAAATACTTTACCTTCTATACATTCACACCTATGGCCAATTTAGAATCACCGTTTAACCTAACATGCAAGTATCTGGACTGTGGAAGAAAGCTGTGGTACCTAGTCGTACCTCATGCAGGCACAGGGCCCAGAGACCACAAGAAAAAAGGACTTTCTTGCTGTGAGGTGACAGGGTTGTCGATTGCTGTTGAAGTTCTGACTGAGGTACAAATTGACGATCTCCCACAAGAAGTGGGGGCCAGACACTTCCAGTACAGCCTCACTAAATGTGTAGGTATGCCAGGCCTGATCATTTATGGTCATTTGATAGCTCAGCTTCTTTCTTCACTCGTGTCTATGACATATGTACATGATATGATTGCAAAATGATGTAGGGTGGCCTAGCCAAGTGCACTTACAAACAACCTCATCTATATTCATGGTATTCCCTATGGACAAACTGTGAATTGCACAAATGTCCAGTAACAGAAATCCTCAGTGTGTTCTGTTAACACACCCTCCAACTTTCTGTACCATTGCTCCATTTCCTCGCTGGGGACAGCGGAGCAACTCCAGACTGGAAAAGAGCCAGGCCGCTCTCCGGAATACAAATTATCCATTGAGTTGACCCCAGCTTTATCTAACCCTTATCTCTCAACCTCAAGCACTAGCTCGACCCACTTTCACCACCAGAGAGGTGATGTTGCATGGCTAAATGTTATTAATTTTAATATTAACTAGTATGCATATCCACCTTTTTTATCCACCGATTAGGTTCTTACAGCTGCAATACAAAAAACAAATATATATTTAATAGGAAACCTAAATAATATGGGTGTGTATAGCTGTACTTGTATGGGTAAAGACTATATGGTACCTAAGTGTGATCATAAAGTTATTCTTCTGTGTAATATTTGTCAATTTTGGTATCATTTGCAGTTATACAGTGCACCACAGATTAGTTTTATATCCTAAATGGGCTATGTATCCTGGGAGCAATACTTAAATTATACGTATTAATTGACTTTTTTAAATGCTTCTTTTAAGGCCAAATGAGCTGAGGAGTTTTCATTTTATGCCAAGGACGCTATTCACCTACGGTTGACTATTTAGCCACTTTTAGGAATGTCTGAGTAAAAACAGTGGTGAATCTAAAACATTAGCTCATCCAAAACACAGACAAACACATTTTCATCTTCAACATCTTTTTATGTTTGCTCCTATAGTTAATTGTAGGAACTTGGTTCTGTGAGATGTAGAGGTTGCTGGGTTTTTTCACTTCTTTTAGAGTTTTAGAGTTCAGAGAAATATGTTTGTGGGGGTTTTTAAAAGATTTGTCCAACAGAAGACTCAGATTATTTCTGGTTCTTGGTTTGTTCTTTTAGCTGTTTGTTTGCCACAATAGAGATAGGTTTCCTTAAAACTTTGAGAAAAAGTTGTCAGCTTTCATTGATGACATGACGTAGATTTTCAGCAATTTTTCCTCACTAACTCACTAAACCATTTATAGAACTTGAGCGCATGTGTGTGTAGGTACCTAAAGGTGCGGGGGAAGAAGACAAATGATGCTGTCACTGTGCTGTTCCACATTGTAAAGTTACAGATCAAATTGTAAAAGGTGCTAAAGGAGAGGGAGTACGAGAGGGCACAAAAGGAAAAAGTTGGAAAAATTCGAACTGAGAGAATTTAGACATGGAGAACAATAAGAGAGAGACACTAACACATAGCAGTGAAGGTGTTTCTGCTTCTCTCCAGGGCAGCTTTCTATCTCACCATCTTTTCAGAGGGTTAAAGTGACATAAGACCACAGTGTTCAGGTCCCAGTGTACCTGCAGCTCAATTTCAGACCTCTCACCCCTCTTATTATCTCCTTGATGTGTGTGTTTGTGTGGCTGTGTAGGCGCATGAGTGTCCATATACCTATGTATACTTATTGGTGTTGCATGTACAGTATATGCTCAAGTGTGTATGTGTATGTAAATGCTAATTTGTTTCCACTATAAAGAAAAATGCACACACACACAGCTGTATTTCTGGTGTGCATGAATGTGTGCATTTCTGCATATTTGTTTTTGGCTCCATGCATGACGCCGGGTGTGCAGTCAGACTAGCTGAGAGGATTCTTAGTCGCCTACACCAGAATTTTACACACTATTTTAAAGCTCTTTTTGCAATTATTATTTTTGGCAATCAGTGTGTGAAAAAGTATGCATGTTATAATCAATCAGACTGTCCACTATGGCAAATCCTTCACAGCCCAGCACTGTTTTCCATCTTGTTACGATGTTATCAAGCCAGACATAAGGTCTTCTCCTCCGTTCAGAGGCTGTTTAACTCCCTGCAGGTTGCTGGTTTGTAGCCAAGCAAGAAAAGAAAACAACTACCTGGTGCCTTACACACACCATTTGTATGCGTTTGCATGTTTTTGTTCTACTCGTGAATGCTTTCAGCTCGTTTCCATTCAGACACCCACAGATGTGCGTAGAGGAAAGGACTGATTTTTGGTTGATCGAGAATTAAATGCGTGGTCACGAAAGAGTTTGTTTCCATATTTATTTCATGGGTATTAATAGGTTTGTTTGCATGTGTTCCATCTGGTGATGAACCCTCTGCTGCCTGTGCCCTCAATGACACATATACACACATGGCCAGACATTTATGCAGAGCCACCACACACCAGCTGTTTGAGACAAAGTCACTCAGTAGTCATTTGTTCCTTGAGCAACATTAGAAGACCATCTGTCTTCGGATTCACTCGTGTCCATGTAAATCCCATGAATGTTGCACCAATTTTATAACAACTAAAAAGAAAAGAAAAGGGATTTGTGTTAAGATCAGTGACTATCAGATTGTTTGCCGAGGTACGCTGTTGCACCCTGGAGTAGAAAATCAATGTCAAATGAAAAATGTATAAGTGTCCTTGTGTTTTTAAAACAGTGTAATTGGTGGAAAACATGTCCAACTAGCAATATTTTAATAGTTGTCAAACCAGCGTATGCAGACAGCAGGAAGCTTGTTAGTGAAATTTTTCTCACGTACACATGGATGCTACTTTTTTCAGAAAATAATAATGAATTGTTTAGCATTGTATATAAGCTAATCAACACTTTTAATGGTGGCTATATGCATATGCTGACAAACTAGAGCAATATTATATTCAAATCCTGTATTTTAATTTTGTAGAAAATCGACTGCCTAGTGGTTTGCAGATAAAGCTGTGTGACAGGGTGTTAAACTACTGCATGACGACCATTAAACAGTGTACATAAGTTAACTGTAAGTTGTTTTGCCCAGTTGGCTGTGGAAATATGTGTTGTATTTTTATGCCTTTATTAGACACCAACAGCAGAAACCAGGAACTTAACAGTTTATGAATTTCTTATATATTTCTTGTTGAGTTGTAATAGAAACATTTAATTATACTCGAGCCTTTTGCTCTAATACCCTAAATGTTTTTGTGAAGTTGGACCCTTTACACACGTACAAGACACGGATGTGGTGACAGCACTTCTTTATTTTGACATTCGGTTTTTCTGGTTTTACTGTGGTTTTACAATGGGACACAGATACTCCCGCTCCGCTGTCACGTCCGCTCTCCTTCACTCCGACTGTCACTGTGAACATAAAAAGAGTCACAGTCACATTCACATCTCAGCACACCTGTTCACCCTGCCCCTGCGCCGCCCCGGGAGCTCGCTGCGTCACCCCTCCTCTGCAGCCGGCCAGAGACCACACCCACGCCACAGTTTTCTTTGGATTTTGAAGGATTTCTGGGATCTACGGTTAATTAGGTGTGCTTGGTACATCTTCAATTTGATCCCCTTTAATTAACTGTCATGAACTTAATTCATTGTTTTCTTTTTCAGTTTATTCATTCCCTTGTTTTTGTTGAAATTTGATAAAAATAAAAATATATGCATGCCTTTCTCTGCTTTTACTATTTTGACATTCAATCTTTTTTTCTTTATTTGTTTTTCTAAATTTGATTCCCAGAAATCATATTAATATGTCAAAACCTTTCTGCATGATTCTCCCCACAAAAACTGTTTACTGGAAGGAAGAGAGAACTCACTGAACTTTACTATTTAATGGAAATGTTACCGTAACTAGAACCAGCAAACAATGAGTTTTTCAAAATATTTTGAGCTGCAGTAGTCAAATGTCGTGCTTGTTTGGCACTGCCACTAAACGAACTACGCTGTTACTTCACTGCAGCTAACATTTTGAATGGGATGCTTAATCAAGTTCTGTGTCTTTTTGCACAGTAGGTAATTATTTAATGATGCAGGCTAATGAGTTAGGCTAAATTAATGAGGAGTGACATCAGATAGGATGAACTGTAAACCTGTAATGGACTCACTAAATAGTAGAGATTACTGGTTAAATTTAAGCAGACACACACACACACACACACACACACACACACACACACACGTAATAGAAAACCTTTTCTTTCACTTTAGTGTTTTCTGAAGCCCATGCAGTCATGCAAAGGGTTTACCGTTTGTAATGCACAGGTACATATATTATGTTACCAGCGTCCCTATGAAACTGGTTAAAACAAACAAGTTTGTTTAAATCTAATCTATCAAAATATTATTTATTAAAATGCTTTTTTTTCTGCTGAAGAAATTCTGACCTCACTGTTTTCTCACTAAATTATATCTAAGAAGAGGTGTGTTGCAGAATGGTGCAATACGTCATGCTTCATTACCACTAGATTAACAGGCACATGTGCACATAAGCCATTAACACAAATGCAGAGAGTTACACACAAACTGCACACACACACACACACACACACACATACTTGAACCCATCCATGTGCAAAGGCCTTTAAATAGCAGACATACAAAAGCTATTAAGCAAAGTATATAGGAGATAACCGTATACTTATAAAAATGACAGTCTGGTCTGATCATCTTAGTATTTCATAAACTACAAAAATGTGGGAAACTTCTTTTTTTTGGTCCAGCCTTTAAGAGCTTCTTTTTTCACTCAGCTGTGCAGAGCTGTAAACATGGCAAGGTAAATATGGAATGATGTTGGCAGTGTAGCCAGAAGAAACTGTGAAATGTGAAGAGTAACATTTGAGAGTCAGTGCCATACACACCATGCAGGTCCATTTGCTTTATTTTCCTGGAAATCGCTAGTTAGTGCTTCCTTCCTGACGACCTCTTGAACATCATGAAAAACCACAAGCAATACCAATCAGAAAATGTGTCGTTTATAATTGCAAAGCCAAAATGTGGTATCATCATTAGATGCTGACTGGCTGAAGGATGAGGGAGTGTGACGGGCTTATGAAAACGTGTCTCAAGGAGGAAAAGGCAAAGGAACACACACTTTAGTTAAGCTTCTGTCTGTGAGACAGTTGTCAGGAGAGAAAGTTTAGACTAGAGAAAGAGGGCCGTGCCTGTGAGTGATCACATATCATTGCTTGCTTTACCTTCGTATTATATATGTATGCAGGCTAAAAACCTAATATTATAAAAGCTCTCAATAAAACATTCATGTTGAATTGCTAAGTGTCTTCTCTTCCACTCATGACGAGGCATCATATAAAAGAACATGATGCAAATCTCTGTAGAAGTCGACATTTTCAAGGCTAAAGCCGGTGTTAAAGCAGTAAATAATTCACCCTCTCTCTTTCTCACCCACCTACCGCCTGTCTTTGCTGCTTAAACATTAGTCAAGGTGAAGTGTTTTCACTGTTATGTTGTTTTATATCGACTTGACAGAGAATAGTTCTCCGCTAAGCGGCATTTCCATCGTGTGCTTGTTTGCCCATTAGCATTCAAAGTGGGTGAAAATGACTTGACCTTCTCTTGGAAGCAGGGAGCCATGAACGTGAAGTTTTAATTGAGTTCTTGTGTCTTTCCCTTTCTTTTCTCCTTTTCTCATCAGTGCAATATTTGAAAGATCTCATCCCCTAGACTAGTGATCTCTTTATTATGGCACTATGATAGATGAACTTGAAGAAGTTCAAACTATACCAAGGTATTGTCTCATTTTGTTTCTGACATTTCAGATTTAAAAGAATGATATTTAAACTGGTGTCACCACTCTTTAATATTTGTTTTGTTTGTTTTTCGTCTTGCTCCTTCACCAGTTGTCTGAGCCCACATAGTACATCTTCTATAACGTGCTATATAGTTACAGAAAATGTGTGACCTGTTACCTTGCACAAGCGTATGTAGCTGGTGGCGTTCACACTCTTGAATCTTTGAAGAACTTCCACAAAAGGTTTTTTGGCAGTTGTTGTAGTTTCTGGCTTTGCCTATCTAATCTGCATCTAACTCTTTGGGTAGTTAGTAGCACATTCTTCTTCGTTTTTGTTGATTAGCTGTGGCTGGAAAACTGTGCAGGTGCATTAAAGGTGCTTAAATATGCCATAGCTTTTCTTTTAGAGCCATTTCTGGGTCTGTTTGCAAGTGTGCTTTCCTTGTGTGAAGATTAGATTTCAGTGAAACTTAGACTTCCAGATGGCCTTGCATTATCTTAAAATACTTAAATATTTGATCTAGAATTCATAACTGAATCCATGACAACAAGCTGCCTAGTCCCTGAGATATTGAATCAAGACCAAATCATGTTCCACAGTGGCAATGAGCACGGTCTCCTTAAAAGCTGAATTTGGTATTTGATTTTGAATTTAGTCTGCACTAAATTGTGTGTCTGCTCTTACTGTGACCAGAAAACTTTGTCTTTATTTTATTTGTCCAGGGTGAGTCATTCTAGTGGATCTGGTCTTTGCCTATATATCTTCATTCGCAAAACGTATTTCCTTTTCTATTTTGAACAGCCAAGGCTTTTTGCTGGGACACCTGCCATGTGGATCATCTTTGTACTATGTCTATATAACTGTTTAAACATAAACCTTGACAGCAGCAGTTACAAGAGGTTCTTGCACATCCTCTTGTTAAATTTATGTGTTTGGCCAGATCGTTTCTTGAATAAAACACCTTCTTTTTCTCTGCAGGTCAACACATAATAATAGTAAAGTCAATAGTAAAGAGAATACCAAACCGTAAATGTTTTAAAAGCACTAGTTTGATCTGTCGTACTCATTTTCCAAACACAGATATCGAGTGTGAAACTACTATAGATTTGGTGGGTTTGAATGTATGTAGATGTGTTGATTTATCATGTAATTGAGCTGCTTTGTAACAACCCACAAATACATATAATGAAGAAACACAGAAGCCAATATTCAAATGATTTCATTGTAACTGAAGACCAGAATGAAGTGGGGTGAGGATGTTGCCATCTTAATGTGGAGCTATTATGCTCCAGTAACAGACATTATCTAGTGCAGCCTGATCAGGTACTTAAGTAAAAAATAGAGAATTACAACATAGAAGAGCCACCTTGACGGGACAACTCAGCTGTTCATCTGCATCTTAAGGACAAGGGTCACTCCTGCAAGGATGCCAATGATGACATTTTGGACAGAGAAGAAAGATGGTTTGAAAGAGGAGTGAAAGAAGACATCTATGTACACTGTGAACGACCAACTGTCTGCCATCTATAATCCAGTTTTGAGATAAGATAAGATAAGATAAGATGACCTTTATTAGTCCCACACGTGGGAAATTTGTTTTGTCACAGCAGGAAGTGGACAGTGCAAAAGTTATGAAGGACAATTAGAATAAAATAAAATAAGAATAAATACAGTACACAACTGTACAGAATAGAATAAAAATAGAATACTATATACAGTAGAATAAAATAGAATAAAATATACAATAGGATAAAAATAGAATACAAATGCTATATACAACAGAGTGAAAAATACAGATCCCTTCCCAGATGCCTTAACTCCCACTCACATCCTGGGCCTTCTGACCTCAGTAAGGCTACGTCCACACTAATACGTTTTCGTTTGAAAACGCATCATTTTCTCTCCGTTTTGGCCTCCCGTCCACACTGTGAGAGTTCTAAACAAATGTCTGTCCTCCTCCAGAAAATATTATGTACGCAAACGTGCGTTGCAACTTCTTGTCTGGTGCGCGTCGTTTATTTTGACAGCGCATGCGCACCTGCGGACCACTTATGCGCACCCCTGATTATACAGCAGTTGTTTTGTTTGCTCTCAATTTTGACAGCCCTATTAAAGATTAATATCAGTCTGTACATGCTCCAGATAGCTTTTCTTCAAATTCTTTAACTCTCACTTGCTTTTGCAACTTTGTACTTTTGTGTTACTCGCAGCAACAACTCCACCTCATTGTTAGTCCATTTAAAAAACTCGGTGCTTTTCCTCGACATTTTGCCGCGACTTTTGAAAGAGCCGGAAAGTAAATAAGCGGCAGACAGAAATTAGGCAGGTCGAGTCTTCTTGCGTTTCACGCATGCGCAGTAGTGGAACGTAACTGTTTTCGAACGTTTCAATGTGGACGTGCAACTCTGTGAAAACAACTGAAAACGCTAGTGTGGACACGGAGCGTTTTCAGACGAAAACAAGGTTTTCAAATCTAACCAGGCTAGTGTGGACGTAGCCTAAATCACATGATATGATGGGGCTAGGTTTTACAGTGGGTTCACCCGAAACCTTGGCTGATTGTGACCTTTTTCACACCTTGGCTCGTGTGATTAGACAGAGGATCAATAGGGGGTCCATGACCCTCTTGGGGACACTCCCATAGGGCTCAAAATTTGGGACTCTCCACCAGTTGCTCTTAGAACTGAAGAGTCCAGACGCTTTTCTTTCCAAGCTCTTCAAACTACGATGGCCTGGATGACTGAGAACCTTCACAGACAAAAATAGAAATAGAGAGTAGAAATCGATGTTTGTCTCATACGTTCACACTGACAGACAGCTACACACATGCTAAACTGATTGTGACTCTAACACTATTTGTCAGCATTGGTAACCTTTTTCTGTTAGTGTATAGCTGAAGGCCTGAAATGATATGGAGTATGTGTTATTAATGTAAAGTTTATTATACCGAATTTACATAAATTATACTTCATAATTTATCTGCCTGCACTGCAGTGACTCACTGTAGTATAATTGTTGTGCAGTTTGGTCTGTGGCTAATAATGAGTCACCTAAAATCAGAGGTTTTTTCATTATGTTCTTGTGTCTGTCTTTGTGTTGTTGCTGTTTTTGCATGTTGTTTCTCTATAGTGCTTTTCTAAATCTGACTTTATCTTGAGTGCCAAAATGTGGGACATTTGCTAGATTGTGTCAGTGTTTCGTGATATGCTGGGTTTTTTTTAGTGTGAACTGAGCATTAAAGTGATTATTTCAGGCAAGTATAATATTAATTTTAGCTCATGTTGCTCACCTCAGTTTCATTTTCTATTTTATTAACGCAGACAAATGAGTCACTGTCTGGTACGAAGTGTTTCTGTATCACAGGCAGTTCCTTGTTGAAACCCAAACAAATCCAGCCCAACGCCCACCTGAACTTCCAGTTCAATCAAAATTCAATTCATTATTTCTGTGCATCATATTGGCAAAGCTGCTAATAATATACTGAACAATATTGTCAAATTATCAAAGCAGCGTTGGTGTGATTGTTGGCTGTGAAGTTCAGCCACCAACTGTCTGACTAAAGTGGCTTTTTTTCCCCTTTCCCTTTTTTTGGACTCAAGTCAAGTGCTTTAAATTGAAGTGAGCCTTCAGGGCATAGATTGAGATGTAGCCAGAATTTTAATGCTCCTTTTTCAATTGTTTAGTTTAGGGAGAAGTGCCAGGTTCCCCAGTATCTGTTTCTCTCTCTCTCCCTCTGCCTCTACACAGCTCTTATTACCAGCTTTCTTTTTCTTTCATCTGTCATCCTGTCTCATCTTCCCTCCTCAATCAGCTCTCTTTCTTTCCCCGTGTATTTGGCAAACGCATAAGCATATACAGAGAAAAGCACACTCTCCAACCAGTTGTTGTCATATGTGTGTTGCAGGAACGTAAGCTCAGCAGGTGAGGAGGCGAGACGAAGGATGAGGGAGTGTGATGGGCTGACAGATGCTCTGCTCTACGTTATCCAGACCTCTCTGGGCAGCAATGAGATCGACAGCAAGGTGCGACTCTGAAAATCTTAGCTTGTGTTTGTAACTTAAATTGCTAATTTTCAGGCTAAATTACAAAGTGTCTCATATCCTCCTTTTATCACAGACAGACACAAACTGCAGAAATCTTTTTAGCACACAGGAGGAAACAAAACAAATGACTGCACCTCTTTTCACTGCCAGCAGCCACAAGGAAGAAAAGTTTTAGTTTTCAACAAGTGTTCAGCTCATCAATATGAACTCTTTAGGGCAAATTAAAACGCTCAGATTCAAAGTATTGCAACATTTCTACCTGCCAGTTAAGCTCTGCCAGTAGTCAAAGTTGAGTGGGTTTAGGTTCACTTTGCATTTTTCTGTATGAGGCCATGTGCATGTTGGCATGCAGTGTATGTATGTGTGTTCATGTGGCAGTACGTGTGGGCCAGTCAATACTACTGTACATAAACAGTGTTGTGGATGGCTGACTTCTCAAGGTCTCCCTGTCTCCCAGCCTTTCTAAATAGCTATCCTTAATCACTGTTTAACTGCCCGCCCTTCTCCACTGTTTAACTGCAGTCACCAGAGGAGGACTGCTGCCACCACAGTAACAAAGACTGATTGGCAGAGAAACCACCAAGCGGTCGCTGTTGCAGTAGCGGTACACATTAGCCATGTGCTCATTTGGTACACTGTCTGCCTTTTCCCTTTGTCGTTTTTTCTCACCTGCTCTGTGCAGACTATGTTTTCCTCCCTATCTGCTTGTTGAGTTGGAACAGTCTTGGCCTGCCATTGAAATACTAAAAAATATATCTATTTATTTTGACTACTTTGGTAAAATTGATCCCATAAGACACAACAGTAGGCACTGTTCAGAGATGTAAGCTGTTCAAGTAGCATAACAGGGTCATATTTGTAAATTTTAAAGTGGCTGGCAGCAAAGGTTGTAAATGTCCTTTGTATTTGTGCATTTTTCACACATTTCAGATCTTAAAATAAAGTTCTATAAAAGACAACATGAGTACAAACATTTACTTAGGGAAAATATAACCCCTTTAAAACAGTATCTATCCATTAAACACAATTGACTGTGCCTATTTTATCTGCAGCAGCTACAACCAAACATGTCTGGTACCTACAGTGGGTGAACTTGCTGTAGAGGAATTTTGGTTCACTTGTCTTTGCAGAATTGTTTAAATTACACATCACACAGAGCTTCTTTCAAGCATGGACTGTAAAGTTAAATTCCTGCTAAGGCATTTAAATAAGATTCAACTTTAACCAGGTCATTTAAAAACCTCTGCTTTGGATTATTGTCTTGCTACATTGACCAAATTTCTCTCGAGCTTCAGATAATAGGCTGGTGACCTTACACGTTCATTTACATATTTATTCTCCAAAGAGTAGAATTTGTAGTTCCATAATCAAGTTACTACTTCAGAGTATGTATTTTTAAACTTATAAATAATTTAATCACGATGCGTTCTGTTTGCTCACGATGTCCTTGTGCTTTAATAAACCTTTTTTGAACATCTGCAAATATTTGGTGACAAACACAGAAAATACAGTAAATTATAAAGGGGGCGTGAGAATAAGCAGATATAGATATGGTTGTATGGGACTGCTGAAGTCAAAACTGTAAAATTACATTTTATAAACCATTAATAATGAGGAATTTTATCAAATATAAAAGATAATAATATGCAATTATGATCGATGCTGCACAGTAGGACCATGCATGTAACTGAAGAACCCACATATACAAATAACATATTCTTGATTAAGGTATTGCTTCAAGGTGACTCTGTTATTGTGTTTGTATTGATGGGTGATCAGTGTCTTCTAAACAAATTGCCTTAAAAAGGCTGTTTACAGCATGTGATCTCATTTACTAGAATAATATGAAAGTGGATGAAATAAAAATATTTAATAAAACTGCACAGTGTCTTTCCTAACCTGTCCCTGTTGCAACACTGTTGCCGGGGTAAATAACTGTGCAGTTCAGACAACACTGTAAGAGTAAGTCTTTTTCTTTAAGACTGGCAGCTTGATAACATCTCATAACTTAAGTCTTTGGACACTATGAATGGGTTCTCTTATTGAGCAATTGTCCAACCAATGGCCTGCACAGAATCTACAGTTACTATGACTAGATAAAACGAAGCAATTGTCTCTTCACTTTTAAAACAATTTACCATTAACATATAGAAAAATAAACTGTTGTTATCACCAATCCTTTAAACATGACTGTGCAATAATGCTGAATCCCCAAATGTCTTTTGACTTCCATTAAAACGTTAATATTTCAACTTTCTGTTACTAAAGCTAGATTATCAGAGCACAATGTAATATAGCTGCTGTATTACAATAGCAGTGCTTGTTATTGTTTTTAACTACAAACTCTGTGGTTCGGTAGATATGCCTTTACTGATCTTAATAAATACACAATCACATCACTGTGAATCCATTATACATAATCCATGTCACAACAGCACTGCTGAAAAGCTGCTAGTGTGTTGATAATTTAGCTAGTTGATAACAACACCTTTGGAAAATGATAGAGCCAAGACATTACCTTTAGTTAATATCAAACATCAACACTGAATATCTTGAGGTTTTGACCACCTGTGAATGATTAAAAATTCATTTTTAATGGTTTCTATTGTGCCTCTATAATAGGTTTTCTATTTTTTTGCCCTCAGTGCAACACTTTGTTATAGCTATAGGTGTTGATTCTATTTCAACTGTTTCAGCACGCTCTTCTGCTCGCGACGTGTTCAATAATTGTGGACAGTGAAGATCTGAGGAGTAGTCACTATAGATATATAATGTGACATAGCTTAAACACTAAAGAAAATCTCTAGATTACTGCCATTCTGCTCTACAGAAGGCACAGAAGCAATTAAGTTTTAAGGACATTTAATCAGGTTTCCCACTATATAATAGCACACTGCCAGGAGTCAATTAACTTAGCAGACACACTAATTGAAATTGATGGTGCAAGACTGAGTAGACTAGGCACATCATTCTACATACACAGCCAATATAATACTAATATATAATATTGAGATTTAACAGCCTACATTCAGTGTGTCTTGCTGCATAGGGAAGCTTACTGGATGGCTGTTATGTGTGGACTTCCAGCTTCTAAGACTCTAGGCTGGAAAGCACATGAATGTCATGAATGCAAGAACAATGAAGGCTAGCTTTGGTGTTACAAAAGTTTCTTGTCACAGTTTGGAGTGCATAACTTCTGTGTTCCTGAGAGAACCGTAAATCCCACCCAGGTGTAGAGGTGCTGATCTGTAACTGCCCCTGACCTCTGACCTTCCTGCTTTGACAAGACATATAACAGAATCCCTTTACCTGCCAACTTAATTTCCCTGCACAGTGCACCTAGAAATAAAAGGGTACGGAAGAAATGTGAAATAATAGATCGAAATCTGAAATGTCACAGCAAATTGTAAATAAAATGTAACTTCTCCTACATCGCTCCATAATAACGTGAGAATAGAATTTCAAATATGACTGCAGCTCACTGGAGTGAGACATTGTTTTGTTTGCAGCATCTCTTGAGGGTGTTCAATTACACTCCTTAGTTGTTTTTGTCTAAACCAACAGTCAGACTGAGTGAAGATTGATGATTTGTCTTTGTTAATTTCCACTCTGTTGACTTGATGTCTCCCCTTTGTCAGTGACACACACGTATGCAAGTGCACACAATCAGTTAAAGAAACAAAATAGAACACACACACTTAAGAAGAGACAATATACACTATTAGAGAATCGGCTTTCCTTCAGACTCAAGAGTACACGCATGTTCTCTGGCTACTGGGTTCGCCTCGAAACTTCATGTTTAATGGGGCGTGATATAATATATTGGGTTTGTCATTTTTCCTCATTTACCTGAGTTTCTGCTAATCTCATTTCAAAGTCAGAGCTAACAATATGCAGAAGAATATTACTTGTGAGATTATTGTTGTTCTTTCCTTTCCCTCTCCCTCTCACTTGCCGTCCCCCTCCCTGTCTTTCACCCTCTCCATCTGTCTGGCTCCTGAGTGCGGGTGGAAGGCTGATAGTGTAAAAGTGAGAGAGTGGGTGGTTTTTATTACCGTGCTTTGAATTTGAGTTTGCTCGGTGTTTTCAAGCGAGATGTTTCATTAAATGGCATCAAACACAAATCTTCAATCTCAACCTTTTTTTTTTTCCATTTAAACCTCTCCCTTTATTGATCTCATCTTATTTCTCCCCACCTTCTCTTCCGCCTTCATCTCTCCCATCTCGCTCTGTTCGCAGACTGTGGAGAACTGTGTTTGCATCCTGAGGAACCTGTCATACCGACTGGCTGCTGAGACATCTCATGGTCAGCAAGGGGGGTTGGAAGAGCTGGATGGCCTGCTTTGTGATGCCAATGGTCGCGATGGAGAGAGCTCCGGTTGCTGGGGCAAGAAGAAGAAGAAAAAGAAGGGCGCTGACCAGGTAAAGACAGAAAATAGGAGCTAATCAGATGATGTGAGCAAGTTAAAAAAGCTTTTTAAAAAAATACATTGAATGTCTGAAACCTGCCACACATCCCTTTCAGCAGGGATCTGCAGTAAAATGCAGATCAGTTTCTCTTCAAGGTTATCTGATAAGCATTGGTTTCTTTTCAAATTAACTGGCTCGTGTTAGGTTTTATTTCTGCTCTTTAACTTTATATATAATTGAGTCTTTGCAACCTCAACTTTCCTTTAAAGGCTTCAACACTCAGCTTCTCTTAATTTCCTAAATACCTAAACACAGACACAGGCTTAAAGTATGCAAACACAGACCTTACTTACATCTTTCAGAGCTAACCGGATGGACCAGAAGTGAATTTGAGGCCCAAACCAAACTAGATATCAAGAATATGTCTCTATTTTATTTGTTGCTGACCAGTGATGATCCATTCAATGCTCTGGCAAAGCTGTGTTTAAATGAAATGAAAATATTAATAAACTAAATTTGAAAAGAGTTTGATGCCAAATTTCAACCATCAAAGCAAAGCAGTCAGTACTGCCAGGAGGGAATACACACTGATGAATAGAGGGATAGATAATGGAAAGTAGCAAAAGGTCAAACCCCAGAGGTATACACTATAAAACCCTATGAAAATGAAGCAGGGATAGTAGTTAGTGAGAGGCTGACAGACTGAGAAAGTCTAGAGTTGAAGCCAAGAGAGAGAGATAGAGAAAACAAGTTAAGATTGGAAGATCAGGGAGCCTGAACTTGACCGAAACAATCCTAATGAACTACTGGAAAATGTTTTCCTGGAATTGTTGATATTTTGTGTAATTGGCATTTTTTTAGGTATTTAGTAGTCTGACTATATGACTTCACTTTTAATGTATTTTAAATAACTGATATAAAAGGCACGCCTGATTTAATTGTGCTAATCTCTTTTGAAGGTTTTCTCCTATTGTGTTGCTGCTCTGCTTTCAGGGTTTCTGATGTATTTGAATTGATATTGTAGCGGTGCAGGTCTGACCACTTGTACTGCAGGATTAGCACGGACCTCAAACTTTCTCAAAAAAGCAAATGTGTTCAAGCCTGTAGACAAGGCAGCGGGCCAGCATGCTTGTTATTCCTTGATGTTCACAGGGTTTTTGCTCTGTGAATTTTTCCCCCAAGGGGAAGGCTGTGATCATGGAGTTCTTCTTCAACATCCAAACGCATTTCAGGGAGAAAAGTTGGCACAGATGTTTTTGGACACACTAACACATTCTTTTTTCTTCATTCATCTTATTCACTGAACCCTCTATTCCCCCACAAATCGCTCCTCTTCTCCAAAGTAAAACTTAAGTTGAAGATAAAATATTTTGACAAAGTGGAGGAGATCCAGCTTGCATCACAGATGCAAATAAGCAAATACTCAAAACAGGAAGTCCAAGATGAAAAGGTTAATAACACCGTACTGAAGTAAATGTATTTTAAAATGCTATTTTAGGGAGTTTAACAACATATATGTGTGTTAAATATGTAGAATGGCTATTGTAAACCATCTGATGCTCCTTTGTGTAGTGCTTTTATCTATGCTTTGAGTTTTATGATTTATTATCAAATCTGTGCATAGATAAAAACAGATAGGGACACTCAGTTGCACACAAACGCACACATGCCACTGTGCTTCTTTCAAGATATACACTAGCTTCGTTTACCTTGAGACAAGAAGAGGAGAGGATGCAGTAGAGCGAAACCGAGAAGGTCGATAGGGAGAGGAAAAACTGAGAACTGGAAAGAGCGGGACGGAAGCAGAATAAGAAAATAGGAAAAAGGGTCAAGCATGCAAGAAAGAGACAGAGAAATCAGGAGAGAGAGGCAGAGAGGGAGAATTAAATGGAGGTAAAATCAGGGCAAGATATAAATGACATGCAAGAGAGAATTAAGAGGAAGAGAAAACGAGAGAGAAAGATGCTAGTGTATGCCTACATGAAAAAGGTGTGGGTATGTCAGCCAACAAAGAAGTTCAGACATCAAGAAAGACTCCTCTGTAATGAAAAAAGGCAAAGATGAAGTGAGAGATAGCTGTAAAGCTTTATGTTTATTGCTCAAAGCAAATGTAGCAGTGAAACATTCTCTCATAGTGTCTTCTCTTTCTGTAGCTCTCACTGTCGTTTCAGATCATGCATCTCCCTTCTATCTAAGCCCTTCAACATCTTTATCGCTATTCAGCCATCCATCACTATTCTTAAGCTGACAAGGAGTGATTTACTCAGTGTCTCTGTAACTTTTCTAATAGGTCAGGGTGTACCAGGGACAGTGCATTTCGCTTTTCTCATGTGAATTCAGTCACTCCGACATAAAAAATGTGTTTAGATACAAAAGCGAGTTCGTTCAGATTTCATATGCAGGTTTTTATAGAATCACTGTAAGCTTTACATGGAAGAACAGAAAAAGGAACATCCTACGATTTCACAGTCACTTATTTCTCCTAGAATTGGTGAAAAATGTCATTAAAATGTTCAACCACACTGAAGAGGTGCTGTTTTTTGGTTTTAAACAAAGTAAAAAGTTTCCTAAAGGGTAAAACAAAATGTGATTGTGGGAATGGAGTTAACGGTTTCCTTAAAGTATTTCTTCATGAATATAAATTAACATAAAAAAGCTATTTCACTCTGTCTCATCTCTCACAGTGGGATGGCGTGGGCCCCTTTCCCGACACGGCGGAGCCCCCCAAAGGAGTTCAGATGCTGTGGCACCCCACCATCGTCAAGCCCTACCTCACCCTGCTGTCTGAATGCTCCAATCCTGACACTCTAGAGGGTGCAGCTGGGGCTCTGCAGAACCTGGCTGCAGGCAGCTGGAAGGTAATGCTAGATTTGAGATGCTTTTCAAAATTGTTTGCCTTGTTATATTATATTTGTCAAATATAAATTGTCGAATTATACAACCTCAGATGAGTATACAACTGCAAGTGCAGATGTGTTTAGCTTGTCCTAACACACAGTGGCTGTGCAGTGAATGCAGAGACACGCTTTACTAATTGTACACAGGTCTTGTGCTCTGAAAAAACATAGATAAAAGTGCATATTCACATTATATGTTGGACAAAATACTTAAGTATGTATTTATAAGCTGAATGTGTGGAAGTAAACTGTGTGAATATGCATGCCTGGTGCCAAGAGCTTCATTGTACACAGGCAAATGCAGCAAAACCTATGAAAAGTCTTCTGCTTCCATAACCACATAGGTGAAAAAAGGTAATTTTCTTTTGAATTAATAATCTTTTTACTCACTGCAGCATCCTGCTGACTTTAAAATATTTTGAGTTCGGTCTCATGTTTTTATGTCTTCTATGTAATGCAGTGTTGCACGTTGCTCAGTAGGAATGTAATTACTGTAATAATGTAAATGCTCCAAACCTGTACACACAGGGAGTAGAGCCAGGGTTCAACAACAGGCAACCGACGGAGGCAGCTAGATGGTAATAATGTATGAGTCATGTCATATTGGAGAGCACTGGTGGGGGCAGCTGTAGCCTTGAGGGAGGTTTATATAAGGGTAAAAGGCAGAAAGTGTGTGGGTATAATCTTAGCTTGACCTTAATAAAATAAAATAAAAATATAAAAAAAACTGTGCCAGACATTGTTGGTCATAAATAGACTATATGAGAAACTTAATGGAAGTATTTATGTGATCCAAAAAATGCAGTTTATGAAAATATGAACTCAAGAGGGAGTGACAGACAGGGGAGACACTGTGAGAGTATGCTTCAGTGGACCTGTAGATGTGTATGGGATGTGTTTGTAACTCATTTTGAGTTGGTATTTCCATCGACAGTAGAGTAGACAGACAGTCGGAGCATGACAGGTATAGAAGAGGGGGTCTCAAGAATAATCAAGGGTGGAGGAGGAGAAGGAAATGATGGGGGTGGACTGTCTTAAGGGAATCACACGTTTGAAACTCAGCATAAAAAGTAAGGAAATTTGAATTTGGTAGATTCTTCTTTGTTGTAACAATGCTTCTTGGCAATAAATCTTATACTATTGAAAAGCCAGTGTATTTCCCCTTAAATGGCACCACCTTTGTAAGGAAAATCCGGTTGTGAGTTGACGTTATTGACTCTTTGTTTTGAGCTTGTGGTACCCCAGGTGCTGACAAACAGGTGCCTGATTGTCAGCACCTGTGAACAAGGACACTGCTACAGCGGTCAGTTGGTGTCTGCTCTAAGCACTCCACATTTGACTGATCTGGATGGGGCCTGTGCCATAGGGCAGCTTCAAGTTAAAGGCCAAGTTCCATATAACAGGGAATTTTGGAGACAGGCCATGAAGTTGGTGTCTCAAGAAAAGAACACCACTAGAAGACTGTTTCCTCACCCCGTCAGCACTTTGGAACCATAAGCAGTTTTCTACAGATTTGTAGTCTTGTCTCTCAGGACCATTTGGTTGACGGCTCTCTACCCAGACTATCTGGAACAGACTGCACACTGCCAATCTCTGGTCTCATAGGGCTGCCAGAAGGCCTGCAATGACTGCCCTTCATTGCGCTGGTGTAGGGAACGTGCTGACATCAGTGCATGTTGCTAACACCTGAACATGTGGATGAACTTTATGTTCAGTGATCAGTCAGGATTCTTCCTACAGCAGTTGGATTGTAGGGTCAAAGTGTAGAGAAGATATTGCTGCAGTCTGGGACTGAACTCTTCCAAGAATACCCTCGAAGATCGCCCCCACAGAGCGTGGCTTAACAGAGACTACCCCCAGAATACTGCAGTCCTGACTTCAACCCCACTGAACACTCGTGGGATCAGCTTTTGCACACCATTCATGCCAGAGTGACCAACACAACCATGCTGGATGACTTGCAACAAATGCTGTTTGAAGAATGGGAGGCCATCCCACAGTAGTGTGTAACCAAACTGGTGACCAGCATGAGTTTGAGGTGCCACACTGTTATGGCTAATGTCATGCTAGTCTGTTGTTAGATGAATAAATTATTAAATTTCCAATGTGTCTTGTTTATTCATCCTTCAACATTCAACCCAATAAATGAAACCAAACAAGTGTCAATAGCAGAGTAAACTGTTTTAAGCAGAAAAGATTTTGCAAATTTTTCATGGGTGCAACCCACACACTCAACTCTACTGCTCAACCCACAAATGCATTTTCCTTACAAATGTGGCACCATTTAAGAGAGAATAAACAGGCTTTCCAACAGTGTAAGACTTATTGCCAAGAAGCACTCTTAGAACAAAGAAATAATCAACCAAACGCAAATTTTCATTACTTTTTGTGTTACGTTTATTTTACAAGAGCCTAACTGTATGAACGTGTGTGTGTGTGTGTGTGTTTACATGCGTGCATTGTTCTGTTTTCTGTTGTTGTGTCTTTAACTTCATTGTCAGTATTCTTATAATTAAATTAGAGCTGCTAACAGTTTGTGAAGAATTAGCGTTGGCACACTAAACTCTGCCCACGTAAGTCTTACCAAAGATCATTTCAATCCAAGGGTAAAATATTTCCTAAAATGATCATATGAAGAAACACAGTTTGTAAACAGAACTGTGTTTTAACCTTTACATGCTGTGGAAAGATCAATTATAAAAGTGACAGAGACTTTCAGCCTCACACTTCAACCACTTCTACCGATTCTTGGGCGTTTCAGTACCTCCCCAATTGTCTGCAATTGACCCATAAGGCAGATGCATTTGAGCTGTTCAGGGCTGAGTGGCCCATTTGAGGGTACCTTGATAGTTGTTGAGGGAAGATAGAGAGGTCTCCAGGCTTAAAACTCCTCTGGTTGGTTCATATAATTCTCCCTCTCACAGTATATTACTTGTGACACAGCGTAATACGTCAGTTGCTGAATATAACATCTCCTATTTGACCACTGAGCTCTTTCTGCCTCTTTCCTTTTTTTCCTACACTAACCACTTTACTCAAAGGAAATCTATGGAGTGTAAACAATTTCATATAAAGCACCCATGATGATTTTATTAAGCAAAACACTGTTATCCTAATTTCACACCACAGTCTCTTTTTTTGGTGTCTTTTTTAACATGGTACTAATTAATTTTTATTTTGCTGGTGCTCTTCTATTTAACTTTTATTTAAAATCCTCCTGTGCAGGAGTTTAAGTGTAAATGTACTCCTCCTTCTTTACGGTCGTTGGACGTTAACACTGTTAACACTAACTCTTTCCACTTGTGTTTTCCTGTCAGTGGTCAGTGTACATCCGTGCTGCTGTCCGTAAGGAGAAAGGCCTTCCCATCCTAGTGGAATTATTGAGGATAGACAATGACAAAGTCGTGTGCGCTGTCGCCACTGCTCTCAGAAATATGGCTTTGGACATCAGGAACAAGGAGCTCATTGGTGAGTACTGATAAAAACTTATCCAATGGGTGGGGGTGAGGCACCAATGAAATCACGGTATTTGTCACTGGCTTTTTTAATCTTACAAACGTTGGATGCACGTCATTAATTTAATCTCAAATGATATTCTGGTCTGTTCTGGCTCACCTGCTATGAGTCATGCGAGCCAAGTGGAGAATGTTGGTGAGCTGTGTAATTTTGACCAATTAAATGGTAGTTAATGATGTTAATGATAGAGAAAATTAAATTTGCAATTAAGTGCGTATAATGAGCTAAAATTTGAACTTTTCAACTGTCGTGTAATAAGCGCATCATGTTTGGAAGTGTCCTGCTTATGGAGATCATATAAAACATATAAGAGGTTGGCTTGTTCTGCTATGTAAGTCGAAGAGCAAAATTGCAGTTTTTTTCTAAATGATTAAAATACTTATTTAACTGAAGCAAAGGTGTGTTTGTTGGTGTGAGAAAATTAGACTAAGAAATAAAGTGCAGTAAAATAAAGGGGTAGTTGATATGTATTTGAAAGAGATGGGCTGAACAAAGCAGTAGAGTGGGAGAGAGCAGAAGAGACAAGCAGATCAAAGGCTTGCTTTGGGCTTTGAAAAGTACACAGTGGTAATGAGTGAGCCTCAGTCAATCTGGTAGCATCAACACATCTAGGGAGTAGAGATCACTTCTTAACCTGACGCATTAAGACACTTGTACTCTATATTGTGTGTGTGTGTCTGTGTGTGTGTGTGTGTGTGTGTGTGTGCGTGTGTGTGTGTGTGCGCGCGCGCGCGTGTGTGTGTCATCCTTTTTACACATCCTCGTCTTCCTATATGTGCCTAAACAAACACACACGTGAACATAAAAGCATATAAATGCATTTGTTTGATATCACTTCTCTTCCTCTACTATCTTGGGTAATCTTAGCTTCCTAATGGGCTCGGTGGTTCCTATAGCAACCCCGCTACCCTCAGTTTCAGATGAGGGGTCTCTGGTGCCTCTGTGGTTTTGCAGTGTTGTTAGAACAATGGGGAATGCCACCGGCAAAGCTCAATACACCCCCTACTGTGACGGTCTGGCTGGCACACAACGGGGGGATTACAGATAATTGAAGCCTTAGCATAGAGACATCTGAATGGATTTGAATGATTTTTGTTTTATTTTGTTGCTGTTGTTTATTCAATACACCTACAAATATATCATTAGGGAATTGGATAGCAGCGACCTTACAGCTACATTAATTTGTATCCCTGTGAAAAACAATCCAAGGCCATTGCATGCCGCTCTTTTTTCAGCCTTTTTTGTTGCTCTCCACCTATAGCAGTAATTCCAGACACTAGCTATCCATTTCCATCGGCTTATCCAGCGTCGCCAGGGGATGGAGCCTGCCCCAGCTGTCATAGGGCAAGAGGCAGGTTACACCCGGGACAAGTCATCAGTCTATTTATTGCAGGGCTAACAGAGAGGGATGGACAACCACTGACGCTCACATTCACACCTTCACTCCAATTTAGGATCAGCAGTTACCCTAACACGCATGTTTTGGACTGTGTGAAGAGGCTGGGGTACCACTACAGGCAGGGAGAACATGCAAACAGAAAGGCCACATCCAGCCACTGAATTTGAACCCAGAACCCACTTGCTCTCAGACAACAGTGCACCACTGTATCCCACTTAAAAATACAAAGTATAAAATGGAGTGCAAATAAATTAAGCCTTAAATTTAAATAAAGGTATGTCAAAAAAACAACAAATCAGTAATGGTTAAGGGCATGTTTACCATTTTGTTGCATAGGACTTGCTAGGGTTTTTGGAGTTGAGGAGACTGGTAATTTTGAGAGTAGAGTTCAATATATCCCATGTTTTTTTTCTGATATATCTAGGATTTCAGCTGCCCCATTGTTTTATTTTTGTTTAATACTTTAACTAAATATTTTCAATAGGTGGCAGGTCTAAGCTGGAGTACACACCCTGGACTGGTCGCCAGCCTGTCATTGGCAGTTTAAAATCACCAATTAACCGACCAACCCTAACTGTGTGGGAGAGAACCCACACAGACACGGATGCAAAATTACACACAGAAAGGCCCTGAGTGGATGATGAATTCAAACCCAGGACCTCCTTGCTGTGAGGCAACAGTGATAACAGTGCTGCCCAAACCAAAACTCCAGGAATCAAAATAAACCATCGCCACATAACCCAGAATACAAAGATACAAAAATTAAACTAAACTCGAAGGCATATTAAGAAAAGAAGAGACCCAGAGGCTCTAAATCAAAGACTCAAAACATCAAAACTCAGATTACAACCAAAACAGAGAATAATTTATGATAAGCCAGAATTTAGAGTCCAAACACACTCCACAACCATGACAATAGAAATTTTATGCATCTGACAGATGCATGAGAACAAAAAAATACAAAATAAAGTCATAGGCCTTTAACATAAAAGAGGACTTAAGAAGATTTTGCTGGAGTTTATAGACTGAAAATATTGGAAATACGGGAAATATTGTGCCACAAACTACATAAAGCTGCAGGGAGGGGTGCTGATTCTCAGTGGGTCTATCAGACACAGCAGACACCTTCTCAGGGATTTTTAAAATTAATTACTACATCAATTACATTTAGAGTGATGGTACGCTGACTCAGGTCAGCTATCTTAAATCACGGAAGTGATTTCATAATCATTATCCGTTAAAAGACAAATGTCTTGTTCTTAACAAATAAGGCAGAAAGACAGTCAGTGTCAGTGGCACCTACTGACAAAAAAGTTTCCTAAAAGCAGAGAAGATTGAGAGCGAGCAAGTGAAACAGGAGAGGGAATAGTAAGGGTTGAGCCTTTGCTCTTGGCAAGGTGTAAGTTGATACATGTTGACAGAAAAGAGGCAGAGGCCAGGCACTCCTGAGACAAGCCCCATTTGGCCAGTGTTCAAAAACTTTATTCACTACAGTGACTCTAACCTCTGATTCAGACACCTTTTTTACTTTACACCACATACTTCAGTAAAACAACAGTTTAACCTGAAGCGACAAAGTGATTTCACAGCGCAGTTTGTTCTGTCTTTCTAAGATCAAAGTTCCAGCCAATTATAATTTCATTTTGCATGGCTAATCTAGAGAAAATCACCTCTTTCTAAAAGCAAAAGCCAAATCTTCGGCTTATAAAACTCGTGTGTCATAAGCTGTTAGTGCCGGTAAGTTTGGCAGCATCACCATGGGGGAGTGGTAGTTTGCGTGAGAGCTCAGCAGTGCGAGCGGAGAGAGAATCATCTTTCGCATACAATAACCTCAGTGTCAAGTCCTCTGGAAAGCTCTGTGATTGGATAAGAGCAAGACAAGCGAGAGGGAAGGAGCAAGAATCGAGAAGGTTTGAAGAAAAACGCAAAGAGGGGCCAAGTCAGGCTAAAGAGACCGAGCAGAGAGCGGTGGAAAATGAAACAAGAGGGAAAAAAATAGAGAGCAGTGACAGCTAAGACCTAACTGCATATGTATGCTTATATTCCAATCCCCCTGTAATGTGATTTAGTAGCATATTGATGTCGCAGAGAATCATTCTTCTCATCTGTCAATGTTTTTGTCTCTCTCCTGATTTCACCTCCTTCATAGTTTTTGATTTGCATAATGTACTGTACGCCTGTGTAGCAATAAATGAGGCCCATTCACTGCTACACTGTCTGTCAGTGCAATTCCTCCCCATTTACTTACAGATGGTAATTTGACACACATGAATTGGGAACAGCTCTTGAATGCCAAAAAGACACTGTATTTTCTCCAAATACACCAACCATTTAAACACACAGGCAATGCTTGTAACCACATTCAAAGGTTAGCATTTCATGGAAATGCAATGAATGCAAACATGTGTTTAAGAAATTTAATAAATGAATGCCGTTGCACAAAGTGAGCGGCCTCAACTGCAACCTGTAATCAAGTTTCGGCGTGAGGGTTTGCAATTCAATTTGATTCCAAACAC
The DNA here is from genome assembly GCF_036321145.2 of Pelmatolapia mariae. NCBI lineage: Eukaryota > Metazoa > Chordata > Actinopteri > Cichliformes > Cichlidae > Pelmatolapia > Pelmatolapia mariae. The sequence goes on along the minus strand of NC_086235.1, from coordinate 24,006,116 downwards.
AAATTCCTGCTGCAATGTGGGGTTTTTAAAAATATGGGACTTCTGTGAAACTGTTTTACTTATTAAACAAATTATTGTCTTAGTTTTTCGTAAACGCATTGAGACTTTTAAGAATTCTTTATAGTGATGGACATGATGTGCACATACGGCAGAAAAAACTCGCTCCAAGCAGAGAGTACAAAAAGGCATGAAAATCTATCCAGTCAGCGTGTGAATACCAGATTTGTTGGCTTCCTTTCTGCATCTGGTCTAGAGTAATTGACCCCCAACATCAAACAAAGCTCTCCACTTGAAAGTGGCTCCAAAGCGCCTCTCTCACATGAATCAGCGGGTGCTTGTTGTGGTGCACACCTCAGCTTTATCAGGATGTTCTCTTGTTGTCTTGTTTAACCCTTTTCAAACACCCTGGCTTTAATCAGCCTGATGCAGTGGTAACATTATGCAGACACAGTTTCGCACTGATATTCCTCGTGGCTGAATGTAAAGAGAGAATGTCTGGAATCACGTCAAATAAAAACACCCTCAGAATAGGGATAAAGCGATCATCTTTCTGACTTCTTACTGTTCACAGAAGACAAATTGTACTTTACTCTGATTACAGTAATAAAATCAGGGCTACTGATTTATAATAAAAATGAGAGCAGCTTGCCATCATAAAAGATAACACTGGATGGAAATTGTAAAAGTGGAGTAACAGTCTACTTCCTCCTCTTCTCTTCCTGTTTCTTAGTCCTCTCTTCTTTAACCACACGTCCTGATGGCTTAAGCCTTTCCTCCCACTCTCCCCCATTCGTTTTCACTATACATCGCCACCTTCCTCTCTTTAATATGAATATTACACGCCTTTTTCTCCATCTCACACTTTTCCTTTCCCTCTCTTCCTCTCCACTTTTTGGCTCTCGTTCATTTATCCCACTCCCACACCTTCTCCTCCTCCTCCCTCGTCTTCTCTCAGTGTAGTTTCAGACATGAGCTCATAACGCCTCACCTTCCCTCTATTGCAGCCTCCTGCTCTTTGTGTCTCGCGTTGATGACATCAGTGCTGGGGAGTGTTACTGTGGAAACCAATGTAGTGCGCCACAGGGATGTCACTAATTGCACGATTGCAAGTGTGTGTGTAGGCGTCAGTGTGTATTCGCTCGAGGTCAGCTTCAGGAAAAAAAAAAAAGGGAAAGGTGTTGACAACTCACCCGTTTTAAGCCTTAAATCTAAACATTTTGTTCCAGGACACCGACGTCGTTGTAGGCTGGCTGATTGCACCGAGCAGGGAGGGGAAATTACATTACATGCTTCCTTCCACTTTGCGCATTCCCAGCCAAAGCAAATATTTTTAGATCACCACAGAATGTCCATTTTGTGTTTTCCTCTCCCACGCCAATTTTTACATATTTTTCCATCCCTGCTGTCAACAGACTGCACAATGGTAAGCACAAACAACTTTGCAAAGAAAGCAGGCTGAAAGACAGTGCGGACATGTACACTGACTCACACAAAGTTGACACACACTGTCCCTGTTGCAGCAGCACTTTATGAAATTTCTCCGTCGCCTTTGGGATGAATCTCTCGTGTTCGAGGGTCTGGCATGTCTTTTATCAGCACACTGGCATTCTTTGTCCTCTGCCAGACTGGGAGCATGTCAAGAAGAGAAATAGAAATGGAAAGCAACAAATAGAAGAGAGGGAAAGAAAATACTGTTTGATGATTAGCAGATTTTCAGGGCCTTAAACTTATTACTCCAGGATCTGGTTCATGATCTTTGGAGGTGCACAAACACCTTCAGTTTTGTTCTGTATTTTTTAAGATATATTCAAAGCTTGCTGCTCATGCTTTTCTTTGTGAAAATGTCTCTGAAGAGACCTCCCGGTGTTCATCGCTAAGATTATAGCAGAGCTTTAGCTACCGAATAAAGTAAAGAAATTCTTTGATCTCAGTAAGTGTTAGTGTGTTTATGTTTGAGAGTGTACGTCTTATATGTCTCTCCAAGCAAGCATTTTTCTATATGTGTGCAGAATGCCTGCTATAAAGCCACAGGTTCCTCACAAGTGAAAAAAACACATCCCTGCCTCTCCTCCCTTTATCCTCATCTGACGCTTTCTGTCTCTCATGCTCTTCTTCTCCTACAATTTAAACTGTAAACTCGTCAACTGCAGACATCAAAGACAGACACAAAAGGGTGAGATATAACTGGTGTGAAAAACCAAGCGCAGGAAGCCAGAATAGTTTATTACTGGGAAGCAACAGCATGCCACTTTCCAATTTACCTCCATTTCTGACCTTTTAAACCTGCTGTGTTTCATGTCTGTACTCTCCTCTGAAGCTTATTTATTTATTTGGAAGTTAAAAGGAATACACTTCCTATTGCTGTGGGGAAATCAGCCAGTTTTTTCAGGTTATTCATATTTATTTCTGCCTAATGAAGATTTTGATCGTTTGGCTGCAGGGTGCGTGCGATTGCGGTTTCCACTCCTGTGTGGACATAAACTTCAGTTCATGTGCTTTCCAAACAAGCCATTAAGCAGAGTGTGTGTGTTTCCGTTGGTGATTTAAGTAAGAAAATCAGTATATTTTGTGCCAATAATCATCTCGCATCTCAGAATGACAGCATTAATGTTTACAGATGTCTTCAGGGTTTATATGTTGATGTAATCTTGGTGTATAGCTGCATATTGAATGTGAAATCTGACTGTCTGACATCAAAGGATGTTGCCCGCATCACTTCTATGCTTTCAATAAAGGAATATCCCCTGCAAATAGAAAGCAACACCCTGTTGCTTTGAATCTGGCACCCCCTGTCAATGAGGTGATGTACTGCTGATGAAATCACCCTTGAGACACTGATTCAAATCACACAGATGCACCTAAGAATTACATCTGTCACAGAATGTTTTTATAGTGGCTTCCTTTATATACTTTTTTCTATTTAGACTGCAGTTACCTGTTTTTATTAGACTGCCTGTTTGTACAATAATTCGAGGCACCATAGCAAACTCTTCAGTTGCACATGTAACTGTATTTCCAACGTGTATTCATTTTCCATCATCAAATTCATGCTTTTATGAAAACAGCCATCATCGTCACAAGTCATGTTTGATTTGTTTATTCGAGCGGTAAACTTTCATAGAGTCGTTAGCTTTTATTTAGCCTATAACAACTTCAGAAAACACAGAAGAGGTAAAAAAAAAAATAATGCTGCCAGAAGCTTGTGATACCAGGAAGCATACACCAGCCCACCTTTGGGACCCCGACCCAGTCACTGATAACCGTGTATTAACCATCCTTTATTCTCAGACAGCCAGACGCCACAACCAATCAGGCAGTTTCATCTTTCCCCACATCTCCCTGAGACAATTACCTCCAATTTTACTTCAATAACACTCCCCCTTCTCTGTCAGTAAACAATCAAATCGCTCCATTGTTGAGGGTAATTGGATCTCTTTAAATCAAATCAGCCATTATGGCCCTGATGAAGCACGCCCTGCTCAGCGGGAGTTAGCGACACATGAGGGAATGCAGCACAGGAATACATTACCAGCTCTGCCTCCCAGGTGAAGATAGCTATATTGGAGGAGTTGTGTAATACAGGTTTATTAGACTGTGCCGTGATCAGCACAGGGCTTGTTTCCCTCCTCGAGGACATGTTCGGGGTCTAGCTCACATTTCAGCGACAAAGAAAGTAGATGTAAGAGTAGAGGGGAGATTGCACACTAGCATGTAGAGGTGCCACATTAGGATTTTAAAATAGAATGAGTCACAACCCACTCGTAAAAAAAAAATATCCATCTTAATCCTCTCCTCAGCTCGATTATTTCTTCCGTGTGCGTGCACTTATGATCACTGTGAGATTACATGAAATATTGCTATATAAAGTTTCTGCCTTTGACATTCAGTTTGGCTTCTGGTTGTTTGTACTACAATATGGTGAGTTATTAAACCCATTTGTATCTGTACTCTTTCTAACCATTTCTAATTATCCCTCGTTTAAATACGTTAGACTTAGAAGAGCTGGATTGTATACTTAGTAGTAAGTAAACTCCAGTGCTGCGCTTTAACAAGCGGTATCTCCAGCAGGGTAATGAGCACATCAAAAGATTAAGCTATAAAATGTGTTGAATTTTGTACTGACATTAGGAAAGTGCAGCAACTCCCTCTCATTTATATTAATCTATAATTCATCAATAAGCTTCTTGCAGGCTCTCAGTATCATATGTCTCAGTGTAGGAAAGAGGCCAGATTGTATTTGGCTAAAGTGGCGTCTGAGCGTAGCTTTGCTTTAATTTCGGCTCTGCGATTCATTTCCTCATGCAATATTAATATTTGTTCTATGATAAATGCTGTGAGCTGATAAAAACACAATAAAGCTCCCCAGAGACAAAACATTATCTTGTAAAAATTGGATTCAAAATATAATATGAATAATGTCTTATATATTTCACATCAAAACAGGTAACTTGGAAAAATCCCACAAAAACAGAATAAACAAGTCAAAAACCGAAGCAAACAAACGGAAAGCCAGGTAATGAGCGTCGTCTCGTTTGAGATGAGATGCGTATTGGTGTGTATGCTTAACTGTACGCGTACGTGTCGTCTTGGTGGGTTGGGTGTGTTTGTGTGTATGGAGGATTTCTGTCTCAGCTCTCACTGATTATCGGGATGCAGCCTCTTCCTCTAACAAGACTGTTATTAGAAGGGTTGGAAATAACGAGGACCTATCCGTTTGATTCTTCAGCATTGCATCCGTCTCAGCGCAATGTATATGTAAGCAAAAACATTTGCTTTCTTTCCTGAGTTTCTTTGTCCTTGAGACATTACTTCTGATTGTCTCCATCTTCTACCCTTCCTCTTACAACCTCTTTCCCTCTCTCATTCCTTATAATCTGCTCACTCACAGTCGGTCATGAATGCAGTTTTGGTGAGACTAAGAAGAACACACCTGTGTATGCAAACATGCACACAAGCAGGTGCACGCTCACAATATGCAAGCATTTTTAGGCACATGCTGATGGCATCTTATCAGCACTTCTGTCTATAGGCAGAAAATATTTAGATTAATAGACTCAGATATGCTCTCATTTTGTCATTACTGTTATTACCTGCAGTCAGTCACTTGATAAATTAGTCACTAACTTTATCATACAGTCAGTCACTCAAGGAGTAAATTATCTGTCTGTCAGACAGTGAGTAAATAAGTCATGCAGTCAGGCAGTAAATAATTGAGTCACTCACTCAGAATTTAGTCAGATCATTAAATAAAGCAATTCGCCAGCAAATTAATCAATCATCAGCCAGCAAATCAGTCAAGAATTAGTCTGTGTGATTCAAGTCAGTCAAATAATGAGTCTTCATCTTGGAATGTAGCTTAACTGTGTCTCCACAGCCAAAAGACAATGACCACTTAACCTCGGTTCAGCCTGCCGGCCTGTGATAACACTTGGCCAATTAACTCACAACTCTATGCTTACAGATGGATCTGTGTGTGTGTGTAAGAGAGAGAGAGTGAGAATATTAAATGAACTGGTACTTATATAGTGCCTTTCTACTCAATTTTGAGCACTCAAAGTGCTTTCTACTACAAGTCTCATTCACCCGAACAAAGACACACACTTGATCTCACATTCATACACTGCTTTTATCCACACTAAAGTACTTTTAGCTGACACACACTCACACTTCAAGCGATGCGTCTTAGGGTTCAATATCTTGCTCAAGGATACTTTGATACATGGACAGAAGAAGCCACCTGAGCCCCACCCACCCAGCTCTGTGTGTATTTTAAGCATCGTCATTCGCTGCCTTTGTGAAATCAGAAGTGTGTGACGGAAATGCTTGTTGTGTAAAATCATCATTACTCTTTTTGTACGTGACCGCTCCCTTACAATATCCTGTGCTACGTTATTCTACGATTTCTCTTTTGTCCGTGTTGCTTTGGTGTTCCAATCCTTCCCAAATCTCGACGCCTTGTTAGACATAATATAAGTGAGGGATTTACCGTGAGGCTGTAGGACCTACGTGGATATCACTGTGATGGATTGGTCTGGGGAAATCATTCAGTGTAATGTGGAAGAATGTTTGATAAATAGCAAATAAAGAAAAGACGGGAGATGAGAAAAAGATGTTAGGTTCAGAATTTGCTCTAACTTAATTCCACAACTGAAGAAACCAATCTCTTTGCTGTTATAATTTTTTATTCTAATTTTTTTTCGGTGAAATTTAATAAATTTAAAACAGAACCACAGATCTGCAAAACATTGGACTTCTGATACAAAGTACGGGTTATGCTGAGTATTTAGTAGCTTTATACTGTAGCTTTACTTAAAATGAGTTGTTTAGAAGCTTTTTTTTTTCCAAAACAAAAACCACTTGGTCAAATCCAAAAGCACTTTATTGCAAATTGAGTATTTTGGCCTGAGTTTTCTCTGCTGCCAGAAAGGATGTAATGGCGCGCTTGAAGATGATTCAACAGTTGATTTACGCACTAACAGTAGCACTTACTGTTTTCATCTGATCCAGCACCAGTGGGAGACATGCACTTTTATGAATTTTAAAGGGATGCATGAGTCACGTCGGGGAGCCGTTCATTATCGAACCTTGTATACAAAGAAAGTGGTGCGCTTTGTCACTTCCAGCAAAACACGTCATATAGGGGGTACGCACTGAGTCATCCGTGTGAAGATGTTCACTTGATTGAAGTGCACCTCTTTGTGAGTGCTGTGGAGCCAAAGGCTAATCCTCGTCTTTCTGATGGTTGACTTTGTTAAAAATTAACCACATTTCATCTATTGTTCATTATTCAGTATTCACCCCTGTGTCCACGCTGATTGTTCTTTACATGAAACATGACCTGTGGGGTATGTCTCAGGGGTTCAGCCTGACTCAGGCGTTACTGACAGGTTTTATGATGGTCAGTGCGTTTCCTACTTTTTGACTGCTACTCATGTTTGATTCATGCCTACCACCACCTTAGTCAGCACAATCACTCCTCATCTGTTCAATCCCTCAGCTTCTCGTCCTCATCACGTATTTGCTCTGATAACTTTGGATCTCTGATATTGGCCCATGTCTACAGTCATGTTAATATTTTGCTCCGCGGTGACTTTCTGAATGGAAGATTCAGAAATTATTGTTGACATTTGAATGCACGTCATCGAACATTTCTCATTTAAACGATGTTTTCTGGAATTTCATTCATTTTTATCACCTCTCGAGTGGCTCCGTTATATAAAAGATCCAAGGTTTGATTCCAGTAGGAGACACAAATCTCTTTGGGGTTGTGTTAAGAAAGGCATCCAGTGTAAAGACTCTGCCAAATCAAACATGGGCAGATACCTGCTGTGCAACCCCTTGTGAATAAGGAAGCAGCTGAAAGTAGCTATATCACTTCTCAAGTCTCTTTGAGCTAACTTGCACAAGAACGTTACTGACTTCCTCTGTGGGTGAGCTTAAATTACAAGTATTGTTGGCAGCCTAGATTTTAAATACTTTCATCCCCATCTGTTTCACTTTCTCATAATTCATGTGCTTCCTATCTGACATCTCCTGTACTTCTTAATTACACCCTCTTTCTGTAGCTTCGATCTCGCCAGTTCTTTGAATGTCAGTTTTTTAATATGCCAGCCTTTTCCCCGAAATACCAAAAGTCGCCCCTTTTATTGGAATTTCAGCAGTCCTGAAATTAGTGTATGCATCAGAGGATTTGCAGTGTGCCCTCTGAAGCCGAAGTTTTATGGAGTTTTTTTTTTTATCTATTAAGTGGTTGTATGTGATATTAACTTAAAAAAAAATGTTGTCCACAAAATCCAGTGACTGTCACTCAGACTTGCTTCGAACAAAACTGTGTGAAGATTAAAAGTTAATAAGGATTCCTGTTCCTTTCTTTCATTTTCTCCAGGTAAATATGCAATGAGAGATTTGATCCATCGGTTACCAGGCAGCAGCAGCAGCAACAATAACGCAACCAGCAGTGGGACCTCTGGAACCACAGGCCCTCCCAGCAAGGCCATGTCAGATGACACAGTGACTGCCATCTGTTGCGCACTGCATGAAGTCATCACCAAGAACATGGAAAACGCAAAGGCTCTACGTGATGCCGGTGGCATCGAAAAACTCATCGGCATTGCCCGCAGCAAAGGAGACAAGTGAGTAACTACTAAATTTTAAAAATGAACATTTAGATATTTGTACTTCTACCAAAAACTGCTTAGTAGTAAACATCGGTTTATTTTACACTATAAGATCTGCATCACGAAATGCCAAAATACCACATCTTCTACAGCACTTTAGATACACTATTATCTAAAGGACAGTATGGGATAGACCCAAGCACAATGGGGGAACAACTTCTCTATGAAAAAAAACAATGCTGTATTTTTTATTCAACGAATTCAAAAATTCAGGAGTATAAAATCCTCAGGATGAACTAAAGCCAAAACAACAAACAAACAGAACTAAGCATCAACACAAACTCAGATGACCTGCCCGAAAGTAACAAATGAAAAACCATGGGCTTACCTCTCTAGTTTGTTTTCTCCTGTTTTTAGCAAAGCAGGAGAAAACAAATGGCAGCTCACCCCTACTTACTCCTTCTCTCCTTCTAGACACAGATGTAGCCACTTGAATGACAAAGGTAACAAATTCTCTGCAGATGGCGGCCATCTTGGCTCCCCACATAGGGCGTGGCCTCGAGGCTGTAGCAATGCCACACCAGTCACAGCCATGCCCCTGCACAGGCTAACTTACATTTTTTTTCCATTAACAATACAAACATCACAAAATGATACAGGAGTTTCACAAAATGAAACAAACTATAATAGCAGTAAACTTGCTGTAACATAAGCATATTAGACTGTATTGAGCAGAATGACATGTGAATTGCAGAAAAGCCCAAATGTAATGTCCCCATATGAAAACTAAGGATCTCAGGAGGTTAAAGACTCTTCTGCCTCTGCTTCTTCCACCGCAGAAGTGAATCTTTCGAACCTTTGGTGGAAGATGATGCTGTGCTTTAGACATCTCGGGATTTAGACACTGGCAAAACACAGTTTTTCTTCAAGCACAAGAAAGGAGAACAACCAAAAAGTGAAAACTAACTGAATTATGCAAGGTAGACTGTTCAAAGAAAACAAACACACAGTATATGACAAATACTACCATTAATACTTCATTCTTTGGTAGATGCTTGATTTAAAATGCATTACAGTAGTTTTCTTGAAATGGTTTATCACATGGAAGAAAACAATACTGTAAAAATGATCAGTGTTTTTGTCAGAGAAGTACCTCAGGGTCCAATTCTTGAACAGTTTTATTTTTAAAAGGTCTTCCTTGCAAAGCAAATTTACAGGCACTGGTGCTAATATTATGCTTTATGTATATTAATGATTGTAATGATATGTGAGATATTGTTTTCAGAATTTTAGCAGGAAAAAAAAATCCTGTACCCGTTCGCAGCATGTGTTGGCTTCACAGGTATGATTTTTTTTTTCTATAACATGGTACATTGTTTGATTTGTTCTAATGTTAATATTAATATCTAAAATTTGAATACTGTCATCAAAACATGCAAAAGGAAGAGATTTAGATTGCTCTGCATTAATTTTTTCCCTCAGGTTAACACAACTAGATCTTAATAACAAGTAGCTTAAATCTAAGAATGTCTTATGAAGGCCTCAGTATTTTATTGTTACCTGTCACAACATCATTCAGTCATCAATTTAGGTTGTCATTAATGACCAGTGCCTTAATGTGGCTACACATCCATCATTCATACATAACTGCGTCCGCCTTCCCTATCACCCTTCATCTGCAAAAAAGACAGCTGGACAACAACAAGCAAGATGCAGCCAAAATATATTTCCATGGGAGACTGGGCAGGGTGTTCTGCGTAGCTGCTATGGCAACCAGTAGGTCAGGAGTTGCTATGACACCAGAACGTATCAGACGGAGGTCAAAGGATGATTTATTGTTATGGTAAGGGACTCGGCCTATTTAGGGAACTGTGCTCAAGGGCACCATTACCGAGAGGGATGAGGTACTGAAAGAAACCTCCACAAATGCAAATTTCATGGAGAGTGTAGTTATCTGCTAATAGCCAACATATCTTTATTTTCTTGGGGAAGGTAAGCTGAGAATAAATGTTAATTATCAGCAGTACCAATCACACAATTGCACACTGGATTGGGAAAATACCCCTTACACTACAACTATAAGAAGCACTTAATGGCTGTTTATAATCAGAAACAACTCCCAACTATTCCAAAAACGATCATGCCGATAAATGCTGGGTTAAAACCAACATGTCAAACAAATAGCAACATGATTTTTGCAGTCCCCAAATTTTATTTTCATTTTCTGAAGATTTGCATGTTGCATCTTGCAGCGACTTTTAATAAACCTGTGCTTTTCCTGCTCTTACATGTCAAAATGTCGGCTGTGTAATTGTAATCTGGTAATGATCAAAATCATTTTACGATGCTGTTTAAATACCAGTACTCCCAGCATTCGCTGAAGACTCTTTGCTGTACAAAAAAAAAAAAAAAACACTGGAATTTAAATATTTTTTTCATGATCTAACATCGAGGTTCTGCAAGCTGTTTCCTGGGAATCACTTTAGTCATGTGTAACTAATGCAAATGCAGTGGTTTACTGGTGATACCATTACTACATTGTTCAGTCGTCCAAACTCTTCTTGCTCTTTTTAGTGTGAAATTGTAAAACTCAGAGTGAAGCTTGTTTTGACAACGATTTTTGTTTTGGGCAAATTGAAAATGAACATCCTTCTGCTTCCCGCTGGAGCCATTAGGAGGGCAGGCCTTATGAACTGACTCTGACTAGAGTCATTTTTCATCTGAGTGGCAGAGGTGGGACCATTAGCATGGTAGAGTGGGTCATTTCAAACTCATCTGAAAACTGTTTGCGTGCAATGAAACTTTTTCTCTGTTGAAAAGAGCAATGGTGTTCTTATTCTTAAAGCTTTCACAAGTGCTCCTGGCCTGCACCCTTTTGTGCAGCTGGTAAAAAAATAAGGGACAGCATGACTATGATGTGAGGTCAATTTGAAATAATCCTTCTGTCTCTATCTCTATGCAGACACTCAGCAAAGGTGGTAAAGGCAGCTTCTCAAGTCCTCAGCAGTATGTGGCAGTACAGAGACCTGCGCTCTCTCTACAAGAAGGTAGGTGTCATTGAAACTAAGTACAGGTGCTTTTGTGTACTTTAGATAACCTTATATCCTGTTATCATAGAAGTACAGCAAGTACAGACAAAATAATGTAATTGGGGAGTTAGCTGATTTGACATTGTTCGAGCATTCTGTTAATATTTATTTAAAATATTGCAGTGGATGCACAAAAAATGAAATGTGCAAATGTTCACAGTGTTAAGTGTAAGAAACTGTGCAGAGTGCAAGGATAAAAGTCTAGAAAAAATGTGTGTTATTGTAGGTGTGCAGGTGTGTATGAGGGAGGAGGGGGACCAGGTGCAGAAAGAAAAAAGTTATTTAGGCAGAGGAGAAACATTTGCACCCATGGTGGGGTGGATCAGCCCTGATCTTTCCCATCTGCCTTGCGGTCCTGAAAGTGTGCAGGTCCCGAAGCGATGACAGATTCCACCTAATTACCTTCTAAGCAGAACGATGCACTGGAGTCTGCCTGTGTCCTTGGTATTGGCAATGTTGTGGTGCCAAAGGAGGTGAAAAATGGTCTTGGACTTATTCTGTAGACATTTTTTTCCAGCATGTTAAACTTCTTCTGTTGCTGTATGAATTAAATCTGAGAGCATGAGAGGGAGCTGATCTTTAGCTCCCCATGAAGACCTGGGTGGCGATGGTCCCAGGAAGCTGGGGGACAACTGTGGATTCATACAGAATGATGGGGACAATTGGGAAGTTCTTGAAATCTGCAACTATGTCCATGATTAGCACTGAGCTCTACACCAGGTCATCTTCAAACTTCACGAGCTTTAGCATTCAGGAGCAGACTGGTGACCCTGCAGTTGTAAAGGTGCAGCTGTGTAGAGCAGAGGGTAGTGATGCATTATCTGCATCCCATTAATCATCTCCCAGCTAGCCAAACAAGGAAACTAGTTATTTTCAATTTAGTCAGTTACATGTGAGTTATGTGAAACAATTTTGCAGCATTGCACTGAAGCAGGCATGCTTTAAATAAATACAAATGGACCCCAGAATTGGCACAGTGACAACTTATTCTGCTAATTTGTGCCTGACAACAAAAAAGAGAATCATTATTATTATCATCATTAATCTTTATTATTTTTCTCATTAGTGCTGTAATATTTCAGTCACCTTCAACCCACCTGCTTTTAATCAAAATGGTAATGTTTAGATTCCCACCCACACATTAATTCTGGTGCCCACATCACTAGTAGAGAGGAAAGAACGCCACCTTAGGAGGAACCTGTGATGATCTGTGTTTTCCCAGCTTCATGTGCTCTGTGGTGTCAGGCACACTCAGCAGGGACAGCTTGATATGCAGTGGAGCAGGATGATGGTAATTAAAACCTGAGCTGAACTCCACGAACAGGACCCTGGCGTGGATTCACCGGGTGAAGGTGCTGAACAATGAAGTGTAGGGTCACATTGTATTTTAATGGGTTGGTAGTCATCATGTCCTGTGGTCTCTGTTTTTTAGGGGGTGGAAACAATTGTGCAGGTCTTGAACAGGTTGACACATACAGGGCTCACAAAATTGCTAGCCCGACGTCCCGGGGCTAGCAATTTTTCCAGTCGGGCTACCAAAATCCATCTCAGCCCTGCCCGTCGGGCTATCATAGGAATGAAAGATATGTCAATGCTTTTGCATTCTTTCACAAATGTAGATGAGTAATTATGTCATCGGCATCGATGAGCCACTGTCAATATGTGACACATTGAAATCGCGTTTGAATTTGCGCTTGTTTTTTGCTTTCACTTTCACTTTGCGATCGCGCGAACTGTGTGTATAGAGCGGCACCACTAATTGATAAGTCACAGATTAACTGCGCACCAATTCCTCTGACATCGTCTTATCAATTGTTAGCTTACTATCAAACATGACAAGTGAAATCTCCTGCAGCAAGCTTAAACATGTGATAGAGGTTGATTGCGCAGAGAATTGCTGATCGTTAGGTAAGTATGTGTGTAAGAGCAGATGGCTTTAGGCAGGTATTTTAGTTCTGCAGAGCCAAACAAGAGAGGTCAGGGTGAAGAAGGGGCAGCCAAAGAAAAGCCGACCACAAAACGGAAAAGTTATGACAAATCAGACTATGAGGGGAAAAGAAAGCGCAGCTTTTTTGGTTTCATGGACAAAAGAATTTATGTGGCTGGAATATGACGAGCTAAATAACATAATGTTCTGCCGGGTGTGTTGTGAGTTTCCCTCGATTTATGAGTCGACAAGCGCCTTTGTTACTGGGACCAGTCATTTTAAGAAAGACCCCATCAGAACCCATGAGAAATGCAAGAAATACATTATTGCTCAGTCTGCAGTATCTTTCCCAGAACAAACACCAATTGCAAAAAGCATACTAAAAGTAAACCAAGCATAACAAGAAGTCCTGAAAAATCTGTTTAGAATAGGGTACTATGTTGCAAAGAGTGAACTACCACTGCTTGGTTCCACTTGCCTCTTACCCGTGATTTCAGCGGAAATTTCAAATTCAGGATCTGACACAGACTGATTCATGTTCTACACAGTTCTTGCAAGTTCATAGAAATTTCTGTTCAATTAGAACCAAATATTTGAGTTGATGGTTGAAATTGTTGTTGTAATTTGTGTTTTAAATATTTTTAGATTGATGTTTTGTTTCCTTTACAATATTATACATTAAAGTATAATATTGTAAAGGAAACAAAACATCAATCAAAAAATTGTCCTCTTTTTTTTTATTCGGGCTACTTAAATTTATTTTGGGCTACCAAAAACTGAAGAGTGCCTGCCCGAAGGGCTACCAGGGATTTTGAAATTTTGCGAGCCCTGACATAGATTGTCTCTAGTAAGGTATAAAGACGTCTTTAGGGTGGATGGAGACATGGAGTCGGGCCCAGCTGCTTTGTGGGGGTTTGTCTCTTGAAGAGTCTGTTAACATCTCTCTCCAGGAAAAGATGTCTCTTTCTCTCCAGGAAAGAGACAACCATGTGTTAGGGGAGGAGAGGGCTGCTGTGTGGTAGGCAGCTGTGGAGAGGCCCACGACCTGTTTTAGTGGGAAAGGTAGAGCTGGTGGGCTAGCGCTGATGGATGGTTTAGAGGGGAACGTGTCAGGCACGTCCCATCATTCAGGTCTTCGGCTGGGTGCAAGCTGTTAGTGGAATGTGAGGCTTTAAGCTTGCAGCTTGTGATCTGTCTCAATTCTTTTCAGACAGAAGCAGAGTTTTGCCGATAATAGCCATTTAACTTCTTGCACAGCTGCACCATCTCAGCCCTCATCCTGAACACTTGTCTTGCAGACATAGAGTGTCGCACTCCTGGTCCTGTATCCAACCAGATATTGCCAATGCTCCCCATACGTGACCACTGTCAGTCAGCTGTTTGTTTAGTTAATAATTGCAAAAGATTTATTCGTAATAGGGAACAAATTTTAATAAACCCGAACCCTTGATCACTACAGTGAGGAGATCTAGTGGTGTGTGTGTTACGCTTTGGGAAATAGTCTTTTCCAGGATGGTAATACTTATCCTTATCCAGGGAGTTTTGGGCCAACATGTTAATGAACATTCCCACTGAACTGACACGCAAAAAGTCATTGTGGCTATTTACTTTTTTGTCGATACCGAGGACTGTTAATGTCCTAATGCTGTGAGTTATGTACGTCCAAATTGCTCATAGTTTTAAGTTATGAATGACGTGATCGTTATCCAAAAACCATATATTGAAATCTATTTGTTTGTTTCTCTAATACACCCCCAGAGACTTAAGGAATCAATTCTACGTGACTTCATATTGTTTTGTTTTTCTCTTTAGTTTAATATTCAGTCTAAGTGGAGGCTATATTAATTGTGTGCTGGTTGTATTCAGAAGCTTGACTCTGTCAGTGCACCAATGTGACTTACAGATAATGGACTTGCACGTGGATAAGATTAAAGGTATTTTGTAGGTAATTGAGCAAAGTAGCTCTCCTTCTAAACAGACTCAAGGTTGCCGTATTTATTCAACAATGTTTGCCTTGGTCTTTGCACTGTTGTCTTTAGGAGTGTGACGCTGTAGGTGTCTCTTTATAAATGTAAAGATTTTACGTGTGCATGTATTTGTGTAGCCAAGTGCTGAAGTGTGTGGATCCCTCGGGAAATGTTTTTGCGAATGAAATTAGATTGTGATTAGTCACATTTTTTGTGGGTTGTTTATATTTGTGTGTGTTAGTCTGTGTGAGTTCTCTTTCAGGTAGGTACGTCCCAAAATATAATGATAGGATTTTCAGCTGGACTCCCACACAGCTGAGCAACAGCATTTAAACAGAACAAAAGGATATTTTCTGTTAGACTCTATTCTAGTGTGTTTTTATTTGTGTTCTTTGAAGCTACACACTCACACACAAACACACACAACATCAATGTCATTTAGATCATCTTGCAGACTGAATGGTGTTAATGCCGTTAGTGCAGCAGTTAATTTGCAGCTCAAATGAAGAAAAAGTAAAATTTGATTATTGTTGTGTTTGTGTAACTCTTGAAGACACAGAGTTTTGCTTGCGACAAATGCGATTAAAACCCACTATCTCCTTCTCAAGCTTTTTTTGTTTGAAATGAAAAAGTCCTGCACACTCTTGAAACTTGATTAAAAGTAATAACAGATGTTCTGTTCCTTTCACTTGTCAGTAATGAGTGTTGTTGAGTGAATATCTGCCACCAAGGTTATCTGCCATTGAGCACAATAAAGCTTTAGAGGCGTAATCAGCGAGTTTCAGTTCACTGTGAGAAATTTTAAGTTACTCATTCCACGGAGGTGTCCTTGGCTTTGAATGTGTCTTTTTCATCTTTTGCGAAAAGAAAAGAAAAAGAAAAGAATGAAGCAGATGATGTATTTCAGCTGCTGAAGGTAATTGAATGTTTTCTTCCATTTCATAGGTAAATACCTATGTTTATATGGTAAAGGCTTTTTTTTTTGGCAGGGTTATTAAAGTGCTGCACATCATTTGCATCAGTAGGAGTTAGATTTTATATAGTTCTGGGTTCAGTTTTTACGCATTAACCACATATATGTTTTACTAAAGTATGAATATATATGATAAAAATTATTTTACGGGTGGATTAGAAACTGTTAAAAATCTCACTGAATATAAAGGTACCAGAGTGTGCAAAAGTCCTGAAACATGCAAACATACATGAAGATACAGCATATAAGGTAACAACAGAGTTTGTTGTTCAACTTTAAAGTTGAAATTTTGTATGACTACCCTAATTCTTCAACACAGCATGAACTCTCTTAAGCAGCTTCCTTGTAATTTCTTTAAATAGTCTTAAGAATAGTTCTCCAGACCTCCTGAAGGACATTCACATTCCCACGCTGCTTCAGTAATCTTGTGGTTCAGGCTCTTAGGAGGCCAATCCATGAATGATAATGTTCCACTGTGTGTGTGGTTTTGTTTTGTTTTCTGTTTTTTAAATCCTGTATGCTTTTCCTTCACTGGAACCGTTTGGAATCACTGTCATGCTGAAAAATGAAGCCACTGCTAATCAGATGCTTACCAGCTGGTATTGCATGGTAGATCAAAATCTGACCTTACTTTTGTTTGTTTATAATTCCATCACTTTTGATAAGATCTCCAACACCGCTGTCTGAGATTCAGCCCCAAACCATGACAGGCCCTCCACCATGTGTTACAAATGGCCATAGACACTCACTCTCTCCTTAATTCCTCCGTAGAAAATGATGACGATTTAAACCAACATTTCAAAAATCTGTTGCTATTGAATTTCAGTTTATGCTTGAATGATTCTTAGGTCAGTGTTAAGTGGTTCAGTAAATTTAAAAAAAAAAGCACGTTACTCTAGGAAAGGTCAGGTACAAAAACTGGACTGAATGTGAGTGAAAAAGAAGCCAATCCAAAGAAAAACTTTGACAGACCTTCAAGCAGCCTATTGAACTATTGCTCAGAACCGCTTTGAAAAATGTACTAATGGAAGGAAGATATGAAGAAATAAGGTGTAGCTCAAGACTTTTGTACAGTACTGAATATGACCCAGTATGCAACCCTGCAACTCGCTTCTTTGATTGTTTTGTCATGGACTCCCTTTCTAAGGGTTGGGGTCTTAAGACATCTTGCTGTTGCGCAAGTCACTTCAGGACAGGCTGCCCCATGGCATCAGTGTGTTCTCGCTTCATCCTGACAACTGTGTCGCTCTCTTCATTCGTCATCCTCTCATCCCTCAGTATTACACAGAGCAGTATCCCCATGTGGCCCATTGGAGCCTCATCTGCTTCACACTTCTGTAATCATTGCCACTGGATATCATTACAGTCGACTGGATGGCATAACACTCCGATGATCAGAAATGAAGGGCAGTAGCTTTACGCAGCGCTCAGATCCAACAAAGGTTGCTACAGTTTTTTTTTCTTTTTAATCCCCACCCATCTTGGCTCCTCTAGTTTTTTGTTTCGTTTTGTTTTGTTTTTCTCACACAGATTTAATAAGGAGACTTAATTAATGTGGATGATTAAACAAGCGAGGAAACAATCTTAAAAGGCAAGTATAAAATATTAAAAAGGCATCATCTGTGCTTTGTCCTGATTTATAATCTCCAGTTTTATCCTGTCTTAACTCTTCTAATCTGTGACTGATCAACATCGTCTAATACAGTTAAAATGTTGCTGTTACCCAGTACAACTTTGATTAAATGCAACAAACCAGTTTCAAACCTGTAACCTGTACTTTTAGGTGGTTTGGTTAGTCAAGCTCCTGTATTATTCTGTTTACAGTCACTCTAAAAGAGTGATAGACACCATACCTCACTATTTACTTCATAAATTGCCTGGCTCCTGACAAAGCAGTCTAATTTTGTAACTGTGGAAATTGTTGTGTTAGACGATGCACACTGACTTTATCACCAGAGTGCAGAACTCAGAATAAGTAACTTTACTGCTAGTATCCCTGCGTGACATATTAGGTCATGGGTGTTAGGTGCAGCAGAAATCCTGTTAGCCTCCAATCCAAACATGGATTAGCATATAGTTTATATGAGAGTGGAGTAGGATGTCTCTGCACAGTGTTTGTGAGCAAAAGCAAAGTACTGAGAAAGACACAGGCGAAAGAAAGAGTGAGTAAAAGTGAGGTGAATTCATAAATTTTTTTTTTGTAGTTCAAAAATAAGCACGCTGGAGTTTGTGGGTCTGGGAAGAAGAGAAAAGTGTAGGGTCAATAATGAGTCGGTTTGAGCTGTGTTGCCAAAGAGTTTCTTGCTTTGAAGTCTTGAAGTAATGAGAGCATTTTCAAACACACTTTCAAACTGTGTTCAAGTTATGGGTGTGGGTAAACGTGTATGTTTGTGCGAGCGTGTGTCTTTGAAATTGTGTGTTTTTGTCAAAACGCGGTAAGAAGAGTTAATCACTTCCTACAGCAGTGCCATGGGAGCAGGCTCGGCTACGAGAGAGAGAGAAAGAAAAGAGAATTGCAACGGAGTGGGGGGGTGCAGGGCTGCCCCGCAGTGTTTGAGCACAGTAAAGCGAAATGCTGCAAGCCTATGAATAAACAGTAACTCTATATGAATACAGCATCTGAGATGATTTGAAAGATCTGCTGTGCAGCAGTCATTAATAAACCAAAGCCAAAATCTGTTTGTACCAACACTAGCACTGACTTGAGGATAAATCATGTATAATACTCTCCAGAGTGCAGTAAAACTCTACTTTTACCAGAGTTTATTTGGACTATTTGACAGGATGTGTCCTCATTCGGTGTGTGTGTTTGTGTTGCTGTGCATGTAGCGTTTCATCTACAGTTCTTGGAGTGTAGCCACAGGTCATCTTTTAAGTAAACAGCAAATGTGCAGCACTGTTCAACTGGGGATTTCCAGAGAAAACAAGGAACTGAAACATGGTCACTTTGTAAATAAACCCATTCTTAATAGGACCGGAGAGATCAAATTCTGACTCATTTACACAAACATATACACCCTTCTGTTTCTGGCACAAAGACACACACACACAAGGTAAATTCTAAATTTCATATTCACACTGTTACACTTTGTTATGTCCCTGTTCAGTGCATAACTTCTGCTGGGTTGCTGTGCCTCATTTCTTGATAAATGATCTGTCTAGGGTACTTAATCAGACATGTTCTCTCTCTTCTCTCTCTCTCTCTCCCACACACACACACACACACACACACAGGCATGCCCACATATCACATATAAATATCGCAAACACACACAAATCACCAAGGCAGATGCACACATGTTTGACAGATGGAGTTCAGGGTCAGAGAGATGCTGTGTTTGTTACACGTGTGACAGTTTTACAATATGCTGGGGGATGTGCAATTCACTATGTGAATGTGATGTGACGTAAGTGACAAGTGATGTAAATGAAGTGTGTGTGTGTGTGTGTTTGTGTGTGTGTGTAAGGTCAGTGATTGCACAGCCTAGTCTTGTGCATGATCAGTGAGCCCCGAATGTTCAGGATGTTACTGCAAATAAAATGAATTAATCTGATAGAGAGCTCTAAGGGTTCCACTCCACTACTTTTATTTTGAAAAAATGAAATGATCCACTGCTATACTTGTGGAAAGAACAACTACACAACTGAGAAAGACAGAGAGAAAGAGATGGATATTTAAAAACAACATTGAATATCAAACAAGCTCAGGCCTCAGAAGCTGACTCTGTTTCGTCTGATTTTTCCCACAGTCAGACACAGACAGGGAGGGAAGCACAGAAAGGAGATGGAGGAATGTTAAGATAGCCTTTACCCTCAGACAGCCTAACAACAGTATTTTGGGAAGCTGGAGAGGGAGACTTGCAGCACTCGCAACATTCTGGGCTCTTTGCAATCAATGCAACCATAGTATAAAGGTCAGCTGCTAAATCAGCAACACCACCAGCAACCAGTATGAGGGATGCAAAGGTTGAGGGGCACATTGCTCCTGAGAGGACAGATGGCTCAAGAGGGAGGTGATGATAATTGCAAATATTAAAATTGGAGCTTGAAATGAGTGAGAAAGAGGCATGGATTAAAGGACTGAAAAATTACAATGTTCAGTGGTTGATGTGACCGGAGGGCCCCCTCCACTCGTCATGTGTAACGTTTTACAATTTCACAAAGTGCCGCCATACCCACGCGCACACTCTCTTCATTTGTTGGGGCAATAATCACTTTTTACCTCTCAGTCCTACGACCTTCAACTAACCATCCAGTGATGCTGAGAGCAACAGGCAGACCGGTTGCCTGGCAACCAATCCTCTTTTTTTTTTTCTCCTCTCATTCTTACAGTAGGAGTTGAAAAGGAGTGCTTGGAGTATAGAGCTTGTGAGAGAGAAAGACAAGGTGGGTGGAAAAGAGAAGAAAAAACAGGTATGGTGAGGAGAATAGGTGAGAGCCAGAAAGACCAGGAATGATAAATGTGAATGTAAGTGTGAAGTTTCACAGCACACGCTGACACGAAACAAACGCTGGACCATGGATACAGGGCAGAGAAATAAATACCGTCCAGACCTTCAGACACTGTGTGATTTGGTCCTTGATTAAATTTTAATCTGGGTTTAATATTTATTGGTTATACACAGCACAAACTAATCCTGTACCAATCGATAATAAAAAATCACAGAATTTATTTATTTATTTACATATGAAATTCTTGGGGATCTTCTTACAAAGTATCGAATTTGTCCGTCTGATATAAGGAGAATTGCGAGTCTGACTATTTCAGACCATAAATATTCGAAAGTCAATGAAAAGCTGGAAGAGGTTCATACAGAATATAAAGTAAAGTCAGTGCAGAAAATAATGAATTAATCCTTTACTTTTTAGGGAACGAGTGGAATAAAATTATGGCAAAATATAAAGTTATTACTCTATGTAGAAAGATACCAAATGTGAATACACCCATACTTTTTTGTATATGTTATATTCTTTATCTCTGATTTCAGTCATTGTTGTAAAGTTTGACTATTGCTCATTTTGCTTGGGGAGGCCCTTAAGCCACCGCCCCCTGCCCCAATCATTCCTGGGCCCCATTTCTGAGCTACATCTCCAGGCAGCACTCTTTGTACATCACTCTGTAAAATACATTTATCGTTCAATATTCAGTGACTGTGTTCATTTGAGCAGCATGACAGTTTGACAGCAGGCATTCCAATGTACCATAAGGAGGTAACATTGGATGTAATGAGATTTGTTGGGATGGGGGGAGGTGGGAAGGTGCAACATGAATGTGAAACAAGGTGAGTGAGAAGACTGAAGGGATGGTGGATAAATAGATGAAGTGAATATGAGGGTGGGAGGAATGGTGGAGACTAGAAATGAGCTACCTTTGAACTGCTGTGTGTCAGAGGATCCAGCTTTCTATTAGGTCTCAGCACTCTGCCAGGAAATGAGAATCAAGGGAGGACATGGGACTGTGTTCAATCCAGTCTAGTTCTTGCTCTCGCTGGCTGGTGTCTGTACTTCTCCATCCGTACCTCTCCTTCCTGTTACCTCTCCCCTCCTCATTCTATCTTTGCTCTGCTGTCATTACTCTCTCTTGCAATCTCCCACCTCCTCCTCCTCGCTCATTACTTTTTGCCATCTTTTGTCTCCCTCAGCTAGTCCTCTGTCTATCTCACCTTCTTCTCTTTCTGCCCCATCTCCTTCGTCTCTCATTCTCCTCCCCTCCGTGTCCTCCTCTCCAGCATCATTGCAACTGGAGTGATTCACCTCTCCTATGTACTCTCAGTCATCACTTTTTCACCAGTTTCCCACTGCTCAGCTTAGGCCCCCTGACAGTAACGCTATGATGGAACATGCCTCCAATATCTTTTATTATCTGCTTGTGCTTTGCTTTTAGAGGTACCCAATTATCTTAATGCTAAATTGAATTTGGTTCCAGCTCTGTGATTGTTGTTGACTCTCATAATCCATTTTTATGAAAAGGGCTTTGCTCCAATGACTACTAAACTAATGCTGATACAAAGTCATTTGCTTGGCAGTAATTATGCTTGGAGTTGTTAGTTGTATTAATTTTTCTACGAAGGGAGTGGGTTATTTACTAAGCTCAGAATTGAGGCAAGCGTGTTAATTTGTTGCATGCACATGGCTGTAAGCTCACTTGTACATGCAGTGTGTTTGTCAGTGTCCACCAGTGTCCAGAATAATGTTTCAATTACCTACTACACGATAATAATCTCAAAAAGGACAATATTTAAATACAGCTGTAAATGTATTTACAGAGATTTTTCTTTTAGTGAATCAATTTGAACAATTGCAGAAAGTCACAAATTATTGATTTTTCTTTGTTTTGGCCTGCCAAAAACATGAAAAAAAACAAACTTATTTTTTCTTGAACATTTCACAGTCAGTGTGACCCTTTTTCTTTCTGCTAGAAATTGGATCGTGGTCACATTAGTTTGTGTTTCTTCCACTTGTTACCCGTTGCTCCTAATATAGTCCTCAAACCATTCTGTGCTTTTAAAGTGTTATTTGTATGAGTACATGGAGGGGTTTATTTCTAAAGCACATCAGTAAAAATCTAATTCAGACATGCTGTGTCATATAGCCGTTGTTGAAGTGCCACTTCCTGCTGCGTGGTAATCAAACCGGCGCTGTTGTATCGCTAACTGTAATAACAGTTCATATCCTTTCATTCACTGGAAGCTGCAAATCTGTTTGGGCCTTTCAGAGTTTAAGACTAATGGATCATCATTCTTTGGTGCGTTACAAAAATACATATTCCTAAAAGATAAGTCTTTTTACATGTTGACATTGTATCATGTAATAGGAGGTTTTGATGATTGATCAATAAAAAAATCAAATAATTCTAATATCTGACAGACTGGTGTGGACATCATAGGTCTCCTGTGATAAAGAGAGAGCTGAGTTTGAGAGTGAAGCTGTAGCTTTACCGCTCAATCTATGTTCCCACCTAAGGCCACAAGCTCTGGGTAATGACCAAAAGAAGGAGTTTGTGGATGTAAGCAACCAAAAACGGCTTACTTTGGGTGACGATATGAGCTCAGACATCAGAGAGAGACTCAAAAGAGAGCTGGTGCTACTGAAAGGAGCCAGTTGAGGTAACATCTGGCTAGGATGCCTCCTTGGCAGTCTAAGCTGCTGCCCCTGCAACCTGTACCCAGACAAGCGGCAGAAAATGGATTGATGGATGGATGATTTTAAAAAACTGTCACAAATAAAACTTTTCTTAAAAATTTTTCGTTTTTAAAATATGTAATTACTATAATAATTGATGACAGTAAGATTATGTATTTGTGCAGTTACTTATCACAGGTGGTAACAAGCTTCTTCCTTGTTTTGTTTTACAGGATGGCTACTCCCAGTATCACTTTGTGGGCTCTGCCTCAACAATAGAAAGAGACCGGCAGAGGCCCTATTCTTCCTCACGAACTCCCTCGGTCTCTCCTGTAAGGACATCTCCAAATAACCGCTCTGGTGAGAAACTCGTGGCACTCCCTATACAGATGCTATGCATACATGTTTTCATTCATTCTTGTGTATCTCTTAACAGCCAATAAGTTTAAGACCTCATATCTAAAAAAAAATGTTTCACTTAGTTGTGTGGTTAGTGAAATATCTCATGGCCAAACAGGCTATGGGTCTTGTGATGGTGCACATCATCAAACTGAAAAAAACCTTTGTTTTCTGAAACAAAAAATACTGAAAAACAGTTGTTTTGTTTGTTTCTTACTTTCTTTTATCACAGGCAGTCAGCTAAATTGATAAATAATTGGGGAAACAATATTCAAGCCAAGGTTATAGCAAATAATATTTTATTAATAATTTTATTTTCTTTATTTTTATGCTAAGCCTGCAAGCTGAACTTGAATTTTTAAGAAGGCGGTCAGCATCTTTTCCAGTTGGTTTAAATTGTCTTTAAAGACTTGGTATGATTATCAAAATAAAACAAGCATATATTAAAATTTAAGGCTTTACTGAATTTTATTCTTTTGACACGTGGTTACAGAAAATCAGTTGAATAAAGGGTTACATCTGTGTACACGGGACATATGTACAACCACAAGGTACAGTGCACATAGAATCTAATTTAGACATTAGTCATCTACATTAACATTTGCCAGTCGATCAGTCATTATACCACCGCTAAATAGCTCATAGCATTACAGGCTTATGCTACAAAATATGATTATCATTAGCCCTTAGCTTGAGCCCACTGGCCTTCATGCTTTGCAAAGGGCACATTAGCATTAGCTGTTAGCATCGGTGGTTCAAGAGCCTTTAGCTGTTCTTTCTCCACACTGGGCTTAGCAAGCTGATGAGGCAGAAAAGTACTTTTCCTTCCTCCTGGCTTAGAGAGGTCTTCAAGGACCCTGCTAAGAGAGGAAGACAGTGGGAGTGAGAGAGAAAAATAAAATGTGTGTTTTTGTGTGTGAGGAGGAAAAGAAGGAGGGATGAGATAAACACGGAGGGAGATAGAGAGAAAAAGCAAGAAGGCAAGAAGAATTAGGGATTGAGGGATGGTTAATGCAGGGAGGAGGAAGTGAAGAAGGCTGGGGATTTGACTTTAGCCAGCGACATTGAAAATAAGGAGTTTTGAGATTATAGTGCATAGAGAAATTTGTGGATGTCTGTTGTACAGTGGATCAGCAGGGGTAAATTGAGCCATGACTCCCATCTTTCTCTTCTGCTCCTCCTCTGTCTACACACAATGCCTCCCCCTTTGCCTTTGAGCTTGTCCGCCCCTTCTCATTCACCCGTTTCACTCTCCTCCTCCTCCTCCTCTTTGCAGTAATCCTGCTTTCTTCTCACCTCTGCCTCTGATCTCTCACTCTTTACAGGCCACCTCAGTGTGCTCTCAAACACACAGACACACACTAACACACACCCACATGCTCCTATATCTCTCCTCTGCATACACTCCAGACTGCAGTCCGACTCCTTAGAGATGGATCAAAGCAGAAGGAGTAATGATGGTATGCAAGTACGCTGGGAGAAGAGGAGTGAAAGAGTTGATGTGAGGAGAGAGTAGTAAGACTGTGAAAGAGAAGGGGAGGTTAGAGACTGCAAGAGAAGGAGAGAGAGACCTTTGCATGTGTCATGGCCCCCACAGGGTCCTGCTGTGTTCTGCACTGATAGAATTTGTCTCCCGGGCTGTCATATCGAGCATTTACAAGCCAGGTCCCCTAGGTAACCAGTAGCGATGGCACTGTCTCTGGAGATTTCTGTAAAAGGTTTGAGCTGCTACCTTAATGGAATCTGCTACAGAGGTATTGGATGATAAAATTAAAAATGAAATGTGTTAAAACATTATAAAAGCGTGGCTCACCACAGCCAAAGTGATTATGTTTATGTGCCTTTTTCACAGCCGTTTCTGTGCTTGCGCGTGTACGTGTGTAATACAATGTCTTGTCAAAATGCAGAAAAGGCTGGGGAACAGATAAGAGGGTACAATGCGCCTTTGCTTTTTATGTCAAACATTGAACAGCTGAGATGAAAAAGGGGCATCCTTTAGTATTCAAATAGATGAATTTAAATTCAATGGCTCTCCAAAAATCACTTTAAAAGCCTTTATTTCATTTGGCTAGTCATATTCATAAGTGTTTTCATCACTAGTTTGCTCTTCTCTAACCTTTAATCATGGTATAGAACAACCAAAGAGAACAAAGACAATTATGCACTAATTTTTGGAGTAGGCTACATCTGCTTTTCTTTTTATTCAGAAGCATGAAAAGTGTTTCTACTCGATGGTTCATGGGACTGAGAATGGTGACTTCCACATGTGTGTGTGTCTGTGTGTGCTGTATATTTGCATGTGTAACAGATATTAAATAAATGTCGAAACTAGTGTGAGCATGTCAAAAAAGCTTATTTTTAGACTGTACTCACATTTCCTGGAGTATACTGTATGTGTGTACAACCCAGTATCACAGCAAAGCGTGAAATGAACAGAGTGGAACGGCGTGTCTGTTACACGCTTTGCCGTGATACTGGGTTGGTATGTAAACATTGAGTTAGTTATAAGAATCTTTATATAGGCAATCTGAAACAGGTGGGCAGGATTATGGCAGTCCAGTGTTATGATAGGAGGTGGTGAGTAAGCACTTAAAGTATGCTATAAGGGGATTACCTTGCGATGGGCTAAAAGTTTGCATGTGTGTGTTTAAAAAGGAAAATTGGGACATTATCAGTATTTCTACAATATGAGAGCCATGTTTGTCATCGCCTGCACACATGCATCCATCCATCCATCCATCCATTCGCTTCCGCTTATCCTTTTCAGGGTCGTGGGGGCGCTGGAGCCTATCCCAGCTGTCATAGGGCGAGAGGCGGGGTACACCCTGGACAGGTCGCCAGTCTGTCGCAGGGTTAACACAGAGACAGACAACCATTCGCGCTCACATTCACTCCCGCATTCACACCTATGGGCAATTTGGATTAATCAATTAACCTATCCACACAAACTGCATGTCTTTGGACAGATATGTACACATGCATATCTGTCCAAATCCACACAGTCACAAACAGAAACATTGTGAGGTGTGGAGATCCTAAATAGGTTTGAAACTTGACAGTATCTGCAAAGAAAGCATAGCTCTACTGTGAAGTTAGGAGTGCAGCAGAGTTGGAAAACACACAAATAGGACTGCATATTGGCATGAGGCCACTCATAAATGTCTTTGTTGTCACGATAACCAATAAACTAGCAGCTAAACTCCTCCATTTAGTTTCAGTATTTTAACACTGCTGCCATTGAGTTCATTAATACTACTTAGTACACAAGCACAAAAAGGCAATAACAATTTAACTGTTGTTATGTTTTGCATGAAAAACTGTTAGAACAGTGTCCATTTAATCGGGTTAAATAACATCCTGTTTAAAATGCGATTAAAATGTTTAAAAGCACACAGGGAACACGGTGAGTGCTGTCAGTAAAGATGTACTTAATCTCATTAAAACTGCTGAAAACTGCACTGCTTTTTTTGTTTAACTATGATTTGGCAATCTTTTATCAGTCAGATTAAACACTGCTGTCTTTTAAATATAATGCTTTTAGCATGGCATGGACTTGTGCATGCATTCGATGGTACTAGCACCTCCATTAATTTTGTTGTTATGTGCAAGATTTTGCAGCCAGTCATGGAGATTGTTTAAGCTAAGGCACCAAAAAAAAAAAAAAAAAAATACAAGACCTGTTTGTGCGACGGTGTAATGATCAGTGGTCACTTTTGTAGTGCACTACAAGCAAAGTTGATCTGACTTGTTGGCTTGTTAGATAGCTGGATCTTTAACATGAACTTTAAACACATAAAGAAGAGAAGAAAAGAAATGGAACTAATAAGTAAACTGTCCAAAGCGTCCATGTGTATGTTTGTGTGCGTCTGTGTGTGAGAATTCCCAGAAGTCGTCTAACATGCTGGAGGTGACCCTTTCTGCTGACAAGTTAAATGATGAATAATGACTGTGCACCTTGAAAAAGACCAAGACACACAGACACACCAGTGTAAGCGCGCAGAGTGTGAAGGCTCATGCTGTTCTGGGTTTATTGCTCATTATTTTGTGTGTGCGCGCGTGTGTGTGTGTGTGTGTGTGTGTGTGTGTAGCGAGCGCCCCAGCCTCCCCCAGAGAGATGATGAGTCTGAAGGAACGCAAGATGGACTACGATTCCACGGCAACCAACGCCGGTTTCCATAGCAACAAAGGAGAGCACACATCCCGGAAAGACGGCATGGCAGGTGTGTGTATGTGTGTGTGATGGAGATGAATTAAATGATTCTATTTTATCCCCCTCTTTATCTTTCTTTCTCCTCTATATTCATTCCCTATTTCCTCTTTCACTTATCTGCCTTTTTTCAGCTTCACACCATTTCTCTTCTCACACACTTTGATTCTTCTCAATCTTCTCCTGTCTTCCTTTCCAGTTTCTTTCTTCCCGTGCCTTCTTGTTATCTCTTCACTCTATTAGCTTCCACGCTCCCTTTATGTTTATTTATTTTTTTTCTATTTTTTAATGTTTTCTATTTTTTCCATCTCTTTCTCTTATGATAATTTCTTTATGTGACAAGTAGCACACTAAGAAGCTTTGAAAATCTCATAAGTTATTGTCTGATATCTGATAGGTATTATTAGTAGCTATTTTTGTCATTAATTGAAAAAGTGGTATAATTTTTATTTTTATTTTATCCATCAAGTTCAAATTTCCTGTGGGACATCTACACTGTTCCGAAACTCTTACCTGACTGCCAGCGATGATATCAAGCAAAACCAGGTGAGTTAATGCTACTCTGTGAATCCACTTTTCTGTATGTATATGTAGCAACACACCACCACAGCGTTTTAGCAGTGCATGCATTTCAAGGGTTTTTTAACAGAGATAGCAGCAGGATAGAAAACGCACAAATATATGCACACAAAAGGTGTCCCAGTGTGATAAGAGATGTGCTGGCAGAGTGTGCGATGGAGGCACACCCTCAGCTCAAGCAGTATCAAACGACTGCAACCTGAAACCACACCCGACTGGCAATTAAAGTCATTACCTCAGTTGATTGCACTAATTATTTGCTCTTGGTAAATGACTCTGCTGGTACTGAGGGAAGGGAAATAAAAGGCATCAGAGCCATTGACTTTGAAATTTTGGCCCGATTTCTTCATCACTTATAAGTTTCTAATTAAAGTATAAGTTCATTTGTACGGGTACGAACTTTTAACATTGGCAGTTAAACATGTAAACACATTTTCTTCACGCGGCTGCACACACGTGCGCTCTCACACACAGACACACGCACACAACTGGCCTGTGCGAGTTATAGTGTTATAGTGTTAGAGATGCATTGCCGCCTTCTACACCTGCATGTAATAGAGAATTCACAGCATGAGCCCCTTCCCCAATGATTCCTTTCTGAGCTCTTTACCCATACTGCCTGCCTTTCAAAACCTTTTGTCCCTTGTGTTCACTCTTACCTGTCACTCTCCTTTCCATCGCTCCCTCTTTATCTCTCTCCCCTTTTCTTCCCGTTACCCACATGTCTTTGACGCTCCATTCTTTTCCTTGCTGCACCTCACCCCCCACCTACCACTCTTTCACTTCAACCACTCCCCGCCAGGGTCCAGCCCAGCCCTGCGTTGTGCCCCCTCAGCCCCAGCCGGACAGTCCGTCAGCAGCCGTGCTAAAAGACTACGACCCCTACCCTCCCCCTCCCTCCTTCCCCCAGCCTCAGCCACCGCAGCCTCCACCTCACAGCCAGAGCCGGAGCTTTGACGAGGCCTACTACGAGGACCAAGGACCACCGCCACCTCCGCCGCCACAGCCACCGGTCCAGGCTCAGGCCCAGCCTCAGGCCCCACCCCAGCAACCTCCAAACTCCACCGGACCACCCAGGGACCCGCGGGAAGATCTGCGCATGCATCTGGGCCTCAAATCAACCGGCAACTACGTAGACTTCTACTCGGCCTCTCGGCCATACAGCGAACTAAACTACGAGACCAGCCACTATCCGGCCTCACCTGACTCCTGGGTCTAGTTAGACTACAGTGTTGGGGGGCAAGAAAGAGTCAGTGTGTGCTTGTGTGAAAGGGATTATTTTTGCAAGACATCAGCAGTGATTATAAGTGGTATTTTGAAAGCGATCTTGTAGCCAGTGGCAGGAAATTTATGTTCTCTAAAATAAGTGGGATAGCAGAGCTGGATGGGGATAGGAAGTAAAGTCAGGTAGAGCGACAAAGAGAGACTGCATGTGCATGTGAACTTTTTTTTTCCAGACCAGTTTATTTCTTTAAAGTCAGCTCCATTTCACCATTGAGTGGAGCTAGTGGAAGTAGATATGACAAAGTGTGTTTGACAGTTTGAGCTAAGAGTAGGAAACAGAATATAAAAAGAGAGAAAACGACCAGACGGATAGAGTATGCAGATGTCAAGAGAGAAGAAGAGGGCACTAGGATAAAGAAATAAGCAGCAGTTGAGGGAGCGCTCTTACTCTGTAGGAGCAAGGAGCTGTCTGACCTAAGGAGGAGATGAGAGACAAAGATGGCATGAGGGTTCTTGAAGAGGTCAGGAAGAATAAAAGCACAGAAAAAGATGAAAGCACATCAGGCAACAAGCAAGAAGTGGATGTTTACCATTTCACCCAAGTGACAAACGTAGCACTGCTTTTATCCCCCTTTTTTGTTGCAATGGCCTTGCCGCCTCCAGAGGCTTCTGAATTTGTGTTCAAGGAATGTCATCTTCAAGAGACTTCTTTTTTTTGTCGTCATTCTTTTACATCTTTTTTATTTGTACTTTTCTAAATTTTCACATTCAGCAAAACAAAAAAAAACTTTTTATTTTCTGTGTACAGTAAAAGGTGATATAGTGTGTATATTACACGTTTTTGATGGGCCACTTATGAAAACATGATTTATTTTCCATGACTGACTGCTGACTGAAACATCAAAAGCAACAAAAATAAGTGAAATGTGAACACGAGAATCAGACCTGACAGACATCATCAGGATGGGTGTCAGCAGACACTTTTGTTTTGGCCCCCCTTTCCTTTCCCAGCCAGAGAGGAAGCACTGCGATATTTGTGTTTTTCTCTCTCCATCGAGTGAATTTTGTCATGGACACAGTAAAGAGCAGTTCAAAGCTGCCAAAGCATCAGTTTGGCAGAGCAGCATTGTTCCAGAGTCCCCGTCAACTAAAGTGCTTTTTCACTGCCTAAAGATTATATGTGTATGTTTAAAGCACACTCTCTGTCTTTGGAAAGGTTTGTCTTTTCACTTTGGGGAATCTGACATGTTTGACAATGTCAACTTTTAGTGGTTTGTCATCATCACCTCTGCATAAAAAAACCAAACTGTTTCGAGGTTTTTTTTTCACATCAGTGAAAGCCGCCAGTATTGTACATCTCAGTGTACAGTAGAGACAAAGGAAGACGAGAGAGAAAGGTCTTGTGCCAAACCTTGACACACAGTGGACCAGTCCAAGAGGACTTTAAAAGGAAATTTTGTCGACGTTTACAGACGACGTAGACTGGCCGACTCACTCTGCTGTTTGTAACTTTTATTTTCTTGTGTTTTTGATCAGGTGAAGCCGTACTTATTGCTGGGAATCATGGGTAATGTCTCTCTCCCGTAGATGTACAGACCTGCCTCTCCGTGTTGGCTGAGCACATGTGGGTGTGTATGCGGATGTGTGTGGGCGGGGGGGTTGACATGTGTGCGCACGCGTGTGTTTGTGTACATGTGCATGTATGTGACAGAATGTGTGGCCTGTGTGTACACGTAAACTTGAGCGAGCGTATCTATGCATGCATGTGTGTAGTAGTGTGCGTATGCCTCTGTTGCGTGTATGTGTGTGAGCGTTCCTGTACAAATCAGTGTCCAAACAAGGCATTCCTACCGACAGTTTGTCCAGTTTTACAACATGAAAAACCAAGGAAAAAATCACTAGAAGGAATTGTTGATATAGAATGACAAATCTATAAATATATGAATATAAATATAAATATATATATAAATATATATATAATTTTTATGTGCTGATGTCAGTGTCACTAAATGCAACAAATGTTCGCAGAGAAAACAATTATGTGGTGTACAACAGGACTCTTGTTCACTTGACCTAAACATGGAAACTGCTGATCGGGACCCCCCCACCCCAGTCGAGACAAAAAGAGAAATCCCACCTGAAGATGCTCAGGCTCTGGTGCGAGTTGTGTGTTGTGTGTCCATGCTTCTTAGATGACCCTGCTGAGAGAGGACCGTACTTGAACACAAGGAAAAAATAAAGACTCTTTGCAATCAAACAACACGGTCTCTGATCCTCTTGATGATTTCTTTTTCTTTTCACAGAAATGTGCATTCGATTTTTTTTTTTCTCACAAGGCAAAAGTGCTCATGTGGTGCATGTGTGGGTTAAGCTGACACACTTTGATGTGTTTTTGTTTAATTCACATTCTTGTGTGATTTTCTTCAGTCTGTATTTTGTTCAAAAGGGCTTCAGGTGCCTTTGAAGATGTAATAGCAGAATGTAGGAATATCTTCCTTCCCGTGTTCCTCCTGTGGTATCTGAGGCAGCCTTTAAAATCTGCTCTCATAAAATAAATAAATATAAACAGCAAGTACTTAAATTCATTACATATTAAGTCAAGTGAGATGGGATGATTATTACAGAGCAAATACCTTTTTGGAGATTTTAAATACTGTAAATATATAAACTGGCAAGGGGAAAATGTACAGTAACATTAATATCTGTTTATTATTAAAACTGTAATTATATGTATATATTTACCTCTGTGGGCACTTTAAATGTCTACTTGGATTTGACTATCCAATATTTGCTTTTAATAGCTCTAATGCACAAATAACATCAAAGCAAAATTTCTACTATTCAGTTTAACAAAGTTATTGTTCCTGTGTATTTGCAGTGTATTGTACTATAAGTGATAAACACTCACCAGGCTCTTCGTTAGGTACACCTGTTCAAATGTTCTCTAACGCATATATCTAATCAGCCAATCACATGCCAGCAACTCAGTGCATTCAGGCATGTAGACACAGTCGAGATGACCTGCTGAAGTTAAAACTGCACATCAGAATGGAGTGGAAAGGCGATTAAAGCGACATTGAATATGGCCTGAATGCTGGTGCCAGACAGCCTAGTCTGAGTGTTTCACAAACTGCTGGTCTGCTGGGATTTTCCTGCACAACCATCTCTAGAGTTACAGAGAATGGTTCCAAAAAAGAGAGAAAATATCCAGTGAGCGGCAGTTCTCTGGACAGAAGTGCTGATGCTGATGGAAGAGGTCCTACTGCTTCAAGCTGGTTGGAAGGCAACAGTAACAACAATAATCACTCATTACAACATGAGTACACAATGCACTGAACCTTGAGCCAGGTGGGTAGTAGCATTGAGAACAGGACACTAAAGGTACAAGTCACACAAACCTTCCCTGGTCTGAGTCTGCTGCGGCATTTGGATGGTAGGTTCAGATTTTGGTGTAAGCAGCATGAAAGCATCCATCATGCCTTGTATCAGCAGTCCAAGCTGCTGGTGGTGGTAAAGTCATGGGAACACTTAGTACCAACTGAGCATTGTTTACGCACCATAGCCTCTCTGAGTATTGCTGCTTACCGTGTCGATCCCATGATGACCACATTGTCTGGTTGCACTTTTAGCAGGACAACATGTCACAATGCTCAAATAATCTCAAACTAGTTTCTTGAGCATGATAATGAGTTCATTGTACTCAAATGGCCTCCACAGTCACCAGATCTCAATCCAACAGAGCACTTTTGAGATGTGGTGGAATGGGAGATTCACATCATCATGTCAACATGGACCAAAATCTGTGAGCAATGTTTCACAGCAATGTTGAAACTCTGACAAGACACATTAAGGCAGTTCTGAAGGGAAAAAGGAGAGATTTATTTCAGAGGAATAGGAATATATCAGTTTATTTCACCTTAAGACAAAGGGAAACACACCAGGTTGCGCTAAGTTTGTGAGAGGAAATAAAAACTCGTGAAAAGCAACAAGCACTGCAAGCCTCCCACGGCTTTACAATTTAATTAGATTTTTTAATTAATATTTTCTTGCACTGAAATGGTCATTATTCCTCAGCGCATAGTGATTTGCTTCACTGTGGGATTCTCTTAGCCTGATAAATAGACCAACAACGTCCAAATATAAAGAAAATATATCAATAAACTGAAATTAGGCTTTATTGGTATTTAATGGTGTATTTTACTTTATGTGAGCTTGATAGCTCAAGTCACTATATTGCTTAATTCATAATGTATTTACAAATGGGTTTTAGACAATATTTAAGTTTGATAGGGGTCTTAAAATGCAATTATGTTGCCAGTATAGCGCAAATTCTGAATATAAAGCAACAGTATGACATTAATGGTAAGTTTTGCTACAATTCTTCTTGTTGAATATGAGTAAATGGTACAGACGTGTTTTTAAGCTTATAATTTTAAATGAATCTGAGAAAAAATAGTAAGAGTGCACATTGAGACTGTGACATTGCATGCCACAAACTCAGTATTAATTTTATTTACAAAGCACCAACATTAGCATATTTCCATTTCTGTACATCAGGAGCGAACATTACCGAGTTGGAGCAAATTAATTCGGAGGTATTTCATTTATCTTTTAGTGACATAATAAATTTATGGTATTTTAGGAAGAGGTCCATAGACAACAGCGACAAAACACAATAAATTCAAAAAGTCAATAAATTCAAATTGCCTTTTACACAGACCATTTGCTACTGTTGGCCCTGACAAACAACACTGTTAAAATCTTGATACCATCATCTGCTCACACAAACATATTCACTTGGAACTTGACTGACTGCCGCGTGGGAACATGTATGATAATGCTTTGCATATCAGTCCTTTTCACTCTTTGGCTGATAATGACCCCTTTCAAATGCTGTACAGTTAATGTACTTACACAGCAGAGCAGTGATAGGCACGGCAGGGGGTTTAATATTTCACTGTGATGTTGCCCCAGACTGACAGCAGTGGAATGTGCTTAGAGTGGTGTTAATAATGGAAAGATGTATGAAGATGCAGGGGCTCCTACCAGCACCAGCCTCTATTGTCACACTATTGACACTGGACAGACATCAAAGATGCAGTAATGGAATTAAATTCCCGTTTTGTGTTTTGCCATTTTTGCATTACCCCTAGTACTTTCATCCCATTCACCCAGATATCAATTTGTATTGAGCTGAACTTGAAGCATATAAAATGAATGAGGCTGGGCTGGGCTGGAGGTAGCAGCGTTTGTTACAATCCATTGGAATTCATGTCTACTCCTCCTCCCACGTTCCCTCTCTTCCCCTTCTTTGATGCTGTCTAGGTTAGGCCTGTGAAATGTAGTGCTGGGTAATAACTCCATTGCGCTGATTATTAGCCTTCACAATAGAGGCAAGCCTCCTCTGTCTGAGCATAGTCCTGTAGTGGAAGGCTGGTGTAACTTAATGTGGCATGAAAATAGCTCCTCAATTTTCCTACGCACAGCCTTTCTAGAAACTGCCCTGTAACACCCAGCAGATGCCTCCGGCCTTCACTGTTTCACTCCTCATCTCCTAGCATTCTTTCCTTATATTTCCTTCCTTATAGCATCCCTGGTCATTCGGTCATGACACACCTCAGGATCACAGGTGTGTGTCTACACATGAGCCAGGGAGGATGTAATGGAAGATTTGGTGGAGGAGAGCAGGTTAAATGAGATGTAAGGAAAAAAAGGAGACAGTTATAGTGGGGAGCAGGTGGAGGGTCTGCGATTTATACCGTGAAGATTTAAGTGTGAAATCAATTTGTGTTTAAGGAGAAGTGTGGGTACACAGTGCTACTGTGTGCCAAGGATAAACCTTGAGAAATCACCGTTCTCATCCGTGAGGGACGGATAAGCAAGGGTGGAACTTGAAAGAAGCACAAGGTCCTACCAATCGACATTGGACAGGAAATAATGGACAACAATGTGAGTCGTTGCAGCACCTGCAGGTGTTGAAAAACTTGAAAACTTCAGTCCTGTGAAATATAAGAAATATGTTTGAAAATAACTCTAATGTTCCACTGAGCAGTCTGTCAAATGTGTCTGCAACACCTGCAGCTCAAACAAGGACTCTGTCTCAGAACTAAAGTTCACATGCTAGAAGTGCTCAGCTTTTTTTTCTTTAAAGGTATGAACATGTCACAAGGTAAAATGGTTCTGTGGTTTATATATACCCTGACACCTTCTGGCATGCCAACTGAATACAACGACCACACCACTGAATCCAAATAGAAGAAGAGTCAAATACCGGGAAACATGTTAATACAGCAGATTAAACAGTAGTTAAATCTACTGTTCAAAAGGGAACATTTATGTTGGAGTGACATAACTTTATATCCTCTACTTTCCACAGACTGTGTGGAAGGCTATCTGTAAAGCTCTGTAGACTTAAAGTGAGCTGGAGACACAGAGAATGTTTTTACAAGTAACCCTTTTCACCAAAAGCAGAATAAAAGATTGTTATTTTGAACATATTTTCATAGCTTTTATAGCAAAACTGGTTCAGCACTAGCTTTTTAGCTTTACTTATTCTATAAGACCTGATATTCATAACTAGGGATGGGTATCGTTTAGGTTTTACATCTCAGTAAAAAAAAGCACCGAAATAAAGCACCGAAATGTGCGCTGCTTTTCGGTCTGGTTACTACCGTTTATGTCAGAACCGGTGCCATAATGGCACCGGATACCGGTACCCATCCCTATTCATAACTTCATAACATAAATTCATAATATAACTTCACTGCAATATTCAATCCTATTCATCAGCATTGAACTGAAGCATGGTTTACAAACCTTTTGACTCCATGGACTGGACTGTAGCTGCCGAAGGGGGAGAGTGAGGGGGAAGAGTGCTACAGACCGGATATGTTAAGCTATATATAGCTTAGTTAAAGCAAAATTCAACCTTAACTAGTATATAACCCACATGAAAATCAATGCAAACTATGTTTGTCAGTGACAGGCCCAGTGTGTTTTTAACATCCAGTCTGTTACAGAGCCTTGTTCTGGTGGCTGTCATTGTCAATCCATGCTGTCGCAAAATCATTCAGACAAACGTGTGTTCGGTTCACGTGTTCTGACTAAATTTAATATTTGAATGACATCACTCATCACCTGGTTGGGCTCCAGTGACAGTCTCATACATGCCAGGACTTCGCAATGAATGCAACAATGAATAGACCCGCATTTCAGTGCAACCTGTTTCACACGAGTGATGAAGCCAGACAGTGTCGTTGCTACAGCACCGTCAGTGCCCACACGTACACAGCTGTCCCAGCTGAGTTTACCAGACATGTATTTACCCAAGGCCTTTAAGATTTTCTCTCCTGTTGATTTTCTTGGCAGAGTTAAAGCACTCAGCGAGTCCTCCCGTAAGTCATTTTGATTGATGTAACTAACATAAACTAATAAAATCACTTTGTTTTCCACGTCTGTAGACTCATCCACCACAGGGATGCAGCGAGTCTGTCAAACAGCTGGCTTTCAACATCTTCTGCTATCTCATCTCGCCTCCTCTTAACTGTGCTCTCCGAGAGGAACGTGCCCAACTTTGCTAGCTGCTGCTTCACCGAAAACAAATGTCGTCTGCAGCTGGAAGAATCAGCTGCTCCCCACTGTCAAAAGGTTCGGCGATACAATTAGCCGCCACATACGACACCTTTGAAGCAGTGATGTTAACTGAAGTTTCAGACTTTAGCACCTGCCTCTGACTGTCTTGTCTTTCAAAATAGTCTACCAACATGTGCTTCAGAGCAGGATGTCTAGTCTCCAAATGCACAAGTAACTTTGAAGGCTTCATAACCTCATTTGCTAGCTTCTCCCCGCACACCACACACATGGGATTTGGAGCAATAGGAACCAAAGAAGTGATGAAGCCACATTTTGCATGGTTGTTGTCATAATTTAAGTTGAATTTTACTTTCTTATTATTATTTTCTCAATATAAGGAATAATAAGTATAGCCTCAATATAAGGACTCGTGCACAATCAGGAATGCTGGCTCTACAAAGACTCACTGTAGAAGTCTAAATCCATTATAACAATCCATGCACACACTCATTAACTGCTGGGTTTGCATTCAGTGCTTAACAGCAAATACTGAGGCTTTTTTATGGCAACAAGGCTGAAAAGCTGCTGCGGTGGTGAAGAGAAAGAGGGTGAAGGAGTGTTGCTGGTTATTTTGGAGGCAAAATTAGAGAGGACTCAGATAAGTACACTCCAGAAGAGGAGAAAAGCAGCCAAACAGGATTTCGCAGACAAACAGGGCTCTAGAGGACTTTTTGAAATCCCTATTTATTTGAATCAAGGATATGTACCTCTCATTTTTCATTTTCCCTGCTGTTGTAAATTCTGCTGCATCTACCAGCTAAGCAACAGAAATAAGAAATGTCAGGAAGCCTCCCCACAGCAAGATGTTCTCTCCCATTTGACATGGGTGTTATCATGGTTCATTTGCACTTGTGGGAAGAGGCAGGATGCTTCAATTTGATGCTTGCCAAAATATTCTTTTCTCAGGTCACTTACGCTGAGCAGTGTTTATTAATATAGCTGAAGATAGCCTCGGAACGTCAGTAGTGACGGCAAACCTTCGGGGATAAACTACACTAGACATCACAGTAAAGAAAATGCAGTGCAGAGTGAATGAAGAGGTCAAACATTTGATATGCAGCTGTGTTAAATGGCGTCGCTTTGTTTCTTTCTTAACTTTATTATATACAAGGTTGCCTCATGAACAAATCCACAAAAGCTCATTCAGTTCTGTATACATTTAAAATTCCTGCATATTCCTCTTCAATACAGACCTCCGTGACTCTTTGCATTCATCAGACTGAAAAGCCTTGAGACTCCTATGCAGCTTAGATACATTTTACACACTGATTTTTTTTACTTGGTAGGTAGTCTTGTTCATTTATTATAAAACTAAAGCAGTTTTTATGAGTGTGAAAATCAATGTGCATGAGTAATAGCTGCATATAAGAATAAAAAAATAAATAAAAAACTACCAGAAAAGCTAAAAGTTTGGTAAAATTTAAAAGGTACAGTAAGTCATTTTTTTAACAGAAAATCAATGTTGTTCTCATAAATATGCATTGATTGGTGTGTAACTGCATCCACAATATTGTTCTCATAAATTTGAAACTTGAATCTTGAATACAACAGTGGGCGGGATGGACGTTGCATTTTTAATTGTGTGTTATGTATGTGGCTAGAGACCACACCACATACATACTATTCCTTAAAAGGTACTTTTATAATTTAACATTTCAATCATCCCGTTCTCATGTGTCCTTCTCCACCTCTGCTCTCTCCTTTCTCCCTCATTTACATTAGGCCAGTGTTAGGCTTACGTTTCGCTCAATCCCAGAGTCCAACAATGTTAGATCTACTTCAAAAACAGTTTCACTAATGCCGGCTAACAGCAGCAAAAACAGCAGCGCTTTCCAACAGAAAAGTTCAGGATATCCTCAACAACTCACCTCGGTAGTGTTGTCATTGGACAGAAGTGAGTTTCGCTGAGTAAATAGACGTGGAGACCAGCTGAGGTAAACAGCAGACAGACTACACTCACTAAAGATGAACTGCGGCCAGAGTTTTTGAGGTTACTTTGGACTATAGAGATACAATACCACAAAATATTTAATTGGTTTATATACATTTTTTTTTATTCCTGATGTATTGCCAAGTGTTGACATTATCCAAATGTGTTTGTTACAGTCTGCAAATTGTGCAGACTGTGTGGAGTGTGAAGTGGAGGATTCAAGATGCAGATGGGGGATACAGACAGAAAATTAACAAAAGGTGAGCCATTCATTTATTTATTTGAAATGAAACACAACACATTTAAAGTGAAACACAACACCTAGCAGGGAATCACAAATTATAGCTTAAGGTAAATGCAACTACAAGAAACATATGGGGCATGGAAACAGACACTGACAAGGACAAAGGGGAAAGATGGCACTATATATCCACACAGAAGGGCAATCAGGGGATATGGGGAAGTAAAATTTAAAGCAAGATATAACTATCAAAATAAAACTATAACTATCAAAATAACTATCAAAATAAAACAGGAAGTGACAAGACAAGAAACACCAAAGACAGATCCAGACATATTCGTGTCCAACCCTCCATCCCTTTTTCATTTCATTCATTCATTATCTCTCATTAGTACAGAGGATCTGTCCACCCCGGGAACTGCTGCCAGTCGCCTCTGAGTCCGCAGCCTCAATTAACACTTATCTACTAGAAATGCTGTCAGACCTGAATGAGGATGTGGTCCCAGCTAGTGAAATGTTAAAATGTAGTGTGTACAAAAATGTTTTATACACAAACAGCAGAAGAAATATGCCGACGATGGCAGTTAGGGGGTACAGTCTAAATGTAATGTTTTTGATCTAAAATGTGTTTGTCCTACAGCGGCCACCATAGCTAGGCTTATGCACTTAGATTGGAAGGTGTAAGAATACTGCAATCTGCACTCTACTGACATCTAGCAGTTTTATTTTACACACAAGTTGTCTAAAAAAGAATATTCTGTAATGGCCACAAGTTTATTGTTAACACAAAGGATAACAACAGTTCATCTAAGGATTTCTGATAACGAAGTCCAGGTTCCAGACAGAGAGGCAATTCTACAGGGTGGGCCATTTATATGGATACACCGTAATAAAATGGGAATGGTTGGTGATATTAAAGTCCTGTTTGTGGCACGAAATTGTGTTGATATCTGGTGAACGCAGTAACCGGGTCATTGCAGCAGATTTCAATGCAAGACACCCTACGAGACCACCCATCTCCCATGCTACAGTTAGCAAACTGCTTGCTAAGTTTCGTGAAACTGGTTCAGTGTTGGATTTGCCAAAATGTGGACGCAAGAAAACTGTCACTAATGAAGAAACATCAGTGGCTGTCCTAGCTTCATTCAGCAAGAGCCCACAGCGTAGCACTCGCCGCATGTCACTGGAAAGTGGCATTAGTCGAACATCCCTTCGGCGGATATTAGCTACTCACAAATGGCACCCTTACAAACTCCAGCTACTGCAGCATCTCAACGAGGATGACCCAGATCGGCGCACAGAATTTGCAGAATGGGCAAAACAAAAATTGGAACAGGACCCTCAGTTCACGCAGAAGATTTTGTTCAGTGATGAGGCAAACTTTTATGTGAATGGTGAAGTTAACAAACAAAACCACCGCTATTGGTCTGACACTAACCCACATTGGATGGATCCCTCCAAGACTGTTGGAACAACAAAAGTGATGGTTTGGTGTGGTATATGGGGTACAACGATAGTGGGTCCATTCTTCATCAATGGAAACCTCAAGGCCACTGGATATTTGAAATTGCTACATGATGATGTGTTTCAGTCTTTATGCACTGAAGCTGGCACGTTCCCTGAGTTTTTCCAGCAAGATGGTGCACCACCACATTATGGGTGCCAGGTCCGAGCATTCCTAGATGAACAGTTTCCTGGAAAGTGGATTGGTCGTCGTGGGCCACTTTAATGGCCCCCAAGGTCTCCCGATCTGACCCCCTTAGACTTTTATCTTTGGGGTCATCTGAAGGCAATTGTCTATGGTGTGAAGATACGAGATGTGCAGCACCTGAAACTACGGATACTGGATGCCTGTGCTGGCATTTCTCCTGCGGTGTTGCTATCAGTGTGTAAAGAGTGGGAGAAGAGGGTTGCATTGACAATCCAACACAATGGGCAGCACATTGAACACATTTTATAAGTGGTCAGAAACTTGTAAGTAACTCATGAAAGAATAAAGTTACGTTGAAACCAAGCACACCATTGTTTTTCTTGTGACATTACCAATAAGTTTGATGTGTCACATGGCCCTCTTCCTATTGAAAAAACAAAAGTTGTATCCAAGATGGCCGACTTCTAAATGGCCACCATGGTCACCACCCATCTTGAGGAGTTTGCCCCCTCACATATACTAATGTGCCACAAACAGGACTTTAATATCACCAACCACTCCCATTTTATTACGGCGTATCCATATAAATGGCCCACCCTGTACTTCAGAATCTCTGTCAGAACAAGAAGCCTCCAAATAATCTGCACAGAAGGAGCATCAAGGTAAGTAACTTATGATGGATGAGCAGACCAAAACAACAACAAGCAAGGGAGCCAGCTTTAGTAACTGTTGTTAGTTCAACAATCCAGCAAAGACTGAAGTTAAACAAGACAAACTACCACCTTAAGTGGTGGCCAGAGAGGAGGTGACTGGGAACAGGTGAGCTCATTGCCTCTGGGTGTGTGAAGCCAGGACATATTCATTTAAACTGCCTGTAAAAAGTCACAGATGATATTCTGAAATCATTATAACACTCCATCAGCTTGGTAGCATACTGACAGTAACCTTTATCAACATGTTATTATGGTAACTACTTAATTATCAACTAGCATAAGGTTGAGGCTGCTTAAAAAAGAGTATTTTTGTATATTTGGCTATTGGAAAAATGATGGAACTGCAATTAATCCAAAGAGGTGTGTACCTA
The DNA here is from genome assembly GCF_036321145.2 of Pelmatolapia mariae. NCBI lineage: Eukaryota > Metazoa > Chordata > Actinopteri > Cichliformes > Cichlidae > Pelmatolapia > Pelmatolapia mariae. The sequence goes on along the minus strand of NC_086235.1, from coordinate 23,963,974 downwards.
ATTTTATGGCATGTTACTCAAGAAACACTGGGCTATTGATTTTTTTTTTTTTTTAAGTGAAAGTGATGGAACAACAGGTGCAAGAAAAGGCTTCAGGCAAAAATCTTCTGGAAGTGTCCCTGAACGTCTGCAAAAAAGCAATCAGTGCAATGGTTGTTGATATATTTCAGCTGAAATTGTTAAACTGATCAGCCCACAGACTGCTGTTAGCATGGTTAACAATCAATATCCCAGACGTGTCCATTCCACACAAAAGTGTTTATTTTTCAATTGCTTGCAATTATTTTAATCATGCAGAAGATATTCCATGAATAGCTCCAAACCACAGAAATGTGGGAGTCTCATTTGCCATTAAAATGAAGTTACCTCAGGGCATAACCACTCTTGAGGCAGCTGACTTTCCTGAGAAAAACTGATTCACTGTTTCCTAAGTAAACTTGAGCTTAACCTTTAGAACAAAGGGCACAAAGCAGTGATGCCCAATAATGCTTCACAGTAGGTTATTGGTAATCAATGTGCGTCTTCTCTCTCTCTCTTCACATTTCACCCTGTTTCAGACTGACAGTGACTGCCGTGGGCTCGTGAAACTAAGTACAAGCTCCAGTGGTTGGTTCTATGTCGCAAACACACACTCACACGATATAACATAAGGCACCGTGTCAGGTATTGAATAGTCAATGCTGCAGAGCAGAGCAGAACCCTTGGTTGTTCATGTGTGATAGTGCTGCTGCAGAGGACCCAGCTGGCTTCCACAGAGCTACATCACTGTGAGTGTGTGTGCGTGCATGCATGAGAGCGAGAGAGAGCAAGCAAGAGAGAAAATATGTATGTCAGAGACATGATTGCATGTGTGTGTGTGTGTGTAAGTGTATACCCCTGTCAGGTTGAACAAATTCACTCACCTGTGACGTCCTCATTCTGTCTCTCTGTATGGCGTCACTGAGAGTTCTCCTCTCAAAGGCCCAGGAAACACACACACACACACACACACACACACACACACACACACTGATATCAGCCACGGGCAGGTGTTTGAGATCACTGACTTCTGAAGAGGATTTCACCTATGGCAATTTGAATGCATGCCATGTATTTTCACCTAAGTAATGAAAGCTCTCCCTTGCTCTCAGTCGTGTGTAAAGTCAGAGAAAGAGGCAAGGAACAGAAAGAAGGGTGGAGGGAGAGTGTCACACAAGTGTGAGAGGGAGGAAAAAATGAGCTGGGCGTGGAGCTCTCTATTTGTCTTTTCCTTTAGAGTTGTGCAGTGACTCTTCAGTTTTTCTGGGGCATCACAGCCTGAGCTTTGTTAGAATGACAGTGATGATAAATCCTGCAGGACACAAACTCCCACATACTTCACTGGAGACACTACTCTGATGATGTAAAGCTGCATTCTTCCATCTAGTGGTCACATATGTACGCACACTCATACGTTTGTGCACGTGTGTGGTGAAAGGCAAAGCCTCATGTGCTCAGACTCACACACACATAAGGGACTGGCCTGCACTTAGAGCTGGAAGTAAGCATGATTTAACAGAGAAGAGCTGCATGGGGACTAAAACGTTTATTTTTTTGGAGGTACAACAGTTTCTATGCACATTTGTAAAACATGGTGGAGGCTCTGTCATGGTTTGGGGCTGCATTTTGAACACAGAAAAGCACTTCCAGATTTTATTCCAACATGCAATACCATCTGGAAAGCATGTGATTGACAATTCCTTCATTTTTCATCATGACAACAATCCCAAACAATTCTGCAATGCAGTAAAGGCATGCCTGAATAGAAAAACGCATGAGTGGAACACTATCAGACACCAAAGTAGCTAAACTGATTAAAAGCCCCCACTGCTACTTAACTGGGCAGATCAATATCGAAGTTTAATTGATGTGATTAAAAGTGTTCCTTTATTTTTTGAGCAGTGTATTTCTAACATGTAAGTAAAACTACCTTTAAAAGAAACTAGTATTTTGGTGTGTATGACAGTTTTGTACTAACTTAAAACATTTTTGCTTTAAAAGATTATCAGATATTTGTAGTGCAACTTTTCTGAAATAATTAGGCAAATTTCTATCCATTGGTCAAATGTGGGAAATGAAATCCTACAAATTGTCTCGCTGGCTGCTTTTGTCAGTCAGAATGAGTTTTCTTGATTTACAGCCAAAACATGTAAATTACACATCACAGTTCATCATTTTATCAGCAGACCTGTGAGTCCTGACCTGCGAGTGAACTCCTGGCCTGTTGACTGGTTGTCAACAGCCTCCTTGGGGACTAATGTCCTGGCAGGAGTTGCATCCCACTTTGAGGACAAATGTGATGCTGACCATCTCTCCTCTGCCAACACCCATTGCTCATCAGTTGTGTGTGTGTGTACGTGCAGCAATACCATTTGCCATCAAAAATATGTGAAAAACAGGTGTGTGAATATATATGATTGCATTTGCATTCAGTATGTGGGTGTGTACATTTTTGAGACTCATTCGAATTCATGAGTGTATGTATGGAACGAGTGTGCGATGAACACGTTTCTGATGGTCTGAATGAAGAACACAGCTGCCACTTGACACGGCAATTATGCCATTAGCTTGATGATTGGCCTGCATGCATCACTGTGACCACTCCCTCTCTCTCTCCCTCTCACACCCACACTGTAATCATGTGAATTTGCATATAAAATTCATTTGCATTCACTGAACTCATCACTTCTCAGATAAATCCCACAATCCACAATGCTGTATTTATTTATTTTTATTTTAACCTTGATGCTTATAATTTCACGATGACTGTAAATTAACAGATGGGCAACCACCCAAACACCACAAACCAGAAGCAGATGGATATTTGCAACTTTCCTCCTTGATTTATTTTATTTTGTTATGTTTTAGTATTTACTCCGTTATACAACAGACAACTGAATGAAAACCTTAATTCTACTCTGCATACACCCCATCCCCCAAAAAGGGCAAGGGTTATACTAAAACGTTGATGCTTTATGACATTTTTATTACAACATGCTGACGTCAGCTGCCTTTTATAACATCACCCTGATTTCTGACCTTTGGCCTATGACCTTGAAGCTTTACATAATAAAATGGTGTATTTTTTTTTATCTTTACCCATATGACTGGAGCAGGCCTGGCTGAAATCTTTCGTTTCTATAAGCTGTAAGATTTTAAGATACATTACTGCCATTTGGGATTTTGATCAATTTTATGGCATCATTGCGACATTGTAGGGTGTTGTACTGGAAAAAGCCTTGGCACTGTTGTGAAGTTTTAAGACATAAAGTATTGTGGGTAATGTAACGTTTTTACTGATTTTTCACATTTGGTGTGACATTCAACTTGACCTTGACCAAACAGCTCAAGCTGTTTTTGGTATCTACCGTCACAAAAATCTGATATCTTAGAAACTGTGGACGCTCGGCCGCTAACAAACATGCAGGCAGACATACAAGCAAGCTGAAGCAGTTGCACGCTGATCGTTGCTTCAGCATCACAGTTTATTGGTGAGAAATGAAAACAGGCTGCTTCATTATAGACGATGACTGCTTACACTGCATTAGAGGCTGTGTAGGTGGAGATCTACTATAGATACTCATTTTGTTTCATTTATTTGTGTAGCCTGGACGCTTAGTGCTTTTAAAACATTTTCGCAGTAATGAGGCCAGAGATTAAATCATGAGCTCAATTAGATCTATGTCATGTTTACTCACAAAGACCTTCCTGATGATGTGCAGTACTTTACTGATAGCTCTGCTTTCGTAACTGGGATTTATTGCTCAAATCAGACATACATTACCGGAAATAATAATAATAATAATAATAATAATAATAATCTGGTAAATCTTTTAACAACCCGAATACCTTAGTTGAGATTTTTACGACTGACGTCACCGCGCTTTTTACGGCTCCGCACGACGTCATCACGCAGCTCTTCCAAACAATGCTCAGGAAAAAGCCACGTTGACGATCCAGACTTGAGTGTAGTCCACATTTTCAGGCAGAATAAAGCGGGAACTGCTTTAAAATTGAGGCTCAGCTCGGTTTCCGCAGCAGAACCCCACATCTGAGCAGGCAGCATGTCATCGCCGCCGAAGGAGAAAATCGAAACCAAAGGCGGTCATCTCCCTGCAGGTAAAGCTCCCTGTGCTGTGGTGCTGGGTTTTTTTTAAGCCTGTTATGAATCTGAAGGCCTTTTATTTGTGCAATGTCTCAGATCAAAAAAAAGGAGAGAAAAGATCACATTATGGTGATGATTAATACTTATGCAACCCTTACACTGGCAGATGCCTCAGACTATAAATCGTCTGTGGTGTCCAGATTGCGTTTAGAATAATTTGCCGTAATTGTCTTTCGCACATTCCCCTACTTCCTGATTTGCGTGGGCTCTTGCAACATCACATTGCTGACATTGTAGCAACTGGTGAGGATCGCCGGCCCGTTTGGAAAGGTTTTGGTTTCAATGTTGCCGCTAATAGCTGCTCAATGGCGGGCGGTGACGTGGAGGCCATGGGCTCGAGGCTTCAGCCATGTAGGCTGCACAGAAACGGGAAAAGGTGTACGTGGACATAAGCAGTAGCAGGCAGGGCAGTGGGCCACAGCAGCTGCAGGACTGATAACACAGTAAGATAACCAGTGCACCTCGCACCCAACCTGTGATCAGCGGGAAGCTCACAACACACTCATTAACTTGTAGTGTGTGAGGCTGTCCGAGATCAAGGACAACCACAGAACAGTCGTCCAGCAACTGCTACAACAGACCTCTGTGCAAGTCACAGACATGATTATGTCAGCATTAAACAAAATTCTTAAAATTCATTTATTTTTGCTTCTTCAAACGCTGGCTATAAAGTAAAAAGGCCTAAGTCACCTAACTCTCCAAACACAGCTAAAGTGGCTTTTTTTAATCTATTTAAATTTCCTGTTTTGATAATGAGACCTTGAACAAATTCTCTCAGCTGATCTGGCAAATCACTGCATACGTGTTCTGTCTCTCTGTGTGTGGGTGTGCTCCAGTAAAGGCAGGCGGTATGAGGATAGTGCAGAAGCACCAGCCAACTCCTGCTCCAGAACCACCGCAGAAAGATGACAGCGAGGAGTACATCAGCAGCAGGTAATGCACTCGCTTTAGAGAAAGACCCGAGTAGTCCAGCCATCGCTCGGGTAGAGGGATCTCTTGAGGTGACTGTAAACCACAGAAAGTCAATCAAAGGACCATCAAAACTACCACAAAAGACCTACAAAGAGACGGAAATGGCAGCAGATATGTACGACGTAGCCACAGTGACGCATAACTATCAAAGCGGCAGGCAAAACAAATACAGAGATGAAATGACTGCTAAGTTTTTGCAGAGATATGCAAAAACTAAGCATTATGCAGGCAAAATGAAAGACGAAAGTGCATGATAAGACACTAAAGGGCTGCACGGGGATTCAAGATGAAACTAACGCGCAGTGTTTCAGTGGTGAAAGGCCTGTCATATCATGTTTTTTTTTTTTTAATAAAACCTAAGTACACACATATCTGTTAGTCTGTGTGCAGCCTTTAACTGTGGTGATTTGTAAATTGCTAATCACAAACACGCTCTGCAAATTGCCAACCAAGGCATTTAGCGGCTTTCGCTTTTCCGTAAGGCTGTACTGTAGGCAGTTCCGCGGCAGACTTTTCATGTGTTGTCGCCAGCTAATTCAGTAAACAACATAATTACTGCATAATTACAGCATTAACTCGAACAGCCTATTCAGCAGTCGCTATTGTTTTGCCATAAACAGGCTCGGTTTTAATGTTTTACATCACGCTGGCTCTGTTTGCGAGAGACAATAATTGTTCCGTCTCCGCATTAGCATGTTCGTCTTTTGTTGCTTGAATTGCATTGCTTGTGCTGAGGTCTCTCTGCTCTGCAATGGCGTCGTTGCAAGTTGCTCCTTATTCTCCGGGTAGCTGCGTGTGTCTGTCTTTGAATCTGTGCTTGTACACCCTCCTATATCTCCTCAATATTCATAAGGGTACGTCAGCTGTGTGCGTATCAGCACAGGTGGCATATTCTCACCACATATCTGTGTGTGTGCGTGCGCGCGTGTGTGTGTTAATAAGAGGTGGTAAATGGGAAGTGACAGGCAGTGCACAGCAGTGAGCAGGGTTCAAGAACATTGCCAACTGTCAGGAAATTTTCTGTGCACAACTTTCCACACGTACGCACACTAAATGACATATTGCATGGTCTTCATCTGCAAAGCTGGTTGGTTGAGTCTTTTCCTGTAATTCAAAGCAGGACTAGCATCAAGCCTGTCAGCACCAGTAAGTCATTTCCTGTTGCCGTCTTCTCTTTTCTGCCAAGATGACAGGTGGTAATAATAGAGAGGGCATTAAAGTTTAAAAATTGAGGCCAAGTATTTATCGCAAGTACAAAAAACCATGCCGACATGCTGATCGGCGCTATTCCAGCCTAACAAGTATGTGCTTCCTTATTTTGTCATGTTGTTTGAGAGTATATAAAAAAAAACTGCTTGTCACCGGTGCAGTGCAAAGGATCCTTTATGATTCTTTATCCAGTCCTGTTTGCATCATCTCCTTGCATCGCATCATGACTTTAGGACTTAATGAATAGCACAGTTAGAAATACCCAAACAACAAAGCCTCTTCCAGATATCTGCCTGCAGAGCTTACAGTGTAGAAAGATCACATCTTTTTGCACTAATTAGGAAAATGGAGCATTTTCTTCACCCACTGCAACCCTGCCCTGCCCGCTCTCGCCTTTTGCTGCGCAAGTGCAGGTGCACGTTCTTCGTTGTGATCTAAAGATTACCCGTCAGCACATCTACAAAAAGAGAGGCAGAGTAAGTGCACTCACTAAATACAATCAGTGCAGCTCTCGGTCACACGCACTTCTGTCGGTCCCTCTTTGTGTCACGCTGATGGACGTCTAGCAGGTGGCTACTGGGTAAATTTCGTATTAGTTGCAGCCAGTGGAGCGTTTTAGTCGGGGGAACACCTGCCTCTCCCAATCTAGCTGAGATGGACAGATGAAGCAAGGAAAGAAATAGGTGGCTGGGATTATGGAGAGGAGAGGATTAGGATAGGAGGGGATTATTATCGTATGGTAAGGGGTGCTGTGGCAGTATGAAGATAGGAAAAAGGACAGGTAAGAGATGGAGAAGGGGTGGAACGAGTGGAAAAAGACCAGAAAGGGGAAGCAAAAGCTGGCCTCCGAGCTGGAGCTTCCTGCTTCATAATCGTGTGAAAGTTGTTCTCATAAGCCATCAGGAGCCACTATGTAAAACATTCAGGTACAGTGTGATGTACATTACAAGAGTAAGAGAAGTAGAGAAGTTTAATAGGGGTGGGAAAAGTGCCACTCGGTGCGTTATGAACTTCTTGCACATCTTTCGGATGGGACTCTCAGCTGAATGTCTATAAACTACATGCCAGGTGATCGGCTTTGTGTCGGCTGCACTACAGGTTGTGGTGAGAGGGGGATATGTTCCAGAGACTCGGAAAAAGATCGACTCAGTCGCTGCACACATACACTGTACGCAGGAGCTGTGGTGAGACGTGCAGTAGGTTGACAGCTCATGGTGAAAAGTTGAGAGGAGAGAGAGGGAGATAAGGGGGAAGAGGAGGGAAGACGGGCAACAGGCATCAGTTTCTATGGCAACCAGCACCTCGCCCACGGCAACAAACTTCCTGCTCTGCTGAAGCAGAGAGAGAAATGGGTGGGGTAGAAGTAGCAGTGGCTTTAATGCTTAAAAAAATAAAAAGGTTAAAGAACAACGTCACGCAGATGGATTATTGCACAGGTCTACATTTGACTTAACAGTTGAGATTTCTGACTCTCTTTTCCTCCCCTGTTCCTCTCTCTCTTTCCTCTAACTCTTCCCCTCTCCTGGCACTAAGCCTCCCCAAGATCCCACGCAGCTCTCTACTGCCCCCTGCAGACTCATTCCGCCTGTGACCGCAGCCGCATTCCTCCTGCGCACAGAAAACCAAAAAAGAGGTCTTTGTCACTTTTGATTTCTCCTTCTCTCTGCCCTCCTGTCGTTCCTCTTCACCGTGCAGATAGAATAGATTACAAAGGTGTCAGTAGTCTAATCTGAAGGATAATGCTTTTGTGCGGTATCTAGATCAAGGATTCAGGGCTTGCCATGGTGTGGTTTTACTAATCTCTGATTAATAAGTCTGAATGACTGTTATCTGTTTATCAAGTGTGACTAAAACCTGTCATTAGTGTTTGTCTGCAGCTGGTGATTATGCAGTGGCTGCGGACAGCTTGCAAATTACAGGAAAAATCGGAACCCTTGGCCCTGCAGTGAGGAGATCCGAGGCTGGGAGAGGCATTTGTTGGCACGGTTTAGGTCTGCTTGTTCCATTAGAGGGGAGAGTTGCTTCAAATCAATACAGAGCTGTTGCCTGTGATCACCTTTATGCTCTGATGCAACATGTCTATCTGGAAGGGAGTAGCCTCTACCAGAATGGCAACACTCCCCTCCACAGGCTACGAAGGGTTTGATCGTGGTTTTTCCCGGCTCGGAATTGGCATTTGGGTGGGTTGCATGATTTCGGATGTAAGCACAGTTGGCGCACTTACAGGAAAGGCGATGAGTCTACATTGCCTGTTATTTATGACCATTTGATTAAAATATACGTTGTGCATGAGAAAATCAAATCAATATTAACAATTTTAATGAATTATTTTTGAATTTGGCTACAGCCTCTTTGAGTTGGTCCAAAAAACAAAACAAAAAAGCTGAAGTAATCTGACTTGTACGGTGTTGCCTTAACAGTCACCAGATCAAACCAAACTGGAGAAGACCTCCGCCGTCATCAAATGAAAGAATATCGTTTGGTAAAACATGTCCCATCCCCAGAAAACGAGTGCCAAGGTGGATTTAAACTGTTCTGGTAGCACATATTGACCAAGGATCTAGGAAAAAAGCCACATTCCAGACTTGAGCGTACTCCCCATGGAGAAAAAAACAAACAAAGTTTTGTGTGTTTAGCCAGTTGAGCAAAAAGCTTATTTTTCTTTGAGTCCGATCAAAAACAAAACTCTTAAAACCTGAAGGAGCCAAATGCTTGACTGTTTTACAGCTTAACCCCCCACCACCACTCCCAGTTTGTCTAGACATGTCTTATCTGTCTGCTCTCTGTTGTTACGATGCCCTGATGCCAGGAGCAAGAGACACCCTTTGAACCAATATCCTTAATTCTATGCACTGACCTTTCTCTTAAATCTATTTTTTTAAATATCTCTCACATTATTGTCTGTTGTATAATATTTCAGGATTTCACCTCAAAGTGCACATTGGAGAGGGATACTCAGTACAATAGAGGCATTTGACAGCCCAGCATGAGTCCACACTGTGTCACTATATGAATACATATCCAACTGAGCATTGTTATTCACTTCAACCCAAGTGTTGCATCTGACTGTCGCTTCAGATGAGCCAGAAGGGCTAAAACAACTCCTGTGCATATGTTACATGTTTTTATTTCTACGTCTATAAATAGAGTTAACATCCAGGATAAACTGTTTGAGATGATCTTCGGAAAAGCACTTTTTCCCCCCTTTTCATCTTCACTTGCTGATTTACCCTCCACCTGCTCCCCGGCTAGCCTTAAAAAAACCCTAAAAACTAACTTGGTGTTGATTAGAATAAGGAACACTTGCAGTGCTAATGTGCTACGTTTTCAGTTAATTGAATTGCTAATAGAGAACCTCTCAACCTCGCTTTTTGACAAGCGAATAGCATGGAGTAATCAATGATATTCGACGTATCTAGGCGTTAATGTAATACCAAGGTGTGAATTTTCTCATTAAGATGAGTGCCTAGATGTTGATCGGTAAATTCGATGTTTCACAGATGTGTTGGAAATCTGCAACTGTTAATTGGAAAAGTTGTGCGCGAATCATAAAAAAAAATTTTTTTTTAAATAGAAATGAGCAGATGGGTTGAAAATGTTCGTATTTTGACTGCTGAGACTGCAGTTTGAAGTGTGTGTCCAAAACTTTTCATCTTTTTTCAATCTAAATTAGGCCGGTAATGAGGTAAGCTGTAAGCTGGACATGCTTGCTGCTATAGTTAATGTCCTTAAGTGGAGTTTTGAAGGTGGCTAACTTGACTGCACTTTTAGCCAGAGGGGTGACTATGCCGTAAAATTAGACGGCACTCGTTTGTCATGTCAAGGTCGATACTTACCTCGGGTTCCGCATTCCTCCTCCTCATCTTTTTCTCTGCCTCCATCCCTTCCCTCCATGTCTGAGTGAGCGCTCGCCTGCCTCTCTCCTTCATCCTCTTTTACTCTCCTCTAACAGTCTGTTATTATATAGGTATTTCACTCCCTGGTTCTCTCCGTCCTTTCTCCTCCTCCTTCTACAGTACTTTACCCCTCATCACCTTTCTTTCCTCCCTGTCCTCACTTTTCTCTGTTCTCCTTTTTCTCCTCCTCCCTAAATCTTTTTTCTTCATCTTCATCATCAGGCTTCACTTTAGCTCTCTTTCTCTTTCAGGGGTTTAGTTTTCTTACTCCCTCCTCCCTTCCCCTCTTCCTTTCCATCTAGAAGCTGTGAGCCTCAGTGTTTGGCCAGAATGAATGGGAGCTATTTAAGCTGCTGGCAGGTCCATCCGGTGTGTGTAGTGTGTGTGTGTGTGTGTGTGTGTGTGGGTAGGTAAGTGGGTGGGTAGGTGTTGTAGGTTTTTGGCACCTTTGGGATGTTCCTTATTTATTTGATGTAGGCAAACTTGTGTAAATGTTGGCATAAACTATATGCAGACAGCTGTGCTATTGACCTGTTTTTTTGTTTTTAAAGTAATTGTCCTTTCTAATTTCTCTTTTCTGTCTCCTTTGTTTTTTTCTTTAAAGTCCACCGAGGGCCCCTGTGATTGTGTCTGGAGTGGTTACAAAGGTAAGACACATTTATACAGACCACCAGTGGTGTTGAAATAAGTATTATAATGTGGTTTATATCTGGGACAGGGGTTCTACAGGGACCATAGAGGCTCAGCAGAACAAGACAGAGAGATGGGAGAAAAAGCAGGGGAGGGAAAGAAAATCGAGAAAATACTGGTGCCAAATGAGATGAGGGAAAAGTGGCTTATCTGTTATTTATGAATCTGGTTTAATAAAATGTGGTGCCACCGTGCAGCACCAAAACCTTCTGCAAAAAAGACCACAGAGTTGAAGCTGCTTCTCTGACACACTCCCAACCAAAACTGGAAATTGCAAGCTGCACATTAGCTAGTAGTTCACCTTACTGCAAAATGCTGGGTATTAACCACATATGACTTTAACTGCATCAGTCCCAGAGTCTGTTTAGGCTTTTACAGCCTTGACCTGCTGCTTTGAAAAGCGGGTCAAAGTCTGTGAATAGCTGTTTGTGTTTAATTCTTTTTGACTGTATGTGTGCGTGTGTCTGTGCGAAAAGTGTCCTTGACTGGCTGGATGGCTTCGTTCCCCGCTTTGTTTGTGTGTGTGTGTGTGTGTGTGTGTGTGTGTGTGTGTGTGTGTGTGTGTCAGACCAAGCAGATTGTTTGCGGAAGATTGCAGTGATATCAGAAGGTGGCAGGCATCCCATTTATCCCCCGATCCTCCTCTAGCCTTCCCATTTGCCCCTATCACTGCCATCAAGCCCAGAGGCTAGCAGTGCACAAAGCCTCAGAAAAGCCTTTTAAGAGTTAAGTGAAACACTTCAGTGTGTGTGTGTGGTCTCCAGAGAGGTTTTTTTCCCCCTTTTTTTAGCTTACAAAAAAAGATGCCTCCTGGCTATGTACCTTCAATTTTTCATTCAGTAGCTGAATGTGTTTCTAAAATGCATTTTTTTATAATAGAACTATTACCAGGAAGTAAAGCATCTAAAGAAAGACTAGCTGAAGAAGAAAGTAGAAAAAGGGAAAGAAATACCATTACAGGTCTAGCAATTATTAAACGCCCAGAGTAAGTTTTTTTTTCAGACTTTGTTTCTTCTTCTTACCTGTAATCAGATCACACCACAAAGTCTTTTTCTGTACACACATCCCCTCACCCCCCCAAAAAACTGTCAAAAGTCCTGAAACATAAGGTTTACACCAATAATTTAGTAGCTTCCAGAACCAACTTTAGCAAGAAAACCTTGAAATAATGGTTTTCTGACTGACCATCAGTCTCTGACATCATTGTTGAAGAACTTTGCTTCTGGTCTTTGACATCTGTAGGCATTCAGTTGCGCACAGCTCTCTTAAGATCATGATGAGATCTATACTTCCTTGGGTCATTGCATCACCTTGATTTTTTCTTTTTCAGTCATTCTGTTGTAGATTTGCACCTGGGCTTAGGATCATTGTTCTGTGCATGACCCAGTTTTGACCTTCAGCTTTTGGACAGATGGCCTCACATCAGACTCTAGAATATACTCTGTATACTTTGGTATACAGACCACGTCATATGGCCCCAAAACAAGCCCAAATCATCACCCCTCCAAATTATCACTGTGCTTGATAGTTGGCATGAAGGGTTCGCACTGCTATGCTTTGTTTGGTTATCATGAGATGTGGTGCCATGCATTATGGCCAAACATCTCCACTTTGATCTCTCAGTCTAAAGGACATTGTTCCTTAAGTCTTACGGCTTGTTCGTTCGCATACTGCAGCCTAGTAAAGTCCTCCAACATGAGAACAGGCCTTTTGGGCTTGATGATGTTTATTACAGACATTTTAATCTTTAATTCGATTAAATATCTGAAAATAGGCTACATTTTTGTTGATTTTTGGCATTGTCATTTTAAGAGATGCCAGTCACCCTCACTTCTTTTCACAGCATGTTGCAATAAGACAGTTAATTTGTTATATTCCCTCCTATACCTCTGCAGTAGGACAGAGGTTTCCACGGAAAAAGCTTTGAGCTTCAGAAGAGAGTGAAGGGTAATTGGAGGTTAATATCATCCACATCCCCTGGAGTCAACTCTGGAGTTTTCTTTAAATAAAAGAAGCACACACATGCACACTTTGTTTGTGTGCCCACCTACACACAAACACCAACTTGCTGGAAAACCAGTGCACAGCCACACGCGTGGTGAAACACCCCCCCCCCCCCCAACACATTAAGCAGAACGGATTAGGGTCAGGCGAGGATGGGGTGGGTGAGTAAAGTTCAGCAAGAAGCTCAGAAAGACAGGCTGTGTTTGTTTGTAGAGGGTTGATTAAAAGGGTTATATAAGTCCGTCCATGTGGACATCCTAAGAAATGAGGCTGTCAAGGAACCATGTGTTATGCTGTTATTTTTATGATGGCGTAACACTCACATATGGTAACATCTGGATGAACGAGAAGGCGTCAGCAAATTGCCAGCTTAAATAAACTCAAAGATTTCAGATGGAAGAATTCAAATGGCCAGTAATCCAGTCAGTCACGCACACAGCAGTGGACTGTATGTGTTAACTCTGTGCTTTTCATTCTTTCTTTGAGCGCTTAGTTTTACAGCTTTAATCAAGCTCACCAGCCACCATCAACCTATATAACTGTACAGTATATAGAATCTCCTATTCACACCCATGCCTATATGCAAGTGCAGTTTTATTGCTCAGAGAGCAAAGCATAAAGAGAAGGCAGCAGCAGATGGAGCAGGTAGAAGAAACAGGACAAACTGAGAGAGAAATGAAACGCTGGCAGAGATAGAGAAGTAAGGAGTGAGGATAACAACAAAAGGAGGACGAAATCCAACTGTGATTCTCCTCTAAGTTGCTGATTAAAATTCCGTGACTTGATCCGATTTAGAAGCAGCAAGGCTATTTATGTGCATTTTTCTTGGAATAATAGATTAAACCTGGAGAGCAGATGAGTGCTCCATACTGTACCTGTCATGCATCTTCAGGGGGATCAGTGGGAAAGGATTTAAAGGTCCACATACTGTATCATTTCACGCAGGGATAAAGTACACAAACCTGGTTATGAACAGAGTTCCATACACACACATACATTTTTTCAGTCTTCTTTAGATTGTTTATGATGTTGTTTTATCCGTACACTACTAGCCTTGTGGCTTAGCTCTTTTTTTTGGTTCACAACTTTGTCTTCATTTGCTGTTTTTTATTTGCTGTTTTATGTTTAGGGTGATAAGGACTTCACCCCAGCTGCTGCCCAGGTGGCCCACAACAAGCCCCAGCCTGGTGTCCCCAAGCTTCCCCCTGCCCAGCACATCAACCAGCACATCCACCAACCCCGCAAGTGAGCCAGGCACCAATCTACAACCAAGCCACCAAGCTACTAACTCCACCAGCTGGCCTTCCAAATGGAACAGATAGGATGAAGACGGTTCCCCACCAGGCACAGATCTCCTCTAAATAAAAAAGAGTAATTACACATTTTGAGAAATTTGTCAGTAACAAGACACCTGAAGTCAGTAACGCTTCTGTGCAAGTCCCACTTTTAATACCACTGCTGCATTGGTGCCGCTCTAGTAGCTTTGCACTTTGGGGTTCTCTCCTTTTGAAGGATTATTTTCCGTTTGAATAAGTCTTAAGGTGATGTAAACCGGTGAAGTCTTCTTGAATTGTTCTCTTTCAAAAAAAAAAAAAAAAAAATCAAGTATAAACAGAGAAACCGATCTCAGATCTGAGTCTGTTTGGGGAACTTTGACAGCATCCAGTTAATCACAGCAACCTATCAATCAGCCTATTTAACCCAACCAAGCCCACGATGTGATCCTTTGAGCTTCACAAAAGAACCAATCAACAAGTCAGGAGGTGGATCCCTGGTTATCAACCCTCCAAACCAAAAAAAACCCTCACAGAAAGCAGCTTTTGAGTGTATAATTCAGCAGCTTTGACAAGAGAAAGTACGACTAGCAAAGTACATGACAGCAATAACCAATCATTAGCGCATTAGTGCTTGATTGCATTCAATTTGACCTTGTCAACCATATTATATATTAATGCTAGAAATGTCTAAAAGAATAAGTGATGTAATGTTTGATTGGCCTTCATTTGAAATTTTTGAATATATTTAAATATTACAGAAATGTTTGCTGTAGTGATGCCATTACCCAAGAAGCTTTTTGTTTATGCTTGATGTCATCAGTCAAAATGCAAGCACATGCTAACGAAGCTTCTGAGCCACAGTCGAACCTGTTGAGCTTTTATCACCGTTTCCTCCCAGTGTGACCGTTCTTACCTTTATTTAACAGAAAGGAGTCCCTCACAGTTGTTATCAGCCTCAGCTGTATCGGTATTTATCGTTTCCCGTAAACGTAACCTGTTCACAGTAAAACTCTACCATCGGTGCCTCATCGCTTAGATTTTGAAGATGCGCAGGCTCATTGGTCTCATGTTTATTTGTCGCAGAATGAAAGTGCAGCGAAATATGTAATGAAACTTAAAGAGTACCACCGGCTGCGGCATGCTCTGTGACTGCATTAACATTAGCCCAGATATCACAAGGGACTTAATTACGAGGTGAACAAAGCATTACAGAGAAGCAGTTCAGCAAAGAGCGAGGCATTAAACTGTCAGATGAAGGTGAAAATGGGAACATTAAAGGAGAACAGCACAGGTGTAACAAAAAAGAGTAGTTTCTACATTCCATACAAAAAGCATCGAAGCAAAGACATTTCAGCCACGCGGCTGTTTATCGGGGTACGATGAAGATGCAGCACGTTTATCGTTACATGGCTCAACACGTGTCAGAAATGTGTACAACCTCCCGAAAATCCAGATTGGGTTTCCCGAGAGTGATATGCTTCAATACACACAGACACACAAACACACAACACCCTTTTCCTTAAAACCCACTTGCGCTCTAGTGTTATTTGTTGCAACACTAATGTTCAGGTTTCCAGGAAAGAAACAAAGAAAATGATGTTGCCAAGAAGAAGTGATTTCCTCTGTTAATTTAATTCAATTTCAATTTTTTTTCTTCTCAGTATTTTCTTTTCTTGAATTGTTCAAATTGTAAAAAGTCATAGAGTGGACTTAGGCATTAGGTATGGTTGTCATAGTAAATAAAGATATAGACTATCTTGAAAAACAACTTTTCAGCTTGTCTTTATTTAAACATATTTGTGAAAATATTTGGGGAAAA
The DNA here is from genome assembly GCF_036321145.2 of Pelmatolapia mariae. NCBI lineage: Eukaryota > Metazoa > Chordata > Actinopteri > Cichliformes > Cichlidae > Pelmatolapia > Pelmatolapia mariae. The sequence goes on along the minus strand of NC_086235.1, from coordinate 23,947,924 downwards.
AATAAACCTTTGTGGTTCTTTATGGGAAATGATCTAATATTTTGCACTCTGAAAAAGTTCAGACTAGTCCCACTTGATGGATTGTGTGCTGTACCCCACCTAGAGCATCTGGGCGTCCCATGGTGAATTAGCACCATGCACTGAGGGATTAGGGCTCAGGTGGTGTTTTGAAATGAAACAGAAGCATCTCTCCAAGAGCTATCTGCTGTTTTCCCTTCATCACACAAGCACACACACACACTGTGCACCAGGTGTTAGTGCATGTAATCCATCTTTACACAAGCATCTGCAATCAGGTTTTCTGTCAGCTTATGTTAGCCCAATAAACCAGCCAGTGCAGGCTTACTTGGTACGAGTCTCAGTCAGCAGGCTGAAACTCCCCATTAAAGCAGACACAATCTCCCCCACTCTCCTTGGTTGTATATAGTTCTCTCGGCGTGGCAGGCCTCTCATTCCCTGCCATGCCTTATTAGACTGACTGGGAGAACAGAACGTAAGTGAGACACTGCTCAAAATGTATTATAGTACCAGGCTCTGATTTTTTTTTTTTTTTTTTTTTTGTCTGTGGGAGTATAAAACTGAGATGGTAATTTATTCTTAAATACTTGTTTTTGCCAGGATAAAAATGTTGATTGCTAGTCTATCCAGTGAACAATAGGTCAACGGTTAGAGCTAAAGATTGGTGTGAGAGATATACTGCAGTAAATACGCACAGGGGAAAAGTCTTGATTTTAAGCAAAATTTGTTTTCCTGTATCACCTTTTCTGATGTAGTGGAGAGTCTTTGGAGTGACATACTTTCTTAACTCTTTACCCTGTTGAAAGGTCCCCTGAAGAGCAGTTTCTGTCATATTTCAGGCATGCTTATAGAACATGTCTGGGTTTGCATCAGAGAATGGAGAGGGTAGTCTTTGCCTATGCAGCTGCTGTTGGAAAAACATGGAAACTATTCTAGTAGTCATCGAACCACATCTCTATGGTTCGATATAAGTGGTCAAATGCCATTTTTAACTCGTTGATTGCTTCAGGTCGGCTTCTGTCACTGCCCAGTAAGAAGCCACTGGCCTCCCTGTTAGGAGAGATATCCAAAATGACTTCTTGTAGTTGCGTATCAGCAGGTAAAATAGGTCACCTGTCTTGTCTGACTCCTTCAGCAGGCTACAAGGTTGTTGTTAAGTCGCTGTTTGGCCTCAGCACAAACTCATTCTGATTTAGAATCACTTTATGATATCAGTCCAAAGTATACACTACCAGCTGCTGGCCATGTGGCTCTCAGGAATATTAAAGGAGACTTGAGCAGGATGAGGCCGGTCATACTGTGATGGAGCCGCCTCAAAAACCTTACTTTAGTGCGATGGTTTACTCAGACCACAGGTGGCACAGAGAGCAAAAGATATTTATCAGCCAGGTCAGAACGTTTTTTGGACTTTGTGCATGGTCACTGTTAATGATAAGGCAGAATGGTTGAAATGGCCAAATTACGGTGACATTTTGGCTCCACTTTAAGAAAAAAAAAACTGCAAGCTCTCCTCTGTCCCATTTCCTTTCCATTCTAAGCCTTGTGGGACACCATGAATCCTACTGTACGTCAGCAGGATTTTCTGTTAAACCAACCCATTTTCTCAAGTGTTGCTGCTGGAAACGTCTGACAGAAAGTGTAGCTTAGTGCTTTGTGTCAAGTTTGGTGTTATCAAAACTCCTGGGGAAAAATGGCTGTCTTTTACGAAAGAAAGTTGCTCCCTGTAAAGTTTTTCTTACTTTTAAGAGTGAGGCCGCTTTAGGATCTCATATTGTCGATAGTTCTGATACTGATTGGACTGTGAGACTTTATCATTTATTAATCGTTTTCAGCTTTTCAGAATGGCGTTCTTTGAGAAGACCTTACTTTACCCCTGACTGCATCACGCTATCATTTCAGAATACTTTTTTTTTTTTAAAGAAATGACTATATTCCTCTAACTCTACCAGTTGTGTCACTGATTATATGTGGTTGTTGCTAAATTTCTTTTTTTAGTCTTTTCAACTTAAAAGCCTCACGTGTTATACCAGAACCAACCAGCAGAGGGCCCCCGCTGAGGATTCCCCATCAAATTCACAGGATTGGAAGAAGCTCTCATTCTGTGCCAACGCGGAATCAGGTCACCCTGTCTCAGTCCCAGCCTGTAGCATCCCAGCATGACATAATAACTGTCACACTACCAGTGGACGGTGCGCTGCTTATTTTGACACTTCTAAAATTTCTGTGAGAGATTTGGGTCGTGGGGTGGGGGTGGTGCTGACCAAGCCAGTGGCTCTTCATAATCCCAGGTTACAATCTTAGCCAACAGCTGTTTGAGCTACAACGATGACCTAAATATGATCTGATTCATTCAGGGCTAATAGGTTTTGTCCTTTCCCTGCGCCGCACACTCATACGGCGCTTTCTGTTTGTGTGAAAATGGGATTTGTGAACAAGCTGTAACGGCACAGAGACATAAGCCTGTAATGACTCTAAAAACTGCATTCTGTTATTCCACAGAAACCTTTAAAAAAGTTGACTGACTGACAAAAGACAAACACAAAAGTCTAATGTAAATGAATTTGGCTTTTATTCATGGCAAGTTAACCTCGGTTGACTCGTGACAAACTGCAAACGGCTCTGCCAGCAAAAATCCATTTTCATATAAAACATGTTAATGTTAAATATGCTAATCCTGGAGCCACTTAGAGTTTCTGAAGTGTAGAGTTCAAGTAAATGTGCAGCTCGCTCCTCTTTTGTCATGTTCAAATTATTTCCTCTGGGCAGTATCTAAGCAGATTGCCACTCTGAAGTCAATGAAGTTTATTTGAAGAAACGATTTGGCTGTGCAGTGCCCTTGTAACCCCTTAGCAACTCATCACCATGTATATTAGACACACGCTCTTGGATAGCACTTAAGCCCCAATCGCCACGAGGAGTTAGGAGCGTGAAATTGTGCTCTTGAAATTCCAGACAATGTTATATCACTGCGCTCCCCGTGGCTCTGTGGGTTTAAATCACGGTTATTTTTCACCCCATTATTTTCACTGTTTTAATGTCATAGCAGGAAACTGACCTCTCTGCTCTATAATGGGTTGGCTGTTTTTATGATCAGAGTGGCCACATGTTAGACATCATCACTCCAGGCTCTCCTTTGTATGTCAAAACTTGCATGTAGTGTTTTGTTGTTTTTCTCCCCCTGAGCGGAGCCCCTAAAAATGCTATGGAGATCAAAAAGAAGACAGATTACTTTTCTAGCACTACACGGCTGAGGCATTTATAAATCATCAATAAGGCTAGGTTAATTGAGTCCACGGTCACTGTTAGTGGAAACTTTATTTCATTCGCAACATCCACACCTTGTGTGCATGACTCATTCCCAGTCACTACCTGAAGTTAAGCTATGATCTGTGTTAACCCTTTAAAGCCTGGACCATGAAATAATTACCAGTGCTGAGGGCAGCACGGTGGCATGGTGGTTAGCACTGTTGCCTCACAGCAAGAAGGTCCTGAGTTCAATTCCACCATCAGGCCAGCAGGGGCTTTCTGTGTGGAGTTTGCATGTTCTCCCCAAGTTTGCGTGGGTTCTCCCACAGTCCAAAGACATGCACTTTGTGGGGATAGGTTAATTGAAAAATCTAAATTGCCCATAGGTGTGAATGTGAGTGTGAATGGTTGTCTGTCCCTGACTGCGAATGGATGGATGAGTATTGCACTCATGAATAGAAGTCTCAAAAACTCATATAATAAACATGATACACTTGGCTTTAAAGGGTTAATTGGGCTCTGAAGGGTAAATGTGCAGGAAGTAATCTAAAAATTTCTTCCAAACTTGTCAGATTCAAAAGCTATACATTTAAGTCTTCGCCCTTAATTGAAAAAATGTCATCAAAAGCATTTAAATTTCTCTCTCTATATATAAAATATATACGTTAAATACATTCAGGGTTTGTCACTGTAAAGCAAAAGAAGAAAGCATCTAAAATATTGGCAGGCAGACGCCATGAGATTCATTACAAATCTTGTGCTTCGCTTTCTCAGCCAGTAATGACGAGATCATTATTACTCTTCACCGAATGACTTAAAAGATATAATTTTTAATAAATTGCTTTTAATTATTTTAGGCAGCAAAATGAACACATTTTTTTCTGCTGCAGGTTTCAGTTTGAAGGAGTGCGTGTTATTGTCTTCTGCTTCAACACAGTGCAACGTACTACAAAAACACCAGCGTAATGAGCACCCAAGGCATAACAAAATATAGGCCTGGCCATCCATTAAAAAGCAATAAATATGAAAAATAAATTAGCTTAAAAACATTTCAAGTATCAAATCCCCTGGGTATTCGCTGTTTGACATCAGCGTTGTGCACTTCTAACGCTGTCGCTATAGAGACAGCCATTTTTAAAGAGGTCGGTCAGCATCCAAACACTGCTGGTAATTCTGAGCTCACCCTGTGCACCTAACTGTGTAAAGCTGAAAACCATAAACGCCAGATCTGTCGGACACCTTGGCCCGTATGTTTTTTTGTTGTTTGGAGGGGGGTGGGGGGTTTAGTGTACACGATATCCTCTGAGGTAATGATATTATTTCCTTTTCCCAGTAGCAATATGTCTCCTCGTTGCAGCCTCCAGCCTCTTTCTCTCCGCTTCCTCGGCTTTTTTCCTTTCTTCCTTTAGCTCCTTGTATCGCCACTTTGGAACCTGCAGAAAGTTCCCCCCTCCATCTTTGGAGCTGCTCTTCCTCCGAACCTGTGCCGGCTCATAAGTGGACGGTGGGGCCTTGGACACTCTCACCTTGGGTATGGTGAAGCCTGGCCTCACACTGCTCCTCCTCAGCACCATGTGCATGGGCAACAAGCTGGTTCTCCGTAGCTCCATGGCTTGGTTATAAGACACCAAACCCAAGCTGGAGCTCCTGTGCCGAGGCACCAGGCTCTGAGCCTGAAGGCTGGCCCGGCGACCTGCTGAGTTCTTGGTCACCAGAGTCACGCGAGAGTTCTCAAAGAGTCTGAGATGGCTGTCCACCCTGTCGGGGTTGATGGAGCGAAGCTCCTTGGCGCGCTGCTGGCGAATGATCTCTGGGACCGCATAGCGCCGTTTTCCCACACCTGGAGGACTGTCAGGACACACCTGAAACAAAACCAGCAGTGTCTGATTGGTACTAATATCAGCAGCATTGCAGCAACAATACTGGTGACTCTGGATGTCAATCATGCCTTTGTTTTCGGTATTGCAGACAGTTAATCTCACACGAATAACCTTCTTAGCGGATAAGGCTGGTGTTAATCATTTCCTTTAATTATTATGAACTAATCCTAAGGGAAATCACAGAATTGGCTGATATAATAAATGATAAATTAGTGCCACATTTTAAGTGTTATTACCATAATATGATCATTAACGTATAAGCACGAGTTTTATACTATACGGTGACAAAATAACTTTACCATTTGACTTTATGAATTCAAAAGCCAAGTCTGTGGAAGATTGTTTCCATATTGTTCAAAAACATTTGGCTTCATCTGAAGATAAGAATAAAAGTTTTGGTATCTCAAAGTTTGCCGAGTACAAGCACACAGAGAGCAACCTTACCACAGAGTGTTTATACTCATTCAATACCTCAGCTGAGGTTGTGATTGAGAAATACTTGCTGTGAGGAAGGCTGAAGAGGATTAATAAATCAATCAATAAATAGAATAAATAAATTCTAGAGCTTAGTCACTCACTGTGCGGCATGCCACAGCGATGAAAGGGCTCCTAATGCCAGTCGTAATAGAAACCATGTGGTCGATGGCGCCTTCGTCCTCCGGGTTGGTGACATTTGCGATGTTGAAGATGTTGCGCATGGTGTCCGACAAGCGTTTCAAACAGCCGCGCGGCTCCTGGGCTTTGGCCACCAGTGATGCCAGCGGGCGCCACTCTAGACTGGGAGAGCAATACTGATGTCAGTTCATGCACCGAGAGACGAAAACTCTCCGAGACCAGCAAAACTTGCTTGAAAAGGCATTTGTGTTATGTTTTTTGTGTTGAATGTGTAATATTGTATGTTCTGTTCTTTTTAATGAGTCAGTGGTAACTTGCACTGACCTTTCTCAAGCAAGGCTTGTCTAGAAACACTAATGATGGCTACATAATCTGAAGCAGAGTCACAATTATTTATTTGCTACATAGCCTGCTATCAGGGCGAGATGATGTAAACAGAAAGCTCAGAAAGCTGCTTTTGTGGAGAGGATGCAAAGAAAAGGAGGACAGCAGGTACCTCATAATTGCACACAGTTTTTTCATAACTCCATGTAAAGATAACAAGTGAGCAGGGCAGTAAATTCAACAAAGGGTCAGCAATTTTTTCTTCTCTTGGAAATCAGTTTAGAAAATGCCGTCATAAACGAGGACTTGCTCATCTCAGACAGCTAGCTGTGAATTGTACCTGTATGTATCACAGTACTGATGTGGACAAGGCCGTTCCATTAAGCGCGCCATCAGCCATGCAGTTTCATAACGGCCTGTAAACAAGGCCCACTCCCTGGCAGTCAGTTGGCGGCCAGAGTCTTTCGCATTCAGGGCAGCTCCTGATGGACACAAAGAAGACAGGAAAAAGTTTAATTTGTGGATACACAAGCATATAAGCTCAAAGATAACAAGGTGGGGACAGAGTGAGTTTGTGGCTAAAAGCTGTCTCGCTATGCTCACTGCAACTCGTGTACTCAGCACTCTCACAGGGTCAGTTAGTAGATTTGTGTAAATGCGTAAGAAGTCCATTATTTGGAGAAAAAAAAATACGTTGAAATTAAATCCATCCTGACATTTAAACCTCCTGCTGTTATGCTTTGGCATCAAACCTCAACATAAATCCTAGTTATGACTAAAAAAAATAAATAAATTACTGTCTACGTATTCAAATTATCCATCTGTCCACCAAATTTCTGAAAATAACATTTTCTGCAGTTATAATCTAACCCATTCCAAGTATTGCACTGCTACAGAGTTTCGTGCATTTAATTTAATTACACGCATTTCCTTACCTGCCAACATGAGCGAGCGCACGCACTCCACCCTGCCCTGCATGGCGGCTTTCATTAGGGCGGTGAAGCCGTGACAGTTTCTTCTCTCTATATCCAACCCAGAGTAGTAGTTCAGCAGATAGTTGGTGATTGTTATGTGGCCTAGAGTAACAGAGAGACGGAAAATAGTTACTGTTGGTCGGACAGAGGTGCTAAATACTGCAGATCCTGCAATGGCCACTCGAGGCTGGCTATAAAACCGAGGCAATTCCTAAAGACTTCTGCATTAAAATGTCTTTACAGCAGATACAGAATTACAACCTGGTCTCTAGCTAGGCATTTCAGTCTGCAAGTAAAAGGTTACTGGCTCGATTCAGCCAGAGACACAGCTCCCTTTTGCATTGATGTAAAACTGCCAAATGTGCACACATGCAGAGTTACCCCCTTGTAGCAAGGGAGCAGTGGAAAGTAGCTTCTAAAGTTCTGATTGACAGCCATGTTTTGACAGCCAGCTCAGCTGATCAGAGTCACTAGTATCAACTTGTATTTAGAGGTTGTTGATATAATTCCCTAACAAATAACACAACTTGCTGAGCAGTTCATTATAGTAACAGACCATCCAATATATATGTTCTTAACTTTTTGTAAGTGAAATTCAAGTATTAATATGTATGTTACTAGTGATGCAGGTATCTGCATCTGGTACAGTCTAAGTAGGTCGGTAGCCTTCAGTATCAAAAGAGCCATTTTAGCTCCTCCTACCCAGCAATGGGAGGAAAAGAGCAGGAAACGAAGGTGACGGGGACAGGTGGGCAGATTACAGATGTAACTGGAAGAGGATAAATTAATACATATTGTATATGTATTAATAGGGTTATGGTTAACCCTAATTCTAACCCGTGGCTTGCGAGCTGAGCCGCAGTTTGCTGACCTCTTGCCTCGGTGCAGGGATGCCTCTTTCCTACCTAGATGGCTAGCATTAGCTAAAACTAATGTGCTGAAAACTCTACGACTTCTCATGAGAATATGGCTACTCATGGCACCAAGAAATTAGGATAGGAGTTGACAAAAATGCCAAACTTTAGAGGCTTCAGAATCATAGTTTAAAAACCACTGGGTGTCATGGTGGCTACATCCATCTTCTATTTACAGTCTCTACTTAAAGTAAATGAGTAAAATGAGCAGTCCTGCTACAACACTATAAGAAAATGCCTTGAAAATCAGTTTCCCATCATGCATTCACACTTGCTAACAATATTTTGGATGGAAAACATTGATATCATACGACTGGCCAAACAACATAGTCAGTGCATAGAGCCAGTTCAAACTTGTGTTTTTCTGGTGCTCATATGTGCGTTCATCTGTATCAGCATATTGTGTGTGTGTGTGTGTGTGTGTGTGTGTGTATACAGTATTTGTTTCTGTACATGTAAGAGTCTAGCAAGACTGTGAATCAGCCTGTCAGTGTGTGTGTTTGACTACTATGAGCTGTGATTATAAATTCCCAGTTTGTGCATGGCTGTGTGTTACCTGCTTGCGCAGCAGTGATCAGAGCCGTGTTTCCCTCGCTGTCCTGCCAGTTGACATCTAGGTACGGACACTGAGACAGCGCTATGACGACATCCACGTAACCTTGGTAGCACGCAACCAGTAGCCCTATCTGAGACGAAAAAGTGACAGGGCAGGAAAAAGCGATAGAACAGTTGAAAGAAAAAGAGAAGGGAGAGAGATATATAAGGTTAGAATCAGCAAAATCGCTAAGGTGAAAGAAAAAGAAGGTGAAGCAAAACTGCAATAAAGTGCTGACATATACGAAGCAGTGTGCAGAAAAATGCCATCAAGGCAGCGCCGGTAAAAATCCACAAGACCAGTGAACCTGTGTGCAGCTCCCAAAACTAATATCTGTGATTAAACATGACATCTGTTGTGTTTTCGCTGAGAAACCTTAAACTCAAAACAGCTATCTTCCTGTCTGATGTTGTTGGTGTACTTTTTCGTGGATGTGTTTTTCTGCCAGAATAGGTGCCCTTTTATATGTGTGTGGACAAATGTGTAAAGGTTAGTCTGTGGGTGAAACTCTATGAGGCCTGATGAGTGTTTGACACTGGAAAACTCCTGCAAAAGTTGTGTACTTTCTGGAAGGTGCACACTTCCTTAGCCAAGACAAACAAGTTGACTGAGCGAGCAGAATTCAGGAACTCAGCGTTCTCAGGTGATGTATCTTCACAGATATACAGGCAATATTATATATGTAGCCAGATAGACAGACAGATAGATGCTGAATATAAAATAATAAATAAATCTAATAATATTATATACAACATATATGACACTTCATTAGTTACATTTATTCAACTTCTCGTAAATACAAATATCTAATCAGGCAATCACAGGGCAGCAACTCAGCACATTTAGGCATGCGAATATGGTGAAGTCGACATTCTGAAGTTCAAACCAAGCATCAGAATAGGGAAGAAAGGTGACTTAAGAGGCTTTGAACATGGCATGGTTGTTGGAGCCAGATGGGCTGGTCTGAGTGTTTCAGAAACTGCTGATAAACTGGGATTTTCCTGCACAACCACCTTCAGGGCTTACAAAGAATGATCCAAAAAAAGAAAATATCTAATGAGAGCCAGTTCTCTGGGCCAAAATGCCTTGTTGACGCCAGAGGTCAGAGGAAAATGACCAGACTTCTTCTTATAAGCCAGCTTACAAATATAATTATAAGAATGCAACAGTAACACAAATAAACACATCTCAGAACGCACAACAGATGAAACCTTGAAGCAGCACAAGACCACACTGGGTGCCACAGCTGTCAGCTAACAACAAGTTTGTTGAGTACGAAGAAGAAAAAAACAAGACAATTGTGCACAACTAGAAATCAGTGTAGCCTGATTATACGCAATCCAGATGAGCAAGTAGAAGAAACAAAGGGGGCATTCTCTGAATTCTGAATTTGGAGCTGACAGGCAAACAACATGTTCATTACTTAACAAGCTACCAGACCCTACCCAGACTTTAAATCTAAATAAACTATCTAAATATGCTGTATTAAAGCCAGGAGTGCTGAACAGAACAAGTCAGACCTACTCAGTATGAAATCTTAAATATAAAAACAAATGAAGATCGGTACGGATAAGGCCCGAAGATTTATATAAACCTCTCAAATTTATGCATATTCATAGGCTGGTAATTATAGTCAAAACAGAAAAACCTCAAGAAAAATCACAGTGTTAGCGTTTCGTTTTTTAAGTCGCAGAGTGTTTCAATTATCTCTGATTTAATAGGCTTCAACCGTATGTCTTTGTACCCAATAAATATAATGTTTTGATAAATCATTTAATTATAGCTTTTTGTCACAGTGCGGGTAGGATTGCTTAAACATCAGCTTTATTTGTGTTAATCAGACACATCACACTGAACACTGAGATTCCTATTAAAATATAGGAGACAAGCTTTTGGTTGAGGTTGAAGAGAGGTTCAATTATCCCTCAGATTTTACAGGACATGGACCTTAGCCGTATTAAACACTGAACTGTGAACTAAAACAAGTCAGTTGGAGACACAGTCGCACTAATTTTGTCACATCTGAGAAAAACAGCTGACAAAGGTCCTGCAGAGTAACTACTGGACTGTCTCAGAGAAGTTCACTTACACTGGCACAGCTTCAAATAGTTCCCTCTGCTTAGACACTCTCACGTAGACCTTGTCTGTGTCTCTCACGCTTTCTCACATACGCAAACACACATTCTTGGCAGCCCTCCGGCTGTGATGTGATGTACTTTAGCAGCACGCACTGCAGCATGTCTCAAGCAATCTAAATCGTCTGACTTTGTTTTTGTTTTCCTTGCGAACCTTTGTCACACACAGGTATAAACACATACAAGCTTCTTTATTTATCCCAACCACCCGACGTACTTGTTACGTTCCTGTCATACACACTACTGCAATCAGTGATTTAATGCATGTTAATGGTAGCTGCTGACATTGATGGAGCGCAGCAACGTACAGATATATAGGCTGTATACCAGTATCAGACCAACCTTCCCCTCCTCGATTGTCATAAATGGGCAAATAATGACAGGAAACGGGAAAATCTCCATCATGAGGAAAAAAAAATGAATGTGATCAAAAGCACAGGCTTGCATCATAATAATCAATAATTTAATCAATCTCTTCCAGTGACGGACGAGAATTAACGAGAATTCTCAGGGGGATTGGGTATTTTGTCTTTAGGGCAAATGAAGTTGCGGACCGGTTGCTGATGGACATCAACACGTGTCCTCACTGTCCCCTGTGACATCACTCATTCTCATACTGACCTTTTCTTTTCAAGTAAAGTAATTGCATTGAAAATGTCTTAACTAATGCCAAATGTTACTATTTACTGTTATGTTCTTCTGTGCACAGTCGAAACTGAAAAATGTTCCAAAGTAGGTTTAGTAGAAAGCACTTAAAAGTCATCCATCACTTCATAGCATTAACGTGTTGGAGCATGAATGGTGTCAGGTTTATGTTCCATTCGGAAAATAGAAGCTAGCTAAAAACATCTTTCAAAAATATCATCAGCTGCTGAAATTATTAGGTCAAACAGGGTGCTCTTATATAATAAAACATAAATAAATGAATTTTCAGCAGAGTCCATGTTGATCAAATGCGTGCACAGGTCTTAACAAGATTAGGCTGAAGAATTCTAGCATCACTCGATTTAAAACTTGCATCTTGCAATCAAGATTATAATGTGTATTCTGATGAGCAGGCACGCATACACACATACACTGGACTGCCTGGACTTAGATGACCATACACACACACACACACTAACACACTAAGTAATCTGAGGAATATCCAGTGCTAGGAATAGAAAGGCTTAGCCTTATCAGTCAGAAAGACACGGAGAGAGGGGGGGGGGGGGGGGGGGGGGGGGAGTAACATAACCATGTATCTGCAGTTAGTATGGCAACACTCCAAAGACTGGTTCCAAAGAAGATGACACAATACGATGCAATACCCAGTGTAACCTTTAAAATTCCTTGATACACAATAAATATGTTTGCAGTAGTACCACGTTATCTTCACCGTGGATACGTTTTTTGATTTATGCTGGTCCTAAAAGAAAAGAGAAACTGCATCTTTGTAAGCAGACTGCAGCCAGTTATTCATTTTAGTGTTGCAGAGTTTGTATGTAGTGAAAAATTGTTGATAATCCAAAGAACGGCCGCTGTGTCCTGTGATGTCGATCACTCTGCAGTGGTGGAAAAGTTGGCGCTCAAATAAAAGCCTTACTTAATACATATCAATATAAATAGGAAAGCACGTTTCCAATTAGAAACTTGCTAAAAAACAGCTCTCTTTCCGGCTGTATTGCTCTTTACCCTGGAGTGACTTAAAGGTGGATGTCCAAACACATGCCGTCTTCTTCAGTGAACTATTCTGACTACTTTCTGCACTTACAGAAGCCTAACTGTAGCAGACAGCATGCATCTCTGCAGCCTGTGCAAACCACGTGTGAATAAATCAAAATGAAAACATTCAGTTCATTTTTAATTTTACAGGACACCTCAGTACACATGAGCCACATGCTAAAGACCACCCTCATTCACATCCGTCAGACACACCACGGACACAGACATACCAGGCCATGTTTCTGTCAATATCGCCCCTGTTAAATGTCTTTCTGTCTGCAGCTGAGCGTTCACACGGCTGTATCAAATCAGATGTGTATGACTGTCGCTTTGATTTTTCCACTCATCAGTATTTGCTAGCAGCGTCAAGCTCGCTACCATCTGCAGTGCCACATTTCTGTCTCTATCTGACTATGCTTCATTTAGTCTATCTGCCTGCCGGCCTGTTGGTCGATACGTGTGTTGGTCAGCTGTTCTTTCTGTTGGGCGACTTTGCTGGCTCTCTCAGCAGATGAAACATACCGTATCTGTCCTGGTTTGTCAACTGACCCCAATCTATTTGGAAATTTGGAATTATTATATTTGATCTGTGTATAAATCAGGTTGATAGGATTCTGTGCGTGTTTACTGAGTGCACATATGAGCATGACAAATTATCCAATTGATTGCAAGGGGAACACACAGTGTAGTAAACAGGGTCAGATGGGCTTTGAGGACAGAGCTAATACCTGAACACTAGAATAATTACCACTGATGTTTACCATAACCATATTATTCTTTTACTTTTAACATGAGAATGCCGATAATTTGTTGACATTTAATCCATCACGTCAGCCACAAAGTCGCAATGAGAGCATGGAGATTTTGATATAGTGTGCTGCAATCATATCACTGGAAAATTGGATACACATTAAACACACATACTTGTCATTATGTTTATTCCTAAATTCAGAATGCAGACATTTAATTAAGTTTCAATATGTGCACTTGGCAGCAGAAAATACAGTTTTATTGCTTTTCAAAGCCTGTGTTGACACCAAATGTGAGTTTTCACAAGAACTAAGAAGGCCTCCTAAACATACTGGGAAATGAAAAACGGGTATCAAAAGTTCATTGTTTTATGACAGCAGTGGTTCTGAAGAAAAATATCCTTTAGAGGATAGGCTTTCTCATAACCTTCACAAGTTATTCTCATAATACCACAAAACATTTGACTAAAAGTGGAGGCTTCAAGTGTTCAGTGAATCAATGTTGTCAAATTCCCCTTGAATTCCTGAGGGGCCATATGAAACTTTTGTTCTCTTTCTCTTTTAACTACACACTGGTTTTTAATCGTTTTACTGGAAAACATCCATGCTGCAGAAGTACCTGTTTGCACAACACAGAATCTCTCACAGTTTCTGGGCTGCAAGTCTGCAGCAGACTTACTACTCAGTGGTCCCCAACTTTTTTTGCACCACGGACCAGCTTAATGTCCGACAATATTTTACCCATAACAAATTTCCCACGTGTGGGACTAATAAAGGTTATCTTAATCTTATTTTCACAGACGGCCCTTTAAGGTGTCGTGGATAAATACAACAAAATAAAATGATACAACCAAGACTATAATAAACGCGAATTCATTGTGTAATTGTGTAACTTTATTAGCAGCGTCCTCCTGAAATGCGGCAACAACATTGAGAGTAACATCCTCCTCTCTGCCCCTTCTCTGGTCGCTATGGTAACGAGCAAATATTTATTTCAAAATAAGACACACAACTACAACACAGGAAAAGACCCAAAGAAACTGAGTTAATGATAAAACCCCCAAAAACCATAAATTTCACACCCGAGCCTCAACTCTCAAGGCCCAGTACCAAACGACACACGGACCGGTCCGGGGGTTGGGACTGCTGCTCTAGCTTTCCTTTTGGAGGGGACCAGAGGAAATGACCTGAAATAGTGACTAAACTAGGCAACATACACTCATACATGCGTCTACAGAGCTTATCAAGTTTTTAAAAAATAGTCTTCAGGTTATTACTAAAACCTGGTCTTTTCATATTGGCCTGATGTGTCTGTGCATCAGTGATTCTAAGCTCTCTGTACTTAAACTACTTCTGGATGCCAGATAACTATAATCTACCATCTTTTTAACTTATTTGGACATTAACTTTACCACAGTCCTTTTGATGGTCTAGATTAAGAATCTTTCGATTATAAATTTCCTTTTAAACTGATGATTAGTGACAGAGGAAGTGGTGTGTATGTTGTGCTCACACCAGGCCAGGGATGTAACAACCGTCTTTGTTTTACATGCCACTTGATGAAGCTATATTAAGACGCTGACATCTGTGTCAGGATGTGTTTCCAGTAGATGTGTTACCTAACCTGTATTGTGTCTCTGAGTATGTGCATATCCCCAAGGTCACAGGGTACGACAAAGCTAATGGTACATGCACAACCACACATCCTAGTCATCTGGAAGTCTCTTTTCCTACATCTCCCACTGCTGCTACACTCAAACACACACTAACCGCGAGCATGTGTCTTCCGTTTCAAAGTGCCTTGAGGACCTTTGACCTTTTCCCTGTTATATACTTTATAACATACACATATGTTCATGTCACAAGGATTCCTTTCCATGTTCTCATGACTGAATGCACTATGTAAATGCAGAGAAATAAGGAGGGGTAGGAGATGGTGAGAGACAGATGTTTAGAGAAGAGGGAGGTGAAATGTAAGAAGTGACAGATGGGATCGGCCTCTAGGTCAAAGAAGCAGATTTGTGATATAAGACCACAAAAGTGCTCCTTCTCTGAATCTACAGTGCTGTGAAACTTCATCCTCCCAGCTTAAACTAGCTGCAAACAGCAGAAAACTATGCTTATATATTTGGCTTTTTTCCTTGTATAAAGATCTAGGCATGTGTGCTGCTTGGCACTGGGCTAAAGCGATTCTCCAACTTTCACTAAGTAAAGCCACAAAGACAATGGTGACTGACATGTGCTGCCTTACCCCACGCTGAAGGCCAGCTCAATTACAATTATTGAAATGTCCTGATGAATAAATACAAGTATAGCGTGCCATCACTGTGGATTTATGTCTTTGCCCTGGGCTGCAGCTGTTTGGCAGGACTGAAGCGATACAGATTGATTCCACTGCAAATAGATGAAAACTAACATTCATTTTAGTTTATTAGGATCATTGATCAAAACCACTGAAGAGGACAATCTGGTTCACATAATTAACTGACATATAATTTGGTTTATGCTAGCGCTTAATTCTATAAGACATATTTGAAATGCAGCCAGCTGTAACGGAAATGGATCCAATCCTATTGTGAACTTTATGGTTTTAAAATGCATCCTGGTTCAGACTCTCATCTCACTGATATATATAATACGTTTACTCACAGACTCATACAAAATGAATCCACATAAAATGTAAGTTAATATATTTGAAGTAATAGTCGTTCACTGTCATGTGAAAAAGAAAGTGCACCCTCCTTCAGGACACAATAAAAAAAATCATCTGGTCCTTAGCAGGTCGTAAAGTCAGGTAAATATAACCTCCATAGCACATCAAAATATGATATATCACACTGTGTCAGGCAAAATACAAAAGCAGTTCATGAAAAACTAAGTGCATCCTTACATCTGTTATGTGAATTCAGAGCATAAGTCGACACTCGGTCCTGCTTATCAAATCCACTTGATTAACTGATCATTAGCACGTGTAGCAGAGCTACAGGCCTCAATTAGCATGTTAAATGGCAATGCAATTAGGAAAAGACTGAACAATTACAACTTGTTTGGAAAGGTTGCCAGTAGAAAGCCCCTTTATACTCTAAAAAGAAATGACGGCACAGCTTAGGTTTAGGACTTATTTAAGACTTCGGACAGATAAGACCAAAGTGGAGATGTCTGACCATAATGAAAAGTGCTACATTTGAGGACCAAACATAGTTTGTCAACCACGCAGGGGGAGGTGTGATAATTTGGGTTTGTTTTGCAGCCACAGGTCCTCGACATCTAGCAGTCAGTGAATCATTGAACTCTGTACACCAAAGTTCTCTGGAGTCAAATCTGAGGCCGACTGTCCGACAGCTAAAGCTTGGCGGAAAATGGGTCATGCAACAGGGCAACGATCCCAAGCACAGCAGCAAATCTGAGACAGAACAGCTGAAAAGAAAAGAATCAAGGTGTTGCAATGGCCCAGCTGAAGTCCAGACCTCAACCTGATTAAAATACAGAGACACTAGTGTAACTTATAAAAGCTGCACACAAATGAATGCCTGCAAACCTCAATGAGCCAAAGCAATGTTGTAAAGAAGAGTGGAGCAAAACTCCTTTACAGCGATTTGAGAGACTTATAAGGTCACACAGAAAAACAATTTCTTCAAGCCATAGCTGGAAATTTGATATTACCAGTTATTCTTAGGCTGTACTTAGCCAAAATGCAGAAGCAAAGTGTGAAAAACTAAGTTTTTAATAAATAAATGTAGACAATCTATAACATGTTCATCTGACGCTATATTTGCTTAATGCCTGCTAAAGACCAGATGATTTTTGTTATGAAGCCCTGATACATAAAACCTTAGAAGCACTTTCTGTTTCACAGGCCTGTACACATAAATACGCCTGCATGACCACACGCGCAGAAAGGAGTGGTGTGTTTCCTCAAAAATCACAAGAGCCTTCAG
Organism: Pelmatolapia mariae; assembly: GCF_036321145.2. Classification (NCBI taxonomy): domain Eukaryota; kingdom Metazoa; phylum Chordata; class Actinopteri; order Cichliformes; family Cichlidae; genus Pelmatolapia; species Pelmatolapia mariae. Next base: position 23,930,832 of record NC_086235.1, on the reverse strand, counting down.
TGTTTTTTAAAGCGCTTGAGCATTCTAGCTCCTCATAAACTGAGATCTGTCATCACACACACACGCACACACACAGAAACTCACACATAGAGGCCTTTCAGAAAGGCCTATCAGATAAAGGTGTGAGCTCATTATGAAAATAAACAAAGCAGAGGAAAAGTGCAAAAACAGCCGTCAGAAGTAAACTGCATGTAGGCCTAAGTCACAGAACTACAGAGACACTAGTGTAAGCTACACTGATTTCCATATGACATGCATTACAAGTTAGAGGTCAAACTTTCCCAAACATTGAAAATAGGTGAGTAAGCCAGAAAGCTCGGATTTAATTATTTCAGTCTGAGACTCTTTGACTGCACTTGTTGCACAAAGAATGGACCTAAGATACTATTAGATATAACTGGGAACTTCAAACATAAACCTTGTGAAACTGTTTCGAGATGCACGTTTTCATACAACAACTCTTGGTGTCACTGTGGAGGTGGTCAAAAGCCACGTGTGTGAAGTTACTCGGAGTTTCTGTTGTGTGCTTCATACCCTGTTATTCCTGTCAGTCTCCTTGACCTCCTCCTCCTTCACACCATGCCGGATCATTATCCGGACTATGGCCGCGTTGTTGGTGCAGCACGCCTGGAAAAAAGACAGCGGCTCCGGGCTGTCCGGAGACGGGGAGCGCTCCGAGTCCGCGAACACATCATCCGGTGGATAGAAGGAGTCGTCCGACGCGATGCTCCGACAATCATCCAGGTCCTCAAAGTCAACTTCTTCGAACTCGTCATGGTCGTCCTCGCTTCCATCCTCAGTGTCCTCCTCACACGAGCCCAGGGAGTCCTCGTCCACATAGTGGGACAGAGGCTCCTCAATTATGGTCGGGTGAACTTGGCGGATGTCTCCCCCGACTTTTTGCTGCTGCTGCTGCTGCTGGAGTTGGAGCTGTCTGACTCGGACCGACGAGGCGCCTCCTCCATCCCTGTCGTCCGTGATCAGCACCATCTAACCCCCGAGCCTAGGGCACCGTCCGCGGGGTGGAGCGCAGCTTGGCACAGGGCGCGCGAGCATCCAGACTGGCTGTCTCTCCACGACAACAACTAAACTTACGCGCGGGGAAAGTCCGTGAAATCGCCTTCGAGAGCCCAAATCACACAAAACACTTGATTCGTTACCTCATTCTAATTAAAAAATTACCCCACTTCTCAGTTTGGAGAGTTGTGAGCCATAAAAAAAGTCCTGCGAAGTAAGCAAGTACGGAGTGCGTCCTCAAAACGAAACCACGTTGTGTTTTCGTTATGAGTTATCCGGTTCGAGGGTACCCGGAGACAGATACAATTTGGGTACTTTCAAAAAGTGTTGCTACAGCGAAAAAAAAGGAAAAAACGGACTACAAGTGCAGCACACAGGGACGTCCCACTTAGGGCGGAGAGAGGCAGCAGCATGTTAACCTACAGTCGCCTAATCCGATTAGAGGTGACTGGGACCTCTCTCTCTCACTGTGTGTGTGTGTGTGTGTGTGTGTGTGTGTGTGTGTGTGTGTGTGTGTGTGTGTGTGTGTGTGTGTGTGTGTGTGTGTTGGATTATACTGCTGGTTGTAGCTCTATAGGAAACAATATTCCTAGAATAGTATAATAATATGGATAATATAGGGATTTTTGACTATGTTTGGGAATTAGCATAGTTAGTATTCAATGGGACGCCCTTTATGCATTTTTCCTGGACTTTTAAGTGCAATACTAAAAATATTGAAGTAAATATGAGATTGTATCTGGCATGAATCTAGTTAATCCAGCAAACACTGAAGAAGCCCCTGATGTTACGCAGACTGCATTTAAAAGAAGGGCTACAATTCTAATGATCATATTTTCTACAAGTCAAAGATAATGTCTTTCTTTCTTTTCTTTTCTTTTTTGAAATCTTCAGCCACCTCTCTCTCTCTCTCTCTCTCTCTCTCTCTCTCTCTCTCTCTCTCTCTCTCTCTCTCTCTCTCTATATATATATATATATATATATATATATATATATATATATGTCACTCTTTCTTATTTCCATGAGCCAGTCCAGATAATAGAGACTTAGATTGGCCTTCATTACTCGGTACTAAACTACGGGCTTGTGTCTGCGCTTTTGAGTAACCGCTTTCATCTCATGGAAACTTCACACTAATTTGGAAGGAAAATACATATCGTTCAGCTTTGGGCAAAGCAAAACGACTGACTGTGTGGGCTCAACACAGAAACCTTTTATGTAAAAATAACCAAAACCTTACCAAAAAAATCACTTAGTGTAACACTAATCCCATCTATCATTACATATGTGGTGTCACCATTGTGGTTGGGTAAAAATATTTAAAAGTTCTGAAAACCTCACATAGATGATGTTGCAGAAGCAATATCAGCTTACACTGTCTGCGCTAGTTCTCTACATTTGACCTCTGCTTGATTCTGATGACTGTTTCCTTCGACTTTGCACTTAAAGGCAGGATTTCTGGGAATTTTGTCTTAAACTCAAATTCTAAGATATTCTCTCTAGTGTAGTATCCTTTTTTCTCTCAGTAACAATAACATCAATTTGCTGACATCATCTGCTTTGGAAAAGAATCAAGTGCATAACAGTCCCAGTGTGTCCCTATTATTATTATACCTTCATCTACGCCCAGCTGAGAGCTCTGTTCTCCCATGGCTCATCCATCTCTGTCGTATCACTCTGCTGCTGTGTGGGTATCAGTCACTGTTAGCACTTTCAGAGATATATATCTGTGAAATTTCACTTTCTGCTCAGGCAGCAGATGACTCAAACACACCAGAGCAATAGATCACAGACTCGAATGCCTCACCTCCAGCTTTGAGTTAGTTTAAAGATCTGTGGTGAAGCTGCAGCCTTTTTTATTTCCCCTTTTTATTTGATGTCATTTCACAGAGTCACCAGCTAATTTTCATAGATTTCAAACCAAGTCAGCTCACAATTGTGGAAACTTATTGGGAGAGGCCTAAAAGTGACATTGCAACATTATAATTACTAAAACTTGCTATATTGAGAGAAAGGGGGAAAAAATCAGGTACAATTTCCCTGAAACATATGTAAAAAGAACAAGAAAAATTCCATTACCTGCTGGACAAAAACAAACCCCACTGGTTTTTGGCTCAAAACAGTCAGTGCATGGTGGGAATCTGACTATCTGAGCACAGTGACTGACTAGACCAAAACACACATAAAACACAGAGCAGAGCATTCTACCAGTGAGAAGGTCAGAAGTTTAATCCTCGGCTCTTCAAGGCAAGATACTGAACCCTGCGCTTTCCCTGATGCGTCCATTGGAGTGCAAGTTATGTTAAAAGTGCTTCAGAAGAAATCCAATATATATGTACCAGTTTGTTTATATAAGTATCAGTTCATAGAGACTGGCCAACTAAAACAAAACTGGGTCTCTAAAGATGACAGGTTAGGAAAGAGCCACACTCTGTGCAACAAAGCAGCACCTATGAAGACATTAGAACAAATGTAAGCTTCCATCCATCCATGTCGTGGAGGCAGCAACCTAAGCAAACAAGCCCAGACCTTCCGCCCTCCAGGTACCTCTACCAGCTTATGCAGTCAGCCAAGAGATGTCATCTCTCCAGTGTGTCCTGGATCTGCACCACGGCCTCCTTCAAACTTCAAGACTAAAGTGCAACATCTCCTTGGGAAACAAAAGTGTGATTGCTATAAGATCAGCAACATTTGTTTATGCATGACAAGAGACAACCAGTGCAACGCATGACAACACTGATACAACTGTGCTGTCATTGCTATTCTGCAGTTCTATTGTATTGTTATTAATTGTTTCTTTGTTAATCTGAAACACATATCACTTCTACATGCGGTCAGCCTATTACACACGCACAAATGCACACAAAGTGGACGGTCCTAGCTATCAATTTAGCAGATTTTTATCCCTATATAGTATTTTAAATTGAACTGAATACAGAATAAAGGACGTGATGTAAAACCGGGGGGGGGGGGGAGCAGATAGTAGGAACAGACTCTTTTACTTCTCCTTTCACCTGTTTCTCCTACAATATTCCCAAATATCTAGTCTACTCTCATTTATAAAAAAAGGGTGTGAACAAAATATTAGAACTACCTCTTATTGTAATGCAACACAATTCAGCAAAACGAGAAACTAACTATAAAGGGAAGTCCAGACACAGCTGAAATAACCACAGCTGAACAGTTATAACTGTCACAAAGGAGGATTTATCACAGGCCTGTGGTGTCGGACCACAATCCTTTTAGCTAAGCAGAGCAAACCAACAGGCAATTGAGTGTTAATACTTCAAGTTGGATTCTGTTCCAGTCTTACATTTTGATCCATCCCTCAGCTGTAGTAGTGCTATTCAGTGCAATGTTCAGTGGAATAAAGCTCCCGTGAAAGCAACAATTTTCCTTTAGTAAAAAAGAAATTGGCTAGTATTGCTTGGCACTAAACTGGTCTTTCAGGGGATTAAACTCAATAACTAGAGCCCATTAAAGTGCAGGGATTCATAGATGGCATGATATTACAAGTTCTTATGCGAAACAGTTTGCCTTATATTATTATTGTTGTTGTTGTTGTTATCATTATTCAACTTTATTTCCTGTGTTTGTTTTCTATCATGATATATAAATGATGGTTAGACAACTGTATTATAAAATCAAATAACCTGCTATAATATGCAAATCCCCACAGTGGCACTCTTCTCATTCTTCTCATTCAAAATGGAAGGGTACATTAACAAGGGTGATAATTTAGGATAAGAACTCTTTATCTCTTTCAAAGGGACATTTTATCGTCAAGGCCTGGGACAGAAACACAGCTGTTGGGAAATTTATGTTTCAGTTAAGGACACTTTACATTTGCAGACATACACTCTGTATATGTCCTACAGCATCCCACGGTGCAGAATTCTGCCTGATAACTGAGAACAGCCTCGTTGCAAATCAGACTTTGTTCACTATTGCAGGGAATGGAAAGTTGACAAAGCGACTGAACTTATTAAATCACCATGAAAATATGTATGTTGAACCACCAGTAAGGTGGCAAGTGTAATTTAAGCAACTTTTATTAAATACAGCACAGAATTAAGTATGAATCAGGTCAATGCCTCATCACTGCTTGTAGTCATATTTATATCACATCGTGTTTATTGCACATCACATGCTTCACATGCACAGCTTTGGCTCAACCTTGGCTCAGAAGACAAACCATATTTTCTCTAACAGATCAGCTGACCTAAGGACTTCTGATAATGTGTGGATTTCATGAAAGTGTGAGTGTCTTACTGGGTCCTCGATCCACTGAATACATTTGGGTCCATACGTTTTTGGATGATGACACAATGTTTGTCGTTTTGTATGCGTACACCTCCTCAACCAATTTCTAAATCAAAAAATCAAGATGTGATTGAAGTGATGACTTTCAGCTCAAATTCATGAAGCCATTTTTTAAGCACAGTCCTCATTTTCAGAGGCTCATAAGCAATTGAACAGTTCACTGACAAGTAGTTTTGTGGCCTGGTGAGATGCTGATGCAAGTGGGGGTGGCCATCATTAGGCTGTAAAACCCAAATAAACATATCAGAGAGAGATAGCAAAATCTTTAGTGGCCTGAAAGACCACAGAAAACAATTAAAGTGGACGGACTCTGAATGACTTTGTTGGTTTCTTTCACATCTAGTCGAGAACACAGTTGAGGAGGTAAGACTATCACTTACCTCCTCAACTGTCAAAGTCTACAGTCAAAAGATGCTTTCATGAGTGGAAATAGTTGTGGTTTGCAGAGCCGGCTTTTTACTTACTGAAGGCAGTGTGATCCACAAGCAGGCAGTTGCTGACAGAGCATCTCAAGCAAGGAAACACAGCATTTGGTTGTATCTGTGGGATCTAGACTTCAAGCAGACAAACAGTCACTTTTGAGCCTCTGATAATGGGGAGCTGTGTATAAAAATAGCTGTAATTCCAAAATAAAACCAAAATGTCCTCACGGCGTGTGTTTGAAATATGACTTAACCTATAAGCAGAGTAATATTACTTTAAAAAAAGCATTACCATGGAATATTCTTCATGTAAAAAGGCATTTTCCGATAAGACGCATGTGAAAACTCCTCTTTCCGGGAAAGAAAGATGAGTTTTCTTGCATTTTTCTGCAAGAAAACAAAATGACCTTGCTGTTGCTTGTATGTTTAGACAGGCTCCTGTATGCTTTTCCTCTTTCAGTCATTCATTTTTTCCCCTGAAAACCTCAAGCAGCCAAAACACCCACGATGCTCCCCTCTTTGGCACATAGCAGGAGTCCCTCACAATGATCTACTATGAGCCCTGTATGTGCACAAGCACTGAACTGTTAGGTGCATGCATGTGTGTGTAATGAACTGAAAATGTGACTTAAATTAAGTGTTTATGTCAGGCTTTTGAAGGATTGTTTCTGTCTGAGAATAGCTTGGATTTTTTTTTTCTCTTTATAGCACAGACCCTAATGGGTGATTATTAATAGATTGATTAGAACCTCTTGATATTCTTGCCTAATAAGTTAATGAAGCCAGGGCAGAAAACACTACCAGCACTCAGAAGCTGAGGGCGACACTTAAATCCATGGTGAGAGAAAGCTTTTGTAGAATGTTAAGTAGGGGAAAAAAATTCAATAGTCTACAAGTGGTAATTAGCTAATTTTAATCAATCACTAGAGGCCCTTAATTAAGTGCTGTGTATTCATGTGTTTAAAAAAAACCTCCCAAATACAGGCTGTACCAATCAATGTTATTTATTGGTAGTATGATGTCAGACCAAAGACAAAATCAGGCTTGTAAATAGATTAATTTAAAAAAAATCTTTAAAAATCTTCTTTCAGTTTTAAGGATTCAAGTATACATCCTCCACTAGGCAACAACACATGAAGCATTACACTGGGTTATTATTTATTTAATAAAAAGTATGGCAAAAAACAGTGTGTGTAAAAACTACAAACAAGTGCAACCTTACATAATATTGGAATTAAGACAGTAAGTAGCAGCAAGGTGCTGTTAATCCAATGCACTTGATCAACTGATCATCATCAGCTGTTGGTACTAGTCTGTAGCATTTAAGTGTGTGTTAAGGAGGAAGACATGGAGGAAAGACATCAGCAAAGACCTTAGATTACCAATTCTTGATGGCCATCTGGGATTGGTTGTGGGGTGATCTCCAAATAATCTGGTCCATCATTCTGCAGTAAGAAAAATTATTCACAAGTGGAAAACAAGATAGATGTAATCTTTCCAGGAGCAGGCAACTCACCCCAGAGGACTCATTTCACCTGATAGGAGGCAACCTTTCTGCAAACAGTCCCAGTCTGACCCTGAACTGCAACCACTCTGAGATTATGCTGTCTAATTAATAAATGCAGACAGATTGCCAGCATGCTGCCATCAGTCTGAATGCGTCTTTGTCAATGACAACAACTCGAAGAGGTTGGTTATACTGTATCCCAAAAAACAGGAAGGTTATAATAGTTAAATGTGAATTTCTGTCTATGTAGACGGGAACAGATACGTGAACTGCATACGTATGCCAACAGATTGACTCTGTCTGACAATATTTGTGGCAGGTTTTAGTGACAGTGTTGGCATGCTTGGCAATCTAATTTTAGATTACCAAACACAGCATATGAGCACAAACACCTCATACTAACTGTAAAGCACAGGGGTGATGATTTGGAATTGTTTTGCAGCCTTGGACCTGGACACCTTCCAGTCATTGAGATGACCGTGAAGTCCTCTGTATACCAAAGTGTTCTAGAGTCAAACGTGAGGCTGTTGTCCAACAGCTAAAGCTTTGCCTAAATCGAGTCGTGCAACAGAACAATGAAACCAAACACACCAGCTAATCTACAACAGAATGGCTGAGAAAGAAAAGAATCAAGGTGTTGTCAAAGTCTGGACCTCAACCTGACTGAAACACTGTGGTGGGACCTTAATAGAGCTGTGCATAAATAAATGCAAGAAAACCACAATTAATTGAAGGAGTACAACAGCAAAATCCCTTCACAGTGATGTGAGAGACTGATAAAGTCACACAAAAAACTATCACTTCAGGCAGCTACAGAATCATACAGTTTACTTAGTTTTTCACACACATTGATTTTCATTAATCAAATAATGAAACTGTGTAATATTTCACGTGATGTTGCTCATCCTTCGTCTCATTAAATAATTTTAGAACCTGGTAAGGACCAGATAATTTTTAAGAAGTCCTGATATATAAAATCTTCAAAGTGAAAAGGGCGTACTTTCTTTTTGGCGGTCTTGCAGAGCAACTAATGACTGTTGTGCATAATCATGTAGGTAATGCTACGGTACAAGGGACTTATCAAGCTGTATAAAATGCTGGTCCTCCAATGGCTGCATGATAATGGCTGCAATAAATCCCAGAATCTGATGAAGCACCCCCACCCCTCACCCCGAGGTCCTCTCTCAAAATGCAAAAAGTAATTACAGTATTTTTTTGGAACGAGTTTAAGTCTCAATAATTAAATTCACACCTGCTGATAGGTGTCACAGTGGGGATTTCAAGATCACTGTTCCATTAGGAAGATAATGAGGCTCAAAGAGAAAATGCTTTGCAGGTCTTTGCTTGATTGACAGGTGCCTGTCAATCCCATCTTAAAGATGGCGGTGAGCGTATACCCCAGACGTATGAGAGAAGTGAGGGTGATATCACAGACAGTTCAGCCATATTTCTGTTTTTAGCATTTACAATGTAGACAGTATTTCCAGATAATTTCCTTATTTTTGACATATCAGCACATGATGCACAATCCTTTTAGGATTCGAATCCACCTCCACTGTTAAACCTCCAGCTTCAGTGTGCATGGTTTGTTATGGAGCTGAAGCCACATCGTCCCAGTAGATAAAGTCCAGTGGCTTTATCATCCCATGTTGCAGTTCCCTGTAATATACATGCATTAAATATGTTACATGTCAATTAAATTCATTTCATTCATATATATGTATGTACAGCAAAACAATTCATACAAACATCTCCAGTCATCACAGATTACTTATCTAGATTTTCTTTTTGAAGTAAACTGAAACTAACCGACTGATAAAATCTACCCATAAATCTTTCAAACCAACAATGCTCTCATGCTCCCAAAGTGGAGTCTAGCTCAACCCAGTTCAACAATACAACTCACAGAACGATAAAATATCCATGTTCTGCAACTTCAGAAAACAGCTAGAAATATGTTTTCCCTTATCCTTACCCCGAAATCTCTTACACAACAGAGTCACTGTAGAATGAAGCCTTTGTGTCCGCTCTCTCTTCTACTGCCTTTTTTTTTCTTCGCACTGCCCTGCAACATTTGTCACGTCCCTGGAGATGTGATGTTGTGAGCAAAAGTTGGAGAAACAGTAAAGGCTGCGCAACGAGGTCCACCCTAAAGCTGAGATTCCTAAACCACTGACATCTTTGCAATTACATCATGTTTTTCCATGTTCTAACATCCTAAAACAAAGGGGGCACACAGCATCTGTAACTGTAAGCCTGACTATTATAGTGCAAGATGCCCCTAAAAAGAAGTTTTTATTGGAGAGAAATCTGAGGATATCCAAGGAATGCTTTGTGAGGAGCATATAATGTGTCGCAATCAAACAGTAGGTATTTACATATACAGTGATTTACAATCTATTCTTCTTTTGCTGCTCCATAAATTTACTTCTGCACCTTACTGTGTACCTCAGCACCTCTATGGCTATCTCTCAACATGTTTTAAATAAATAAACTAATGATGATAAGGAGGAGGAGGATAGTAATGCTTCTCTGTGTTGAGGCCACAGCATTCTTGGTGGATTGTATTTTTACTTTACTAGAATTGTCAACCAAGACAGGTGTGACTGACAAGACAGACATTTTTCTAAAGAACAAGAACACGTTGTGTCTCAAAACACATGCAGTTTGCCAGCTTTGCCGGGTTTAGTTTGATTTAAGTCAACAGGGGGCTGCTCTTTGTAATTTGCTGTCATGAGGCTTGGATTTTGTAAATCTCGAAGAATTATGTGCACAGGGTGAAAGACATGTTTTTACTACTTTGCTGTTTTACTGTAGCCACATTACCACAGTATCTAAATCCAATTAACAACGACAAAATAATTCACTAGATCAAAAAGCTTTTAAATAGAAGCCCCTAACACTCATGCAAGCAATAGTGCTTGCTTACAGACTGAATAAATACACAACTGAGCTTTCAACATAGTGTTTTATTGTAAGCAGTAACAGCATTAAGGGTAATTCCTAGATCACTGGAAAGTACCAGCTCACAAACATGTACTTTTTTGAGAAAAGAAAAAAGCTACATATATAGCCCCGCAGGGTTTTTCCGGTTTCGAAATGGGGCGTTTTTATAATCCTTATAAAAAATGATCAGTCAAGGCTAGTCTGTATTTTGAAAAATCAATGGGTTTTTTATTATTTCTGTGCAACTGATATACAATAATGCCCACTATGTAATGGTGAAAGAATCCCTAATAAGTAGTTAAAAAAGGAACTGTTATATTTCCTCTGGCTTCGGATAAAACATGTGGGGTTGCCACAAATTCCTGTATATGAGAAAACCCTGCACAGAATCAAAAACTTCCTGATTTCCTTATCAAAAGAGGTTCATCGGTTCCTGGAAAAAAAAAACCCTGTAGTAGAAAAAAATGATCCACAGGAAACCAAGTTCAAATCAGTGTTTATGTTTTCCACTTGTCAATTTATATACCTCTTTTAATACAATATAAGTACAGCTAAAAATCCCGTCCTATTTAACCTTGTAATTCCAGCTGGGCGATCCACATCCTCACGCATGGCTTCTGAATGTTGTGTTATTTAATGAAGACAAATTATGCGCTGCCTGCATCGTGTGCTAAATCTTTGATACCAGAGTTATCTCTGCTTCAGACTTCACCCAGACATAAAAGCTATCAATACAAATAGGAATCTTTCCAAATATAAAAGCATTATGAGCAGATTACAGTTAATACAGAGTTATTTTCAGCACGCTCATTTACTCAGTTCTAACGTGGGCGTCGAACAAAAAGATCACTGCTGGAAGCCCTGACAAAATTCTTTCTCTGCTGTGTCATATGGGCGGAGAGCCTGCAGTTATCAAGTTAGCGGGGGCTCTATCTGTCTTCCAGTCTTCTTTGACTTGACCACAGTTGCAGTCCTGGAAGGGGTAAGCTACAGTATCTGTGTGTGCGTGTATCCTCCACCCCTGCGACCAAATGCCAAAAGTGTCTGAAAACGGAATTTTCTCTGATCCCGTTTGTTGTGCTGTCTGTTGAAATACCTCCAACGTAGCAGTTTTGTTTGTGTTTGTATGAGAGGCAAATATGTTAATAACAGTCATACTGTATCTCTGGACCTCTGGACCTTTCACACTGTCTCTGTCACTGGTGTTGAAATGTGCCTGCGTTTGTTTACAGTACTGCACAGAGGAGTGAATATAACACAAGTCTCTAACGCAAGCTGAAAATCACACTCTTGTGGCGTAGGCGCTTATCTACTTGACTTCCTTTTTTTTTGGTCTGCTGGGTGAAATGCAGACGCGAGCAGAGAGGCCAAATGTGGCGAGGCTGCAAGCTGATAGGCAGCGTGCATGATAAATGAACCGAACACACACGCCCTACCTGACAGTTTGAGCATGGCAGCTTTGTGCTTCTATTGCTGCTCATTAAAAGAATCCAACCCGACTCATAATAGCGGCTTGATTCAGCCGGACACTGATGAATAATCGGCCACAGTGGCTGATGCCAACAATTAATGGGACCAATTTCTTTTTGGAAAAACAGCTGTGCTTGACGAAGCGTTAGCAGCTCCATTTATTAATTGGGCGCCATCATTTCCTTATTCCTATTTCTAACTTCTTTCTTCCACTGCTTTCTGCTTCTGCTTTCCTCCCTTCCTGCTGGGGTAGAAGTTGGAAACCTGAATCATGCCGTTCTGCTTGTTGCTGTCGGGCAGAGAAACCAGCGAATCAGTGCAACAGCTCCACTCAGCAGCATAGGGATTTTCACAACACTGAACATCACAATCTCACAACATTATCTGAGGCTAGTGGGAAATGGCTTAGCGCTTAAACTGTCTGTGCTTCTGAGCCAACTGACACTGACTGGCAGAAATGTTGGGCCAACAGAGTTAAAATACTGCTTAGCACATCCAGAGTTATGACTGAATTACAAAAGAGTAAAATATTTTTTTTAAACAACAACAAAAAATTTTTTTAGCTCGGGCTGAAGAAATAATTCAAATTAGGAAACTAATTACGCTGTGTGAAAAAAAAAATAGTTATGCATACAAAATAGCTCAATTTTCCACTACTACACCCATTCTGCTTGTGGTGTGACTGACAGCTATACATCTGAGGAGAAAATGACACCTACACTTGTGGCTGCAGACTGCTGAGGAAGTTGTCAATGCGTTCCTGTGGCACGTCCCCGTCTAGCTGAGCCAGGTAAGTGTAGAGCCTGACAAAGGTGTCGAACGGGATCTTCGCGGCACCACCCGTCTCATCCTCTGTTAGGATCTCGCAGGCAAACTTAAGCGAACTGATAAGAGTCTGAGGATTTGTGTTACCACAAAAACAAAGAATTAGTTTGCTGTCGCATCCCATTTAAGCAAGACACACTGCAAATATACTTGCATGCACACACTGTAACTCAGACAGCTAAATCTAAGTAGCATAAGAGTGCCCTCGTGTGGTTAAAGTGTTCAAGAGCCTTGAAAACAGGAGTAGAATTCCACCCAAATTACTAACACTGAGCACATAATGCTGTTAATGCTTAGCTGCGTTTGCTTTCCTAGACACCAACTTATCTTCTGTAAAGTTCTTCGTGCTTAAATAAATTCTCTTTGATCTGTCACTACTGCTCTATCTGAATCTGTGAAGCCAAAAAAATAAATCATTGGCTTAACAGCGAAGCGAAGATTCAAGTAGTTGCTAAAGGATTTATCCAGTCACTCTTTTTTGGAGCCAGGGGACCCCGATGATGGAGACTGCATTGCAAATTCCTGGATCTAACATTAACACCTGGAGACTAGAGTGTGCTGCTGGAGGATCTCCAGCTGTGCTTGGCCTCGCACCAGGTTTTTAAGGCTCAAAGGAAGAAGTATATAAAGTTGTATTTGCATTTATATCCAGGATTGTGAACACCTCACCCCTCCAAGAGCGCTGCAGCCCAGGGCAAAAAACTCCATCCAGTCAATATCTGAGCCAAAGCTGCCCAGCGACAGCAGGGTCTCCAGCTGAGCCACAGGTAGACACAGGCCCTTCCACTTCGCCTGCAGTTCCTCTTTGCTACAGGTTTTCTTGGGCGACAGCTATGATTTGATGATAAAAAATGGGGGGTTAGGAGACTTTAGGGGGGAAAAAAATCTAGTTATTCACTTTCTATATAAAATCTGAAATGAGTCCTATTTCCACAAAAAAACAACAAGGTTGGATATGGAGAATCTGGTGGCTCTATTTACTTACAATCTCTTTTTTCTCTAGACTTTTATATGTGGACAGCCAGGGCATAAATAACTGCAAATACTGATGCACAGTAATCCAAATAAAAAGTAGTTTTGAACAGGATATAAACACTAATAATAATCTCTCAAATAATGGCACAGATCTGCATTTGTTTTGCATCCAGATTTTCTGGATTTCTTCCAGACTTTCTACTATCAATGCAGTTTAAAATGTTACAAAATGAATAACTCGAGACAGCAAAAGAGCAGCACTCTCACAAGATTAATGCTGCTGCTTAAGTGCTGGCTTTTAAGGAAATATTAATTATTCATTTCTTTTAATGAATCCGCCACACCGAGATGCCAGTAAACAGCCCAGGTGAGATAAAATGGATTTAAAACAATATGAAACTTTAATGACCCACACGGGAAACATCACTGCAATATGGAGACACACACACATAAAAACACGCATAAAAGAATAGAAGAGTAATCAAAGTTGGACATTAAACTCAATGGAAGTTATAATTATACCCATAAAAGCAAAACAGTAAATGACAAAACGCAAATATGTGATAAAGTAAATGCATTTATTTCTTTCAAAAGCAACAGTGAGAATAAAATTTTTATTTGTGCGACAACTTCTACAGGTTACGAGCCTGCTGTTGAGAAACTACCTGTTTGTGGAGGATCTTCAGAAGACCTGGAGTCAGCCCAGTGTCCGTCTTCTGGGTGGCAACATTTAATTCCAGCCTGTCCTTAACAGGCAGACACTCTCCTTTAGACAGAGCACTGAAGTATCTGAAAGAGGACACAGTCATAATAATTAGCACACATTAGATACAAAGAATTTTTAAACACTGTGTTTAGCATCACCATTCTCTGAAATTCATCTGCCCCCAAGCTTCCTAAGTATACCATTCAAATAAAGCAATAAAAACAGAGCGTGTTAAATGATGTTAAACGATTTATCATGGACACCATCAGCTGAGTAAATTGTTTTGGGGTTTGTTTTTTTTTTGCTTTTCTTTGTGAGAGGTTTTCCAGGCATGCTGTGGTATATTTTACTTCATTATTAGAAAAGAAAAATTATAACTTTCCATGCATTTATTGACTTTCAGGATCTCTGAAAGGGAACAGAGCCAAGTATTACTTTAATAACATAAACATCTCATCACCCAGGAGGCGCTCGATTTGTTTTTTTGCTTCACTGTATGACTCACTTTATTGTCTATTGCTATAAACAAAGCCAAGCTACATTGGTCAATAAAAAAGAAGAGGATGCTGAGAGTCCTTAGAGGTAGGAAATAAAAGGTAAAAGAAAATAAATTGAATATTTCCATATCATCGAGTGCTTTTAGCATGGTTTTTCTTTATTCGAGACAGTAAGATAGTTTAACTGCTGCAATAACACGAAAGCCCTTGGGATCTAATTACAGCTAGTCAATGCAAAGATAAGACACGCACAGGTGAAAGGGGCCTGCCTTTTCCTACAGTGATGTAGCCTGGAGACATGGTTTATGGTCCTGTTTGTGAGAATTAAACTGGAATAAAACACAATCACACATATCTCTACTCTTAACCTGAACCTTCATTGACAGACATTAAGACTTACGCCGCAGACCACTGCAACAAATCCTTGGGCTGTGTTCGGATGGCTGCCTTAGTAAAGTCTTTAAGGATGTCTGGCAGCTCGGGAGGGATGTTGATTTGCTGGGCACAGTACAATGTGTCTGGAAGAGGCATGGCTGTAATATAAACAATGCAATAATGTCCAATTAGTTGAAAAGAAATAGAATCCAATAGAAAATTAAAAACTACACTAAAAATCACCGGCACTGACAAAAAAACATCATTAATATAAAGACTGCATTCTGGTGCTTCAAATTTTTCTGTGCTACCCATGGGAGTTTGACAGGA
The DNA here is from genome assembly GCF_036321145.2 of Pelmatolapia mariae. NCBI lineage: Eukaryota > Metazoa > Chordata > Actinopteri > Cichliformes > Cichlidae > Pelmatolapia > Pelmatolapia mariae. Next base: position 23,915,439 of record NC_086235.1, on the reverse strand, counting down.
ATATAGACATATGATTATGAACACAGTGTGTTTCAAAGAAGTAAGTTTAAAATTTGCATATACACTCTCATCTGGTACCGTTTTTTTTACCGATTCAACTTAATAAATTAATGCTAATTTCTAGTCCACCAAACATTTTCTCCCAATTGTCACTCTCCTTTGTTCAACTACATAATTATAGTTTGTTCACTGACATTAATCCACTGTATGGTACTTGCTTTAAAAACTGTAGCCTGTTACCTGGACTGATGAACAGAAAGTCACCGGAAGACGCCCCTGAAATATGAGTTGCTAGCCTAAGTAATGGTTATTTATGCCTAGCAGTTCATGGGAGTGTTGTAGCATCGTCGCATAGCAACGGCGTCTTCTTCTTCTTCTTCTTCCTGTGGTATTAGAAACCCCACGAGAAGAGCACTACCGCCCCTTCTGCTGAAAACACTATAGACCAGGGGTGCCCAATCCCAGTCCTCGAGAGCTACCGTCCTGCAGCTTTTAGATGGATCCTTGTTCCGACACACCTGAATCAAATGAATGGCTTGTTATCAGGCATTTGCCAAACTTTATGGCATGCTGAAGAGGCAATCAAACCATTTGATTCAGCTGTGTTGGAGTAGGGATGCATCTAAAAGCTGCAGGACAGTAGTTCTCGAGGACTGGGATTGGGCACCCCTGCTATAGACTGTTCCTGGTACATGCTCAATCATCCACCTAAGGAAATCCCAGAAAGTTGATTCTGTTCATGTGTGTCTGACGAAAATAACATGACACCCATGGAGAACACCGACATAAATCTCAATATTCAGTCAGAAATATTCCTCCAGTGAAAAAAACTGGTGCACAAAACGCCACTTTCAAAACTTTTTACTTTAGTAAGAGCTAGACTCAGTAGCGCTAGTGGCCCGTTCTATGCTGTATAATGGTTTGGGGCACTATAAGACAGTACTGTAGTAATATTTCTAATACAGTGACTTTAATGGGGCAGCCTATCATATTTCAGGATGCAGGCCCCTTTGCTCCCCTTCTAGACACCCCCCTGCTGTAAGGAACAAATGAATCATTCATCATAATTTAGAACTCTTAATGGAATATTTACACAGATATACAAAAGGGCATTTTCAGCAGAGATCAGTGTTCAAACAGCATACTGTGCTCCCTCACCTAAGTTTATTGTAGTAACACTAACTGATCATTGGGAAAATACCTTTTCCCTCATGTTAGGAACGCTAAAACCTGTCGGTCAAATTGAATAAACTATACATTTAATCAGATATGTGTTTAGAGGAATCTTTATGGGTTTTATTACAGTCTCAAAACTTTAAACATAAACTTTCTTCTGAAACTGGTCACTGGCTTTAATATTTTTATTAAGATAAAATTTAACTTTAGAAAAGTGGAACACTAAAGTAACACTGCAAAAGGACAAACACATTAGCTTCGAGTTTTGAGAGACTGATGTACCCTCAGAAGGCCTCTTAGGTCCTGACTACATTATAAGGAATCTGTGACCTAGACTGTGCTTGTTTTTTAAAGGAACAGTAGAAGTTAGTGTGAAAACGTTAATTTTAGGGCAACTTACCAAACTTTGGCATTATATGGCTTACAGCCTTGAAAGCTTCATAGTACAATTATGTTGTCACAAACAGTTTGGGTTAACTTAGCTTCGTGTGATGACTTGAAAATATATCAGATGCAGGAAGAGCTGCTGCAAAGCATGTGACATGCAACATATCGATGACAGAGTTTTTCTGTGTCAACACACATTTACTGAAGTGATGCCACAAACAGGCAAAACATCATATTGGAGATTTTATTATTAAACAGCATCTAGAAAATACAGGATTCCACAGACTGTGATTAGAAAATAATAACAACAACATGGACAATTTAAAAAAAAGAAAAGAAAAGAAAAAAAAAGCAGAATATCTGACCCCCGACCAGCCCCAGTACTCAAAGGAAATATGATCAGACCAGAGAGACAATTTCATACTTGTGTGACAGAAACACATGCACATTCACACAATCACCGTCAGGTCACATACACTGGAAAGTGCAGATTTGTTCTAGCACATGTAGAAACTGAGCAGGTACAATATGCATATGAAATCCCTTTCAAATTCAACCAACTTAACATCTAATGAAGTCATGTAATACAAAGAGCACAGAGTTTCGAATCTCAAGTTCTTGCAACAGTACACAGGGGCAAAACACCAAAAACCATAATGTGTCTAAAAGTAATTAATGAGGATGGAGTAGCAAAAGAAAAAAAAACAAAACAAAACAAACAAAAAAAAAACAAAACACAGGTTACATGAGCTAGATAATGGACCAGCTCAAGGTTCTAGTCCACTTTTACCTCTCAAATCTCATATCTTTCTCTACTTGATATAAAAATAAAACTGTGCTTCTCAAAAAAACCCAAAAAAAACAAACAACAACCCTGGACGCTCCTGAGCCTATAAGACTATCTAGGATGTAATATTACACTCCTTTGATACTTCAGACGGGAACTATGCCACAAACATTGCTCCATAAATCTTATCTGATCATTTCCTGGACGAACCTTGGGCCACGTGATCATTTGGGAAGCGCTCGAGTGCATTTCTGTGATTGACAGTTTGTGGAGCACAGCAGAACCATTTCAAAGCATTAAAAAAACAAAAACAAACGGAAAAAAACGTTGTCTTATAAAATGTTCTGGCTTAAGCAATTTCTCACCAGTAACTGAGCAATTTGCAAGTGAGCCAACAATCCCAAAAGCATTGTAGCACCACAGACCAAAGTGTGCAGAAAGAAAAACATTCTGAAGCAATGCAAATGAGCTAAATCCATGCTTAAAATGATATAAATGCTATTTTATCCTGTCTTTACATGCCGCTACCTACTGTATTGATTTGGGTCCTCCCTTCTTTACCAAAGGCAAAAGTAATCACTGCTAAAAACAGAGTCACTCGTGTACTTCAGTTCCAATTTCTGTAGTCTAATCCCTGTGCCGAGTTGGATCCAACAGGAAAATGTGAATGTGGGTAAATTAAAAAGGAATCAAATGCATGTAGAAGACTGGACAATTCAGAATAGCGTATTTCCTCCGTTTTGGTTGGGTAATGGTCATTTTAGCATCGTCTTCTATGCTTTTGGGAGATCAAGCTGTACTTGCTACAAACCCATAGCTGGTCAGCTGCTCAGTAACATGCGTCTATCATTTCCCGTTTCTATCTCTTGCCCCTTTTGTTACCAGCTGGGGGCTTCTTCAACTGGAGTAAGGGTGTTGCTGTGGCAAAGCCTCCAGGAGGTGGGTTAGACACACCAAACGTCAGGCCGGCAGAGGGGTTGATGCCAGGGTTGCTGAAGTTGAAGCCTGAGCTATTGGTGCTACCAAAACCTAGCAAAGCAAGACAAGGAATAAAAAACAACAACCGGTCAAATACGAGAAAAATAAAAGGATAAAACATGAATAACATGAGGATTTAGAAAATCTGGTGTCAGAAAAAGGAAGTTCAAATGAAATTCAGAGGTCTGCATTTTGTCGGTTTTTATAAGGATTTTGCTATCCTAGTTTAAAAACCCCAAGATTCTAAAGTGCCAATACACACACACAAACATATATACACATACACATATAACTGTATTTACCCACTGCTGGGACGTTCATTATAACTTTAAAATATGGATATACTAAACTTGTTGCAGTGCCATTTACATTACACTAATGAGACAGAGTTACAGCTTAGACCCTTTCCAAACTTTATACACTTAGCGAGCTGAGCCTTAATCCTTTATTGCCATCATGTTCGGCGGCCCAGGTGTTAAGGTGCTATATACAGCATGTATTGTACCTGCACTCAGACTGCCTCCTGTGGGCTTACTGGTGGAAGAGAAGGCAAAAGAAGACCCCCCAGTCCCCACCCCACCAAATCCTGGCCCACCACCAAAACCTGTGGGAGAGAGTGACATGGAAGTCAGACTGGTCTAAGCACACAGCCTAGACTAGATACAAAAACAAGAAGCGCCTCAGGAGTTACACACTGGCAGGCATTAGCAGACAAAAGCAAGCAAAAAGAAAAAAAAAGAGCCATAAACTAATCCACAGAGCACCACACTTGGCTTAACTTCTGACCGAATACTGCAGAATCAAACAGGACTCACAGTGCACTACACCGCAAAGCAAAGGCCAAAGGAAGAAAAACGGCAGATTTCACCGAATACCCAAACTACTAGAAAACACACAATACTTTTGAGTGCGCTCAGACCACTTGCTTCCACACTCTCAAGTGGATTTGCAATTTGACATGCCCGTATTTTAACACCACAGCGTTTCGCCATGACAGCTGACAGTTTCCAACTGTTTACCAGGTAACAACTGTAAGATAGGATTGCAGTTTTTGTGTGTGGTGTGAACGCACTTGACTCCTCGCAAAAGGCAGAGCAGAAAAGAGAAACAGCACCACTCTGTCAGACACATACACACCAGCTGCTTAGTCTGTCATACAACAAACTCAAATACATTTTCTTTAAAAAGCCACTTTGATTTAACCACCAGGTAACATTAGGGGAAATGGCAAAGTATGCAGGGGTCTAGCAAAAAATAAAACACACGAGAAAACAGGGAATATTCATTTAAAAAAAAAGCAAAAAAAAAAAAAAAAAAGCAGAGGTAATACCTCCCAGGGTAGAAGAGCCCAAGCTAGTGCCCAATGCTGAGGCAAAGGGGTTTCCAAACCCTGCCCCCAGAGGTGCCTGGGTCCCTAAGGCACAAAGAGAGAGCACAGGCTTTTACTCTTCTTTTGTGTGAGACAAAAAACACAAAGTAAACTGCACTGCTGTCACGCTGACAGCTTTATTTTAGCTTTAGAAACAATTCCTGCAGTTGATTCAAATAAAATATGATAATCTGATCTAATGACTGCGCCGACAGGGGCATCAAAAGACTACAGCATGTAATTAACTGCAACCTCACATGAGCTGAAATATAATGACAATAATTACGCAATGGATCAGGCTTTCACAAAGTACATATGAATATGTACTATCCTGCTATAAAGGCTTTCAACTATAATATTCCAGCTAATCAGCAGTGCATTTATCACTGCTGGCAAGCTGGGAGGGGGAAAAAAAGGAAGCACTGCTAGTTCTTTCACTCAGAAACTTGTCTTGTTTTCTTTATGCGTTCTCTTTTATCTTATCAAATTTGGGAGGTTTTCAATTAGTCTCCATTCTTAAAACAAGTTCAGTGAAAAAGAAACAAGGACAAGCGTTTCTTTGTTTAAAAACCAATTTATTTTCAATTAAATATGCAATTCCACTTACATAAAACACAAACAAACAGTTTGGAACAAAAATTGGCTGTTAATTGCTAAGTGCTACTGCATTTGACAAGTTTCCAAATTCAAGATTTCTGAGAGTGAATGAACTAGCATACCTAAAATTAAAAAAAGTCTTTTTAAAAATGCATCACACAATTACTGAATATAGCTTTAAAAGGCACAACATATCCATAGATTAAATATAATGTATCAACAGGCATTGGATATATAAGATTAAAACACACGGTTACAGGTAAAAGCACTGGAGAATTAGATAAGAAATGTGAAAACGGCATTCATGGCTGCCTTTCAGTGTAAACTGGTCAAAACAAAGAAAATCAGTGATTTGGTACAGTTTGCCTGTGAAAGACTGTGGTCAAGTTTTGAGTCATGCGTCCAACATAAACTGAAGGACCTTTGTTACGTTCGTTTAAATAATTTTACACCGATTTTTGAAAACAAAAGCTCCATTGTGAATTACTACAAGCTACAAATCCGTCTTTGTTGGATCGAGTCTGACTTTAGAGAGAGATGACAAGCTAAAACCTGCAAGAGATTGATTTTTTTTTTGTCTAATTTCAGATAACTATTAGTAAATTCTACTGGTTCCAAAACACCCTGTAATAGTCATACCTCCTGAACGCCACTAGCAGGGGAAAAAACAAACAAACAAAACACTAAACACTATAAATGACAAAGAATATGGAAATGTTTTGGAGATAATAGCAACATTCAAACAGTCAACTAATCAGGCCCATTATTGTGAACTGCTGTGCTCAAGCTTAACACACAGAAAAACAAAGATACCAAAAGGTATAATTCAGATTCATTACTGAGCATCTCAGGTTCATGTAGGCAAATTGTGACACTGGTAATCTGCCTACCATTTAAAAAATAAATAAATAAAAAGTCACATTAATTCCTTCACTTCTTTTATAAAAGGAAAAAAGAAGAGGTAAATGGGAACAGCTGTTATATTAGCACTCATGAAAATACAGCATTTGCATACATGTTACTGACAGTGAGAAGATACCTACTAGAGTATTAAAGTGGCTTAATATCCACAATTACCTTCAAAGTCAAAACAACTTTGACAGACTAATAATTATTACATTATTTAATAGTCATTATTGTGCCAAGTGAGACTGTAGAGGTGTGGAAGACGATATTTTAAAGTGTGAGCAAAACTGCACAGAATGTCAAATTCTGGATGAGTGTGGACTTCCATTTAAAGGACTTCCTTTAAATCCTACAAAAACAAACAAAAACCTAGCGTTTGATAAGAGGACTGGACTGTCCAAAAGCAGCAGTGTTTTCATTAGCAATTAATCATTTAGGTTGTTTTTTTTACCCATACACCACCGTAATCAGCAGCACTATTACTAATCCAGATGATTACTGGAAGTGAGTTCAATGAATTCCTGTTTGTATCGTGACATGTTCAACGGCAGTTTTCCAATCTTTATTCCTCTGAGTGCCAATACTGCTGAGCTCGCAGCCCTATCTACAACAAGCAACGCTGTATCCTCAGATGAGAAAAATGGTGGGAAAATAAACTCCCCTATACAATCAAGACACACAATGTGGCCATACAGACCAGTTTCTTTTGGCACTAATGTATCTCACTGGTACTTATGGACCAGTGTGAGCAGCAAAAAAATTGTTCTCTTCTGAACTCCCAAACAGTTAAACCAACAAGAAAAGTAGACTTTTTACAGAATTGAGAAGCAAATGTCTGTACAACATACCATTGCCTTGGATAAAATACCTGAAATCACAACTTGTGAACAGCTCTTTAGCTCCACATTTTCTCTGAAATGAACTCTATGTGAAATGATCCAGCCCTGTTGCACTGACAGTAGCCCTTAAGTGAAATCACTTTCATCAAGTTACAGTGGTATGGCCTTTATTAAAACCAAACCAGCCAAATATATCAAGGTATTGAACAGTGAGATAATGCACACACTTACTGTCACTGCTGACAATTCATTATCCAAATGATCTGTCCACATAAAAGACCAACCTCAGCTCCTTGTTCACAACACAAACACACTGAGAACACTGCTTCATTTAGGCCAGCAGTAAGTGACCGGGGCTTTTCACCGTTCTCAGCCTTAGTTCCACTAGAAAAAAGTACATTTCAGAGTTATTTTCAGTCCTGAGTCTTTTGGTACCTTAACCCAATGTCCATGGAGACAGAAATCTGAACAGTGTAGGCCCATTCTCATCTGGCATGTGTACAGGTCGGATGTGAATCTACCAACAAAAAAAAAAAAAACCACTCCAGCCCACTGCATCTTTAAATGCTGTGATACTGATCACCCTCCAACATGCCATTTCAATAATGACCCAAGTTTAAGGTTGACCTATTATATTTCGAGCTCTACTTTTTTAATCCTTGGGTTCTATTAGATTTGCATGACTCAAGTCCCCTCAGTTCATCCACTGACTGAAACAAACCTGTTTTAGCTCCTCTCTCTTCAGTCAACTTTCTTCTGATTGGCTGCCCCTTGCAAAAAGAAGCTGTGAAAAGCAGGTGGGTGGGGCTACTATAACCATATTAATGATAATCCTTTGTTATTCAGTGTGTGAATGTGAGAGTGAATGAATAGTGGAATTGTAAAGCGCTTTGGGTGCCTAGAAAAGCGCTATATAAATGCAATCCATTATTGTTATGACATCAAACAGTGTCATGAGTTAAGAAAAAAAAATATTAGAAAACTTGCATTTAGAGTTCTGAAGGCTGAGTGTTTGGTTTGCTGGGATTACTTGTACACTAAACTCATTTTGAAACTTTCAACATGTTTAATATGCAACAACTAAATGAATCTAAAGAGGTCACCTTTAAGCAGAAAAAATAAATATGTAAATAAATACACTAGCCTGCAATTAGGCTTAGCAGAAAAGGTGGGAGTTTTGCTAAATAAAGCAATCAATTACCCTAGCCAAAAATAATTTACAAACCCGACCCATAATGTTAAACTCAATGGACAGCTAGCATACCCAGAGCACAAATGGATAAAATGAACAAGTGATCAAAAAGAATTATTTGATTTTTAATTAAATTTAAAAAAAAATCTTAAGCAGGCACCGAGGTGGTGTGCACTTCTACCACACAATAATAACTATTGTGGCTTGTGTGTTAAGTTGTTGTTATTTTTTCTTTTTCAGTAAACAGTGGCTAAGGAATGGATTAGTTAAATAGTCCCATACCTACTTGGCACATAGTTAATTAGTTTAGGTGTTAACTTACAACTCCATCTGCATACCCAAATAAGTGTTCAAAAGTATGTGAAATATTCATTAAAAATGGAAAAATTAGCAAACATCTGGTGGGCAGCAGATCTGATAACAGTCAAAGCACATCTCATGAGCTTTGTCAAATGAGTAGAGATCAGACTAACATTTTTAAACCAACCTGCCTTTACATCCCATCAACCTCATAAGAATAGCTTCAAAACCTTTGAAGTTACGTCAATAAAGAGACAGTAAAAGCATGCTAATATATAGCTTAGTGTGTTAGTTGTATGCAGGTACCCTGATGAGCCAGTAAAAATGGCTTACAACTCAAACCAAATGGCTAAAATGTTGAACATCTCAGAGATGTTGCAGTAAATATTCTTAAGGTTATGTTGGTTGTATTTTAACAAAACTGAATTTGAGTCCTTGACTGCTCAGTATAAGAGGCTCATTTAGATATTTTAATCATCTGCCACAATTTCCAATTAAAACACGATGTTTAATCTGTGTATTTATGCCTAATACAACGTACTTAATAGTAATTTTTTTTGTTACTGCCAAAGAGTAGAAAGAACTTGACAATCAGCATGACAGTCGAACTGTAAATGTCGGTAGGTTAAGGTTATTTAGAGCATGGTTTCTCTAAAGTGAATATCTGTGTCTAAACTAGACTTTTTACTTGTAAGACCTTGGGCAACAGAAGCTGTGTGCTTGAAGGAACAGTGGGGATGACAACTTTAATATATTCTCTTCTTATTTTACTACCCTGTATATTCAGAGGGGAGCACGTTGATTCGGTGTCAGATTAACTGGTGTTTCCCACACGTCTGAGATATCATTCGGATTTAAGATAGCTGGGGCTACATTACCATAGACGTACACCAACTCAACGCCCAGACTGACGTGACAAAAATCTAAAGATGCACCACTACCTGGACTAATCATTCAGAAACCACAAAATTCACAGCAAGTGCATTAATTATCCTAACTTCATTACACAACAACCTCAACTGAGTACTAGGCTCACTTTTAGCATTGCTAAAACAAAACAAAACCCAAAACTGAGGTTTAGAAGTTTCCAGATTCAAAATGAGATTGCTTGACTTTTTCCACCACTGTGCAATTTCCCCAGTGATGTCAGCCATAAAGCTGCTCTGGTATCCCATTAGAGAGGGCACACGGAGGAGGAGAGAAATTAACAGAAGGGATTTGGTCTTCATTTTGCACTGGGGCCATCTATTTAATGTCCTCACTCTTGAATTGTAAGGTGCATAAAATAAATGTTTCCAACCCTTGTACTGAGAGTCAGAGACAAGACGGTAAGGCAGCACAAATGTCTCCTGTTAAAGTTAAGCAACAGATTTCTCTCATTTCTTCCTTTCTAGCCTCTTTTCATTCACTACAGAAAGCACAGATACCTTAACACCAGGTAAGGCTGCTGTTACTTTTGTACTTTTAATCATCCTCTCTCACCTTTTGAGTTATTTGCTACCAAAATATGTTAAAAGCACACTGATCCTGTCTTCTCCACAACTTGCTTTTATTATTGATTCTCCTTCCTCTCCTTCAGTCTCCTAACAAAGGAGAAACTTGCTAGAACTTGTAGGCAGTCAGACCTGGAGTTGGCTGCTGTTGCTGGGTCAATGTGGCTGCCATGGCCACAGCTGCAGCATTGGGCACACTGGAGAACGGAGCAGGCCCAGTAGTGACTCGCGGCGTGCTCTGCCATTTCCTGTTAGATACCCGTTTGGACTCAAACACATCCGTGGAGTCTTCCAGGAAGGCTCTGCGGTAGGAGAGGTACTGATGCTTCAAAATCTATACCACAAGACACCAGAGAGAAAGACACGTTAAATGAAAACGCTACAACTGCCTCGTCACCCAGTCCTATACATTATTACACTAAATTTCAAGCAATGCGAATGAGGATCTTTTTATTATTATTATTATTATTATTATTATTATTATTATTATTATTATTATAATAATAATAATAATAATAATAATAATAATAATAATAATAATAATAATAATAATATGTAAAAGCAGGAGGGAATAAACTGACCTTGACATTCTCATGGACAGACTGGAGCTGGGCGGCCTGTGCGACAAATGTTTGGTACAACTTCTGCATGGCCAAGGTCAGATCTGTAAACAAAAGCATAAAAAATGTCTGCATAAATATTTGATGTATTTCAATAAAACGGGGTGGGTTACAGAAAAGAAAAGAACCAGAAACTGTCTTTTTTCTCTTCATCTTGAATGCAAACACATCTGTAGTCTGTTTGTTAATGAAACATGTAACACTGTGATCAAATCGAACTTTAACATGACCAGAATTATGTTAACAGCCAGACAAATGTGTTCTCACCCTGAGGAGTGATGTGAGAGCCGCTGCTTTGGGTTGTCAGGTGGTTCTCCAGCTCTTCTATCTGCTGCCGGTACTGCTGAAGCTGCACCTCGAATTGCTCTACCAGGCTATGGAAATAACTACACACAAAGGGACACATATTTTAAATCTCAGTACATTAAGCAATGTTCATTATTAACCTTTTGAATCAACTATTAAGAGAAGCTTTCTGACAAAAACATCCACTGGCCAAGTGTATTTTTTTATTGCTGTCCTATGATATTAAAATGAAATAGAGTCATTTGAAACAGAGTCTATGAGAACTAAAGGATTGCAATAGGACACACTGACCTTGGATTTACTTTCTGACTTTTATCCAATAGCTTACTTACTCTGATGGAGCCGTATTCTCATGCTGAAGTCCAGGGGGGGTCTTTTGTGTACGAAGTGCTATGTCAGCATTTTTCAACTCCTTAGCAACAAAGGAAAGAGGAAAGTCAAACATCTAGAAAAAAAAATCTTTGAGATTTCCAAGGGAAACTTTTTCATATTTTTAGTTTGTGAGGTATAAGGAACAGGAAAGGTTAACCCACATATTAAGTTAAGTTCATCTGAAGTCCAATTTAAAATAATTCTGTTTATCTTAGGTATATCTACAGATGCTTTTGGCGAATGAACACTGATACAGAACTTCCTGACTTATATATTTTGCAACACTGCATACACTATATATTGTGTATCCACTAGGAGTTTGGAATGCAAGTTTCTGATTTACTGACTTTTTAATGACAAAAAATGTGCATCAGAAATAGACACCTGTGCCAACATAAGTACACCGTTTTTACCTGTGCTGTCTCCAGTTTCAGTTTGTCGATGGCCAAAGCTTGGCGCTGCAGACCGCTGGCGCTGACGGACAGAAGCTGTTTGAGGCTCTTGATGTCATCTTGGACTTTAGAAATGGCCTTTGATGACATTCTGCTTATATCCTCCTGAACTTGTTTTTGCTCTTTCACAAATTTTCTGCAAAGGAATTAAGAAAAGAAGGAAATCACTTGTAGATGACATAAAAGCTCCCTGACAGGGTTGGGTCATACTGCTGCATTCAACCTATTAAACACCCAATTAAAAAAATATATACATTAAAAAAAATAAATAAATCACACAACAATACTTACTGAAAATTTTCAACATCCTGACAAATAACTGGGGGCAGGTTCTCATCTTTTAGAGCTTTGCTGTCCCTGAGGGTGAGAAAAAGTGTTTTCATCATTAGAACAGAAAGGGTAGTCGGTGCTAAACATTAACAGCAGAGTGAGACACTCATTGTCTCTCAGTAAAGTTTTTCTTCTTTGCATAACAGTGCAGACTCTTTTGTTAGACATATTCCATAAGACAGTAAAGGACCGTGTTGGTCAGCAGGACGTACTGTGCATTGGCTCCAGACAATGTGTCGCTCTTATTCTCAGAGGAAGTGCTGAAGTCGACTCCACCCAGGCCGATACTCGGAGCAGGAGCTGCTGATGACGCTGTCGAGGTTGCCAGCAGAGAACCGAACGATAACCCGCCTCCTGCACCAAGAGTAGTCTGACCCAGACCTGCGGCAAGAAATAATCATACAGTTTATAGGACTGTGACAACTAATTAAAAAGAACACTCTGTAATTCAAAGCAGTCACTGTACTCCCACTTGGCCATGTATTTAACACATCAGCTCTGTAAAGCTGACAGTTTGCCTCTCACCTGTAGGCCCAGTGCTGGAGAAGAGACTGCTGCCTAGTGATGGACCTGTTGAGGCTGCCGTGGTGGTGGTCGTAGTGCCGCCGAGACCGAGGGCAAAGCCAGTGGCTGTAGGCTGCTGTGGAGCTGTGGAGGTCAGGACAGAGCCAAACGTCAAGCCTGTCCCAGCAGCGGCTGTCGAAGAGGTGCTAGTAGCTGTGAGGGAGAACGGCGTAGCTGAGGCTGTGGGCTTGTTGAAAGCCAAGCTAAAGCCAGTGGTGGCAGCTGTACTGGCTGGGGCACCTGAGAGAAAGTAATTGTTTATTTAAAAAAAAAAAAAAAAAAAAAAAAAAAAAAAAATCACAATTATTACCTGTTGTTCAGAAGCACTTCAACTTAAAAAATACCCCAGAGAACCCCAAACATACCTAATGTGAGGCCTGTAGGGGGCGCAGCAGCACCTGAAATAACACAAGGTCCCAACATAAGATGGGCAGCTGGCAGAAATATCACAAATACTTTTATTTCTTTATTATTTTGCATTCTTACTTGAGGCAGGTGTATTGAAGGAGAATCCTCCAGCAGGTTTCTGAGCAAAAAGACTGCCTCCTAGGCCAAGAGACGGGGTGCTGGTGCTGGTACTGGGGGTTGCACTTGCTGTACCCAAAGGTGTACCAAAAGAAAAGCCACCGGTATTGGCCGCAGGAGCACTTTCGAAGAAGAAAAGTAATAGGTTTAGGCCCATACATTCTTCTACAATATCTGCCAAGTTTCAAACTAATAAAAGATTGACATTGTGTTATGGTTACAGTACACACAGATTAACAACTAGGATTTTGTCGAAGAAAATACACAGGGTCTTAAATTTCTATATAGAAAACCTAAATGGTGATAAGTGCTTTACAGATGGATCATAATCCCAATCACATTATTACCAGTACTGAACTAATTTCCCTCTTTTTAAAAAAAAAAAAAAGTAACTACAACTACTATAGCTTAATTGTCACTTCAAACACTTCTCTTGGCAGCCCGCAATTTGCAAGAGTTCACTCTACAGTGCGTGCATGTGCAAAGTTTCAAATTATAACAGAGTTTACAAATGTATCCCCGACATTGCTGAATAGCTCGGGAAAACAACGTACACAGCACTGACTTTGAAACTCGCAAGCCGTATCTGCTAACGCCAAGATACCTCTGGTTATGCTAGCGTTAGCTTTTAGATAGCTGGGCTATCTAAAATTTGTCGTTACCTGGTTGCGGCCCCAAATGCGAATCCTCCTCCACCTGTGTTGGTGGACCCAAGAGTTCCCGAACCAAAGTTAAAGCTAGACATTTTCTTTTAAAAGGCACAGTGTCAACACCAATCGGTTATGTGGGCTTAGCTCACTTCTGAAAACATCACAGCTAACACGACAGTTAGCTTAGACGCCCGCGTGAGGGCCGAACCCGCGGTCCCGCCTTAACCAAAACATACTTGAATTCATCAGCTCTCTCACTAAATCCCAAAATATTCAGTTGCTACCTGTTATGTTTACACAACCTGTTCCTCTGCTTCTATTTCTTAAACCTGACAATTATCGCAGGGTGCATTCACGCATGGTGTCACTTTTCTTATTCCCCGCCTGGTATATCCTAAATGCTAGTGCATTTTGGGTAGTGGATTTTCTTTTTTTCAACTACATTAACCGTCATCCCCGCAGATTTTGCGTCTCGTGATGTGTCACGCATGCGCATGGGATTAAGTCTGGCAGTCCTGAGGAGCGGATGTATGTCAAATCCGGTGTTTCTTTCAAAATAAAAGAGGCAGCTACAGAATGGCTCAGAGTACATTAATGTATTTGCAAAGCTGAGTATAACTGGTTGCACAATGCTGTTTCAAAATTGTCATTGTCTCTGTGAGTTTAAATAATCTGTTACTTACCTGATAAACGAGCAACAGTTCCATTATTCTGAACCCGGGGCGGATGAATGGTTCACAGGTTTGTATCAGAAATAGTTTTTGGTAACCTAATAAACCTAAAAATTATGAAAATAAATATGTTGCAAATGTGTTATCTGAGTTTTTCCAACATTTATTGCATTGTTCCACCTTTTTTGACCCAGAAATGTTGCAGACCATCTTTTGCAAACTCTGAAAAATATATTTTACCAATATTAATATCAATTAACAAATTAGCTATTCTACAGTCTACATTTCTTATTATAAAACATCATATAAAAATATTAATACATGTTTCAGCAGAGATTTATTCAGATCTTTTGACATTACGTTTGGGTTCTTTTTTTTTTTGTTTTGCTCTCACTTTGATATTTGCTAGATGTAACCTGTGCACTGTCCTGAATTTTATCCCTTTTTAGAGGGTTCCAAGAGGAACTGTGGCACTGCATGAGGAAGTCAGCAGTGGCAGGGAAGTATGTGAGGCTGGTGCCGTACATTTTTTAGGACAGCAAACAGTGGTGAGGTGTGTGGTAGGCAAGATGGAGCCTAGCGACATGGAGAGAAGATGTGATTTGGAGAGAAGAGGAATGGAAATCAGAAGAAACAAGACAGAATCTGTGAGAATTAGAGGGAGACATGTGGAACGATAAAGCTGCAAGGAACAGATGAATGATAATGAAGTTGGATGAGTTTACCTGAGGTCACCCATCCGAAACAATGGACAGATTTAGAGATGAGATAGTCTGAACATGTGCAGAGGAGGGATGCTGTATCTACTGGTCAAACGTTGTTGACTATAGAGCTGAGAGGGAAGAGGAATGAGAAAAACTTCAGAGGGGGTTTATAGTGTAGGGGGGCATGCAGGGGAGATGGGGTGAGATAGAGGAAGATGATCCACTGTGGTGATCCCTAAGCATTTAGGTAGTCAAATGGTGACCCAATCTCTCTTGAGAAGAGCACACTTTGTAAGTATATTTGCTTTACTTTGACAGCATTTTATAAGTAATCATGCCAATAATTATTATAGGTTGTAAGTCTTTTGTTATCTTTTATTTTGATTTCATTTTAACTTTGCTTTTCATTCAGTTAGTTTCAGCTAGTTCCCAAAGTAGGTTTGATGGTTTCAGTTCAGTTTTTATTGTTTGGAAAATGTTTAGTTTTAATCTTTTGAAGTATTATTGTTTTTAGAAAATATACACTACAGGAAGGATTTAGAAAAAAATCAGTGTAGATATTATAACATAAACAGAACTTTTTGAAAGCAGTTGACATACAGACATACAGAGTCCCAGTAAGCTTGTCCATCAATGGCTGATTTTATTATTTTCCAAGTCCATTTCAGGTAGTTTTATTTATTTCAAAAATCTATTATTGTTTTTTTAATTAACTAAAGCGTTTTTCACATATAGTTTAAGTCTTTAGGTTGTATTAATTCTGATAACTTCAAATTGCTTACAAACTCTGCCCTACAACCCCAACCACCAAAAAAGTAAAGGAGTTAAAGTTGAATTTGATCCTGCTTTTATTTTGAAAAACCCCACCTCAAGTGCCGACGTGCTTTGCTCGAGCTTTATGCGGATGGAGTGAAAATAATTGACAATAAACACATATCGTATGTCCCCGAAAAAGTGAAGGCGTCTTGTGCAGGAGTCGAAGCTTTCACATCATCAATGATACATTTCACTCTGGAAGGTGTCGTTTGAAGCTTTGTAGTCGCTGACAGCTGTTTCGACCCGGGGGGGAAAATGGAGCATATCCGAACGCCAAAGGTAGCTAACGTTTCTTGCTAATTGCAAATGGATGGGATACAGTCGGCAGCTGGGCCTTGTCTGTTTGCGATTTTGTTGGAAGGCTCCGTTTTCTGGCCATCGGTGCTCAGAGTGAATTTGTGTGAATCGACGTTATAGCGTAACGGCTAGTAGGTGTCGCCAACGACTCCAAATGTCAGCAGACGTGACGAGCATCAATGAGCCGTTTGTTTTTCCCGTTCTTCAGGAAGATCGGCTTCCTCTATCTAATTTTACTACTTGCACGCTCTGCTATTTGTTGCGACAGATATCCACTGTCAATACAGCCATTGAATTCAGTGTGATTGAAGAAGCAAGGAAAAGCCGGGCCATATCCAGCACAGACACGCAGGGCTGACTTGGACTGTACGTCAAATAGGGCGATCGCAGTTTTATCATAAGCATACAACGCCAAAACAGTGAGCTCACTGCCTGGGTTAAATCACTCCCAACAGACCAGATTTAAAGGAAAGCAACCAGCTGAAAAAAGCAAGACTCGAGGAGTGCTGCAGTACAAGTTTAGCCCTGCCAGGCCTGTACTGCTAGAAAATATACTGCTGTGTGTATGCACAGCAGTATCAGCAAGAGCTGATCCTTTTAACCCTTAAATCATTGATCCTTTCAAATCTAATCTACAGCCACTCAAAAACAACCAACAACAGCCAACAGTCCTAGTACATATAACCTTTGTAATCTTCATAATTCCTTTTAGTCTGCCATATGGTGGCTCGGTGTGCTTAATATTATCTAATGTCTGTGTTTTTGATCATATTAGGAAGCAGTATGACACGGTTCTTGAGGTTTCAATGACAGTTGTGCTATTTGTCAGTGGGAAAAAACAAAGAAATGCTGAGATCTGGCATGTAGACAGGCTTGGAACACCCATGCAGAATGGGTGTTCCCCATTTGTCTCCACGCCTTTCAGTGGTTTGTCTGGTTTAAAAGTCAGAGGAGATTATTATTTGCTATTATAGTGTTTAAAACGGCCAAAGAAAACAAGCTGCTTGTTGTAGCAATCAGGGTAGTTTAAGTTGCACAGGCATGTAACAGAATGAAACACAAATCCTAACATTAACTTCCCTATAAGATGGTATAAGGTGGTCTCTGTCCTCCCTCTGTCTTCCCTTTCTCTCTAACCTGCTCAGACACACACACACACAACTGACTTCCTGTATGTTCCAAGAAGCTGACTTATGACAGAGCCGCGACCCGCAGGTTGCTGAGCGACCGAGAGAGGCTTTATCGTTTCATCATATCTCAGCAAACGGAAACAAAGTGGAGGATGTCTGAGTCAACCGGAAACAGCTAATGTGATGAATCATGGATTCGGACAGCTAGTGCTAACAGCACTGCACAGTCCAAAAATCAGTGACTTTCCAAATGCACTTTGGCTATAGAGTGAAGGTGGCAGGAGCTTTTATTTTGATATGTCTTGTCTCTGTGATGCAGGAGGCAATAAAATAGATGCAACAGTGCAGAGCAAAGTCCAATGGTGATATTGTTTGTGTTTGTTTTATATTGTTTTATATTGTTGTGACATCAGTCACAACAATATAAAGCGACCGTGGCTCAGGGGGTTGGGAAGGGCACCTGTAATGGGAAGGGCACCTGTAACCGGAAGGTCGCCGGTTCGATCCCTGGCCTCTCTGTCCTGGTCGTTGTGTCCTTGGGCAAGACACTTTACCCTACCGCCTACTGGTGTTGGCCAGAGGGGCCGATGGCGCGATATGGCAGCCTCGCTTCTGTCAGTCTGCCCCAGGGCAGCTGTGGCTACAACCGTAGCTTGCCTCCACCAGTGTGTGAGTGTGAATGAATAATGTCATTGTAAAGCGCTTTGGGTGCCTTGAAAAGCGCTATATAAATCCAATGCATTATTATTATAAAGATCTTTAGTAACATTTTAAAAAGATTGTGCTGTATAAAACTGGTTTCATTCATTTATTTATATATTTTTAGGATGCAAATCAGAAGCACATTAAAGGGTTTTTTTAAAAACTTGTTATAGCTATTAGACCTAAGCCTTCTTCCTGTGTGAAAACGCATGACTTGAGTAAATATATAACTCACTATATCTGCTGTTCTGTTTGGGCGTTTATGTGGTATTAGTGCAATCAGTTGCTACACTTTCACTGTTGCAGCTACTGAATATAAATTTCTGAGAAGGAAGTAAAAACAAAATGAACTGTGTTTGACTTTAAGCTAGATAAGATTGTTTAATTAAGAGGCAGGTGGTTTATTTATTAAGGCAGTGGCAGCAAATGTCACTTGTGACTGCACTTATTAAAATTAAACTGGCAGCTGATAGTGAGGGCCAGGTGGCCAGGATTAATTGGTGTGCTAGCCGGAACTGGTGCCAGTAATTTTTCTGTCAGGTGTCAACCCTGCTCACAAGATGCCATCTCTTGTAGTCTCAGTGTATCCAGCAAGAGAAGCAAAGGGTGCTCCTGATTATTTAGATATTACCACTATGTACATCTGTTTTTGCAGGTGGAGCAGGTGCGGCTGTTGGATCGCTTCAGCAACAAATCCGTTCACGGCACTCTGTACCTCACAGCCACACATCTCATCTTTGTGGAGAGCAACTCTAACAACTCGGCCTCTGCTGGACAGGAGGTCTGGGTGAGTAGTTTTGTGCCATCTATGCTGCCCATTAATGCAGGTTTCAGAGTACTTGCATATGGATGTCACCTCAGCGAATGCACTGCTGTGCAGAGGCATAACTGGAGGATAGCAAGTGCTCACAGACCTTTTACCTCCTGTTGCCAGTTTTCTATAAATTGATGGTGCAGTTTCAAGTGTGCTCTTTAGACAATTTGGGCCTGTTTTTAGTCTACTAATGAATATTTATTACCCTGCAGATGTTTTTAATACACTCCTGTTACGGCTCCTAGCCTTCGTGCAGGTTTGTTCTGTGTGTGTGTGTGTGGTTTAAAGCCCTTTTATAGGCTTTGTGTCTAGGGGTATGATTCTTGCTGGGGTTCAAATCCCGAACGAGGCCACAATTGTTATAACCTGTATGTGTGTGACATAATAATAAATTAGGTGAGTCTAAGTAAGTATCAGCGGTGTAAAGTGGGTCATGGATGAGCTGGCAAGTGTATGAGACCTGGTGTGCAAGGAAAAAGCAAGTTAAGATAACCCAACGAAAGAACCAAACGAGGATGCAGAGGCATGAAGACAGCACAGGCACCATCACAGAACTGGAGTAAAGCGCCAACAGGAGTGGAGACTGGCAAGACCTAGAGAGGTAGGGTCTTAAATAGCATCTCCTGAATCTCCACCCAGGCAACTCCTGGAACCCAAAAACCACACATATGCAGAGCAAACCCGCATGAAGGCCTGGGGCCGTAACAACTCCATCATTGAAGGAACCGGTGCAGTGCAATATTGCCATTGGCTGGTGGCAAAGCGATTCCTGTAGATGCCAAGACCTGGGTGGCATATGTTTTGAGCTCTCAAATCAAAACCAGAGGAATATATGCAAATGAACGGCAAAACATACAGAAACTGGAAGTTCTGCCACATGCGATTTGGGAAGGAGAGAAAGATTATGAAAGCTAATGTGTGGTAAGAGGAAGAGATAGAGTTTCAAAATGTGCACACGTAGTATTTGTCTGTGTGTGTTTTTCTTCCTGCTCCTGAAAGAGGATCGCTGTCAGCGCACTGTAAGAACTAGGTTAGTAACATCTAGCAGCAGCATTCTGGTTTGCTGATGGACTTATTTGTGCTGCAGTAGCGGCAAAGTGGTGGTGTTGGGTTATGCGAGAATTATGGGCGCGTGTTGCAATGAGCCTAGAGCAGGCACTGAAGACAAGAGGCTATTTAATATTGAGAAATTAGCTGCAACAGTTTAGAGCTCAGGATTTCAACACATGACTTGCAAGATTTTATTTCCCATATTGAGTTGTGATTTGTCATAATGACTCCATAGCATCAACTAGCCCTGTTTAGTTGGTATTACTTTGTACAGTTGCCATATACATACTTGCTGGAATGGTATGTATGAATCCTGTTTTTTGTTTTGTTTTTTTAGGCACTTTAGTATTTAGTGACTGGCCTACATGCCTTGTGCAGCAGAACCTGGGCCGTGACCTCTTTCCCACCATCCTTCCTGTTTTACGTGCATTTGAACATATTTGTTCATTTTTATAGCTGCACTTCCTCTTACTTCCCTATGTGTGTCTGGTTCAGCACTGTGTGTGTTGTAGAGTAATTTCAAAGTAACTGCGTGTGGTGTTTGTGTGTATCATAAAATATTAAACAGCATGTGAGTTACTGCCTTTCTCAGCAGCTGATGAGATCAGCAATTAGCCTGTGTGTGTATGTGCGCGTGCGTGCGTGCGTGTCCCACTAGTCATTACCAATGCTGATCCATGTGCATCTTTATGATTTCTCTTGGTTGTGATACTCAAAATGCGCTCATGAATATGGTGATGTGTGGCATCTGACTCTCTTGCCCTCTATACTTCTGTGTGATATTAAAATAATTCATGATTGAGCTGAGCTTTTTATAGCACTCTTCTGTTTAAATGCATGCTCTTGAACCCGATCCCCCCAACAAGATCCCTTTAATATTCCAAATCTTATCTGTTCTTCATTGTTTTCATATTGCAGATAACACTCTCACTGTCCACTCGTGTTCAGGTGTTCATTAATGCAAATATCTAGTCAGCTAATCACAAGGCAACAGCTCAGTGCGTTTTGGCATGTAGGATTGTCAAGGTGGCCTGCTGAAGTTCAAAATGAACATCAGAATGAGGAAGAAAAGTGATTTAACTGACAATGAATGTGGTTGATGTTGCCAGATGGACCGGTCTGAGTATTTCAGAAACTGCTGATCTACTGGGATTTTTCCTCAAAGCCATCTCTAGGGTTTACAGAAAATGGTCAGAAAAAGAGAAAATATCCAGTGAGTAGCAGTTTTCTGGGAGAAAATGCTTTGTTGATGCCAGCGATCCCAGAGGAATGGCCAGGCGGCTTTGAGCTGATAGGAAGGCAACAGTAGCTCAAATAACCGCTTGTTACAACCAAGCCGTGCAGGAGGGCATCTCTGAATGCACAACATGTGACTTTAAAGCTGCCGCAGCAGAAGACCACACTGGGTACTACTCCTGTCATCTAAGAACAAATAACTGAAGCTACAATTCACACAAGGCCACCAAAATTGTACAACAGAAGACTGAAAAATGTTGGCAGATCTGATGAGTCTGCAGCATTCAGAGGGTAGAGTCAGAATTTGATGGAAACGACATGAAAGCATGAATCCATCCTGCCTTTTATCAGTATATTCAGGCTGGTGGTGCAATAGTGTAAGGGATATTTCTTGGCACTTTGGACCCCTTAATACCAACTAATCTTCATTTAAACTCTGCAAGTCTTTAGTAGTTCACTGAGCCTCTTTATATATGAAACTATTCATTGAACTGACGTTTCTAAAGAGTAAGGCTTTAATTTTGACATACGTGTTTTTTAAAGTGTGCATATACAATGAGTATCCCAGAGGTGAAGAAAAAACATTTGTATAACACACACAAAATATATTAGTATATGTGTATGTTTTGTAAAATATATAAACAGCACCAGGCTTTATTAACAATACGCTAATGTCATTGTTGGATAGTGTACTTTGTTCAAATTAGTTTATATCGATCCAGCCACTGTAAATCACCAGCCTCTCTTTTCATGTCTTCTTTTTGCCTCCTCTTTCCTTGTCTGCAGATTTTGCACCATCATATAGCCTCTGTGGAGAAGCTGTCCCTGACCACCTCCGGCTGTCCACTGGTAATTCAGTGTCGCAACTTCAGGGTGGTTCATTTTGTTATACAGAGAGAAAGAGACTGCCACGACGTCTACAGCTCACTGCTTCGTCTTCTACGGCCAGGTCGGTTACACTTTCTATTGGCTTTGGGCATTTCTCCTATCCACTTAATGCCTAAACAGAGATACATTGACATATTAAATAGTGCTTTCTCATCTGTCTGTGTTTAATGGGTTTCTCTCTGGTTTTCTTCTCTGCGCAGTTTGCTATGAAGAGCTTTATGCTTTCTCCTACAACCCCAAACAAAATGACCAGCAGCGAGAGGAAGGATGGCAGCTCATCGACTTGGGGGCAGAGTTTGAGAGGATGGGCGTCCCCTGTGACCAATGGCAGCTCACTGATGTGAACAGGGACTACAAGGTAGGTAGAAACTGTATTTATTGACAGATTCTGAACATTGGTACCATCACTGTGATTGTAGTAGTATTTGTGATAGTATTTATATATTATTTACTATAAGTTGACTTATAGTATTTCTGTGTATTGGTCATTGCATGTCTGCATTATGGCTTTAAAAGTGCCAGAAGAGCATACTCAGAAAGGGATGTAACGCCAAACTCAAAGCACATAGCTGCAAGAGTTAATGTGGAGGTTGAATGTATTTCATCTGAACTGTTATAATAGCAAATACCCAAATGTTTCCTTTAGAAATAATCCAATTACTATAAGATCAGGAGCCAAGCAGCCAAGGGCTCACAGGCACAGATATAATATCAAAAATACATAATCATGAAAAGTTCTTTTTCAGAAATAAGTGGGCCCCTAAAAGAGGTCAACTGAACAGAACTCTACTCAAAAATAATTTTAAAAATAATATCATAATTCAACAACTCACTGGCCCAAATCAGAGACAGCTCGACCTCTGTAGCGACTGAGTAAACACAAAAAAGGAAACCACCGGGACAATAACTAAATTTATTTAAATAGATTAAAAAAACATTCCCTCCATGTGGTCACAGCAGATGGCAAAGTCCATTAGGCTGACCTCTGCACTTAAACCAGCTCCACCCTCAGCTTCGTCTGTTGCTTAAACAGGGATAGGCTGGAGCAGCAGATGAAAACAGAAAAAAAGAATTACTGCAACTTATACAAGTCACTGACAAAATAATGTAAACCTAAAATGTGCAACATTGTTTAGTCTTTAGCTTAGTGTCATAATGTGTTAAAACAAATTAATCAGAATAATTAAACTAATTGATTGTCATATAACTTAATTGCAAACTAAGTTAATGTGAAAATGAGGTGGGCGTATGAAAGCTTCCTCTGTATCTGATTTAAACAAATGAGTATTACCAGAGTATTTCAGTTGTGTGGTTGTGGACAGGACCGTCACAGTGGTACAGTCTGGATTCAGCTGGCATTCAAGTGATATCACACAGGCACACATTATTTGTGTTTAATGACAGCCTGTTAACATTATATCACAGAAACCAGTTCGACGTTACCACATCTTAAACACAATGTGGACAGTGGTCCAGAAGAGGGTGCTGGAGCTTCACTGTTAGTTAGCTCCAGCCTTGGTAAGAATTTGTCTGTAAAGAAAGCAGATCCCTGCTCACAGGTAGACTGTATATCATGTGCCTTTATAGATTGTAACATAGTAGCACAAGGCATTCACAAGGTACTGCTGTCTGAACATAGGCATTAGTACATTTTTAATTCTTATTTTAGTTAATGGATTTTGTTTGTGACTTTTTTCAGGTGTGTGAGACATATCCACGGGACCTCTACGTTCCTGTCACCGCCAGCAAGCCTATCATTGTGGGGAGCTCCAAGTTCAGAAGCAAAGGACGCTTTCCTGTCCTCACTTATTTCTACCAAGAGAAGAAGGTACTTTAAAACTGTGATCATTTACATACACCAATATTTGTCTTTGGTCCAGTTTCTTTATTTAGCTCTCCTTGGTTAGCAAGTTGTTGAGTAGTTATTGAGCAAGATCAGAAGTCCAAATCTTAATATTCCTAAGGCAGTACAAGCAAAATGGAAATGGGATTGCTTAAATTGAAAATGGGGTCAACTCTCTCGGTTATATCAAAGTGCAAATATCATGGGAATGAACCAGTGGGATTATATATTAACATGTGCAAAGTTGAGTTGCTTAGCCAAAGGTGGATTTACAGCAAAGCTCATAAAATGTCTAACACAGAAAGGATTTGTACTCCGCTTAACAAATTTGCATGACATCTGCTCATTAGATTAAATTTTTTTTTGGTGTGTTTGTGTATGGATGGAAATTTTGACCTTTCACTGGTATTAGAAGAAACGTCACCACATCACAGAAATGATTAGTAACCAAGGGTCTGTGAAATTTGATGGAATAGCTGCACTTTTTTTTTCTTTCTTTAATTTTCTTGAACAAAATGTCAGCATCAATGGACAAACCTTGCTTCCAAAGCAAGCGAGGGAAAGAACTTCCACACCTGAAATGTGCAGCATATTTTGAATTGTGATTTTCAGGTGAAACAACATTTAGGGAGATGAGAAGTTAATGACCTAACATTCTGGGGAATTTTCTTGTGTCAACTAGAAAAACCTGACTTTTAGGGAAACAATGTAACTACTCAATGACGTTAACATCTAAGTAGTTACATTTATGGTGTTAGGTTAACCAAAAAATGTAAATGACTAACAAATTCCTGTTGAAATTTGACCTTGTTAATAACTTTATTAAAGTTTTGCAGGCTCATGTAGTTGTTCCATTATAGCCAACCATTAGAAGGAAGTAACGCAGGCTCAGATGTCCTGGTTTTAAGGTTATATTTAGTTTTTTTTTAATAACTTCTCGTTTTTACCAATGTACTCTCTTTACCCTGACAGGCAGCAGTGTGTCGTTGTAGTCAGCCTCTCTCTGGGTTCAGTGCACGATGCCTTGAGGATGAGAGCATGCTGCAGGCCATCAGCAAAGCCAATCACAACAGCCGATTTCTTTATGTCATGGATACCAGGCCGAAGGTAAGGTGGTGACGGCCAGGCAGTTTCTCAGAATAGCAAGCGGTGTTCATTAACTTTTTTAAATTTCTTGTATGTGTAAATGGGTTCAGCACTAAATGAATGTACTTTTGAAAACAGAGTTCAGAGCTCAAATGTGTTGTTGTTTTTTCTTTTTCTTTTTTTTCTGTCCTGCAGCTGAACGCGCTTGCTAACAGAGCAGCAGGTAAAGGCTACGAGAATGAGGACAACTACTCCAACATCCGCTTCCAGTTTGTTGGCATTGAAAACATCCACGTGATGCGGAGCAGCCTGCAGAAGTTGCTAGAAGGTTAAACATCTGCTACAGACAGATGATTTTAAAAAAAGAAAGAAAGAAAAGATGTTTAACAAAAAGGCTTTTTTTAAATGAATGTCAGTCAGTGCACAGTTAATCTGAAATTCCTTTGATCTCTCAGTGACTGGGACTCGGTCACTTTCCATGAGTGACTACCTGGTGGGACTAGAGAGTAGTGGCTGGCTTCGGCATATCAAGGCGATAGTAGATGCTGCTGTCTTTCTCACCAGGGTAAATGTTTTTTGGTTATACTTCTTTAACTGTATTCTTTCTGCTAATCAGAGATGGGAGCTGATAAAAAGTCATTGTTGTTTTAAAAACCATATTTCTGTGCCATCTGTCTGTTCTCTTAATCCCAGGCGGTGACAGTTGAAGGAGCCAGTGTTTTGGTTCACTGCTCAGATGGATGGGACAGAACCGCCCAGGTCTGTGCCCTAGGGGCGCTGCTCATGGACCCTTACTATCGTACTATTAAAGGCTTTATGGTACGGGCCACAGACACGTGATGTTGAATATGCAGATACTCAGATGCTCCATGTTCTCTACTCTTCACTCTTTGTTTTTCTTCTAGGTACTGATAGAGAAAGACTGGATCTCTTTTGGTCACAAGTTTGCAGACAGGTGAGGTTTCAGCTGGATAATGTGAAGCACTACATTTGCTCCAGTTCACAGTCACAAGTTCATATTATTCTATACTTGGACTGTATGCTCTCAGGTGTGACCAACTGGACGGGGATCCGAAAGAAGTGTCTCCTATTTTCACTCAATTCCTCGAGTGCGTCTGGCAGCTGACTGAGCAGTTCCCACAGGTGAGTGGGAGAGTGCGAGCTACGTGAGATTTATATTTATTTCCTATGGTTTTTTTGCTTTTATTTATCCACAACTCTCCGTTTAGGCATTTGAGTTCAGCGAGTGGTTCCTGCTGCAGATCCACGAACATGTTCACTCTTGTCAATATGGAAACTTCCTCGGCAACAATCAGAGGCAGAGAGAAGAGTTGCAGTAAGTCAACACACGGATTTATGTAACAGTTGTCCGTTGAAATACTTTCTAATGTCAACTGTAAAATCTATCAATCTGTCAAGACAATCTCTTTAAAAGATCGTCAAAAAAGCCACACCTCCGCTGGCAGATTTGTTATTACTTAGTTTACAGATAACAAGAAGTGATAAAAAGACATAATGTGTAATCCTTCTTTTTAGTAGAAGACAAATAGATTAATTACTATACTGTGAGCTTCTGTATGTGTGTGTGAGCCAACCATTGGACTATGTCAATATGCTCCATGTGTCTAACTGCTGTTCTGGGTTGCAGACTAAGAGAGCGGACTCACTCCCTGTGGGCATTTCTAATGAGCGAAAAACGAAACCACCTGAATCCGTTCTACAGCCCTGCGTACTCCGAAGCACATCCTGTGCTCGAGCCCTCCACCCTGCCCTATCATTTCAAGTCAGTACAGCTTGCTCACCTTTTGGTTGCTGCTTATATCTATAAGTAAACCCTAAAGGATCTTATCTACATGTGTAACATTGTGGTCACCAGGTTCTGGAGGAGTATGTACCATCAGTTTGACCGGTCCATGCACCCTCGTCAGTCTATCCTGAAAACCATTTTGACTCTGAAGGAGAACAGTCGCAAGGCAGAGAGCACGCTGCAAGCACTGGAATCTGTGAGCACATTATTGCACATTGTCATATTCCTAAGTTTTAATTTTGATCTTAATTTTGAGTATTTAAATGACTGCATGAGTATTTGTATTTTTAATATATAATATTTAGTATTTACAGTATAGTGTTTGTATTTGAGTATTTAGATGCACTTTATGTTTGGAATATGTTGTGTTTTATATACTTAACTGTCGTATCATTCAGAGGCTGCAGCAGCTTGGTGTAGTCCCGGTTGCAACATCCGACCCTCCCGCACCTCCTCCCACAAGAGATCAGCTCTCCAACTCCCACAGCCTCCCGCCACGTCCCGACTCCCTCATTTTGGGAGCGCCCATCAACCACAAAGAAGTGCAGCGTCACGAGGAAGAGGATGAGCAGGAGGAGGTGGGCGAGGAAGCCACTGAGAGCACAGATACAGAGCGGACTGTAGAGGGCAGCAGTGGCACCGAGAGCAGGAAGCAGAGTTATGGAGAACTGGAAGGGACGTATAACAGTGATCTGGTCAAAGAAGAGCCAGCTGTTGTCAGCCTGGAGTTTGGTGTAGCACGTATGACCTGCTAAAACCAAAAAAACAGGGATTGTGGGAGACTGAGGGACATGAGCAACTAAGTAAGAGAGCATACTGAAACTGTGTGTGTGTGTCTGTGTGGGTGTGTGAGAGAGAGAGAGAGTGGGAAGCTGTTGCTCTGTGTGGATTATGTGCCGATTTACGCATTGGTCCTGAATGGGCTGAATGGATGAAGTTGTGTGTCTGTATAGTCTAAAATCTCTATGGAAAGCCTCATTATTATGTCATATACTGCACTTACAGTGGGAAAAAAAGCTTGTTTTTTTTTTTTTTTTAATGAATGTTGAAAAAGCACTATAAAAAATTAATGAATCGGGTAAGAAAAATAAATGAATCAAAAAACAGAAAAAAATGTCGAGTCTTGTAATTTGTACAGTCACGTTGTGCATTTTTGAAATACATGGCCTTGATATTCTTCACACGAAAATGCAGAAAATCCCAGTTTTGGCTCATGAAATGTTTCATTTCATCCAAAGGCTGAAATCCAGCCTAATCTGATCATGTTGGTGAGCTGACATTCCTCTGGTCTGAGTGATTTAAAAAAAAAAAAAAGTCACAGTGTAGAGAGAAAACATTTGTTTGAAACTGTTTGCTGACAGAATAGACAGTTTGTTGATGTCGTTTCCAAGGAAATGCACATCAGGTTATGTCATGGGCAACACCAGAAGGTTTCAGAGGGATTTTCCATTATGACCTACCTACAGAGTAAATTTAACACGGAAGTATAAGTCACCTGTGCATTTCCACCTTAACTAGACCGCTATCATTTGTTGCTCTTCTTGGTGCTTCTGCACTTTTGGTTGGGAAAAGGATGATGAATCATGGGTGAGGCAATTACCAAACTTGAATTTGAGTAGGTTTACATAAATGCAGGAAGAACTCTAGGACAATGAAGCCTCTTTCAAAACACTTTGGTCAAAATCAAGTATCTGCTAGAAAAGCCCCACATCTTGCCAACATCATTTTTAACTCAAACCTGACACTTTAGAAATGATTATTTTAGAAATAATAAATCAGCCCGATGAACAGAAACTGTGTTGCTGTCAAAATAATGTACAATATTGAATATTTAACAACCCCGAAGCTGTTCAGCTGATCAACTACCAGCTGTTGTTCCCATTGATCCTTTAATCCTATTTCTCTTCTCGCATCGATCAGGTGATCTTTCTTACTAATGCTTACTGATGCTGATTCCCAAATCCTACTGGTTGTATTTGCCATGTCAGTGACTTATTATTTATGCTGACCTTGATTAAAGGTCACCGGCACACAAAAAACACAGTGTGCATGCAGGGTTAAGTTCCGTGGGTTTGGATAGCTAAATATTGTTAAATTCAACAATAACCATAAAACTGATTCCCCTAACTTATTTGTGATCTTTCTGCTTGAGAGGTTTTGAAGCTCAACAAAAACCATGACATAGCAGTTCTCATAAGTAAAAAGAACTTTCTGCATCTGGCAGGTTTAGTTTCTGTGATGAATCTAAATAAAATGATGTGGAATTATTTATTTATTCATCAGAAAAAATGTCCTTGGGGCTGGATGTTGTTCGACTTTGATTTGTTTTGGGTTAGATTCACTGGAGTTGTGGCAATTCAGCACAATTTTTTTAGGCTCAGCTTGTTTTGCCATGAATCATTACGGGGATTTTTCAAGAACATATTCTATATTAGTTCCTGAATAATCATTATTGGAGCTCAGAAAAGATTTGATCTTGGATTAGATTTAGCATACAAGCAAATGCCCAACCCAATCAGTTTGCTGCACAAGAGCAAGATGTAAAACTTGGTTTAAATGAAGTTACACAGAGTTCATGTGTGTATTTGTCTGTCCTGCAAGCTCTTTTCATCCTGCTGTGTTACATCCAGCCAGCTTGCTTCTAAATTCTTTATGGAATTCAGACTAGTAGCTTTTGCAGTGAACTTGTTCCTTCTTAAACGCCACTCAGTCCACAGCCCTCAGATGCCGTGGGACTAAATGTAGCAATAAATTGAGGTCTGTGTTTACTTTCAGAAGCCAATTAGACAAAGTGAGCACTGGCCCTTAGACAAATCAGTGTCTATGAGCAAATAAAGTCATTATTCAGCTGTAACAACTTGGAATAGAGAGAGGCTGGCAGTGCAACGTGATGTGATGTGTAAACCCACTGTGCCACTTTACTCTAAAGCTTCATAATATATGAACTGAAAGAAGAAAGGGCACAATAACTGATGTGTAAAGTGCCTCTATATGAAGATAACTAAAAACAAAAAGGGACTTAATCTTCTACTTTAATTCTCTCTTCTGTTCTTAATTTTTGTTCACATTTTCTAACTGATTATTCAAAAAGGCCTTAAAGGTGACCAGTTATTTCCATGAATCGCCACTGATGACTTGAATGTGTAAAAGAAGGACCTTGTTTGTGGTTTAAACAAGTAAAAAGTGCAACAACAACAAAAAACCCCCACTGCATTATAGCGTCAGAGCTTTTATATGACTCAGTCCCTTTTTGGAATGTGGATAAACAGTAAATCAGGTTAATCCACAATCAGCTCTAAGTTTTCTCTCTCTCGTGTTAGAATGGTCTTCCTGTAGCCTACTTGCGCATATTACCTTGCATTAAACATTGAGAAGTCTCTTCCAGAGACAAGCTGCCGAGGACTCTCCCAGTGCTCTGAATCATTCAGATGAGTAGCTTATTGCACGCCATTCTGGTAGAACACTTTACTGGACAAGGAGGAAATGCTGTACTTACAATCAGGGCCAAATAATCTACATATCGGCAGAGCATATACTATATACATGAGCACACATGTATGCATGTTGTATGTGCATTTTTTGTTTTTTGCTTTGTGTGGATCTATGGTGTAAAATTGGTTTGCGCCATTGCCCTGTATATAACATCTGACTAAAATCTCTGATGATTGTATTACTGTTAGGACATGAATCTATTTTTATGTATCAGGCTGACACACAAGTACAGGGTTTCGAACAAGGCAGTGGCAGCCCAGAATATATCAACGGCATTTGTAAATTGACTACAGCACTTGGCTATTTATGCCCTTGTGTAATTTATTATAGCCATTCTCTGTCATATGACACAGCTTCTATGGCCTTTTTCAGTTTTCCAATATAGCCACTGTACATTTCTGTATAATTATTTTGATGAATGCATTTGAAATAGGCATGTTTTACAGTGGGCTGTGATGGTGCCACACAGCTCTTAGCCGGACAGTGTTATTTACATGGGGGTTGGACAGATACTGATGTCTCCCAGAAAGTTTTTACATTTCCTTTTTAATCATTTTTATTTATATGTTTTTGTCATAATTTGTAGAGTGTAGAAGTACACTCCAGACCAGGGGTGTCAAACATAAGGCTCCGGGGGACAGAATCGGCCCAGCAAAGACTTCAATCCGGCCTACTAGATGACTTTGGAAAATGTGAAAGGGAACAGAAATTTTGGACTTTTAATTGTATTTTCACAATTTTTAAAGCTTTTCTGACTGATAAAGACCTCCCCCATCGCTACACCAAAGTAATTAAGTTATAGATTTCTGTAATTTTCTTTTGCACTGATAGATTGTTTTCTGGTGAAATAGAGGTTCATTTTTTATATAAGATATCTCTGGGATTACATTTGCACACTGGCAGAAAGGGCAGTTTCACTGGTGCAGCCAACATAAGATCAAAAATAAACTGTATGTAGCCTGCGATGTAAAAAGAGTTTGACGTCCCTGCTCTAGACAGTCATTTCTGGTAAGTTTTATTTTGGGTCAAACTGAATGAAATAGTAAGGGAATGTGGTATTTGAGTGTTCGGATAGAGTTGGATAGTGGTTTGTAGTATTTAACCTCCTAAGACCCAAACTCTTTCATGGCATGCATTTTTAATTTCTTTTTGCTATTTGGGCTGATTGGGACCTGATGAATGTAAAAACAAAGAATTAACAGATTTTTTTCTTTTATCTGATTTTTGTTTCTGAGAAAAATGAGGTCCTCATAAGAGGGCATTCGTTTTAAATTTCGATCGAACAGTGGCAGTATAATGTCCTCATAAGTGGTAATCAGGCCCTTGTAGAGCAAAATTTAGTATTTTGGTCTAGACAACCCAAAATGTGATGTGGACACCAGGTCCTAGGATGATAAGAATCAATTCATTTAGCATTTATATGATGCAACTCCATTTCTATGAGTTTGTGCAAAGTTGCTACTGGTTGTATGTGGTGGCCAGAGGTATAACCAGGCTTTAGCCTCAGCCTCTGACAGTAGGACAGTATAAATTATAACGGTAATGAAAATCCCCTCCAGATCTGTCATCTCAGCAAGCCACGGCAACTAGAGGTCCAGAATAAATGAGTCTAAATGAAAAAAAGGAACATTTTTACTCCAAACAGTCGAATAACTTGCCTCAAAAAAGTAATTAATGTACAAACATTTTGACCCTGACATATTCAGAAAAATTAATAATTACTGCATGATTGCATTGCAGGGAACATGTATAACTTTTATATACTTTGGGTTGCTTTTTCTGTGTGATAAAGACCTGTTTTTAAAAACACTTTGGTTTTGCAGTGTTTTGAGTGTAAAAGTGTCTGAGCACTCTGGGTTTAGAAAGCTTAATAACATTTAGTACAGCTCCCTGTTGATTACCAAAGTAACAAAAGAGCACAAGCAGTAATCCTTGGGGGTTTAATTTTCATTAACACACAAACAGGAACATGTGTGTATGCACACAAACACAGACACACACTGTAGCTTAGTTTAATCCAGAGCTGGAAGACCCCCTGTGCTGACACAATCTGACTGATAGAACCCCTAATAATGATGATAAAGACTATGTGGTGTGTATGTGTGCCTGTGCCAGGCAGCTAACCACTGATGTATGATCAGTCACACCTGTGTCTTGTGTGTGTTACTAGTCTTTGCCAAACCTCTTGCTTGCATCCTGTTGTGCTGTTTTCACAGATGTGGTACTTGAAAGGAAAGTGGGTAGATTGCTGATTGTATTGTTCTCACATTTGAAAAGATTCCTGTAGTTACTGAAATGTACTACGTCTGACTGACAGCTAAAACTATTGTGGTTTGTTATGTGAACCTACAGTCATGACCACATCAGAGCTACTTCTTTGTTGGTGTCCTTTATGATCCGCAGATAATAAAACTCTCAGTGAGATTACTGATAAGATATGTGACTTATTATTATTCGAGTGAGGCAAAGTTCAGACATTAAACTCTGTGGGGATATTCAGGTTTCTTTTTCTCCTATATGTGAAACTGAAGCAGGAATTCCGTAGCTGACTTTCTAAAATAATAAAGGTGTTAAAGCAGGAGCCTAAAATAGCATAATGTGTTTTAATGTAATGATCTTTTGCATTCTTTTTATATTGGTCACATACCAAGATTAAAAGGCTTGGTATGTGACCGATGTAAAAAGACTGACGTGGACTGAACGAAGATGATGTCATGACTGGGACACATTTGCTTCTCTGCTGGCACCAGCGGCAACCTCAGACTATCAGACAGTTAAAGATAGATAATAAGGATACACGCTCTAATTAATTAGGTTATTTACACCCTGATGTGAAGACACTGAAACTCTTTACAAAATTAAAAGCACTCTTTAGCTTTGTTGACAGATATGCATTTCCTTGAAATGATTTACATCTCTTTCACAACTTCTGCCTGGTAAAGGGTGTACACACAATGCAAGTTTCACATAACAACGCAGTCTGTTTTTCTTTTCTTAGCAAGACAAATTAGGCATTTGAAAAAAAAAGTATTTGCGTCCTGAGGCTCTTTCCTCACAGAGTATTAAGAATGAAAAAAAAAAAGACATTCAGCTGCTGCTACTTGTGGGCACTGTGCAGTGGAAGCACGCTGACGTAAAAGAGGAACCATATTAACAGACAAAACAGTGAGAGACATGAGAGAGAGAAAATGTCCTCCAACTGTCCCACTTAATGCTGAGCTTTGCTCAGGGGGCTGAAATGGGAACCCTTTTTAGAGAGGGTGGGGGCACGGAGTAGGAGGGATAATAGGGTGTGGGCTTCTTGTATTGCATGTGTGAATCTGCCTTAGCCGGTACAAGTGGACTGAAAAGAATAATTAGATTGCAAGGAGAGCACATGTTGCATTATCCAAGCACCAAACTAACCAAACCAGTTCAATATCCACAAAAGCCTCTGGACAAAATTTCTTTTACACTTACATACAAGCCCCATGCTTTTACAAATGGCCTTATTTATCCATGTCCTATTCATATATATGTGAGTGTGTGGGTGTGTATTGCTTTCCTATGTCCTCCATTTAAATGCAATCATACAAACTGCTCGATAAGCCCGATATGGTCTAATGGTCTCCATTGTGGAATATAGTAACATTGTCATAATGTATGCATTTGCTTCAATAATTTACTGATGTTTAAATGTCTTAAGCACTGTAATAATGTACACTGCCACTCTAAGAGCTAAGCAAAATCCTTTGTCTCATCATGCGATAACTGAGCTCCCTCATCAGTCTCCACTCATCAATCCACCAGCCATCTGCTGCTTAGACTCAGCTTCAAGTCCACGCAGCAGCCAGCTGACCTGCTAGCACTGCTGTAGGGCATTCTGCTTGAACATCTGATGTACCTGAAAACATGCATAGTGGGTGACTGACTGGCAAGTAGACAGGCTGGCTGACTGACTCTTGGGGACAAATTATCTTTCTTATTGGTGGGGGGGAGCATAGGGATGATATGCTTCGACTCTGGGGAAGCCCTCAAAAAGTGTTTGTGTGGGTGTGAGCATGTGTCTAGATTTGTGGTTGTGTGTATTGGGCTCATGAATGCAGACATTGTTTGATAGCAGTGGGATGGAAGAGGAGAGCCTGTGCTCACAGTCACTGTGGAGGAGGAGGAGGAGGAGGAGGAGGAGGAGAGAAAAGGAGAAGGGGAGGGAAGGGAAGGAAGGTTTGTAAGTGGGTCAGGATAACAGGGAGATTCATGGGGGGTTGGGAGCACCCCCAGTGGATTGCACTCAGAAAAAAGGAGAACTGGGTGGATCTACGATAAATGGTGATTATGTAATTTGTTCAGATATACAAACTGATTGCCATTCTTTGGGGTTCTCAAAAAAACCCCAAACAAACTGAGATGTGGAATGCCCATTAAAAATGATTTCACTCTTTATTATTATAATTTTTTTTATTTTAATGTATAATACCCTAATTCATTCACAATTTTACTTATTAGCACAAATGCATTTTGATAATAAAACTGGAACACTTGCGCACTTTGTAAAGACACGACAACAATGAACAAAAGTCAGCAAGTTGATCCACTGCCACGAGGTTTCCTTCTAGTTTGTGAACAGTTAATTGTTCTACATGCCTGCAGAAACTCTGCTGGTTGCCAAGGTATGCTCTAAAACTATAACTAATGTGAAAAGAAAGAGTGTACTGCGGGCTGCATAATTGGTGACACAAAACCACAAACACAAGGAAACAAAGTGCGGATGACAGTTATATGTGGCATCACAGGGCTCAGACACCTGGCCCTGTGTGTCCATATGGAAGAGGCCTCAAGGCCATATGGCTTATATGTGTGTGTCTCAAACTCTATTGAAGGCTGTGCTATTTATGTTTGTATGTTTGTCTACTTGTAAGTTGTGAGGGGCCTAAAATTTTTTGCAGAGTCACTTGTAAGTCATTTAAGTTGTGGATGAGAAATTGGTTGTGACTGGGAGGTTAAGACCTCCGTGTCCACTGAAATAACAGAAGCATGACTGCACTGACGTTTCTAAATCCATATCCTGGTCTAAGCCCGCTCATACTGTTGATCAGCAGGTCTTGTTTTTGAGTCCACTAATTCGCACTTGTGATATGCTTAGTTTCATTTACTTTGAACTTTTTTACCCTCACACTCCAATTTAGCCAGTCTAATAAGCCTGGGTGAAGGGAGAAGGCTAATTCTGATAAATTTACAATGTAAAGCTACTGTTTACCCAAAGCTCTGACTTACCTGACAGGAAAGATATACCCAGAAATTAATGTCCACACGTGCAAAAGTTATGTTTTTAGTGGGCAGCATCATTGTCAGTTTTCCCACATCTGTGGTCCATGTCCTACAAACAGCCTGTATAAAGATTAGCCTGTGATCTGTCCTAATAATTGGCTATTCAACCGAGCTGCCATTAAGGAAGCCCTCATAAACATATTGAACTCATGTCTAATCCTTTATAATGCATCAGCAGATCAGTGGGTGTGTATTGCTTCATTGCTACCCTGGAATGGGTTTGTACAAACACAGAGACGTGGACACACGCACACACGGTACACACACACACACTGATGGATGCGGTGAATTTTGGGCTTCGGAAATACTCAATAGTTAAAAGGAAAGACCAACCAGTGCATCGGTGACAGGCAAGGTGGAAGCACAGAAGAGGAAAAGGGGTTGGGGGAGGGAGTGGAGGAGAGACACTGGCGCCCCGCCAACGTTGACGAAAGCTGCTTAGCCCACCCAGTTGCCATGGATACAGTGAGGCGCAGCATGTGTGTTTGTGTGTGCGGCTGTGTGAGAGAGAGCTAGAGAGAGAGAGAAAGAGAAAGAGGGAGGGAGGGAGGCAGACAGAGAAAACCAGCAGGCAGGCGTTAAAGCAAGTCAGAGTGGGAGTGAAAGAGCACCAGACAGCAGGGTGGAGGGAGAGAGAGAGAGAGCGAGAGAGAGGGTGAATGTATGTGTGGCCAGAAAGAGAGAGGATAAAAAGGTAGCTAAAGAGCTCGAGGGAGACGATAGAGTGGGAGCGATAGAGTACTAGATAATGGAGGTGCACTCAGAGTGTGTGGAGCCTCCTGTGGCCCCTCAGTGTGACCCCCAGCCTACAGGGAAGATCAACAAAGCTGCCTTCAAACTCTTTGGGAAGCGGCGCACTGGATCTGGAATGGCCAGCTTCTTTTCCTTCAGGAACAAAGGGGCTACAAACAGCAGAAACAACGGGAATTCTGACAATGGAAATTCTTTGAATGGAAACAGCTCAGGGGCATCGGCGGAACTTGTGAGGAGCAAAACCCACGATGGACTAACGAGCTCTAATAACGACGCTGATGGACAGAGAGGGGAGGGACTTGCAGGCCTGGAGGTGGGGCCGGTGAGGTCTCTGAGCAAATCGCTGAGTTTCTTCTCTCTTCTCCGACGCGGGAGTTTTAGGTCGAGTGAAAACGGAGGAGCAGGACTTGTCAGAAGAGGAAGGGGCCTGAAAGGATTTTTCAGCAGCATGCGATGGAGACGTAAAGACAAAACAAATGAGGGCGATGGAGAAGAAGCGGAAGCGAAGAAGGACAAGGATGGAGATGCTGCTGATGCTGAAAAGGTAAAGGACATTACTCTAACCCTTGAACCACCTCCCCATAACCACCAAGCAGACTGTGGGGATGCAGAAGCAGGACCTAACCTCCAAGCACTAGAGACTCCCACCACGAGTGTTACCATGACACCTCCACACTGTGTTGCCATGCCAGGGCCATCTGGTGAGCCAGACTCCCCCTTTCCCTACACGCCCACTGACTCACCACTGCGACCACCCATCCAAAAAGCCAAAGCCTCAATTTCCAGTCTCACCCCCTCCCTTGCTACACCCCCTTTGGATCGCTGCAGCACTGGTGACCCACCATCAGAGCCCTCTGTGGACAGACTCTGCTCCCTCCTCTTCACTGACGTCACGTCCCTCAAGAGCTTTGATTCACTCACAGGCTGTGGTGACATTATTGCTGATGCCGACGAAGAGGGCCCAGTGGGTAATGGGGGCAGTGGTACCAGCAGCAGTAGCAGTGGGGGAGGAGGAGGTAGCGTGGGAGTGGGTATTGGGAGAGTTGTTGGTATCACCAGTAGCATCTCCCCATCTAAACCCCCTTTATCTTCTCAGATGTCCCAGCCCATGTTCTCTGTCTCCCCAAACTCTGCACCTGCCTCCCTCCCTGCCCGAACCAGGGCACAACCTCAACCACAACAGCACCCACCCGGGAGTGGTGTGGTGGCCTACATGGGTGGAGGGGAAGAAATGGCAAGTCCAGAAGGAGTGGATGATGCAGACATGCAGGGACTCTGGCACATGTTGCCTTCCACAGGAGACAACTCCCCTGCATTGCCCCGATCGCATCAACCTTCCTCCTCTACCCCTACTTCCACTTATCCCCCTCGCACCAACCCTGCTAGCAGCTACCTTCCCTCAGCTTCCAGGAGTTCAGATAGAAAGGTACCACAGGTGAAGGCGCTGGGACTCAGTAAGATTCCAGTAGTTGGTGGAGCGGGAAGCCGGGCAGCTAAACCCCCTCTCCCTCACGCACATGGTCGTCACCCTACATCGCCAGGTGAAAAAGAGCCGCTTAGTGACGAGGGCTACTGGGACACACCGTCAGCAACACCTACAGCAACACCTGACGAAAGTGGGCTGCAGCATAACCAGAATATGGCCCTATCACGTGACAGTTGCTCTGGAGACCACCTGTATGACCTCTACAATGATCCTGAAGAAGAAGCAGAGGATCAGGGGGGAGATGAAGATCCAAACAGCTCGCCCTCTCCATCCACTGAATACAAAACGAGCCCCATCTCCCAAGCAACTCTGCCTTCCTCCTCCTCCTCTTGCTCCTTCCAATCAATGAAAGGCAGCACCAGCCTTCCTCGAGAATCCAAGATCCCGGTAAGCACCAAACCAACCACACCCCCTCACTCTGCAAGCCAGTCAGCCCTGTCGTCCATCCTAGAGGCTGAATCAACTCCACCAAAGATGCAACCGCCTCCTCCGGCTCGCACCAGAATCCCAGTATCCAAGGTGCCAGTTCGTCGTTCTGGAAACAAATCTGGCGGCACAGCCAGAGGGACTGCCCACAAGAAGTAGCTTCTGTCACATGGGTGATTTTCCGCTGGACTGGAGTGCACATTGCTACACTGCAGCTTACGTAGAGCCAAATGTTTCCCCAGACAAAGAAAAATGTTGAGCTGTACAGTCAATGGCCCAGGAATTCCTCTCAAATCTTTAAATCTCTCATTCCTTAGGCGTGTTGGCTCACGAACAGCTACATTAGAGTAAGTGCTTTGTTCACCTGAGAAAGTCACTAGGAAACTTGAAAAAGCTAGGTTAACATTTTGCAACCCTCCTTAAACCTTTGGGGGTTGACTATTGACAATCTGTTAACTATACGACCACCACTTTGACAGAAAACAAAAGCAGATCACCTTTTTTTCTTTTGTGTTTTTCTTTTAGATTTCCACAATTTGTTTAACTCAATCTGATAGTAAGGACCTAATCTAATCAACATTATTATTATTATTATTATTATTATTATTATTATTATTATTATTATTATTATTATCTAATCTGTAACACATACCTCCTAATTCTCTGATTTTAGAGCCAAAGTTTTTGATTTTGTCATAGTTCGGAAAAGTCCCGACAGTTTTCTTCCATTTTTCCTTTGGTTGCTGTAAATGTTTTTTTTAACATGGTCTTTTGCTGACCGCACACTGGTTTTAAAACTATACATGAACTCTGAACTGCTTTTATTACCTACTTTGCAGCTACAAAGCTATCCTGCAGAAGGTCACACTGCATCTCATACTTTTTAAGATCGATTAGCGGATTTCTTTTTTCTTTTTTTTTAAAATCCATTTGGAATAACTTTGGCTTCAGCCTTTGTACTTGGATCTCACTCACACCCGGCTGCTTCACTGGAAGTACATTCACAGAATGTTAATCTCTGGGATTTACAAATGTTTAAATACAAATGGAAACCTGCAAAACTATCGCAATACATCAACCTGGAGGGATCCCTTGCACTAAGGCTTCGTTGTCTGCAAACACACACACACGCACATGCAGAATCATACACACACACATACACATTTCTTCTCGCTCTCTGCATGTAGTGCCACATATCAAGGCACAAAGGTCAGGGAACATCATCTAATGCTGAAGGATCTGACACATGCGCACTGCTCAACCTTTGGCACTGTATTTGTAGCTACACTGGATAACTTTCTTCTCTAAGAACACATGCACAAACACATTTTTTCTAGCTAGTACTTTCTTCTTCACTGGATTTCGTACTGTTTTTATAGACTTTCCCTTTCTGCAATCATACTGCACGGATCCTTAACTGTGACAGCACCAGCTTTCTAACACTCTGCCTTGTCTTCTTTCTGTTACTCTCTTCTAGCAAACTGTATAGGCTAATGTGGATGGATGACAAGTGCCAGTTTAGAGAACTAGGATATTATACATAGCAAAATTTGGGAACTAATGCTAAATGATCGACCTCGCCCCTTCTTCTCCTGGCTATTAATAAAACAAAACAAAACAAAAAACAATGTATAGCCTAATTTCACGAGCCACCACAGCTGCGAGTGAATGTGAATGTAGCTTGACATTGTAATGGATATTTGTGAGAACATAGTTTTCTGTGTTCTACTATCCTCTTTGTCCCTCTTTTGTGGGGGCAAGACAAACTGGATTTGACTCTTCTAAGTCCCCCGTGGCTTGCATTGCAAAACGCCGCTTGTTTTAGAAATGAGAGGGTGTGTTGCAGTCCTAGAAGGCCTTTGTTAGTGATTCAGTGCAATCAGTTAAAAGGGAGCAGGTTGGTCCCTTATAGGGATTTCCATAGAATTTTCATAGGATATGCCAAGTTTAATGTAATCATTCCCACAGAAGCTATCAGTGACACTTGAGTGTCATTCTCGTTCTTTAAGCCATCTCATCTCGTTTAGAGTCTAATGATTGATCCATGACACTGCTCCGGGTTCAGATATCTTTTCAGCCTCCCTATGGTGTAGTGTAGGCGACCATGGAGTAACCTGATTCCAAGACTGCAGTAGGAACTCTCCTAGCCAAATAAAAGGGCGCCCTAAAGGTCACCTGAGAAGCAGCAAGTGATCATGTCGGTTCACATTTTCCCTTTCTTTAGCTTTAGACCTTTAGCTTCCTTTATTCATTGCTGATTGAGAAAAGATTTTTTTTAAGTAAAGTATTTTTTTGGTTGATGTTATTGGTTGGCGAGATTTTACTTGGATTCCTTTAACAGTCAGATTCTGTAGAACTGAAAAATGACAGGTCATTATGCAATCAATGTCCACCAGGTTTTGTTTAAATATAGGACATCACTCTATCCAACATGTCACTGTTTCTTAGCTTCATCCAAGTATGACATGGCATGATACAACTGTTGCACTGGGACACACTCTTACTCCTGAGGTCACCATGTTTCCATCATGGGCTCACCAACACCAGACTCAGCTCAATGTATTTTTTGCAGGCACACACTTCTCTTTTCTTTTCTGGGCCTTTATGTGATCATTTGCTCTGATGAAAAGCAGATTTTTCCCCCCTCCTTTATGTTTCTATCTGTTTATATTGTGAAAACCTCATTACATTTTTAATAAAGAAAACTGTATTTGCGCTGATAGATGAGCCCCTGACTCTTTGTAAGCACGTTTACACCATCATAGGAGTTATGTCCTTTTTGTGTTTGGAGAAAAAATAAAATGGAGGTTGAATTCCACTTCTCTCATCCCACCCCTCATGTCCTGGTGTCTTAAATCCCTAAGGATCAGCCTGAGTGAGAAAAGGTGATGCATTGACTAGAATGTAGCTTTAGTTTTTGGTTATTGTTGTGGTCTGGCACTTAGGGAGAGGTCATTCTGGCTTGGGGATTACAGGTTATCAATAAATCCTATTGATTGCTGACATGAAAGCCTGACAGATGTGTCACTAGCTACTGTTGGTCTCTGTTGGGGAAAGAAAGGAGACAGACAGGCACGGTGATGACAAAGAGAGACAGCTGATGCATGTGGATATGAGACCCGTGTGTGTCCTGAATAGATGAAAAGTATAGTCACATTTTTTTCAAGAATGGCTCATGTTGCTAGAAAAAGCTTATATGTTGTGGTTTATCCATGTGAAGTAGGAGGAGGATTTGGTGCAGTGCGAATCCCCTTTGTAATGGTGCAGCAATTCCCCCTCCCTCTTTATCCAGCTCTCTACACTCCGAGGTTTATGTAAAAGCCTTACGTAAGACCATAACACTCACTTGTAGCAGCCCACCACATCAAAGCCAGGGATGCTGACAGTAAGAATGGTGCGTAATGTTGCGTGTGTGTGTGTGTGTGTGTGTTTGTAAATATCTGTGTCAGCTGATCTCATCAGTAATCTGCTGTTTGGCTGCTCGATGTGGACAGTTGTTCTCAGTGTGAGCCATGTTCGTGCTTATTTGTTTTGGGGCATAAATCTGGTAAAAGAGCGCAACAGAGAGCACTGAGTTTCTGATGAACAATAGGGTTCTTATTCAAACCAGTGAGGAAGAGAACAAGGGAAGGACTCATGGTGAAAAGCAAAGAATAAGTGGCAGAATAAGATTTATTGTGAGTATGTGAATGGGTTTGAAGAGCTTCAGTGCTCTTAAATGAAGCTTTTATTTAGCTGGTATAACTTCTGATGATCACCAGCCACAAGTATCCACTTGTCACTGGCCACTTCATTAGGTATAGCTTGCTAGTAGTCCATGCCAGTCTCCTGTTCCACCACATCCCAAAGGTGCTCTATTGGATTGAGCTCTGGTGACTGTGGAGGACATTTGAGTACAATGAACTCATTGTCTTGTTCAAGAAGCCAGTTTGAGACGATTTGAGCTTCGTGATATGGTGTCTTATCCAACTGGAAGAAGCCATCAGATGATGGGTACACTGTGATCACAAAAAGTTGACATGGTCAGCAACAAGAGCTGTGCCATTCAAATGACAATCAGCTGGTTCTTAGGATCCAATATGCAATAAAAATGTGCAATAAAAATATGTCAGACAACACCACCAGCAGCCTGAACTGTTGATACAAGGTAGGATGGATCCATGCTTTCAGTTTGTTTACACCAGATTCTGACCCTACCATCCAAATGTTGCAGCAGAAATCATGATTCAGCAATGTTTCCCCCTAATTTTCTACTGTCCAGTTTTGATGAGCCTTAAAATTCTTTCCATATATGAGTGGCACCCGGTGTTGCTTTGGTCTGCTGTAGCCCATCTGCTTTAAGGTCTGGTAGTGGATGACCAGTAGTTTTGCTCTAATAGATTTAGACCTACAATTTGCTTGTAGGCAAAATATTCTAGCACGGGCTGTAGTAAATAACAAATAAGCATTTACTGCTGTCATAGTACTGTAAGTAAAAGTACTACCAGTTGAATATAACACAAAAAATGAAAAAGAAAAACTACACTACCTATCTGGTGGTAAAGAAAAAAATTCTAGCACAGACAGAGAAAAATGAAAGCCACTAGTATTTACAAAAACACAACATCTTGATGGTAGGTAGGCTTTCCTGGCCTTGATAAATGTGTGTGAGTGCATGTGTGTACGACGGAGCACCATTCAAAAGCTGTACCCCACATTCTGCATGGCAGCCTCTCCACAGTCGTTCCCATAGTAACTCCACTAG
Organism: Pelmatolapia mariae; assembly: GCF_036321145.2. Lineage (NCBI taxonomy): Eukaryota > Metazoa > Chordata > Actinopteri > Cichliformes > Cichlidae > Pelmatolapia > Pelmatolapia mariae. The sequence goes on along the minus strand of NC_086235.1, from coordinate 23,872,344 downwards.
GTCAACCAATAAAAAGAGGGGGCTGGGCAGGAAGGAGGATGGGAGTCTGTTTGGGGGGTGGGTGCTGACACAGTGTGTGAAAGATGTGATTGGAGTTGAAGTGGTGCAGTAAAAAATGCATACAAAGACACACACACACTAACCTACATGTTGATGATGCTCATGCAAATAAGCAGATATCATAGATTTGAATTCAGCAGTTTGTTTTTTCAAATCTATGCACACTTACACAGTGACAACACTTCAAGTGTAAACACCCTTCAATAAAACACCAGGTGAAACCTTTAGAAAAATGGAAATGCAGTAAATTTGAATGTCTCTGACCTTCAACACACAACACATCTTTGCATCACTGGATTTCAACATTGCATCCCCATGTGAAGCCTCCTCTCACTACTATTTTTCGCCTCTTCACAGGTGTTAGTGTCATTTTGTCCTCTGTCCCTCTTCACTTTTCAGTCTGCCTTTTGAGTGACACTACAGTTCATCTCAGGACAAAATCTTCCTTTTATTAATAATTCATAAAAGAGCAAAGATTTTGACTCTACAAATGGGCATGTGTGTTTGGTACACCGTAAAGACAAGAAGATCCAGTACAGTATGACACTAGCAAAGATGTACCCTTCAGAATGTGTAAGTCTAGTTTATTCCTCAGGACGCCAGACAGTCCTGGATACCAAACAATGTTAAGCATCACATGGTTATGACACCAGTAAGTTTTTTCTAAAAACAGCATGTGCTCGTCTAGAGTCATAAATTCTGCTTTGAAATGATAAAACGGAAAATTTGATTAACTTGCACACTGAATATGACCGTGTCAGGCATGAAGCAAAATGATTCAAAATTTAATTATGAATCACAAGATAAATATTGAGAATATTAAAATGTAAGGTCAGACACAGCAATACAAAGTACAAAGATTTGAAATTTTTACTCAATATTGAATAAAAAATTATACTAAACTGAGTTTGTGCTAAAACTTTCCTGAGATTACCATCTTATACTAACTCAATTCTCAAAATGAATGTCCTTAAAAGCATTAATATAATATATAATATAATATAAAATATGATGACCACATTAAAATAATCAGTCTAACGTAGTGAATCCATAGATATATCTAGACATGTATAGCTGTTCTTAAGTGTTATTGGTAGACATATAGACTGCATCTACAAACATCTCTAAGAGGATGGGTCACTCTCAAAAGTTCAGTGAATTCCAGTGTAGTTCTGTGATAGGCTGCCACCTGTACAAAAAGGCCAGTCGTGAAATTTCCTCACTAATAAATATTCAACACTTCAGTTTTGTTGGTGAAACAAAATTGAAGTGACCGGGAACAACAGCAACTCAGCCATGAAGTAGTAGGCCATGTAAAATTACAGAGTGGGGTTAGCAGATGCTGAGGCACAAAGTGTGCAGAGGTCACCAACTTTCTGCAGAGTCAGTCACTACTGACCAAACTTCATGTGGCCTTCAGATTAGCTCAACAACAGTGCGTAGACAATGCGTAGCAGCCTCATCTGAGCCTTAGCAGTGATGTAAAGCATGTTGTCACTGGACTCTAGAGCTGTGAAGACGTGTTCTCTGGAGTGACGAATCACGCTTCTCCACCTGGCAGTCTTATGGACGAGTCTGGGTGTGGCAGTTGCCAAGACACCGGTACTTGTTGGCCAAGAGTCAAGTTTGGTGGAGGGGAGGTAATAGTGTGGGCTTGGTCTTCGGTTCCTTCATTCCAGTGAAAGGAAAACTTGATGCTTCAGTATACCAAGACATTTTGGACAATTTCATGCTCCCAAATTCTTAAGAACAGTTTGGGGATGGCCCCTTCCTGTCCTGGCATCACTGCACCAGTGCACAAAGCAAGTTGCATAGAGGCATGGATGAGTTTTTTTGTAGAAGAACTTGACTGGCCTGCACAAACTCCTGACTTCAGCCATATAGAACGCCTTTGGGATGAATCAGTGACCCTTAGCCTGACCTCCTCATCCAACATCAGTGTCTGACCTCACAAATGTGCTTCTTCTTCAGTTCCTTCAAATACCCACGTCAAAATGGGTTCAGTAGGTGCTTAGAGTCAATTTATTGGATACACCTTGGTAGAACCAGGTTGGTTTCCCTTTTGCGTTCAGAAGTTCCTTAATACTGGTTGCATAAATTCAATAAAAAGCTGGCAACATTCAGAAGTTTTGATCCATAATGACCTTTGCCAAAACATTGTTGGAGTAAATTTGTCAGCTGTACAGTAATGATGGAAATCTCCTATTCAACTACATGCTGAAGGTGCTCTGTTGAATTCGTGCTTGTCGAGACATGTGAGTACAGAAAATGCTTTGTCATGCTCAAGAAACTGGTTAGACAGAATCTGAACTGTGTGACATGGTGTGCTATCTTTCTGGGAAATGGAAGGAACATGGTCAGCTATAACACTCAGGTAGGCTATGGTGATTAAATGATAATTGTTTTCTCCGATAAAAATAATAGAGAAAAAATATTTAAAAAATATTGCCAAAATTTTTCTTGTCCCTAAGTGTGCTAAGAAAATATCCCACACCATTACACCACCACTAGCTGCCTGACAAGTTGACACAAGGTCAAATGCTTTTATGTTGTTTATGAATTGAAATTCTGAGTTCAATTTTCACACTGTTAAAGGCTTAAGTAACAAAAACCAATAAACCTGATAATGAAAATGAGACGTGAACGAGGGTCTCACCGCCACCAAAAATGTCCCATTATCATCAGTTGGAAAAAAAATCGAAGGAATTGTGTCATTGGTTGGTGTTAATAACTTCTACAGCAAATTGAAAAGTAAATCCAAATAGTTTATACAACAGTGCATCCTTCAGTTATTGCAGGGTTTTCCCCATATTTTTTAAGAACACATTGTTTTTTACTATTGACAATTTTATAAACCTCCATTAAAAATGTTACTGGCAGAAAATTATTCTTTCTGTTGCAGTTAGTGTTTTGCAAGGTATTTTGAGGAAATCAGTGCATTTAAGGCCCCTGAGAAACAACATTTTAAAATAGTGCAATGAAACTTCTTTTTAAAAAAACAGAAAGGAAAAATGACTGTAAATAGTCATGTATGAAATGAGATGTGTATTTATTTTCATTTAGCTGCTTTCGGTGAAATAGCATGAGACAAGATTATAGAGTGAAATAAAGTAGAAATAAGCACTGGAATTTCCATGTTTGTCCCAGTGCAGCAAATAAAATAAAAATGAGTTGCTTGAATATTCAGAATTTCAACATTTTCCTTTTGTTGGAGTGGATATCTATGTTATTTATTAATTTATTTATTTATTTTAGGGCAAATTGGATTCACAGAGATTTTAAGAGCGACCAATAACAGAGTTGTCACTCGTTCAGTTCTGAGATCAAAACACCAATGAATCACTGGCCGCCCAAGAGAGTTAAATTGCATTCAGGTGGATCATTCAGGAGAGCCGATATCTACAGTGATAAAAGTGTACAAGATATCCTTCTCAATGTTCTTTACTGTGTATTTGAGGGAATTGATGCCATCCGCATTCATAGTCCAACGTGTTTGAAACAGTTTATCAGGATTCTTTGGATTTGGGTCATTGTGCGCGTCTCTTTGATGTCTGATCATCCTGTACCTGCCCGTCAGTAAGTCAGGTCGAGAAACCTGCATTCCACGTAAGACTATTCGTTTGTAGATATCATCGTCCTCACCACCCCAACCCCAGTAAGTGTTTGGGAACCCATTAATTTTCAAATACTGATCTTTGTACAATGAAGCGACCCCACCAAAGAAGGTCTTATAGGGTAAGTTGAATTTAAATTTGTCCATGCCTATAGCCAAGTGTCGTGGATTGTCAAAACATCTGTAGAGGTTACGGTCATCTAGGGGAACCAGGTCTACGTCAGAGAAGAGAAAGCAGTCATAATCATATTCCTTGAGCGCTTCAACATATCCTGCATTCATCAGTTTAGCCCGATTGAAGACTCCCTCTCCATCCTGGTTGATGACATAGACTCCGTAGTCCACAAGCTGTCGCTTCAGTATAGGATGCAAGTAATAAAGCCAGTGCTTCAAATGCTCATGTCGATTCCGGAATGGGATGATGATTGCCACCTAAAGACATGACAATAACTTTTACTTTAACATTTGAAAAATTAGCCCGTGATTCACCAATAATTTGATTTGATTGATTCTAGGGTAGCTTTGCATGATTCAGCATTATCTCATACTAGGTGACAGTTCATCCTCTCTCTAGCTCTGTTTGCCTTCCCTTCAAGACTGCTTTCTTTTGGCTGGGAGCAAACCACAGGTGTGTTTGCTTGAAATGACCATATTTGATTCACTGGGATCCAACTGTTTGAAAGAATTGTCTGAAATGGAATGTTTGTAGCTTTCTGAAGCTTGTGCTTTTAGCTCATGATAATTGTGTGCATACAATGACAGACCTCATTATTTAAATGTGACTATGTTTAATATTAGCATGAATGTCACATATTATCTTTAAAAGATTAAAAAAGCAAGTTTTTTTCCGAGTTTATTTCAAATGATACTGAATCAAATGAATGAAGCCAAATAAAGAAATCTGTGAGTGAGTTAACCATTATATGATATATATGATTCCATTTTATCTCTATATATTACCTCTAATTTCTCTTTTAGTTGGGTAAAATCAGGTTTTATTTGATCATTTACACCTGTTTAAGTTTTGAAAAAAAAAACTATGAAAAAAGAGTGCCAAAAACATGTAAAAAAAAATAAATACACAAACAAATAAATAAATCCTTACATAAATAGTAAATTTAAGGAAACTTTTTCCCTTAAATGCAAGTTGCTATCAGTTGCTGGTTTATTTCTTTCCTCTCTTCTTCTCAAGTCATTCACCTACCTTCTGCTTTGCAACACAGTCTTTTGGCTTGAACCTTCCTCCTTTTTGAAGCAAAGGACTGACTTCCTTTCTCACATATTCCCAAGTCCTTCTGAAATCAAACTCAATGAGGAGTGGACCTACGAGATCTGGGGGGTTGTCAGGGCAGGGGCCCAAAGTTAAGTTGACAGCAGATGGTGTCGGTGCCATCTCACTGCTTTTGCTTGAGGCTTTGATCCTCTTCGCCAACAGCTTCGCGACTTGCTCCTTTACTATCCCTGAAAATGTTTTGTTTCCCAGTGTCAAAATATGTGTCTCAGGAACAATAACCACACCTCTTCTTCTGGAGTAGAATAAAACCAGCGCAAAACATGCGACACTAACAAAAGAAAAAAGTGCTAGAAAATTAAATGATCTTTTGAGGTATGCGGCCATCTTTGATCTTGATACTCCGTGGCTCTAACCTCCCTTGTTACAGCTCAGTTGCCAGCATATCTGTATGTTTGCAAGCCAAAGGTATTTCAAACAAAGAGCAACCCAACCGGCTTTTATTTCTGTTGTACAACTTCCTTGTTCACGTCACCTTATCAGGATAGGCCTCGCACCTGTGGTTATTAATTAAACATGACATCTTTTACTAATTTGTCCAGTGTACAAGACTCTAATGACTGTTTCATACCTAATTTGTTTGTAATGTGAAAGTGGATTACTTCCTGGCTTTCTGAGTAAATCAGTGAGAGAGCACTAGTACATTTTCCTAACATCACTTTCTTTAATGTATATCTTACCTCCAAGCAATTTCAGATGACCAACAAAGTAATGTAGTGACAAGAATTAGTGATTATTATGGGAAAGGTTTAATTAAAAAAGTAAGTTCTGTTTGAAAATATGTATATAGTGATATTGGGAGAAAAGAAATCTCTGAAAAGTTGTTAAAGTGTGCCCTCTCCTGGTTTGAATAATAGTGTTTAAGTTTGAGATCTGTCTACACGTGGTAATTTCTGTAATCCTCTGGATTGTCGCTGATAAGTATCCAATGCTCTAGATGACTGTCATCAGAAATTAAGAAACTTGTAATTGGTGACAATAGTCATGGAACACTGTCTCATATTGTTTGCAGCAGGAACTCTTTACAGATGAATGACGGGTCCTCTTTAGCAAAGTAATATTGGAACTGTTGGCAGGTTATGTATGTTTAGGATTGTGATTTTATCAGGAAAGCATAAACCAGCCTTGAATGGCGTTGTTAGTACACACAGCTCCATGTTTTCTGAATGATAACATGAACAAAGTCCAGCTACTGTATATTTACATTTAGACTTACTGACATCAGTAAATAAAGCTTGCCCAAAAACAAAGCAGCCAGTGTTTAAGTCATGGGACCAACTTAAGTAGTGAGCAGAGGCCACGCTCATCTGAAAGCATAAAAATATTCCAACTGACTAATAATAAAACACAAACGGATGAAATGCCACAGTGTTGAACTGAGCCGATTATTGTCTCAAGAACACAGCTCCGTCCTTCCATCTCAAATCATCACAAGCATTTTACTCGACTTCTACTCGACCATCTTCATATATCAAATAATTTCAAAGATGTATTTTTTTGTGTGAAATGGTCCATCCACCCATTTCCAGGCAGCTTTTTGGCACAGTGAAATCTACCGCCATAATCGAACATGAACATGTCAAAAACTATTAAAGATAAAAGCCTGAGAGTTTTACTGCCCTTTCTTACTATCAGACTGAATCAGGATCTGTGATTGTTGCTCAATCTCAAGTTGTACCACCAAAAAAACAAATAAATAAATAAATAAAACAAACCAACCCACCCCCCACCCCCCTAACCCCCAAATATCTTTAAAGATATTTGGTTGCTTTCTTTTTCTACATTCCTTTTACCAAATTCAGAACAGAAATGGCCAAACTTTCACATCCTTATGTAAGCTTTTGGAAGTATTCCTTCTACATTTCGAGTTTAATGTATTACTGTTACACACAGGACATATGTTACATGTTTTTGTTTGTCTCACAGAGCTTGTTCACAGAGTTAACCTCCTAGGTTATGGAATAAAAACAGAGCCGTGACTTGTTAAATGAACTGAATGCTCTCCCTGTGACCCCACTGACTGGCAGTATGTGGAAGAGTAACATTGAAAGACTGGAAGAATACGTTTCAATCCAGTTCAAAATCAGCTGAGTGGAAAGACAGGCGCTGTTTTGAAATGTGAGCAGACCTCCATTGCAGTAGGCATTCTCTGGTCAGCTGTTTTGAAACTGCCACGTCTTAAACAAGCCCACAGACCTTCGGGAAAAAATGTTGCTTCACAGAGTGAAATCAAATACTTGATTCACAATAACAGCACAATTAGCAATCAGTTCCAGTTTAGCAGCTGAAGCTGGAGCTGGCATCATCAAAGAATCCGTCATAACCTTTCAGCATATTGTTATTGAAGTGGTCTGAGAGAGAAGTAGACTCCTGCGCCTCATCTGGGGTGAGTTTTTAGGGCTTAGAAGATCTAGCCTATGAGTGGAAATGTTGGGCAACCACGTCTTTTCTAAAAACAACAGGCGAACAGTGTAAAGTAGTATAAAGACTATCAATGCAGATGTGTTGGCACATCTTTAACCCACTAAAGTGACTTTTTCAATCCTGTGAAACCCAAATACAGCAGTGACCATTAAACCATGAATGTGTGCTGACCTCCCCGCTCATCTGTTGGGAGGAGCTTAAACCAGAGAGGAGAGAGCTGCAGGAGGGCGGGGCTTTTTAAACTTGGTTTCTGTTCCTGTTGCAGTTTCAATTTGAAAAGGTTTTATTTTAATGAAAGTCATTGTTTTTCATACCTTGTGCTTCTTGAAAAAAATGGCTTTGGACTTTGGATTCTTGATGATTTATTGTCTATAGCATTTTGTTTCAATTTTAACCGTCAACGATGAGAAGACAGCGTAGATGGGCTGATTTTGTTTGACAAAAGCGAATTTTTGCATGACAAAGGCATTCAAATACCGAAAGGCCAGTGGCAAAACAAATAGGAGCTGCAAGGCGACCAGAGGGCTCCACAAAAAATGATCCAAAAGACGGAAGAAGAAAATATCAGTTTGTCAACACCATGAACAAATGAATACTTTAACACGGACACGTACTAGTCGATTCAATTGGTCAGTTGGAAACAATGTATTTGCAGGGTTCTTTTTTAATCAGCTGATTGTTTTAATACAACTAAACAACATTTTCAGATATGGACAGATATGGGCAAAAACCTCCAATATTTTCGCCCAGTTTTGTTGTTTGTGATTTTTGACAAACCTTTATGCAATAAACGTAAACAGTACACGTAATTTATGTATTTCATTTCCTACTATATGAGGTGTGAAAAGTTATCCTAAACCTAACCGAGTAGTCAAAGAAATCACAAAAAATAAATAAAAATTGGTGAGCCTTTGTGAATTGTGGCCTCGTCTTCCTAATCTTGCCCAACAGGAGTTGGCACCAGATGCGGTCTTCTTCTGCTGTTGTCCATCTGATTTCAAGGTTTGATGTGTTGTGCATTCAGAGATGCTCTTCTGCATATCTTGGTTGCTATTTGAGTTACTGTTGCACTATCAGCGTGAAGCAGTCTGGACATTCTCTGTCACCTAAGTCACTTACATCACTTTCTTCCCCTTTGATTTGTTTCTTTGATTCTTGATTTTATCTTTATCTTGATCATAACCATGTCCAAATGCCTAAATGCATTCCCTTGCTGACTTTCTGCATTGACTTGCTAGAACTGAAGTGTTCCAATGTGGATTTTCCTATTTTTTTAAAGGCAACGTACCAATTTTAATTGACAATGCAGATTATTTTGTGGACAAATTAAATAGCTACAATAAATGATCATCCAACTAAACTGTATTTTCATTTTCCCACCAGTTCAGTTCAGTTACGTTTTATTTATATAGTGCCAATTCACAACAACATATCAGGGCACTTTATCATCATAAGTAAAAGAACTTTAAATGTCATAGATTGAAACCTGATGATATAGCAAGCATTTTGCTTCTGTGGGAAGAGGGGAAAAAACCCTCCCTTTGAACAATAAGAAACCTCCAGCAGAACCACAGTAAGGGCGGCCAGCCAACTGCCTCCACCAGTTATGCTGAATGAAAGGGAGAAAATAAGAGCATAGAAAAACCACAAACAAAGCAAAAATTGGGAGGGATGATGGGAGGGAGAGAAGATGAAAAGGTAATGACATACAGTAATTACACAGACAGCAACAGAGAGGAGTGTAGATCATATCCAGTACTGGTCATCTTACTTCAACTCAATATCCTGGCAGTAATCACATGCCTCTGACTCAGCTTTTGTCTTGGCAGGGAAATAAAATCTTGTCAGGAACAGCAGAAATAAGGGTGGAAAATGTAAATGTCTCAGAATAGCTAGCTATATTATGCTGAATTTAATTACCCAATTGCCAAAAGTGTATTCTCGACAGCACTAATGGTCTGTGTTCCCAAGACCTTTTGACTATAGTAGATATTAACTTGCAGCTATGATATTGAGTAAGACTGAAAAAATCTAAACAAAGCACAATGCCATTTTTTCTTTCCTTTTTGTTCTTTTCATTTTTTTTCACCTTACACTGTGCTGCACTCTGCAGTGCTCAGAGGTTAACAGCACAGAGACCAGAGTTTAATATGTTTGTGGCAGCTAACGCATACACGCAACCATCAATGAAGCAACAGTGGTTAGGATAATTTATTGTCAATAAATGTTCCTGATAATTTTTTTTTCCAGGGCAGGAGCAAGCATTTGCTTTAATGACTACTTTCATTTCAGTTAAACCAAGTTCAACTAAGCTCGATTAAAAACGTTGTAAACAGTGACCTCTAGTGGCTCTCATGTACAGATGCCATTCTATAATAGTCAAGACTGTTTCAAACCATAAACTATGTGGCTATTATTGTTGTTTTTAATATTTTACTTGTGTTTTTATTGACATATTATTTTTGTTTTAATAAAGTCCTTAGTTGTGAATTGAATGCATGCCTCAGGCTCTTCTAAATTGTTAATGCTCTGCTGGCTTATGATTTCTGGCTAGAAATCATATATTTAGCATGATGTGCTGGGCCACACAGTGCAACAAGGGTTTAACCACGTTCATTTAAATTAAAGTGTTGCCCCATGGAAATATCTGCCTTTTTTAATGCAAAATGAGGCACTGGTTGGTGTGATCACCCTTCTCCATGTGTCTCCAGGGGCAACCTCAAGAACTGTAAAAGAAAATGAACACTGATGTTCCTCTATGGTAGCAGTTGATGGGGCTCCAAAAGAGAGTCAGTCTCTATAGAACCCCATCTAAAATTCCCAATTTTACAGTACAAATTAGTAGTGTTATTGTTGGTGTTATTAGTGTTAAGTGTTATTGTCTATGGTTTCAACCAACAACAATTCTAATGCTAACTCTTAAAAGAGGACTCTTTTATTTTGGTAGTCTCCCTCTCTTGCCCACTGCAAGGAATGCATACTCCTTTGCACACACCACAAAACTGATTCACTTCAAAAACTGCAAGTGTTAAGTTTTCAAATTGCTCTTATGCGGTTGTGATATCACTGGTGCAGACAGTTTCCTTGCACTACAGATGAATATTGAAGCAGGCTCAGACTTCAGAGTTCAGCCATTCATTTTTTTTTCTTTTTGTGTGTGTGAAAACAATAGTGCAAAAAGTACTTAAAGTATGTGCAGTTATGTATATTACCACTAGATGGTACTAATGTACCACCAATAAGGAATAAGCCCATTAGGAACATTATCCTGTGCCAGTCATGTTTCATTTCAGATAGTGATAAATTGACACACTCCAGTCTTAAACCTTTCTTCAGACCTAATTTCAATGATATCACTTTCTTTTTATTAATAAAAAATATAAATGAATTGAAACTACAAAGTAAATACAAGTACATACAACCAAACAGAAATGTGTGCATGCTACTGCATTTTTCTTCTTCTTGTGCAGCTCTGTTTTTAACCACACTTTTGGATAAATGGGCTGTTGTTCACAGAGAAACCTGATCCTGAGGCATTTATAGATGGAACCCAGCTTTGGTCTTAATATCTTAATTTTTCTTCTTTCTAATACTTCCCACTGGCTGCTCATTCTTGCTGCTCCCACCGACTCCAGTTTCAGAATAAGAACGATGCTTACTGAGACACATTTTGATTTTATATTCAGACAAGTGGGCATGTTGGATTTACAGCCAACTCACACTGAGCTAGCAAACTAGTGAACCCCTGTGAATGTAACCACACAAGTCTTTTTTCTGGCACCGAGGCATCCCTTTGGAAGTGGGAGGACCTGCTTGTTTTGGACCCGAATTTTACTTAGCATGCATACTTGTGGTGTCAGAGAGGCATTTATGCAAACCTGCATAATCTCTTAATTAAATATTTGGTTATATTTTTTAAGAGAAATGCTCTGGAATTTTTGGTTTGAATGTTAAGGTGGTGCCAAACAATTGTTCTTTAGCACCATATAAGTAAAATAACACATTCATCCATTGTTCATTTCTGACACTACGGGGACTTTCTCACTAAATTTTCATACAGGTCAAACCAAACCAATTGGATGCTAAAATGCTTGCAACACGGACAGGACTAAGCCAAATGTTTCTGAGAACAGAATAAAAATATATTGTATGTTGTGGTATATTAGCAAATATACAGATACATATATAACTTTTTTAAAAAAATGTTGCAGCCTGAAATGTCCTAGTGTAACACCTCACAGAATATCCAGAGCTCAAGAGGCATAACATGTCCACATACACCCCCACTATCAGAAAATTTGAATACATTGCATACACAGATTCTCTGCAGTCATAGACACACACACACACACACACACACACACACACACACACACACACACACACACGCACATTTATACTCAACCACAGCTCTTAAAACAGCCCTAGTTACAGCCTAGAGAACTCAGCAGTTTAGTGAAACATGATGCCCAAACCACAAAAGTGTGTGTTTGTGTGTGTGTGGTTTTGAGTGGTCTCAGCTGTGTGGGGCATACTGCAATGACAGCCAATCAGAGCTAATTCAAAATCAGAGTGGTTTTGACGGCTCCATGGTCTACCCGAGGGAACAAAGCGCTTTATATGTGTGTGTGGGTGTGTGGGTGCGTGAGTGTGTATCTGAACACACCTCTTCAACCTTACTCTGCACTCCACCTGCTTCTGATTGCCAAAATGGCCTGATAAAAATCAGTTTTTTGGATGTTTTCAGCATTTGCATTCCACAGCCTTTATTCCAGAGTTGAAAATTTATGGAAACATATAGAAATTATTTGAATTTGAAATGAAAGCAATCCATTAATATGCTGTAATAAAAAAAATAAAAATCCCAGGTACTTATTAAAGCTCATTACCGTGTCTAAAACACAGTTTAGACTTGCCAGCTACCAATTTTAATTTCCCCTTAACATTTTCCTGATAATAATCTGCTGAATTCTGTGGTTTAAATCAACCTTACCTCCCAGCCAAACCAAAGATTGGACCTCCTTCCACTTCATTTCTACTTACAATCTACAACTACAGAAAGCTGGGAACACACCACACAGTATTTTTTCCCTTAATTTGAATTTTCATGTTCTTACCTATAATTTGTCTAGTTTAAATCTCAATTAAAAAATACTATATAAGCATCAATGTGGGGTGGTCAATGGAGGCAGAGAAGGTTGTTAATTCTACATTTTGAGAGGCAAAAAAACAAACAAAAAAAAAACACTAAAAGTAATAATAATTTAGTTTGGATTGCTTTTTTAAAAAAATGGCTAATGCTTTTAATGTTTTTTGCTTTAAAAAAAACCTATCAGTTAATTTGTATTTAACATGGGTTAACAGCGACCCCTGCAGGAGAGGCAGGAAAAAAAAGGGCATTTCCTCTGAAGTTGTGATGGGAAGCAGAAAAGAAATGGCTCAAGCTGTCAGGCTTATTTATTTATTTGCATCACAGTAATCTGTAATTGGCCATAAAGCATATAAATGGTGCCCCAATAGAGGAATAACCAATCAACAAGAAAAATTTCAAAAACCAAGCCTTTATTTTTACTGTGAAATTATGTACCTTTGTCAAAATTATATTATTTTATGTAAATAAATTGTAATGTAATAGTTTTTAACACAATATTAACAAATCACGTTTTATTCAGGCATTTTCTTTTTATATTGTTACTTGCTGCTTGTTTTAGGCAATCTAGGTTTTGCTGGCAGCCTTGAAAGACTTTTAGGGAACTAGATCCAGGCATGACTGATTAGGAAATGTTTCAATTTGTGTCAAAATTTTACTGACTAGGTTTCCACTAGATTAAAGAATTCAAAGAAGACAGTCACATTTCATTTTGTTTTTAATTTTTATTTTGGTAACTAGATGCAACAGCAGGACTCACAGCACCAATGAATATTTGGTGGGTAAAATGCAGAAATCTTTACTATCGAATTGAATATCAATACAGTGGCACCAAATATGGATAAATTTATTGAACAGATTGCCCCTGCAAACCCGTGATCACCCCAAGAATGGTGAACTCTTATGCTATGGTTGTGTAACCAAATTACAGTTCAAAGAGGATTTTTTCTCCACTGGTGGTCTAACCTGTCACGACAAAGAAATACTTGACAAATGCTTGGCAAAGGTGAATTAGTGCATAAATAAGGTGACAGCTATTACTACAATACTTTCATTTTCATTCAGATTAGTAAGGGATGTCACTGAGTTCGATATTTAGGGCTCTATTATGAACATGTGGCTTGTACAAAAAAATGCTGCACTATCTGAAAATGATCTTTTAATGCATGCTGACATTCCTGCCAGTACTGCCCAGTGCACTCTGGGACTTGGGTTTTCAGGTGGCATACTTCTGACCAGTGGCTCTTTGTCACAAGTGTGCCACTCTGCCACTAACATTTATATTACAGCCATTTACAGTGTTTAAGAGAAAGCTGAGTTGGGAACTTCTTTTCTTCAAAAGTTAGAGAAACATCTGCCTTACAGTGAGTCACGAGGGCCGGGTGTGAGGATCTAGAGAAGGAAAAATGACAAACACCATCCTCTGCTCCTCGTATCATCCGTCGCTCCCGTTTTCTATGTGACAGAAAGCTGGTGTTCTCCCAATAGGCCCAGGGGACGATGTGTCAGTAGCAAGTGCAGAATGAAGGAGAAGCGCTCAATTAGGGCCCATTGACGTATGGTTTTCACACCTACCTGTAACTATCTGCTTCTCCCAGCCCTGATTGGTAGCGCTGTGGAGGCTCTCTCGCTCCCTCCCTTGTTTGCTCAGGCACACACTTGCTGCCTCAAACAGCTGTCTCACTCGCTGACACACTTGTTCGCTCATTTCCCTCTTCATTAAGGCTTGTCCCCTCCATCTTAGGTAAGATAGACCTCCAAACTCATTTATTTGCCTGCCACCATTTGGAAACATAGTCCTGCCTATTCTGCCCTGCTCAATGAGAATCTCAATGAGTGTGATGGAAATTGATGTAATGGTTGCAGCAGACTTTATAAAAGGAAAAGAAAAAAGCAGTAACAAATAGGATTGCTAAAAATCTTTTTAAAAATAAGTCCATTTTTGTATAAAATAAATAAAATAGTTTATTTAAATGTGCTAATTTTCTTTCTTGTTAAGAGATAGATGAACTACTATTACATTTGTATGAAAACCAGGCAACTTTTCATACAACCTCCTTCAACCAAAAATAATTCTGCGGCACAAGAGAGACAATATGATTTGAAGATGTGCAGAGAAGAGATAGTAGATGCTCTGGACAAAAACAAGAAGGAGGAAAAGATGAAAACCACAGAGAAGGTTTGTGGATGTAGTGAAGGATGATTGGTGTGACAGAGGAGGATGCTAGGATGGGTGATCCCTAAAGTGAACAGATAGAAGAAGAAGACACCACCCTAAATGCTGATGAGTTTCAAACAGGCCCAAACAGGGGATACATTAACTTAGAGATATATAGTAATCCTATGGTTTGTATTTTAGCTTGTTATCAGAAATGATATCGACTTTATTCTCCTTCTAATTCTTGAAACCACCAATGCTATTTTCCCAAAATATGTCAATCCACTTTTTCTTCTTAACTCTGGAGATTGACCTGGACATTTAATGAAAATAAGACTCAGACTACTTTATTGATCACAGGATATTCTAACATCGGAAAAGTGAGTGTCTGTGATTAGTTTTGTATTAATTTTGAAACTTTTTGCGTTTTGTATGTCCCCCCTTCTTTTACTTCCTGCAAGGTTAAAGGCTTTAAATAGGTCATTGATTCACGTTGCTAGCTGCTTTCATTATGAATGACATGTTTTAGAAAATAAAAGGTTCCAATGATGGAAGTTATGTTAGGTAGTGTCATTAGCTACTTTTTACATTTAGACTTGGCTAAAAAGAACATCCTGCTGCAATGAAAAACCAAAGTAAAGGTAAGGACCTGTACCTGCTTTCTGCTGCGCTCTATGTAAACTCCATGCGACTCATGGTTAGCTAGATTGTTGCCATGCTATTTTTGACTTATATATAAGCTACTCTTACGTGTCTTATATTTGCTATTAAGTACAAATATAATGATGTATCTGCCAGAGGTTTTAGTCTTGAATATATTTCTAGCAGAATAGCTGGGCTGTGCCTTAAATGAACGGGCTAATAGCAGCTTTTTTTGTGTGTGAGAATATCCTGCAGCATGGCTCGCTGTGAAAGGTTTCCTGGTGTTTTGTGGATTCTTCACTGTCAGTGCGGACTGCTGAAAAAACAAACAAACCCACACACACTCGTGTCTGTCTGCACTGAAATTGAATGTTGTCTTCCCCAAACAGCATGTGGCCTATGAAAGTATAGCATCCTGTGCTAGTGGACAGTATAGCACAGATGTTTGTCTTCATGGTGTGTTTATGCAGAAATGTATTGCTTTTTATTAAAATCAAAAATGCAGCTGAAGACAGCGACTGCAGAAAAATTAGAACACTTTTAACTTGAATCCATGTATTATTATACACGCACTGTACACTTCATTAGGTACACCTTGCTTAATACCAGATTGGACTCCTTTTTGCCTTAAGAAATATCATAAATGTTTGTGGCAAACAATTAACAAGTTGCTGGAAACATTCCTCGAATAACTTCATCCAATTGACATGATGCCACACAGTTGGTGCAGATTTTTTGGCAGCACATCCATGATGTGAATCTCCTATTTCACCACATCCCAAAGGTGCTCTGCCACAGAGAGTTGTGGTGACTGTGGAGGTCAGCAGCAATACTCAGGCAAGTGTCTAAAGGAATCTCAGTTGGTACTAATTGTGCCCAGAAAATATCCTGCACTTCAGATTCTCATTGCATATGACTTGTGAATGTGTTGCCATGAGGAGCTGGCATGCTTGTTTGTAATGTGGAAGATAGAAATAGCGCAGAAGTGGAACCTTACCATGTCTGAAAATTGTTTGACTCAACAATATATCTGAGTGAATGCTCGGTAAGCTACCTTCTTGTTGGTATTTCATTACCACATGTTACAGGTTGTATATCGTAGCATATATTATCCTCACCACTTGTTCGTATAGAGCAGGGGTTAGAAAAGTTTTATATTACCTGGTCAAACACAACTCCATTTAATTACAAGTGCGCTGAACAAGTAAAGCATGTAAACAAAACAGCAACAATAACCAACTTCCAAATGTTGCGCCTATTTAGTATAAAAGAAAAAAAGAAGCACCACCTTGAAAATATGGTGGCCATGTTCCCCAAGCTTAGTGTTAAAGTAAATGGAGGTTTTGGATGAAGCATTATACCTAAATTTGTCCCTAGTTTGGCTCAAAGACAAAGAAATGTATAAACCCCTTGGTGCTGTCCTATAGTGCACCAAATATGCACATTTGTATTTGAGGAATCTGTACATCTTTGTTGTCTCTATTCTCTCATAGTCCTGAATTAATTTCAAATAATTACTGAGAAGAGTTTGCGCATGTCTTATAAATGTCAGCCTTTAAATCATCTCAGGGTAGAAGAAGAAACACAGACTCTTGGTCTCTTACCTCCTTTATTCCTCCTCTTCTCCCCCTGCTTGCACTCGTTCTTCTCCCCTTTCCTTCCTCTTGACATGTGTCATATTTTGGGCTTCTGCTCTCTAGGGATAAATGCCAGATTACATGGTGTAGTATTTTTATCCGTAGTACATTAACCGGCAGAGCTTACAGCATCAAAGCCTCATAGTGTACATCACACAAGCATGCACACATATGTAGACACACATGCATGCAGGCACACACTCCTATCAGAACTGAAACGGAGGGTGGAAAGTGCTCACTTTGATCACTCTTTCCTTCCCATTCCTAATTACCCTAGTGGCACACATAACATGAAAAAACAGAATGCCCCGATGTCCCAGCATATAGACACACACACACACACACACACACACACACACACACACACACACACACACACACACACACACACACACACACACAGAAACGCACACAAAGAATTTAAAAACATCATGAATTCTAAATACTTAAAAAAATGTGAATCAGTTGTAAAATATTCAAATGCCAAAACCTGAATAAAAGCTACGTGCAGGACATGTACAGATATATACATTACTTATTGTGAAATTAAGAGGATATTAATGCAAAAACTTATGATAAGATGGTGCTCTAACAACCAGTTATGGTTCATATTTGCCTTCATTTACATGCAAACACACAAAATAAGTTAGTGTGTGAATAGAAGAGTCTTTAATCCCTCCCTGGGATTCAGATGATTATTTTTTTTAAACATTTGTTATCAATGATGGATGAGCGCACCTCCAAAAAGCGTGCACACAGACCAGGTTCGACATGGCAGAAGGCGTCAAGAGGTACAAGGAAGAAATTTAGCAACACGTTAGAATATTTAAACACAAGGGGTCTATTTTGTTGGTGGCAGCGTAGACTGCACTCTGACATTTTGGTAATTTCCTGACCTTGAAATTTGCTTTAACCAGCATGTGTTTTATTGTTTTCGAGCCAAGCGGAAAGTCAAATGTGCACTAGTGAGAAGATTGAAGCAATCAGGGGAAGGTTCATTCAGACGAGGCACTACAAAATGAGTTAGTGGTGTTTTGGTGGAAAAAAATGTCTTATGCTGAGAACAGACATCTCAAAACCGGAAAAATAGTACTTTGAATCTTAGTTTTCACTAAATTGATTTGAAGTAGGTGTAACACTACTAGCACTGCTCTCTTTTCTCTCTTCTGATGTTTATTCATTGTATTTTGGATTATGGAAGCTCATTAGTCTTCCCCTTCTTCCAACCTTCGTTTTAATAAAAGTAACATTTCGTGTTTTGATCTCGAAATACATTATTTTATGACACACTCTTTGTCTGACTGCAGATTCGAGGTGCTGTGAGATTACCTCACGTTGCTCTGCCTCTTCCCGTTTGCTGTCCAAGTGTCATTGTGATGGCAGCATCACGAGATCACAGATGTTTAGGTAAGAATGAAATAAATTAATAAATTAATAATAAATAAATTTTCTTGCATGCTGTGTTGCTGTTGTTTTAGGAACCCAAAAAGTAGTAGGAACCTGGGGTTCATGCACCTTAGCGCCATCATTTTTAGCAAATCAAGCTGCTCTGGTTTTCTAATATACTTAATTTAAATAATAATAATAATAATATTCAATAATATATTTAGTTAAATAGTTTTATTATTTCATAGTTTGTAATATATCATTTAGACAAATTTTGAATGATAATAAAAAAACAGGGTTATGGCTAAGCACATAAATCTAATTAGTTGTGAATACATAGTACGCTATAATTTAGTCGAAATCATCCTGTTACAGGAAAATCTGGCGAAAAACACCAACACTTTTACAAACAAACCAGGCACGAGTCAGGAAAAAATGGAACAAAAGGGAAAAACCTCTCTCTCCAGTGCTTGAAAATTGCTCACCAGCTTTTAGCTAATCTCATTCAAATACACAGAGTTTCTCACCATCTCATCGGTTGCAAACAGGATCTGATGGGGGCCATTCAGCCTGCTGCGAACGCTGCCTTGTTGACCTTTGGGTGCTGTCAAGCGATCAATGAGGGGATATTTTGCTCAGTTTCCACCGCTGTTGGTAGATGTGTGAAGAGCCTCACCCTACTTCATGAGGTCATTTAGGAGAGAGCTTGGAGTGGTGGGGAGAGAGTTTACGCCGTGTGTACGTGCGTGCGGTGCACTAAAGATTGCAGCTCTGGTGTTTGTGTGTTCACGGTAGGGGTTAGTTGCTCGTAGGGTAGATGTAGCATGAGTGAGTTGTCGAGAGGTTGAATTGGCCCTGCAGTACATACCGTTTAGCTGGAATCAATAAGGATCTATTCATTGAGTGCCTCACCCCGGGCTTGTGCGCCTCATCCAATAACAGGTGAAGAAAGCCTTTTGTGTGTGTGTGTGTGTGTGTTTGCCAGTGCGTATTTGTGTACTCTGATAAGCTTATAACCCTTGGGAAGAACATTGATCTTCTAGTTGACCTTTCACCCTTTCAGGTTGACTCTGGTATTATTTTAGGCCTGACTTGTAGGCTCTAATGAAACACAGGGCAATGTGTCTATTGCTCAACTGAGGCTTTATATTGTTATTAAAAACTTTATGCTGTCAGATGAAACCTGCACAACTGCAACTCTAATATAATTTTCCAGTTAATATATTAGTGTTTGTGCAATTACTTTAAAGGAGTTATTTTGCATCACACTTTTGATGGGGTACAATTACAGAAAGGAGCAAGTGTTAGTTTGCTGCTGTTTATTGCGTGTTTTTTCCATAAATAAGAGGCATTTGAGGTTGAGTGGAGTGCTAATGTCTGTCTCTGTTTCTCCGTGTGGGGTACATACTCCCACCAGGGGTGGTTGACAAGAGATGACTGTGGCTTACCTCACACTGTGAGTGCTGCTCTTCTTTAATCTCTTTCTTTCTGTGTTTCTCTCTCCCCCATCTTAATTTCTCTCAACTCTGACACGTAAAAGCCTTCCCTCCCATCTAAACCACTGCATTAATCCTTCAGCAGGTCTTTGGGGGTATCGTGCTGTTTTTGGGCTCTTCTACTGACACAACGGTTTAGTATCATAATGGCTTGCAAACACCTGTCCAATTAGGCTGGTTATGATGCACCTCAAACTACTAGATGGATCCTGTGGCGTGGCACAGAGATTTAGCATAACGCACTAAATACTTTTTGCTCTGGAAAGATGTTTTTGCAGTTTTGTGACAAATGTCTTTCTGTAAATCCAGGTTTAGTGAAGGGTAATTGAGGGGACTTCAGGAGTCAGCTGTCAGAGAAGGACAAAAGTCTTTCCGCTAAATTTAAAATGCAATGTCAGTTTGCTCTGTGTTACAAAAGTGGAGAAAATTACAGGCTGTCCAAGGTTTATGGGAGGGTTTTAAAAAAGCATGTTGGATTCAAAAGCATCTAAACTGTGGTTGAGTGGCTTAAAGATTTTTGTTTTATTTGAAAAGCAGCTAGGAGATACCAGACTGCACTGCTGCTCAATGTCAGATTTTATAGTTTGTATCCATATTGGATCTTCGCTCACGTGCCACTTGCACCTCAGGTGCTTTGAGGCTGAAGGGGATTCAAACTTCTGACAACTACTGGAGGAAGTACATCCCTTTTATGTGTATAAAAGTTCTTAGAATTCAGTTTTAAGATTGTTTTTTAGTTTCTCCTTCAAAGAAATGGCAGTTGGTCCAAATATTAAGTGCTGATCGGTTAAACAATGGCAAACATCGTTTTTAAAAAGCCTGTGAAAACATTGGCCAAAGTCAAATCGAAAATACTTCTTCTTATTAACCTTAAAAGTGGAATAAAGTACAGAAAAAACAAACCAACAGCAAAGTCTGGGCTTTACTGATCTTGCAGTTATGAATTGTTTTCAGCTATTAACTCCTCATCAGCATTCCTACTGGAAATGCAAACCTACCAGAGGGGTATGAAGTGTGCCAAGAAATTCCACAACATAACACCACCACCCGCAGCCTGAATTGTTGATACAAGACAAAATGAATCCATGCTTCTAAATTCTGACTCTATCATCTGAAAACGCTGCAGCAGAGACTGAAACTCATCAGAACTTTCATTGTTCAGTTTGGTACCCCCCCCCCCCCCCCCCCCACCGTTGTTTGACCACTGTGGCCTTAGTTTCTTGTTCTTTCTTAGCCAACATTGTCCGGTGTGCTCTGGACAGTGTTGTTCCCTGTCTTGTTTACCTCTGCTATCAGCTAGTCGTTTTTGTCTGGGCAGCCAAATGATTACTTTGTGTAAACCCTAGAGAGTTCATGAAAACACCAGTAGATCACAGGCTAGTCTGGCACTGATAATCTTGTCAGTTGCTGTCCAGGACCCTATGACAGCTTTTTGGCTCATGGCTGACCTGCTCAGCTTTGTGGGCTACGCTGGCGTTTGCCTTTATTTCCCAATGCTTAATGTGAATTTCAGCAGATCAGCTTGACCATGTCTACATACCTAAATGCTTTGACTTTCTATTGTGAGATTTTCTGATTAGAGATATCATTTCACAGTATAAGCAGTTTAGTGGTTGCAGGTAGCTGGTAGGTGACTCTTCTGGATGCAAAAAGAAATCTGACTTAATATAATACAATATCTGACTTAATATAATACAATATCTGACTTAATATAATACAATATCCATTTAATGTATTATTTGATATCATGTGATTTTTATTTTGTAAATTATGGATCTCTTTCGAGTCAAAAAAAAGAAAAATCAGTGTATGCTTTAGATCTTGTACTTCACAGGTTGCAAGTGCATGAGCTAGCAGAGTCTCTCGGTTTCTCAGTCAGATCCATCCCTCATTTATCACAAGGTTTCAAAGAACAAAGATGGCGATGGCCAAAATGCTCAGCTTTAGGCTTCAAAATAAGTGTGACAACGATAGCGAAGTCTATCCTTTATATACAGTTTGTCAGCGAAATACAAAGGGATTGTTTTGTGATGACTGATAAGTTGTAAAATCTATGAAATGTGCACATTTTAGAAGCGTAGCAGTGGAGAACACATGCGGCTAAAAACTCTTACTTAGTCAGTTCTCTCGAAGCTGAATTTATTAAACTGGAGCAGATCAGGAATCTAAAAAGGCTCTGAAAGCTTTACAGGCATTCACTCAGCGGCTGAACTTTATGTAAATGCTGTTTTAATACCAGACTTCCCTTTAAACGAGCCCCAAAACACCACTGTCAGTCTCACTGTAATCTCTTTCCCCCTCTAGCTTCATAAAAACCTTGAACAATCTTTCTTTGAGCTTTGTTCTGGATTTAAAAAATCTGTTTATTTCATTAGTTTTGTGTTCATGTTTCATGGACATCTACATGCTTGGCATTTTCTTTTTGTAAGCTCCAGTTCAAAGGTGACAGCCCCCTGCTTTTTGTCCTTCAAAAATGACCCTTGTTTCATCGTGTATCATCATGTATATTGTATGGCAACTTTCTTGGTTTGCATTCATTAAGAAGCTCTAAGGATTCGAATTGCCTCCACCTATATGTGTGCGTCTGTGTGGTTTCACGGTGCACGCTGCAGTAAGTGTGGATGTGGTGGAGGCAGGCCGCTGGCTCCGGCTCCGGTGCCGGTTTAGGAAGACATCACTCTCCAGGCCAGGCAGATAATGAAGCACAGTGTATGGCGACACAGAAAAGATGACTTATGAACATCTCTCTCTCCTTTTCTCTGACGCTCATTTGCTCACTTGGTCATTCCTCCTCTCTCTCTCACTCTACCTCTTCCTCTGTCTCCATCTCTTCATTACACACACACACACGCACGTACAATAGACGCAGACTGTTTCCCCCTTCAGCCAAACACATTCTGGTTTCCTGAGCATGATTAGAAGAAAATAGTTGTCAGGAAAGAGAGAGAGAGGGAGAGAGAGCTAGCGAGAGGGATGAATGGAGACATGAAGGGACATGTCACACCGTTCACAGAGCACTAGGTCTGACAGGAACCCTCAGGACATGGCACTTGTTTCAAGTGGGGACCAAATGGAGGTGGCACCAGGCTGTCAGTGCTCTCTAGTTAATTAGAAGACATTGCCTTTCTGGCTCAGAGAGGGCAGTTGGAAATCAGAGTTAATTACATCCAGGTTAGAACACGAGTTTGGCACCTCGAGTCAGCTTGTCACAGCTTATCTGATGCTGACCATAATGGCTTCATCCTATACATTCACAGTCAATGATGGCGGTGGCATGTCTGCACTCTCAAGTCTAATGCATGTACAAATTGGACATACTGGTTTTCACTGTAGTTAAACTAACTGGAAAATTCTAAACAGTTGTTACTTCTTGGATCTAATTAATGAGCTGCAGCTCTATTTATTTTCAAAAGTGGCAGCGGTCCTGTTTAAAAGCAGAAAAATAAGCTGCACTAGCCGATTTTCAATTTTTATAGAGAGGCCTTTGTTGGGGTTTCTTAATATGTTTTGTGCTTTTTCATTTTTTTATGCCGAATTGTGCATTTTTGGGATGGGCTCACAGCTCTGTCGTGAGATCTAAAACAGTCCATTGCAGTAACCCATTCTGACTCACAAAGTAGTATACGCTCAATGTGAGAACACACCCCAGAACGAACAAATACAAAGCCCTGAACACAGGAGAATGATAGTATTTCAGTTGCTTTTAGCTCATTTTGTTTGGCCACATGTTGAAAAATACATGTACAAGTCTCACATTTGGCCTTTTCAAACAAGTTCAGGGAAAATGCTTCTACTCTGTATGCGGAATCTTTCAACAACACCGTCACAGCGAACCACTCAGGGCCTGATCCTCATCTCTAAACACAAAGGAAAATGCCTGTCAAGTCTTGAAAGAAATCGTGTACCTGCATTTGAAAATCCATTAGGCAAGGCGGAAGCTGCAGTAACTGAGAGCAGTAGAAGCAGATGAAAGGGGTGACTCATTTGATGGTGCCACTGTGTGTTTTGAAGATGGAATATGGTCTGTAACTTGGCCGCGTGGGTGAAAACAGAAAACTTTATGGACGTACGGTCACGTTTCTGGGTAAGCATGCACAAGCGTGAGTGCGTGCATATACTCTGGGTTGTAGGTACACAGATGCATGCACGTTGCCCCCCGTGGCTCAGACCCTCTGTCGAAACCAAAAAGCTACAGGAATGCACACCCTGCTTGTAGCCAGGAAGAGAAGTGGAGGAGGGGGTAATCAAACAAGAGAGCACTTAAGGAGAAAACGGCGGGCTGTTATTCTTGAGCTGCTGTACCGCCCTCCCTTAAAAGTAAAGGCCTGTTCTTTTCCTCTCTCCATCATCTTCCATTCAGTCTCCCCATCTTTTAGGCAAACCTAATTACCAGAAAAGCTCAGATTGAAAGGAAAGAGCTTATTGTTTTTATACTGGATCTCCTGCTCTCCCTGTCTCTAGCGCTTTCTTTTCTTCTTTCTTTGCGTAAAACAGAAATATAAGCTCCAGCTTTTCACCGTTTGCAGTGACTTGGGAGAGCCTCGCTTGTTTGAGATCACGGCACTTAATAGCCATAAGAGGGAGAGGAAATTTTGAGAAACCTGGTTTTTAAGTCGGCCTCATCTGGTGCTATTCTCCTCTCAAAGCCACTCAAAGCCAAATGAAATCACTCAGGGGAAGATAAGTGAAGCTTGCAAATGACCAGAGAGAAGGGAGAGATCATAGTCCTTGCATCCACTTCATTTCAGTCAGATTCGAGACACAAGAATGAATAGGGCGAGTAATTTGGTATCAACAACTCGCAATTCTGTGTTCCATCTTTTTCTTTCATGTCTGTTTTTATGGATTTTCAGTCTTTTCCACAAGTTTGGTTGCACAGTTTACATAATTCTTAGGACAGTCACGCATGAACCAAGTAGTAGAATTACACTCAGTGTTCCTGGACTCCTCAATTGTCCTCTCATTTTCAGTTCTGACAAGCCGTTCCACAGTGATAGCCTACATATAACAGCTTGCTGTGGACACTAATGAGGCTATGTTTATTTTAATGCGCAATTAGAGGCTCAACTGAACCACAAAAACTGAACAACTGGTGTCATTTTCCCTAAGGGCGTTTTACACCTACAGTTCGTTTACTCTGCTCCAAATCAGTTAATGAGTTTGTCAACCTGTAGCTTATACTCATGCTTTGGTTTCTTTTCACACAGAGAAGACTCCAAGTGAACTCCAAGCAAACCAAAATGCATTATTACAAACCATGTGACAACACCGATACCGCTTATTCGCCAGAATTGTCTGGAACGGGACATGGTTGCTTGTTAGCTGTAGCTGCTGTTAGTGTTGGTGTTATCTTTGGGATGACTGCATTTGTATCGATGTATAGATAGTTTCCAGTACCATTTATTTAAAGTGTAGTATTTCATCACCTTTAACAGTTAATATTATGCTAAATTATTTATCATTAATAAATTAAGTCCAGTTAATACATTATTCACATTTACTGTAGATAGCTGATGTTGCATTTGATTGAAACAAAGATTCCTTCCTTGTCTTTGGCAGTTCATTATGTATGCAGAAATAAACGCACAGATGTTGTTCTTTCGCTGATGCCCGGATGTCATTTGAATTTTTTTTCATTCAGTTCTTGATTGTTTTTGCAGGATGTCCAGCTAAGATACACACACACACACACACACACACACACACACACACACACAAGCATGCAAATCATTGGCTTGAATACCACGCACACAAACACACACCCAGACATTCAGCCGCGTTTACATTCTCCCCAACCACATCCACCACATCCCCAAAACATAAATTATTTCAGTCATGTTTTACGTTTCTAATTGCTGTAAGTATATATGTCAATGTATGGGACCGAGAAACCCATGTGCAGAAATAGAAATATACGTAGTAGATGCACCATAATAATTTTAATGACGTATTTAGGCCACGTTAACTGTCTATGCAGCACTCGCCACTGTAAATGCACATTAGCATATATTATGACTTGGCTATGCAAATAAGCTGCATTAATTAGGGATAAAAAGTAATCTTTCCCTCTCAAGTAAGTTTTCTCTAGGCAAGTGGCACACTTGGCTGTCAACAGGGAATTAACTAAACAAAACCTCAGTGGAAAAGCAACTTTTCCTCATCTGACTAATTCCCAATGTTTTCTCAGTTAATAGTGTCATGATTAGTGCCTCACTCAGTGGTCTCAAAGCTCCGCGGCTGTGGACTCTTGAGCGGCTTCAAACCCGAGCTGAAACGGTAAATGTGATTGGACATTTCTGGGTTGGCTAGATGGCATGTTGGATTAGTTGCTGCATTAATTATGCTCTTAGACAATCAACAGCTAAGACTAAGGCTCTGCTTTGATACTGAGCTTCATTTCTACATTGCAGGAAGTATAAGTCCTTCTTGGATATGCGCTGAAACACCAGCGTTTTTAAATATAGTACTTCTTTTGCATACCAAAGAGACACATAAAACTTGTCAAATTAGTAATATTAGCTTGTGTGACTTATTTTTATTTTTCTGGAAGAACTTACCCCCCACACCCACTGTTCAAGCACACATCAGCTTTCAGCAGTAATCAAATGGACCTAATGGTATGTGACTTTATTTTTTAAAAATCCCTCAACCTTTAGAAGGTACTATAACAAAAAACATGTTTATCATGTTGGCATTATTTTTTTCCTCCAGACTGTGACATCAGTGTTTCTGGTTGAACTATCCATTTTTTGAAGTTTTATGGAGTTGCATAAAACTCGACAGCAGAAATGCAAAAGGGGAGGTCAAGCAACAAGCTTACAAATTATACTGTAACTGTAACCTCAGCCTGAGAAAAAGGAGTAAATATGTCATAATTATGGAGATTACAAAACAAAAGAAGTTAAAAATGATACAAATATCTGCCATAGCATAACTTGTTGTTATTTTTATTTCGATCACCCATGCTTACTTTAGTCCAGCTGAATCTGTAATTTCTTTAATATAAGTTAGTAATTAAACATCCCCCCCAAAAAACCTACAGCTGGTGAAATTCTCACCTTGCTGCAGTGATATACAAGTGGCCTCTAGGCTCTGTGACATCACTGTTGGGTTGGGTTACATGTACAACAAAGAACATTTCTAACCAAACAAATTCAGGCATTTTAATAAAGATGGGGATGATCAGATCAAAAATAGACTTGAAACTCTGAAAGAAAAAGGACAATAAAACACTGTTTGTGTTACTCTTTAAAAATCAGACTACCTTTAAACCTCATCAATGAGCAAATTTCAGCTAAAGATACCCAACCATAGCCTTTCTTTCCAGATGTTCCTCTTGGTACCCGGTGTCAGACATGATGGCAGCTCACCTCAAACTAGAGTGCATTCTTGATTATACAGGGCGCAGGCTGGGCTTTTTATAGAAAACCATTTCTACAAGGGTTGGCTACAAGCTGAGTCCAATCCAACTTTACATTTGTGCACTATGCTCATTTGATAGCATGTTATTCCCATCTGTTTGTACATTTAGAGACTGTAAGGTGTTCTTCGTCTGTCTTAAATTGTTGTTAATTTACACGTTTAGCATTTTTGCAGACCTTTCCTGCCTTGAAATAGGCAAAATTTTATTAACATAGTAGGTCTTTTCCAGTCTTAAAGAAGGGCTTCCAATCTGGTATTATATTGTTTTCTTCTTTGTAAAATCAGTTGCTCTACTGGCAGTAGGCTGATCCATGTGATGGTTTGTGATGATGCTAACGCTTCCCCTTTCATGTGAACACGCTTGTAGCTAGATTGTTAAACCCTGTGTTAATTTAAACCGCCTTCATGTGATCTTTCTTGCTGGTATTAGGGTAAGCAAGCTAAATAATGAAAGGAAAGATATCCTTGCTATGCTGAATTTGCTTTTTAGCAGACGCTGTTATAGTGTTTCCCTACCTGGGCCTTTGTTCAAGCATTTCCTGGTTTGGTCACATGGTCATTATTGATTTTTTTTTTTTTTGGTCTTCTTTTTTATGCCACTGGCTACTGTGCATCACCTGGGATTAAGGAGGTGTGTGTTTGATTTCATGGAGTTATTATAGAGACACAGGGGGCTTGATGTAGTTTGAGGAGCCTATAGCTTACAAACATACACACACTAGCACATGCTGCTTGGTAGGCGCTGATTGTTTCAGATGATGGATGTCACACTTTCACCCGTCAACACAGCGCCCCTGCTGCCTTTAATTGCCCAATCAGAAGGCTGGAACATTTGTTATTGTAGGGCAGTTAGGGCCAGATGACAAACCATACACACACACACACACACACACATTCACACTTGCACAGTATCCACCTTTCTTTAATCATTTTTGTTTGATTGGAGGTGAACAATGCCTAAAAGAATACCAGGTGTCTGTACTTTTAGTATACACAGTGTTCCTGACAGTGTCTCGCTGTTGTCATAACACATTATAATACTATGACACCTGCGAGTACATGTTCTCTTTGTAACGGTCCACTTTAATCTCAGGAACAGCAATCAGCATTTAGCAATGAAATGTAAAAGGGGGGATGTGGTGCTGACACGACTTCATGACAAAACAACACATTTTGAGACAGATAAAAAGGATCGAAACATAGAGGAAAAAATCAAATCAAACCAAATTTGCTTCGGCTTCACACATTCTTCCTCGGCGATGTCTTGCCTTCACTGTTCAGCTCGCTGCCAAGATCTTTCCTTTGGGAAGTCAATAAACTCAACCAAATGTGATTTATATTGTCAAGCTATGAACTTTTATCAAAGTTATACAAGTTGCCTTGATGCATGGTCCTTGTTTAGCTTGTGTGAGTGGCATTTGTTGCAAAGATGTGGGAATGAAGGTCTCACCACACAGAGGTACGACTGACTGTCAGCAAATGCTGTTCTCTGCATGAACAACAGAGGGCAGTATAATACTGGTGAAAAATTGATTTATACAATCCGTTGCTTCATATTTCTGTCTGTCTCTCATTTTGCCCCCTTCCTCAGTGCTCCTCACTTGATATCAGTTTTTTTCTCAGCATTCAGTTTCATCTCCTTCTCTTTGTATGTCTGTCTTCCTCTCGCTGTGCACGCGCACGCGCACACACACGCACACCGTGCAGCAATGCAATAAATATACATGCACACACGGAGGGTGACCCATGCACAAGTGTGAAGTAATCTCCAGTCTGATACACCCCGCTCAATTATGAGCTACAATGCGTGTAATTAGAAAAGAATAAAATGCATTTCAGTTTTCATTAATGAATTTCATTGATTGGCTCTGTCTCTTTTGTTCCTTGTTTTGATGAAGTTAACTTTGAGGGGAATAAACACAACACTTCCAGCGCAATCAGACCAGCTGCGGACGTGCTTGTGCGCTCATGTCTGTGTGTGTGTGTGTGGCGCTGGCTGTGTGTGTTGTCTTTGGCCGATTTGCGGTGGTGTGTCTTTTTAATCTGTCCAAGTGGAGAAAATAGAAACGGGCCCCACCACAAAGCATAAAATTGTAACAGAGAGAGGGAGAATTCAAATCAGAAAGAAAGAAGTAATAAATCATGGGACGAGACGGGGGGTGGGGGTGGGGGTGTATAGCGAGAGACAGTGTTTTAAAAACAGCAACGAGTGGCGGTGAGGAGGCTAGAATAGATGAGGTGAGGGGAAAAGACATAATTGGTACTGTGTTTTGGGGACATCTTGCTGCAATACAGTAAAATAAACCGCAGAAATATGAGTTGGAATAAGGCGGCCTAAAACCAAATTGAGAGCACTCGTGTATATTTCGGACTACAGCAGTGTTAGAGACTCATGTGTTTGTTGGCAGGAGTGAATGCCAACTCTGCATGTATGTGTGTTTTCATGCCAGTGACCGTGCTTGGATGGCTGGGTGCACTTAATGCCCACACCTTTTGTTTTCATGCATTTTATGTTTGCCACAACGTGTATGTGTGTGTGCTTGTGTGCGCACGCTTCTCAAGCTTTCCCTAGTGTGTGTGTGTGTGTGTCTGTGTGTGCACAGTGGAACAGAGGCTCTGTGTCAGCAGTGGTGTGCCCTCAGTGAGCCTGTCTCTAATTACAGTCTAGGGTTTCAGCGTTCCAGCCCGTCCATCTCCCTGTTTAAACCCAGCTAAGGAAGCCAGGCCCCACTGAGCCAAGGTAAACCATACAGCTAATTAGACAGACTAGCTTCCATCTCTGTAGCAGTGGGGGAGGCAGGGGGTGGTGGGAAGGAGGAGTGTGAATCGAGAGAGGAAGACATAGGTGGAAGGACTTGGAAAGAGAAGGCTGGGAGAAAGAACAGAGGGAAAAGGAGGGGTACCGAGGGATGGTTAGATGATTTGGGAAGGAGGGGTGAGTTAATCTAGAGTGATGGAGAAAAGGACAAATGCTGGGAAGAAAGAGTGAAAAAAAATTACTTTATAGAGCATTAACTCCATGTCAGAAGTTAAGGGCAAAACACTGCAGTATTAATAAGTTTTTGTTGCACAAAATACCTCCAAAACACTTCATCAAACACTTCATCAAACAAAATCTCATGCTAAGTTGTTTCTCTTTCATTTGCACATGTTCACTCTCATGTGGGAGCATTGCAGGGGCTTGAGAAGGAGGGGGGGGGGGGGGGCAGTTTAGACTAACACTGTAATGCCGCAAAAGGTGTTTTGACACCCTCCAGCACGTTTTGGAACCCAGTGGTAATTTGCATATTGTAAACAAATGTAAACGGGTGGGGGGTTGGCGTGGGGGTCATTGGTCAACCTGGGGCAAGCTAATCTGCATAATTGGCTCCGGTGGTTCAAATTATAGCGTGTTGCTGCTTCTGCTGAGAGAGGGGAAGAGAGGGGGAGGAAAAGGAAGGGGTGCAATTATGGTCATATGCACCCAATGAAAAAAAATTATCCTTTTTCAGTTTTTTTTTTCCTTTTCTTCCTTTCCGTGCCTTTGCCTCTCCTCCCTGGCTTACTCTGACCAATAAGAGTGCTCCGCGCTGCCCGACAGCAATCAGAAATTCATCTCGCTCCACGACAGTGAAACCCCACCCCCCTCGCAGGGAGTGGGGGAGAAAGACCAAGAGAGGGAGAAAGCGAGGGCGACGGGAAAACGGATGAATGGAGGAGAAAGAGAGAAAAAAAAAAGAAGAAGGAAAGAGCGAAACAGAGAGAGCGAAAGCACGAGATGGCATCTAGACTTGCTAGTCTTGGCGGTACAAAATGTGAGAGGGGAAGGCGCAGGGAGGGCGAGGATGGGAGAATAAGGGTGAGAGGCAGACGCTGGCTCTAGAGAAGGAGCTAAAATGAGAAGAGGACAGGGAGTGCGGAGAAATGGAGAGGAAAATAAGATGCTACTGCGGTGTGAGATAGGGTGACAGATCTGTTCTCTTCGCACCAAACACCATTTTCTCCTGCCTGTCCTGTCCTGAACGAGGGAAAAAAAAAGAGCCACATTTGCAGATTCTACCTTATCACTGAAATACTAGAAATCATGTGTCCATGTGTGCTGGGAGAGGTTGGATAAGGGCACAGTAAATAAATCATGGGGGGCTCATTTGAAGAAGGTCACCGGCTGGACCCTGCCAGCACACACACACACACACACGCACACACACAAGCACACACATAACCATGCGTGTTGACAGGCCCCTGCCCCTCATTTCGGGGTGCTCTGGGTGATTCTCCCAGCGTAATGGCTTCTACCCCATTTCCAGTCTCCTGTCTGAAAGAAATCACACACAGACCCTCCAACAGTAGCTCACACACTGACATACACACACCTGGCCAGTCGGGCATTGGGGAAAGGGAACGGATGGAAACAGTCGGGTAAATACATTCTTTTGTAGATATTTGGTGTTTGTCTGTGCCGGCATGCCGTTATACCGCATAGGCTTATTATTATTTTTCTCGTCATTCTACATTGTACACAGTATTATATATTTCCAGTCTTAACGGTGTGCTTTTGTTAGTTTCTCATTGTAAACCCGCTCTCATTCTTGTGCGTGTTTAAAGAGGCCATTGTGCGAGCTTGGCCCTCCTGAGCACAGGTCTTGTTTCTTCATAGCGTGCTGCTTTGTCAGGACAGAGCCCAGTAAGTACATGCAGAGGTACGGCGGAGATGCAGTTAAATTTAATGCACTGAACAGTGAGGTGAGTTGTGCTGTCAATCGGGATGTTGCAGAAGCAGTTAGATGGATTTTTCAGCACTTACTTGTCACACGTTAAGGCTTGAAGTGGAGGAAAGTTGACACCTTGAGGGATTTAAACTGGCTGCAGTGACTTATTGAAAACTCTCATGGTCCATTGAGTTGATTTATTCATGTATACTGGCCATGTCCTGTAGTCTACGGAGTTGACGTTCAACTTCTCTGGAAGCTAGTCTTCGAAATATCTTTGGTTGCTCTGGCACTTCTGTCATAAATTAGGATGGGGACTGTATTCTAATAATGTACTAATTATAGGGAAGATTGCACATATTTGGATATTTCCAGGGCCAGTTGAGGCCTGCTGAGACCTAAGCTCAGGGAGTGTTTCTTGGGTGTTAGTGTTGAATCGAAGCGCTATTAAGAGTTTATAACTTGTTGATGAACTAGCATATATATATATATATATATATATATATATATATATATATATATATATATATATATATATATATATATATATATATATATATATATATGTATATGTATATATATATATATATATATATATATATATATATGTATATATATGTATATATATATATATATATATATATACATACATACATACATACATACATACATACATATATATATATATATATATATATATATATATATATATATATATATATATATATATATATATATATATATATATATATATATATATATATATATATATATATGTATATATATATATGTATATGTATATGTTATATATGTTTTTACTAGTTTGACTGAGTGGATTTTTAAGTGAGTGGGTGAGACAGAGGGAAAGGCGAGAAAGGAGAAAGAGAGATGCATATATCTGTCTGGATTTCTATCTGTCTGTGGAGGGTGGTCAGTGGGAGGGTCTATCAATCATTCCCAATCATTTATATTCAGCAGTTCATATCACTTTACCACGATCGGGAGTGGGAGAGAGTTGGCTCATTTGCATAGGCAAGAGTAACTGTTCCAAAGCTGTGGGAGCAAACAAAATGTGCGTCTATATTGATGTACACGTTTGGTGTTTTTGTTCAGTGTGAGAAGCTTGGAATGAATACGTGTGTATGTGGTGACAGATGCAAACCCACTACCATCCATAAAAAAAAGTCTTTTTGACAACTCCAGTGGCTTTTGTTGCATTAGGTTGCCACACACCTGCTCTGTGACGCCACAGCGTGAATTTTTTAAATTGCAATTTAAAGACGGTCCAAAGTCTAAAATGAAAAATCTGAACTGTATTGTTTTCTGATCTTTTTTAGATTTCATATAAATGAAATTTGAAAAGAAAGAAAAAGAAA
This sequence comes from Pelmatolapia mariae, assembly GCF_036321145.2. Lineage (NCBI taxonomy): Eukaryota > Metazoa > Chordata > Actinopteri > Cichliformes > Cichlidae > Pelmatolapia > Pelmatolapia mariae. Next base: position 23,839,002 of record NC_086235.1, on the reverse strand, counting down.
AACAATTAAAAGGCCACAAAGTAATGTGAATATAGTCTAAAAACAGAACAAAACATTATGTGGGATCAGTGGGGGATCTGTTTAATGCTAGATAATTGTTATGAGGCCCCTTATATTCTTTAGATAAGCCGAGGAAAAAAAACAAAAAAAAAAAGCTTATATTTTTGGTGCTTTTTGCCTTTTTTGGGGAAAAAATTTACACTAAAGAATGAATGGAAAATGTGAGTTAAATGGGACACAACAGTATCTCTTAACATATGTGGTGTAGTTGATTTTTTGAGGATACAATTAGGAAATCATATGAGAAACATCTGATGAGAATCACGATTTAAAAGCATGGACCATAAAACATAAATAACACTTGGATTTTTTATTATAAGTATTATTATATCTACAACTACTTCATTTAATACTTATGTCTTTATTAATTCTTTACCTATTAATTAGGCAAAGAAATAAGTGACGTCTTCAATTGTTTCGCTTTGTTCAAACAAAAGTCAAAAAATTCAGATGAATTTTTTTTAAATAGTCAAAGAAAAGCTGCAAATCTTTTTCATTTTGAAACAGGAAGCAGAAACCTCTGATTTTATTTCCTTAAATTGAGATAAAAATCATATATTGATGTTTATTCTGTTTAAGTTGCACGTATACTTATATATTTCAGAAAATCTCTCAATTTAATACACGTGTGTGACAAAATATGTTTGCCCCACTTCTCGTGGGCCATGCCACAGAAGTCCATTTCCTACAAGAAAAATGACCATGTTCACGCTTCATGTTGAACTCATAACTGACACAGGCTTCATGCAGCTTGTAAAATAGCTTTCACCCTGTCTGTAGTTTCTTAAGAAAAACCCAAATGTAACAGAAACGTGCTCTTCCTTGTGTCTTCAGTTCTTCATCCCACACTGTCCTCCATTTCTGCCCGTTTCTCCCTGACTCTCTCAGTGTGTGACCTTGTGTTCCTTCTGTGTTAGTGTGTGGAAATTGGGCACACCTAACTGCAGAGGCTTAAGTATAATCATGTATTTAGCTGCAGAAATGTACTGACACACTGTTCCTCCCTGGAAAAAGAAAACTCCCAACATTAATTGAGGGATATTACTGTTGGGATCAATTTCCACGTTTTTTGACAGAGATACTCATTCCCTCAGACCTGAGCAAATATTTATGTCTGGGTGCAAAATAAGGGAAATGACACACACACACACACACACACACACACACACACACACACACACACACACACACACACACACACACACACACACACACACACAAAAGAATCAACATGAAATGATTTAGTATTTTTTAAATGTATTTAAAAATGCCTGCATATGAAATAAGTGCACACATATAATCCGTAATCAGTGATTTAAGTGTGATATCTCGATTCTTTGCTTTATTTGCTTGAATTATTTGGAAATATAAGACAATATCATGACCGTGGTGCATAATTAAAAAAAAATCACACGATCATGCTTTTACAAGTTGACTCATTTCAAAAATTTTGAAACAAATAATAAAAAAATAAACAAATAAATAGCTGAACCATTTGGAAAAATGCAGGTTTTTTTACCCCCTCATTTGCATGCATCACTTAGATTTGTTCAAGTGGTAAGACTGCCAATAGGGGCCAGTGTGTAACCAAGTATAGGGCTTTGCTGAGGCTCTCATTCATTGGTGGACGAGAAAGAGAGAGAGAGAGAGAGCGCGATAGAGACGGGCTAGGGGGAGCAGGTGGGGAGGACGGGGGCGGCGGGTGGGGGTGGGGGGGGGGTATTGTTGGAGGGGGTTATTGTGAAATAGGAAACGGCAAACAAGGCGGTCTTTAACTCTGCTTATAGAATATGTTAAAGTGATGTCTGTGATGCGCCGTGTGAATTATTTGCCTTATCATAAAGTGCATTTATGACGCACACTCATAAATATGCATCTGGACGAGTGTTTTCAAAATTGAACCTCCCTCCTCCTTTCTCTTTTCCATCCCTCCCTCCATCCCTTTTTTCGTGCTAACAACAGGAAAACAACATTTTTAAAATGCAACCCACCAGTGGATGTTTTGGAAACATTTCCTCTTCCCTCCCCTCGCCCCCCTCTCGTAGCTGCTCTTTCTCTCTCCTCCTCCTCCTCCTCTCTTCCGGTAAATCTGCTTATTGTATTATAATGTGGGATGATTTAAAAATGTTTGGAAGTCACAAAGTAATTAGGAAATTCCATGAATTGGTACGATTGCGCTTAAAGCGGCGGTACTACAAGTACATACATTGACTGCCCTCTCGCTCACCCTTCCTCTCTCTTCCCCTCTCATCTTCATCATCAAAATCCTGTTTCTAATTTCTATGGATTTCCTGCCAGGAGCAGCCATGCCAAGAGCTGACCCCCTTAACTTGAACATATAATGTTCTTAATATCCAGATTAAAAATTTTTCTTTAAGCTCTTTTCTACATGTGAAATTATTTCTGCAATCAACCACAAAAGCCAACCCCACCCGTACCCTTTGCTCTCAATTGTGGCCTGTCCTCCACAAAACACATCTTCTTATGCAGATGCTCTGAAAGCACCCACCACCCACTCACCTCCCCCTGCTCTTGTCTCTTTGCAATTAGAAAGTAAAAGACTGCAATAAAGGTGGCGCTATATAGGAGGGCAGTTAATGAAAGAAAGGATTATGGGTAAAGGCAGCATCAAGGGGAGATTAGGAAAGGACGAACAGGCTTGCTGAGACAAAAGATCCTGCCGACAAGAGCTCTTTGGAGCGCACACTTCTTTTAAAAAAAAATTAAGAAACATAAATGAACACTTTTACACTTTTGCATCCAGGAACTCATATCTACAAACGCATTCATCAAAGCGTCCTCTAATATATATACAAAGTTGAGACCGCCTCTGAATTCGAGGATTGCTGTCTTATGGAAAACTACATTTACAGTGACACATTGGGGCATACAGATACCACAGTGAAAGATTAAGCCAAGATGTTGTCACATAATCCATGTGAGCTTGGAATTAGAAGACCCCCTCACTGAGTTGAGAAGAGACTCAAGATACTAGGCATGAAACTTTTCACATCCAGAGAGCAGTAGTTGTAGGTGGGGCAGTGCAGTATTATCAACTTTAAGACAAAACAGGTTTAAAAAAGCACAAAAGGCATACCTATTTTTTCACTTTCCCAGCAGTTCTGTTTAAAAAAAGGCCCGACTTTTTATTAACATCACTTGGTTTGCGCTTTAAAAAACTACGCGTATGCTCGTGAAGGTGTCTTTTAAGGTCTCCAGAATGAAACCCTTACATGTCCACCAGCACTATGAGACAGGCATACGGTCTCTTTAAGTAGAGTGATAAGCACTTCGGCCTCAATACTGAACAGGGAGCAAATTGAAAGTGAAGATTGCCTTCCCATAGACTTTATCTTTTCCCACTAAAACAGGGAGCGGGCGGCTATGACTACACCTATTGATTTTGCAATTTCAGCAAATTAAGAAGGAGACAGCCAAGCCTATTAGAGATCTGTCTGTGGCAGGGCCTAGCAGGGCCGTTGTGGTCTGTGATGGCGATGCTAAAAGAAGGGGAAAGAAAGAATGTGTACCCGTCTTGGGGGGCGCCTGTCTAATTATGTTTTTTACACCTCTTAGCAGGATGTACATAAATAAGCAAATGCCACTCATCTTTTGATTTCATGCTATATAATGTCTTATGAACAGCTGCCACAGCGGGCTGGCTGCTGCATAGATGTGTAAATATAACACAAGGCAATCAGGGTGAATGAATTACCCACGCATGTGGCCAGCCTCAGGATTTCAGTAATAAAAGAAGCTAAAGGCCAATCTGTACCGCTCTAATATCCACAGTAATATCCACTGCCATATGAAGAGTGATGAGAGGAATAAAAATTTCTATAAGGGTGAGAGAAAGAGGTGCAATTCAATTATAAACATCAAATAGTGCACGTTCCTGTAAGTGGGCTGCTGGTTTGGACATGCTATATATAGGCACGTGGCGATGCTTTGTCAGTGTTTTCCTTGCTACTTTCTCGCTGGGCTTGAACGCAGCACGAGAAAGCCCAAGGTTTGTTCACCTTCCGAGAGGTCAACAGATTCAAACCATCCAAGTGCACTAATCCGTGATATACATTTATCGGTAGGAGGTGAATTTTTCTCAATTTTCAATCTGATTGTGTTATCAGCCTATATGACTTCCATATTGGAGTTTTAATATGGGAAATTCAATAGGAGCAGTGATGGATGGTTTCTCTGGTAAGGGCTGCACATTTTTCATACTGATAGGTTTTTGGGTCCTCAAAAAAAAAAAAAAAAAAAAGATGAAATATGAGGGTTTTTTTTATTGATCATTAGTCTCGAGCCTGCACCTGCTTCACCAATTTGTTTCCAATCAGAATTGGCATTAAGATTCATATTTGGCATCACAGCAGCAAAATTTTCTCATTATTCATTCAATAACGAGCAGGAATTACAAAGACAAAGAGCAATACAAGACGCCCAATTTGTCCAATTTCCTCCATTGTGATTATTTTTTAACGTTTTTTTTCCTCCTCAGCCTGTTTTACATTGAATTTTAAACTGTTGCCCTCAGGCGTTAGGTGTGCATAGCGGAGGAGAAATGAAATTCTTGACCACTTTGCTTACTAAAGGTGCAAAATGGTTTTACAGTCTGCCTTGGGTTATAAAATAAGCTAATTGGGCAAAGTGTGAATTAATTCCTGTTTTCTGTGCCATGTAGGCGCTTGCTCTATACGTGCTAGGCAGGTACAGAAAAAGTGTCTGAAGAACAAGTGGGAAGGAGTGAGGAGGAGTGTGAACGGGAGGGCTCGGCTGGCAACTCAACACGGGAATCACAAGCTAATTCATTGATTGCCCCTTGGAAAAGACGGCTGCTAATTGTTAGGTAATTAACATGGCAAGCTGTAATTATGTTCGCCTAAGGACCCGATTAGTGTTTCTGCATGTCTTATGGGCGCTGAGGGGCTGTATCTGTGTGTGCGTGTGTCTAAGCCTATCTGTTGGCTCGAGGACAGATGGCACATTGTCAAAAGCTGACATGTTTTGTTTTCCCTGATGTGTGTGTGTGTGTGTGTGTGTGTGTGTGTGTGTGTGTGTGTGTGTGTGTGGAGAGAGAGAGAGAGACCTGTGTACAGAGAGACAGAGAGAGGAGACGAGCTGCGCCCAGGGACTTGTCCTTTTGTTTCAGCATCATTAATTAAGTGCTAATTGAGTGTAATTATTTACATCATCACACACGGCGAATGGAGATGTCAAGTGGCAGAGGCACAAAGGCAGTTGGTGGGAGGCTGGCAGCTGAGAGCCTCCAATCTGTTGATGCCTGCGTGGTTACAACCCACTGGCAGCAGAGCAGGAACAATTAGCAACAAGCTGAAATCGGTGCTGTAAAATGTTTACACACCAGCGTGGCTTAGACTTGTAAAAAAAAAAAATTGTATAAAATGAAAGCTTTGGAGGCAAAGAGAGAACAGAGGGAGTGATGAAGAGGAAAAGGAAGTGAGGCAGAGAGTGACATTGATCACTCTGGAGGAGAATGAGATGAGGCAGTATGTAGTGTGTTAACACCTACAGCTAATCAACATGACAGAGTTTAGACTTGCCCTAGAAACAACACGTGTACACACAAACACGCGCACTCATTTTCGCAACCTGACTGAGATAATGGCGATAGCGCATATTTAAGAGTGTTTTCTCTACATGTGCACTTATTCTGCTAGTGGTTTTCTGTGTAGAAATATAAATATGCACTCATTTATGAGCAAGTCTGCATTAAAAAAAATCCCCTTGCTTCCACTCACATCCTCTATATCTTCATCAGAAAATCACTGAACCTTGAATCGAATTTGGCAGCAGCTGGATTTCCCCTCCTCTGGTTTTGCTAAGACAAATGAACAGCAATGAATCTTGATCATTTGCCACACCTGTCTGAGCGTAAACATTCTAAAGGCCTCAAAAAAACGGCAGAGCCTCTATTGGTTTGATGATTGCGCCGAGCATGAAGAACACAGAAAGTTGAACAGCTGCACAGACCTTGGTAACAAAGACAAAGTGCGCCTCAAGACAGGAGAATGAATGTCACTTAAATATGAGTTAACAAAAGGTCACTTAACAACAAGCCCCGAATAAAACAAAACTCAGGCATCTTAGCGGACGTGCATCGTGCGGCGCTCTGGGAACAAAGTGTTTATTTTGAGGCATCGCAGTCAAGTAGCTGTGACATATTGCTGTTTTTAGACGTTAAATGTATTAAGAGGGAGCCAGCCTATATTGATGTTGTAAATCAATATTGCTGGATAGAGGGAACTAATGTTGTGGTATCAAGTGTTCCATTCAAAACTTTTATTTATTTATTTATTTATTTTTAACCACATTTTAACAAGCTTTGTGCTAAAAAGAAACAGCATGCCATCACAGAATGGTGTTTTGTTACTTTGTGGCTTTTAGGTTATGTAATTCATGCGTGTGCTCTCTGTCAGATTGGAGCACCAAACGAGGAAAAAGAAAATGCTTTGCTTAAATGCACAGTAGTTTAGCCGAATGTTTCAGCTTTGCTGTTTGCTTAGACTTTTGATCAAGACTGAGTAGTGCGCACTGAGACAAAATGAGGACTACTCCAAATTCAGCATCAGCCTGCGTGTGCATGTAGCCACTTGAGTTTGCGTGTGTTTGTGTGCGCATGTGCTTGAGCATGTAAGAGCTTAAGTGTGTGTTTATGGGTGTGTGAGTGTGCAGAGGGGGTTAAGCAGAGGGGTATTCTTGCCTCTGGTCAGAGGTGGAATTAATTTTAGCTGGCAGTCCCACGCTGCGGTCATTTGGTTTAAAGGGAGGTGTTATTATCCTGATTTGGCCGTAACGGCAGGGGATTGGATACCCGACTGGCAGCTAGACACTTTTAAAGACAAAGGGGCTGGAGACTGTGTCCTTTTATGAGGTGAGAGATAAATAAATGAGCAGAAAGCCAGCTAAACACAGGAGTATCAGAGAGTTACAGAGCAAGTGCTCGAATTTAACTTAATCCCAAAATAATATCTGTTTTGACTGTTTCCTTTCCGAATTTGAAAGAATCTCAGCTTAAAAATGAGAGTTTAGTTTTCTGCAGGACACCCTGCTCAAACATACTGCTGTATTGCAGTTTACATTTTTTCTACATGATCTGTTTAATGATAAATTGCAGCTGACACTGCAGAACAAACTTTGAATAATAAATAACAAAACACATCAATAGCTGCAATCAGATACTGAGCAATTTGGGATTAATGTGATTAATGTCGGTCACCAAGTGTAAAGTAAAACGCAGAGTTTACGCCTACAAAGCCATGTGCATGAAGACACGAGCAGGCATGCGCATACATATACAATCCAGCGACAAGCTTAATAAGAGATGCTGGTTATAAAATAATTGCATTGTCTATTTTTCAGAATGAGCCTAAGCCCCCATTTCATTAAATCAAAGATCGATCTTCTGACAGAAATACCCAAATGACCACATTCCTCCCTTTAAATACCAGCCATCTGCCAAGGAGGGCCTTTTCAGCCTCCCAATCATTTGCATAACCAAAAGATTATTATTTTTCCCCTATGAAAGTTGAAATGACTGAATAATTATAATGTAGTGGATTAGAATGTGGAAAAAAAACATGCCTTGATGTCAGAGAAGATTGCTGAGTAGTCACTATAATCGCTGCTTAGGTTTTTAATCAGAGTGAAATATGGGCCATAAATTATTGCCTTTCATGCAAACTTGTGTTTATGCACCGGCGCATCACAAATCTAATTTTTCAGCATTTTTAAGAGGCTTAAAAGATAGTTATTTTTGTGCAGGAGCTCTGAATTAAAAATCGTTCGAGTATACTTTCACTCGTGGGGATTATGTTCCATACTGTAAGGTTTTTCCCCGAATTACATTATAAACTTGAAATAACCTGCCCTTGCTTCAGCACAACTGCTTGTTTCATACATGCCAGCCAACTGAGATACAAACATAAAATACATGACATGGACCTTTAACTCGAAGCTCACATTGTGTAATACCTGGAAACCTTCATCTTAATATCCTGAAGGAGCGCGCTTTGCTACGCTGAACCTATTGCATCACGCTGAAATCTACAACTCATAAAAGTATGTGCTGTTAAATCTTAGCGCTGATGTTTCGGTACTGTACAGCAGTGTAGTGTCAAAACGAAGAACTCATACATTTATTTAAAATACCTCTCAGCCAGAAAGTGAAAGATAGTTTTAATATTACAAAACACCTCAGGATTCAGCTACTAAGATAAGATGCTCTGAGCCTTGAACAGAAAAACGGCACACATAAGTACAATCGGTTTATCTATGAGCTCCATTCTTGCTGCTCACGCGCTAAACACGGCAAAGTCTATGATGCCTGCACACCCCTTATCCTTAACAAAGCAGCAAAGCCAATGCATTGCGCTCGATCCTTCTGTAACGAATTCATACATCTATATCGACGCACCGGGAAACAAGACACCTAAGGAGAGAGGGATAAAGTTATGGACAGAGAGATGGAGGGATATATTTCTTTTTTTTTTTTTTGTTTCATTGGGGGTATTAGCAATCAGAGCCCCCACCCCCCCGCTCCCCTCTCATGTTCTTTACAGCTGCAAATTGCTTTGCCACCTCTTCCCCCAGCAGTCTGTCCTGCCAAATCCGCCCATGATGTATCATTATCGCAACTTTGGGTGGAAATCCATAGAATCAATAGGTTTGTCAGGGAAACTCACGCCTGGGATTGCTTACATGCTGTGAGGCTTGTTCATCTACTAGTCAGGCCTATCCTGCCACAGGCAACGAAAAAGGAAAAAAAAAAAAGAAGAAGCCAACAACAAGCGCATCGGTATATTCAAGATGTACCCAATCACCACATTCACATAGAAAAATACGCAGGCCCGCATGCGCGTATGCAAACGATACGATGCGTAGTATCAGTTTCACAAAGGCGCAGATATACCCACACAGATATTTGTGTTACCATCTATATTTGCCTGTGTATTCGTCTATCTTTGCTTCCCATCTGCCCTCATCTTTCCCCTATCTGTCTGTGCTGTACTTCATTAGTCGAGCCGGTCAGCAGGATCTGGATGGACGTCTCTTCCCATGTAATTACTGTCCGGTAAACAGGTCAGAAGGGTAGAGTCCAGCCACAGCTGCTGCAGCTTTCAGCAACTCACACACATATACACGCAAGTGCATGCACTCATGCACGCACAACCACACATGCAGTGGCTGTGGATCCCGAGCTTTCAGAGTGGTATTGATTGGTTGGGCTGTGACATCTCCTAAGCCATGTCACCCCTGTGAAAGAAGCCTCCAAATTGACCAATAATAAAGTGGTGGAAGTTGTAGTGGCACTCTCCTGGGAGCTGTCCGCGAGGACTGTGTCACTGTGTTTGTGGGTGAGGCATGTGTCTGTATGCGTATGATTGTGTGGGCAGTGGATATACAATATATGTGTATGCCCTCTTGCCTTGCTGGCTCCATGGACACCAGAGTGACCATCCGCGCTGAACCACATTTGCACATTTTTGATTATTTGCTAGTGCTGTCGCTCAGATTAGCAGCAACTTAAAATAAGGGCAGTAGGTAGCAGTAAGAGCAGTAGGAGCAGTAGGTAGCAGTAAGTGTAATCAAGTATTTGTGCTATGTATTTTCCTTTTATAGTATTACAGAAATAAGTTTTATAAATGGAGAAGACAATAAATCAGCTGCCAGAAGCACACTATTTATTATATTTATTACACACCAGAAATAACAGCTCTACAGTGATCATTGCAGGGTGGTATAATCCATATATATTTACCTACACATATGAAGAAAATATTTTTTAAAACTTATATAAATTACCTAATTATAAATTACCTTTTTGTAATGTCAGAAAAAAGACTTAAAATCAGCTTCAAAGTTACTGAATGTAGTGGCTGATAGTCATCATAGACTCTGAATCTGGTCATCATAGACTCGAGCACTACTCAGATTTACATTCATGCAAATATAATCAAACACTCTGCATTTTGACACGAGCATTTATATTGAATCTTCTCTGGTTGTTGCACTAACTAATGCAAACACTACAGCACCGAGCTGCCCACATTATACAAATACACCTCTTTATACTCAGTTGAATGCATTCCTCTTGAAATTTGCAGGTATGAAAGCAATATATATGTGAACTTTCCATTTCCTGTACGATCTTGTTTCCACTCGGCACGTGCAGATAAAATGAGCTAATTTAGTAACTTTACAACCAGTCGCAAGACTGACTTCAAAATGTGACCATTTGATCCTAAAAAAAAGATTTCAGATGATGAAGCAGTCCTTAAATATGCATGATAATATCTGTCTGTGAAGAGCGCTGCTTCACAATATTAACTATTGTTATTTTTTAACAAATAGACTTTTTAATTTCATCTCGACTGTTGCAACACACTTTCATAGCCTCTTCACTTACTGACTCATTAATCTTCACTTTGAGAGAGAGAGAGAGATCAACCTTTATACAAAAATAAGTGTCTGCGCATGTGTGTGTGTGTGTGTGTTTGTGTGTGCACAGGCGTTCCAACACCAGCCTCATTATAGCACCGCTTTATGCACAAAGACTGTGGGGTCACATTGATTTGACTCCCTGGAGTATTAGCATGGGATTACAGCAGTCAACAGGCCTTCATCAAAATGTGTGTGTGTGTGTGTGTGTGTGTGTGTGTGTGTGTGTGTGTGTGTGTGTGTGTGCACATGTGTTTGAGAGAGTGAATGAGTAAGAGAGATGAGAGAGATGAACCAAGGGTAATTAGCGCACAGAATAGTCCGACATGCTGCGTCTTTGCCGTGGAGACTGTGTTTTCCGTGCGTGTGTGTGGCTGTGCGAGCGAGACAGAGGGTGAGTGTATTTGTGTGCCCTCATTAATTCTTTGTACTAATACAACTACCACCCTGCTTGAAGTGTTAGACTCTTAGAGAGCTTCTCATCTTTATGATTTAACACTTTGATCTCAGAGTTTGATTGCGTGTGGGTGGGAGCCAACTTAGTTAATGTTGATGTGCAAGTCTCTTTGTGTTAGCTTGCCTCGTGTGTCATTAGGCTTGTGTACAATAACCTCTATGAATAAATGCATATCTGTGTTACATCTCCTACCTGTGTGTCACTGTGCGCACTCTCAGCCGAAAGGCAACTCACAACAACTCACAATCAGTTTATCCACAGTCTGTGTGTGTGTACGTGTGTGTGTGTGTGTCCTTGGTGTGTGTGCGCCTGTGTATATAATGACAGCCATTTCAAACACTTGGTGGATTACTCATCATCACAATTTGCATAACTTTGAAGTATTCATAGCATTAGTGAGGCAATTACAATAATTAACATGGGAATCCATGTCAATGGGCCACAGCCACGAGGCAAGTGCAATTACAGTTATGCTAATTAGGGTTTGATTAAGCTTTTAAAGAACAATCAGCTTATTTAACTGAACATATTCAAGAGGCTGTAGAGACCCCCCCCCCCCCCCCCCCACACACACACACACACACACACACACACACACTTACACACTTATGCTATCACACCACCTGATGCACATATGTGATATGCACATAGAAAAAACCCCACACGGTTTTATGCAGAAGCACCAGGTGTGCAGGGGTGGTGGATGTACACACATGACACCTTCGCTGATACTGAAGACAGGCCCGTACACACAGATGCACAAATACATGCCCTCGTGCATACACACACATGGCTGCACACTCACTGTCCTCCCCCCTCCTCTTCCTCCTCCTTTTGTTTTGTCCGCCAGTCTTTCTGTCCAGACAAGAAGACAGGATGTGTTTTTTTTTTTCTTTTTTTTCATTGAACAAGAACAATTTGCTGTCTGATGTTGGAAGCCTCATTGTAGTGACAGGGCCTAAATTAAAGTGTGGGCTTATTAAAGCTTGTGTGTGTGTGTGAGTGTGTGCGCATGTGCTCCTGACACTGATCCGCCCAATAAACTCACTGTCCGTGACTAAGAGTGCGCTCGCAGCAAGACAGACACAATTGCCTGTTAAGTCAGTGTTGCTTTTATTGGGCCTCCCTGAACAATGCCTTGATGTGTGTCACGGCTCAAACCGAAATCAAGCCAAACTGAGATTATTTTAATGAATTAACATGCCCTCCTCTTCGCTGTGAGGGCATTTTCTCATTGCCGATCTATGCGCACCTTTTCCACCTTGCAAATATGCATCGTACGTCTCTATTTTTCCTCTAAATTCAATTTTCACATCATTTTAGGGCTCGTTTTAGCTCAAATGGAAAGGGATCTGGATTCTTTTTCACTGGCTAGAGCCAGGACCTTTGGTCTTTTTAGTTCAGCGTGCCAAGTAGAATAAAACAGTGCTCTAAAACTCAATCCTACTTGACCCAAGTCTGAGGAGAGGTTGCTGAACTTTTTTTCAGAACACAAATGAGTAACTTAATCTTTTATCATGGGTCTGGGGCTCATTAAAATATATTGCTTCTTTTGTCCAGTGGGGACCTGCCAGATACATATCCATGACCTATTTTTTGGTCCAAACTCATAGTTAAGCCAAGTGTTTAAGTTTTTCAAGTGGACTCTTAAAAATTCAGGATTTCATTTTTTAAATGACTACAGTAGAATAGCAGTATATCAAAGCAAAAAACAAAAAGAGTCAAACTGTACGTCTTGTGGTTTGACTCAGTCTGGGTCAGCCAGCGGATGAATGTCACTCACTGCCCTGTCAGGGTCACTATAAAGCAAATAAAGTGCTGTCTTGGATGCTTTATAATAACCACTGACAAGAGAAGTGCTGTTTATTTGTTATAACACAAACACACACAGACACGAATGTGCTATTACTGTGCCTATACATGCACATCACACCCACGCTTAAACTCACATGATAAGCGCCTTCATTCAGCTAAAATCCATCTCTGCTCGCAGGTTACCTTTTTAGATCACTTTAGTAAAACTGCATATGTGTGTATTTGCTCAAGCCAGTCTGAGGTATGTGGGTAAATGCTATATTTCCATACGTGTGCGTGGCTGTACATGCATGCATTTGTGTGTGTGCGTGTGTGACTGTGCGGTTGTGCAGCTATCATCATTACCCTAGTCAATACCCACATGTCCACGTATTGATCAGTCAATCGATGAGCGATGAAGGATCTCAGGCTGCAGAGAGCTTTGTGGATCTGTTTAGACTTTTACTGAGACCACACAGTGAGATCAGCTCAAGTTCAGTTAAAGATCACCTCCAGGGCAAGATTATTGGCTCTTAGACAGTTTTACGGGCGGCATTGAATACACATCTGATTATAGCATTTCAAATAAAATACATATTACAGCATGTGTGTGTCTGTGTGCGTGTTTTTTTTTTTTTTTTTTTTTTTTTTTTTTTTTTAATAAAGTAGCTTTTTAATATCTATTTGTTAGATTTATCCTCTGGACAGAGATACTTGAGCACATTCCTAATCATTACATGTAATGTTTGCAAGCAAGCTGGTTTAATCTCCCTCTACAGGCTTGCTGATCAAAAGTTTGTTGCAGTTGAAAGTGTAAATTATAAATCAGAGTTGCATGCATTCGTTCATTTTGTTTTGCTATTGAATCATCTTTATAGATTCTCCAAACTGCAGACAGAGAAACTAAATTATACTTAAACTTTTTGTTTACTGACAAAGGAAAGGATTTCATATACTTTAATGATACAGTATGAAATGACCAGATGTTCTTTTTAAAAAAAAAAAAAAAAAAAAAATCATTGCCCTTTTTTTGACCACAATGACAAGCCACATGGTAAAGTAACAATGCCTGCTAGACTGTAACTTTGCACCAGTTGCCATGAGTTATGCATGCTATACATAATTACTCCAGTCTTGTGATGCCCTGTAAATGTAAGTTCTCTGAATTGGAGAAGTCATGCTTATGTTACACCAGAGGCTCTTCGTCTTTTTCAGCCCACGCCAAAATTAGAAGTTTAGTCTCTCACCCTGAGGAAAAGGCTCATTAAAACATATTACTACTCTTGACATGTGGAAACCACCAATGGCCTATTTAACTCTGAAGCCAGAGTTCATGAAACCAGTGGACAGTTTCTGTGCATAATTAACGTATTGAACATGTTGTATCCGTCTCTGTCTGCTTCCTGGTGAGTCTGATAATGTAAAGCACATGAAACTGTGAGTATATCCACAGGTGTATTTTCTATTATATGTCTCTTTTAATCCTATGCAGTAAATGCAGTCCTCAAAAAGTGGCTTTTTTTGTTCAAAGAACATTTTCAAAAAAATATGTTGCTATTTGGTCATATGAATATTGTTGAATACATAATATTATGTTTTTAGAAACAAGATTCACAATTTAGGGATGTTATCAACAACCATTAATTAATATGCAAGCGGGATTAGTTTAAATCCCGAGTGAATAGTGCAATCGCCAGAGGCTTGAAAACAAAGTAGAACTACAACAGGAGCAAGTATGAGAATTTGAGTTATTTTCAAAGGGGAAAAAAAAAGAATTTGTGTTTGCAACATGTAACTCTGTACTTCTAATGGTAATTGACTAATAAACATGTCAGCTGCCACAGGTGTCAAGTCATCAAACACTCCAGTTTTTCCAAAGCTACTGGAATCTTAAATGTCGGTGTTATATATACGTACAATATACACATATCACACGTGATATGCGACACGTCGCACTGGACACTGCTAAGCATTGTTCAAGGGTATGGGAGACGGACCGTAATTTTTTCATAAACCTAACAAACAGTGTGGGAAAACAAAGTGAAACAAACTGCAAACACAAACCTTTCAAATATAAGACAAAACACTAACTTTTGATTTTTAAACACTTTTATTTTGGAGATTTTCTGCTGTATGATTATATAAATAGATGTTCTGCTTCTGTGACTCACAAAAGGTTTTACATCAAATTATTATGGAAATTAAAAATAAGTAGGTCTTGCTGATGTTTTAGCGTTTACTTTTTTAGACAAATAATAATTTTGCCTACCTAAATAATAAGTGAACAGCATTCTTCATGTAAATTATGCTCTACTGAATTCATAACCTGTACATTACTGTAATTAAATCCACTTTTGGCAGTTGTGATTAATATAAGCGATCTTCCACCGATTATTTGTACAAGATTGTTACTCCTTACTTTCCTTTGTCTTGATTTTGATTTGGTATGGAGCAGTGACTCATTCTTGGTAGTAGCAAACTGGCGTTTCCATCCTACACTTCTCTTCTTTTAAATGGCAACAGACACCCCTCAACCCATGCTTTCAGATTGCTTTCAGTTTTAAAACACCTTCTGTACTCGAAGTTTTGTTTCTTACTGATCTCATCCAGATAAAGCCGACCGAATGTCACTGTTTAACAGTTTCAAGTCCAAAAGAGCTCTCTATCAAGTAAATGCTCTTCTGAGGGTTGCTCTTGTTTTATTTTTGGTTTCTATCACTCTCACTCTTCACCTTCTATTCCTTCTCCAACAACAGGTCTCCTTTTTCTTTCACTATTTTTTTTTTTTTTTGTTAGTTTCCACAGTTTCTCCGCTTGTTCCGGCGTCCACAATTTCAGCTACCTAGGGAAAGCTACTGATCGCTAAAGGGTACAACAAAAACAGCACCGTCTTTCTGTTTTTTACCAAGAGATTTTGTATCCAATGGCAAACAGAACTAGTATAGTGAAAGAGAGAGGCTTATCCTTCTAACCATTCATGGTGTCATTATTCTATACACAGTACTCTGTGCAAACAATTTTTAAAATGCAATGTAAAGGAAAACTTCCTGTTTAATTTAATAATACGCAAAACATCACGTTAAACCGCTAACAGACAGCTTGTCAGCAGCCCTGCAGCGCACACTGCACTCAGTGAACTGTAACTGAACAACTCAGTAACATAGAACATGCATAACATTGTAGTCTATAAGCTTTGCTATTAGAACCCTGGGTGAGGTTGGCAGCTGGAACAGAAAAATAACAATAATTGTTCTATGTATTTATGTCCATAAAATAACATGCAGTGTTCTATATTTATATGGACTATTCCACTGTTTCTATATTTAGTAAAATTATTTAATTCAATTCAATTTTATTGATTTAAGGCCAATTTAAGCCTCAAAATACTTTGTATTCAAAGGCAAAAACCCTCCAATAATAATAATAGATTATTTTTTCAATAATCTATAGATGTAGAATTTTTATAATAGAAATGTATAAGTGTTGTAGAAATACAAAATGATCACATTTCTCCAGAGAACTAACCCACATTACAAAACTACTGAAAAAGAGTTTATAAAACAATAAATAAATACACAATGTCCAGTTTTAAACAATTAACAATTTATTTAAAAGTAGATATCGTCATATAAAATTAGAAATTTAAAATCATTGATCTAATTGAGCTGCATTTACACCCCGTATTTGTTTGCGTGTATATATACAAAGGGACGAGCTCTCCAGACTTTTCCCTAAACAGTTTACACAGAATTATTCGATGTCTGATGTTAACAAAGCATCACAGGGTACATTTCCATGACAGCATTGTACATAATGTGTGTCAACATAGTCAGCTTGTATTTAAAAAAAAAAAAAAGCCTGGAGGCCTCTTACATTTTCTCCCTCTCCACCTTTCAATTTCTGCTCCCCCCAGTCCTCTTCACCATCACTCTCCCTTCTCCCTCCTCCACCCCTGCCCAGTCCCCTCCTCCTCCTCTATACCCCCGGGGTGTCCTGAGACCCTTCATTACTGTCGCCATGGTAACACCTCAACCATTTGACAGTGGTCCTGGACACTCCTCCCCACCCACCCATCTTCTTTTCCTGACTCCTTCTCTCCTTCTGTCCTTGTCTTTTACGCTTTTCCTTCATCTCACCCCCCCTCTGCAAAAGTCCCTCCTGCTCCTCTCAAAACATGGCTTCCGGACAAAAATCACCAAATCACAGCGGCAAGTGGGGCATATGATGATGGGACGACCCCCTGAGGTTTTCCTCTCTCCCCAACCACTCCTTAAATGGCTAGAGCAATCATAGCGTCCTAACACTTTGAAGTCAAGTCTCAATTCCACTCCTTTCACTTTCTTCGTCCGTCTGTCCGTCTTCCCGTCTGCCTGTCTCCCTTTTTCTTACACCCTTTCCTCAAGAGTCAAATTGGCCGGCTTGTGGGCCTATATTGCCGTGACAGAGGGATGTCGTGCAGACTATTTCTCAACCAAATCAGTCGGCATCCAATTAAACATGGGAATATTGATCTCACGCCTCATTTCTGAGGATTAGTATTCCCTTTGAAACATGCTCTGTTTGAAACACGGCCGTGATGAAAACGCACATGGACACACACACGGATACACACTCATAATATACATGCTGAGAGACACGGGCGCTGTTGGCTGTCTGCCCTCCAGGTGTGACACGATGATCAGCTGTCATTATGAGTTGCCTTCATGTTCGCGACAGTTGACAATGTCAACATTAGGTTTAAGGCCCCTGTTGCTTCTGCGATGCCAAGTTCATGCTCGTACGCATGCATACTGTAGGTTCATATGCATACAAATACACACATGCGTGCACACACCCATGCACACACACACACAGACTGGGTCAGATCAGTTCTCCCTGGCCACCTCTGTGCTTTGTAGCAATGTTTTAATCATGATCGGGTTTGTTTGTAATTATAAACACTCTGAGACACCCATATCAAAGAGCTTCATAGAATTCAGGCCTATGGGTATCCTTGGTTGCTTTTGAAAAATGCTTGCACACACACACACACACACGCTTAAACACTTCACTTCAAAAGCAGACCCTTCTTTCTGAGATGTCTGTGCGGCTTTTGCATACACCTTGAAGGCCTCTTGCCCAGAGCCCCAAGGTCAACACAAGTTGTTTGTGCATGTCATATCGAGCCATCCCCTGGGTTCAGCTGCTTCAGAGGCCAGGTCCTGCTTTTTTTTTTTTTTTACACCACAAATGCCCGTCCTTCAAAGTCAACTCCCAACATCTGAGAGAAACGAGACTTTGAAAGCTAAAGTTAGAATCAGCGGGAATTAACAGAGTTTATTTTAAACAGAAAGCGGCTTCTTAATGGAAAGTTGGCAACTTATAGGTTAAGTGCTGGGCGTTTCACGGGCATCTCTCGAAAAGAAGTCTTATTACTGTTTCAGATCATATTTAATCCCGCTGTTTACAGTACTGACTCCCCAGACAAAATCGCGCAGTCCTCTAAAATGATGATGTTTTATCCGTCATCAGAAAACTCATCAGCAGAATGGCGACCTAAATATAACATCTTTTTGTTAAGATGCAGATGTTAATCTTCAGTTGAACCGATAAATCAAATATAACCATCCCACCCAGACCTAATGATTATTTCAAATGCAAACAGAGCACAAGACCAGAAACAAATCCGTTGTGGTATATTGTCTTCATTCATTTTATTCGGTATGTTTTTAAAAACCCTCTACCTACAGTTGCCATTTTATCGTAGTTATATCAATGCTTGCACAGTGAAATGCAGCTTACTGTCTCAGCATAACCTCGAAATTGCTGTTCCACATCTGTATCCTAAGGTGTATGCAAACATACACAGATTAAAAAAAGAAAGAAAAATCCCCCCCAAAATGAACGCGTAAGCATAAAATTCCAAGCAAAATGTACTAGTTTAAATTAAGTCAAAGTTTTCAAAGTGGTAATGTTATGCAATAAATAAATAATAATCTTTTCTATAACCAGGCTGCTACAGGCCATTTTTATAAAACTTTCAGAGAAGATTTTATTGACATGAAATGGATTGTGTGTTTGTGCGTATTTGTGTGTGGATTATGCAACACCGGGCTGATCACAGGCAGGATATGATGAGTGTGTGGTGTTGCGTGTGGGTGTTCAACAATAATAAAATTATTGACTGTTGCATAACCCGCATAAGAGTTTTTGTGCTTCTCGTACTGAAGGATGGCGCTCACTCGTTTGATTACTTCGATTACTGTATTTATAGAAAACAGGGGCTCCTATTAAAGCGGCTCTAAGACACGAACTGTTTGACCAAAGAATTTAAATAAAACATTTGCCGAGGCAAAGTTGAAGACCTGCATCAAACTTCAACATGAATTATAAAACCGATGTCTTTGAAAACGACCTTGTACTTTCACTTTACTTTTTTCTCACTCTCGGTAAAGACCATGAAATGAAAGAAATATGTGTTGTTGTTGGGGCAAAGGAGTGCATGGTGTCTCCAGAGTCATTTTCATTCACAGATAAACACACGGCAGCATCGGTAAACAAGATTCACGGGGAAAGAGTGAGACACATTTGATAGTCATAAAGGATTTTTTCCCCTCAACGAGCAAAGATCAAATAAACTCTGTGTGTCTGAGGTGCCGCGTAGCCTCAAGCAGTGAAGCATAAATTTAGAACAAATCTTGTTTCTCTTACAAGGGTATTACTTTAATTTCTATGCTTGGGTAAAAAAGGGAAATGCGGGGGGCAAATTATGAAAAAAATAAATAAATAAAAACAGCAGAAGAGTGCAAGTCGTCTTCCATCCATCCTTCCTATGCATTAGAAAAATATGCTCTATCCCAGTTCAAGTTGTCACCTCATATACCACCTGACCCCGCAGCTCCCTTCTAAAATCAGTTTTGGTTCAAAATGAAAAAGCAATTTTCCTTGGGTTTATAATCCTTAGTAATAGTCAACCATCATTTTTAATCTTTAGATGCATTTTAAATCCAAGCTGTAATGTCTTAACTCTCCGCCAAGGTCAAATATCTTAGCAAATAAGGCTTAAGCTTTGTTTTATATGAAAGAATTACATGATTAATACCAAAGAATTAATCACGTACTCTTCAGATCTCCCAGATTGGGTTTGTGCTAAAGGATTATGCTGTCCTACTTTTTCACATGGCACAAATTGACATGGAGGTTTGTTTAGTAAAGTACTGCTAAATACATTCTTTTTAACTATTTGGTTGGACAGAGCATTGATTGCAGATGTGATTGCAACTTTCGGGCCATTCCTCGCCCTTTAAAAGTTCGAATCTTATTACAGGAAAGACTTAAGAACGCCATCATTTGAAATTAAGGCAAAAGTTCTTTGATATGTAATTTCTTTGCACATTGGCACATTAAGAGTTAAGAAGAAACACACATAAAGTACTGAGAACGCAAAAGTTGCACTACTGATAATGAACTCTCAGGCTGTCCATGTGACTTTTAAAAGGAACATACCACACTTAGTCACATCATATGACCTTGTAGTTTGTAATGCTCAGCATACAATAACACTCAACTTAACAATAAGTCCAATAAGTCACCTTGTTGTTCTGCTGAATTTCTGAAGTGGATTTTTTTTGAAAAAGCGGCTCCTGGCATCCGAGACGGTCATATTTGAAATTTTCCTTTTAAGCGATGCCAGTAGACAAAACTGTTGCAGCCATTCTCCCTGCTGAATCAGTCATCATTGGAAAACTCCAAACCCAAATCATCAGCTGCCACCTCATGTTTCTCTATTTACGACCACCCAGGAAGGCCTCGCTTATTAATGCACACTTTTATAAACTGGACAGCATTTTCACTCCTCGGCCCCCTCCTCTACGTCCAAACAAACCATGATTTATAATTCCCATGATTTATGATCCATTGGAGTGCCGAAGTACCACCGTCTACTCAGCTATTCGTTTATACATGCACCCACTACAGATAAAGTAAAACTAGATGTAGATGCATTGGATGATTTCATTCAAAACCTGCTCATGTGTTTATTATGCACAATAAATCTAAAACCACTTGGAGTGTCAGAGCAATCTGTTGCCTCTGCTGCACTTTTATTGCCGGGCAAAATGATAAGTTGCTTTGTAAATTGCAGGGATAGCGACACATGCATATTAATGGGAGATTTCGGATGTCCCCGCATTTTGATCAATGCAAAATGAATAATTGCTCAATGTTTTGTGGCAAAACTTGAGTCACAGTTAGGCTATGGATATTTTACTTTCAGGACAAGAACAGACAGATATATTAGAGTCATTGTGCGCCAGCCTAGTTGAGTATTTTTGTGCTCGAGCGCATCTTTTATTTTGAAGCATTAAGCCCCAGACTTTTTAAAGCACCCTGATCCTCCAACTTCTACTTTCATTTTACACTTTCATGAAACATGTGAGATAAATTTCAAGCAGTTGGTGTAAGTGCATGTGATTATCATATGAAAGGTTATGTTTGACCCCACGGAGTCGGTTGCATTTAGCATCCATTTGGAGATGCTCTCCCCCTTTTGTTCTGGCTTGCCTTGGATATCACCTGGCTGTGACTGTGAGTCTAATGAATGTTGATATCTCTATATGTGACAGATATTACACAATAAAAATGTTTCAGTAAAACTCACTATGTGGGGTAATTGGCGCTGTTTAAAAATGCATCAGGTTCGGCATGGCAGCGTAGACACATTGCGCGCACACACGAGCATGCCCGTATACACACGCGCGCACAGTTGCACGCCAGGCACTTTCTGATCTGACCCGTCAAAACTCATTAAGGCTTAAAACATATTTCCAACTGACACCCGAAGTCTCCATTAGAAAACCGCCAATTACCGCTGAAAGATATCCCCCCACCTGCCTGCCACATTTGCATATGATTGGAGCGATCAGTTAAAATGAGAGCATTTTGGCGCTGCTCAAAAATTCACAGTAAGCCGCCAGATCAAGGGAAGGGGGGGCATAGTAATGTGAAGTCAGCGCTTTAACTGCAGGTTTAAAAGTTGCTTGGACTGCGGGGGTGAGAGTGGGGTTACGTCCTCAAAATCGTGGCTACAGATGCAAGTTGGGCAACGGCGCCCCTTCTTTGCGCGGCTCTCTCGGCAATGCACTGTTTTGCCAGCGCAGAGTGGATCTAAACATCTCTCATTTAAATACATTTGAATACAAGGACAAGAAATAATAGGCGCTGAACATGTAGCGCTATTGTCGTGGGAGTGTAGAGTGCAAGCAGTGCAGATTTTCGCAATTATGAATGTTTTAATGGCAAAGTTGTGCTTGTACAATTTTTTTTTTTTGGACATGGCTTATGAGCGTATGAGAGTTTGTCTGTGTGTGTGTGACGGAGAGAATGAGAAAGAGAGAGAGAGAGGGGGATTTAGGGTGTTTGCATCAAGAAAAAGCAGCACTTATAGCCATTACAATCAAGATCATTCATGTGCAGCTCATATTTTCTGTATCGCTCTCTCCCTCTCCTTCTATCTCCTCTTTATTCTTTTGTCTCTCTCTGTCATGTTGATTGTCTGACCATCGCTGCCTTGATAAAGTTGTCTGGAGATGAGAAGTCAAGTCTTCAATCAGTGCGGAAGTAGGCCAATAGATGTGAATCCAAACATATGTCAATCAGAGACATAATGACCAAGCCTCTGGCTGAGGTGGGAACTGTAACAGTGGACCCTATGGATGCACATGTGCAGCCATTCTTTTAGAGTATATGCATTCATGCACAAAAGTATGGACGCAGCCAGAGTCACTTAGGGTCATTTCGATGGTTGATGATACATTTCTGATTAGTCTTATTTGTGTCTTTCAGTGGAATAAAGTTTGTTTCTCAATACTTATTATATCCAGAAATCAAGTGTTTCAATGATAGTCTACTAATAGTAATGCGATATAATGTGCAGGCCTATGACATCATGCAACTTAAAGGTAAAATTAAAGGAAAACAAGCAACGAAAAAAGGTCTGTTAGTGCTGCACAAATTAACCTTTTATGTAACAGGATGCCATATGTTGTAGTTCTGAAATGAAAGATATGAATGGAGACAAGCTCTGAAGAAAAAAAAGGCCACTGAGCCAGCAGCTGCTATCTGGACATCATGTGTAGACTGAACTTAAATGGCTTTGGATGCGGTTGTCAGACTTTGGTAAATGTGAGAATATTCAAATATAAATATAATAGGTTGAGATAATGTGAAACGGGTTATCACCCTCCCGTTGAGAAAAAAAAAAAAAAAAAAAAAAAGCTGGTGATGACATTGATTGCAAGGTGTGACACATTTTCTTTATATGCAACAGACAGTAATGACTGTGCTGATGGCAGGACGATCATTATCACTGTAATCATCATTGGTATAATCAGTACTGTTTTTAGTGGGAGATTGCTTTGAGCCTCCTATTGGTTGTTCAGGGTGTGATAGGGAGATGGAGGGACACACAACACGCACACACCCTCCCACCCACACCACACACACAGACAGATAAACCCAGCGGCTCTAAACGAGGCTCTTCATTGTTTCCCATGTGATTAAAACTGAGTGCCGTTGAGTCTCTTATATTGTCATCAGCCTGCTTTTGTGATGTGTGCTGTATATGTGTGTGTGTGTCTGTGTGTGTTTGCTCTCCCTGCAGTGGCCCTGCTCTAAATGAATGTCAGCTTGCCTTAGTCCAAGCATGGGCCCCAATGTGGCCGATCGATACTTCATTAGGCCGGGATTGTCTTGTGTCCATGCAACCTTGAAGCTGCTCCTTAATTACCCCGGCATTAAGACCCTGGACATCGCTACAGACCACGCTACACTGAGGATGGTCAGACCCAACAAAGCAGTGACACCCCACCACCACCTCCCCCAAAACCCTTCAACTCCCCCCTGACATCACCCCCCACCACCACCACCACACCATGCTGCATCAGATGCAAAAATGCTCACACATGCACATACATAGAAGAATATATAAGCATACATCAACCCAAATGTATAGATGCTCCTTCATTCTCGCCCTCTATCTCCCACACACACTCACACACATATAGATGAAAATAACCTTGAGGCTACTTGGAAGTAGGGTTTTGGTGGGGGGGAGTACTGTAGGAGAAGAAAAGAGGTGAAGCGAGGGCAATGAGGAGTACACGGAAACAAAGCAGCGGCAAAAACAAATGCAGAATAATTGTATGTTTTCCTGATAGTCACTGCAAACGAATGAGCAAGGAAGAACACCACAGCACTATTTTCTGATGTTAGCGTTTTGATCAGTAGAAAAAGGTGTCGTTTCGCTTGCCACGCATCACAATATTTTCCCTTTTTTTTTCCCCCAGTAGCCCTGGCTGCCTTGAAAAGTGAAAAAGTAATTATCAGTATCATTTGATTTTAGTGTTTATGGGGGTAACCTACATCACTAACCTCTTTTTCAAGATGTGAAGCAGATGGCGCACGAGATAAAATGCTTAAATGTCACCAGGCTTGACATTTCAGCCGTGCATGTGTGTATGTATGTATTTATTTATATAAAGTGTGTAGGTGTGCGCCTCACGTCTGTGTCTGTCCATTTGAGTTTGCAAGTATGTGTGTGTGTGTTTTGTGCTGAATGCCAGTCTAATCCTTACCATTCAGTGAGAACAGAGATTTCTGGGAGGGGGAGGAGGGCGAGGAGTTGGGATTGTTGGGGGAGGGGGGGGGAGTAGTGGGAGGAGTGAGGAAAAGATGATGTGGAGACAAGGAGGAGAAAGGAAAACATAAATAAATCATATCCCTTTCTTCTTGGGCGCTGAGTCAGAAATGGGTGAAATTTCTTACAAAGTTAGAAATACTGTACCGCTGTTAATGTAAGCAGGTGGAAGTAATATCGGCAAGAGTCGGGCACAGTGAGTGTGCATGAGAGGGAGGATGAAGAGAGATGAGAGGCAGTGGGATGCGTTCAAATAGATCATTACAATGAAAAGAGAAAGGGAAGGAGAGACAGGGAGACGACGAAGGAGGCAGAAGAGGAGGAAGTTGAGGAGCGAGGGAGAGGGTGAGATGTGGAAGAGGAGGCAGATGGGAGGTAGGGGGAGGGAGGAGGTGGGGTGCAGTCAAATGGCACTCATGACAAATGACATCCCCTGTCTCCCAGTCCCCTCTCCTCAGCACCATGATTTGTCATCTCCACTTCTGACATTTTTCATCGCACTATCAAATCACCCTGACAGAATGATATTTTCTAATTCTCCCAGCCTTGGAGCACGCCAAAAATAATGGCCTCCACATGCTATGCACACTCTTTCTCTGTTTCCCCTACCTCTCTCTTTATTTTCCATCCTCTGTCTCTCATAAACATCCGGTGATTCTTTAATAATGAAAATACAGCAGCACAAATGTATTGTAGGCAGGACTAGACTGGAAGCAATTGGCTTCTTAGAGTCATTGCAGTTGTTTTATTTAGGAGGTGGCACATGTTACTGCTGTTTTCCAAATGCGTACAGCTAACAGTTTGGATTTGTTGGTTTGCATGTGAGAATGAAAAATGAATATTAAAAAAAATGGAGGCTGTTTTTTTTCCGACCCAGGAGAAAAGTTCGCATTTTCTATAAGTGAGTAAAGGAAAGAATAAAAAACTTTCAGAATAAAAAGTGAGATATTTCTGCACTTGTAACCTGTTGTCATTTTCCTCAAAAGATATAAGTGAAATTAAATGGACTTTTTTTTTCCAATAGTTTTTTTGTGGTGTACATCGTGATAATCAGCGCGGTAATCCTTAATCTTTCTTCTGTGCTAACAGAACTTAGACAAGTCCCCACCTGCTGAGCCTTTGATTTTCCTGCGTATCACCCTCCATTGTTTTATTGAATATTAATAAGCACAGTGTCATATCTGCCGTGACCCACCTTTCCGATAATCCGGGTCATGGCACCGCAAATGAGTTTATGGCTAATTCCGTCTCAGCAGGAGATCACTATATCTTTAGCCCAAAGGCATACAAAGAAAAATAGGGATGTCTTTAAGTCTTCACATGACTGCTGGCTTTGGATCATAGTGATAATCAAACATTTACCATTTAGCATTATGGTGATCCAGTTTCATCTTAAAGGCAGTTTTTTTGGAAGAATCAGAAGATGAGAATGTTGAGAACCAATATAATTTATAGAGATTATAATTTTCTCAAAGTAACACATTATCCTCACTTTATTGTTGTCTTTGAAATCATTTACACTGTCAGATGAAACAAAACCATCTAACTATTTTCCACTGCTTTAATCAGTCTCTGTGTGCTTTTCCTGACTTTCCCATGTGCCTCTGTACTAGTTTTACATCAGGGGTAATTATGCTTTATCCTCCAAGGGATCAGCGTCTCGCGCTAAGCAGCACCAGGGTGTTGTTGTTTAATGTAATAAATGTCATGTATGCATGGCTTCACATGCGCTTCGTTAGCAGTTTAATGCTAACGATTAAGCATCACCAGTGCCTCCCAGCCAAATGGCAACATCTGCTGATGACAGAAGTGTTTAGCTGGAATCATCATGTGGAGAAAGATAAACATTGTTTGTGACACCTCAGCCTCTGCAACTGTGAAACTTTGGTCGTTATTTTAAGCTGTTAAGGGGAAATGATTCACATAGTATTATGTCATCTTTCATAAATACATGATGGAGACTATTATACATAATTGTAGTAGTGTTAATTACTTATAAACAGTACTGCAACTGTGTAAAACGTTAATAATAAAACAGATTATTGACAATATATTGTCAGTTATCAGTTTTATTATTTACTTTAGTCAAACACGACCAACTAGGAGGTGGAGTTTTAAATCGTTATAGCTGAGGCCTATTGGGATTGCATAAGGCCTGTAGCTACAGGCACACCACTAGGTAGGATAGGATAGTACTATGTAGCTAGGATAAGAGACACACAGTTTTTGCTAGTCTGTGTATTTATTGCAATTTTTTATTGGTTGAAACAGCATGTGTGTAAATACAGGATGAACAACAGAGGTTGAGAAATAGCTTGGTAAAGTCTGTTATGCCATGATATGCTAGTTAGCCACATGCTCATGTTGCTTATGTTAGCTAATCATGTGAGGCTTTTACTGTAATGCCTGGTGAAAACAGCATAGTCTGGGGAAAGCTGTGTTCCTAAAGCTCATCTTCTTACTAGAATGATCATAGCATATATATGTTTGTCTGTATAGGCTATATCCATCCATGTTCTTTTGCTTCTCCAGTTCAGGGTCACTGGGAAGACTGGTGCCTATCTGAGCTGTCACTGGGCAAAAGGAGTAGACCATGAACAGGTCACCGGTCTGTCGCAGAGCTGAAAGAGGGAGACAAACAACCCTATTCATTCACAGTCACATACACACCTATGGCCAGTTATTAATCACCGGTTTGCATCTATCTATCTATAAAAATACAAAAGCAGTCTGGGTGTTGGCTCACAGAACTTTGCTCATGAGCACATGAGCACAAAAGGTCACAGGGTCCACTTTACAAACATAAAACATTTAGAGTTAACTTGATTTTTTTTCCTTGTTAGTCAACCCTATGACTGTGCTGTTGTAATACAAAGTTTTATGCCAGCAACACGCTGAAACTGAGAGAATATTAAAGCAATTTCAACTCTGCCCGCTCTGAGATTGGGCCACAGTCAAAAGTAATACCAAAGCAGAAGAGATCAGTTTTCTATCATCTGAGAATTCTCTAAAGATGAAATAGGCCTCATAAATGAGTCTCAATGATAACTGGTGTATGGTAAATGATAGAGAGAAGATAATATAGGAAATTGGGCGAATAGTGTCTGGAGACTGAATCCATTCATTTCCAAGTAGAGATCTACTGTGGGCCCTGCTATTTTTTTTTTTTATAATGTACATTCTGTGCTTTGCTGCAGATTTCATCCCAACTCTCACGTCAGCCACTTACACACATAGTGTTTATGGTCAAGCACGCAAATATACATACACAGACATAAGGAAACGGAAGAGAGGCAGCGATTATGGTAAAGAGGCATAGCGGATACATCATAGGATGAAAGTCCGCTTTTTGATGTGCTCAAGATCACATCCACCGAGCTATTGATGTGCTCTTGAGCAACACATTGGCAGCTTAGTATTCCGACTCTTTAGGTTGCTCTTGATAAGACCATCTGACTGAGTATAAAATGTTGGGGAGTGGGACACAAGGGGTGTGGGAGATAAGTGGAAGAGGGGGAACGACAGTAGAGTGGATAGATAGGATGGAGGTAAAGGAGGAAAGAGGAGTGAGGAGAGAGAAGGAGGAGAGATTGATTTGGCCAGCCAGGAGATGACTGCTGATGAAGGCCTCTCATAGACAGATGGATACAGCGTCAGGTCCCCGCTCCTATAAACCCTCAGCCTAATCCGCCTCAAATTTCCCTCTGATTGCTTCTAAATTGCCTTCTCCCATAGTTTCCTGCTGATTTCTCACCGTGAACTCCTTCCCTCCCTGCCTGCCTCTCTGAACGGGGAATGATGTCTAGCCTGGTGAGCTGCTTCCTTGGGTTTGACCGAAGAATGTGCTAAGAGAGCAATTGGGGAGGGTGTGAGGGGTGATGACTCCTGTGCCCTTGTTGTGTGTGTATGTGTATAAAAGTGTGTGTGTGTGTGCATGCGTCAGTCCCCTCATAAAACCAGTCTCAGGTCTTGTCATTAAAATGCATTATCATCCCACTGTGTCAAGAGAGGAGACAAATAGTCTTTCTCTCGGCCTGCTATCTCTGTCTCATTCTTATTCTCTCTTTCATATACTCCCCGACTCCATCTCTTCAGGGAAGTGCAGAGGTGGTGGCCGCGGAGGAGGGTCTCTCTCTTTTTTTTACTGGTGCACCCCCCCCCCCCCCCCCACACACACACACACACACACTCACACACACTCACACACACAGACACACTACACACACACTTTTTTTATGTCTTGCGTTTCCTGTTTTATTTCACTCCCTTTATTCACTTATTCTTATTGTGTCTTTTTTGTTTAGTTTTTGACTTCTTAGCCTTTCATTCCAGCATTCTCTTCCTCCATTGTCTCTGTTTTCGTGCCGCGTTTCTCTCTGTGCCCTCGCTTTAATTCAATGCATGGACTCGACAGAAATGTAATTCAGGAATATTCAAAACGGGGACACCATTTTTTTGTCCGTGCCGTGCGTGCCCCCACCTCAGCAGCGTGGTAATAAAGCTATAGCCTAACGCCCTCTGATTTGTTTGCTGTTCGTTTATCATGTGACCTTTCCCTGCTATCATTAATACAGAAAGGGAGGGGGGAGATGGACAGGACGGACAGACTAAAAGACAAAACCAGAATCAAAGAAGCATACATTTAGAGATGCAGAAAGAAAGGTCAAGTAAAGAGACAAACAAGGTAGGAGGGAGCTTTAGAGAGAATAGAGAGAGAGACTGAAGAGTGAGAAGGAATAAAATAGAGAGAGAGAGAGATAGCAGGGAAGGAGCAGAGAAGATTGCATTTTAGAATTACTGGCCAACACCTAACAATTTATGCCCTCATGCAGTGCTTGGCAGCAGCTGGAGTCTGCAAAGCCTGCGGTGAGTGTGCACAAGCGTGTGTCTGTGTGCGTGCATGTGTGTGTTTGCGTGCATGTGCATGCGTGTGTGTGTGTGTGTGTGTGTGTGGGAGAGAGAGAGTAAAGGTAAGCTACAATACTCTATAGCGGCGAAGTGACATTATCAAGGGGCATTAACGAAAAGGTGTATCACTGCCGCTGTACACCGATATATGGTTTTATATAAGGCTCACATTGTGGCAACAACACTGTCCTGCAGGAAGAGCAGAGCGACAAAAAAAACCAAAAGAGAAGACCTAGGCTATATCATATCGAAAATCTCCTCTGTTTTATCTAACCTTTTGATCCTAAGATGAACTTAACCAGGCACAACAGCCGTGTGGCATGAAAAACAGCTACTACTTGACTAAAACCAGAAACACATATGCTTACTTCCTGATTTGTGAAAAGTATAGTAACATAACAAATACAAAGCCAGATTCAAAAGAAAAAAAACATGCAAATGAATGACATTAATTTTGTTTTATTTTGTGTGTGTGTGTGTGTATTTTTTCTGCTTTTTTTGTAAAATGGTGAGGTCACCACCAGACTGTGTGATCAACTCCACAAGGCCTGGCAGACAAAGACCTCAGCCCAGCCAAAACGACACAACCCTCCGAGAACAGGCGCTAACACAAACCATTTGTAGTGCTGTTTTTTTATGAACAGTTAATCCATTACAGCATGAGATTGTAGTTAAGAAAACTTTGATCCTGTTGGGGGCAAATAAGGATACCGGTTATTTTGTCAGTTTGTTGATGGTTGAAAGGATTAAGATAAAGCGCAGTTCTTGCTCTGGGATGACCCCCGCATTTAAAAAAGGGGGTTAGGAAAAACAGGAGAAACTGTATTAGTCATAACAATGTCTTGTTATACACGTTCATGCACGCACACTGCGACGCAAACACACACGTAAACAACAGCCCCCCCCCGCTATCTGCCATCAGCCTAGAGTGAGCTTGCAGGTGAAAGACCACAGTGGGCACAGTGGGCAGTGGAGGTGGCGGTGGTGAGAGCCAAAAAAATTAAACCATCTACAGGGAGCTCCAGTCTGAGAATATGAACAGAAAAATGAAGGTGACATTTGAGAGAGGAGGGGGTGGGGGGGTATACTGGTGAGGCTGGAAGTGGGGGGGGATTTTAATAGGTCCCTGAGACACGAAGGGTGTGAGATGAGATGATGAAACCAGAGGATAGAGAGGAGGGAGGGCGGGAAGGCAGAGGGAGATTGTGTGTCAAAATGTGGATGTTTGGAGATTGGGCTTCCAACCCTGCCAAATGATTAAAATGTTCCCTCTGACATTCATATTCCCCTATCTAGATTCCTGCCTATGTACGTTGAGCTGCGTTGAATATAAATTGAGAGATGGCCCTATAGAATTTGATCTGAGAAACGTTTATGGCCGGAGATGCAATTTAGCTATGTGGCGTTTGGTGACAGTGTTAGCTTGATGAGAAAAGGGAAAGATAAGATTTTATTTTATTGTACTTTCTCTTTTTTTTCTGAAGCCACAGACCAATCACAGCCTCTTCTGACCATGTGTCTTAGCCTCAAATGATAACGCATTAATTTGGTTTAATTTTAGTAATTCAGACTCAAATGTTACCTGCTCTTTAGAAATACAATAATACAATAATTTGTATTTGTTTATTTTTAATTAGGCTCTGATTTGATCTGGCAGCTTTCTCAAACTTTTGTTATTTAGTAATATTTAATTAAATTGCTCGCACTGCACACACCCACACGTATTTGCACTTATACTTACTCATGGTTACACGCACGCACATAAACACACACACTTGCACACAGACAATAAATGCGCAACAAAAGAAATCAGGGGGACCTCAGACATCAGAATCTCCCTGAGTCGCCATCCCTTCCCTTCCAACGCTCTAGAGATGAGGGTTGTCATGGTTACGGGGGCAGAAAAATCACCCCATGTCCCACCCCACCCCCCATGACACACATCCACATATACACATATATACAGACACACACACACACACACACACATATAAAGACACACCATTTTTCCCTTTTCTGTTTTTTTTTCCTTTTCCCTTCGGCTGTCCGGACATTGCTGATGTCACCGGTGAAACTATGAATTTAACATACAGGTCAGAGATGCATATCTGGGCCGCAGTAAGCCGTCAGGAGACGTAGAGGAAAAGGAAAAAAAAATGGAACAAGAGCCTCGTTGGCTGACAGATAGACACAGCGTCCGAACGCCCTTGAAATTTAAAAGAGAAGGTAATAAAAAAATAAGAGGAAAATTCAAAATTCAATCTCGCCGAGATTTGCTTTGAGGATGCTCGCTTTTTGCTCCGCTTTCTCCTTTTCAGGTGCAATTAGACCTTTTCTCTGTAAGAAAAAAAAAGAAAAGAAAGGCAGGCAAAAGGCAAAAATGAGAGAAACAAGGAGAGCTCTACTGAAAAGAGAGATGGATGGTGAAACAAAGCAAAGAGAGTAGAAAGAGGGGAGATTCTTTGAGAGTTGCTTTTGTTTTTGCTTTCGCTCTGTCTGTGGCATTATGAAAAGGACTTCGCTGAGCACTTAGAGGATTACAGTGCACTTGCTCCTGATAAATGTCTTAATTTCGATGTGATTTTTAAGCCATCAACATAATTATTATTTTTCATTTTTCTTCCCCTTTCCAACTTGTTTTTAATGAAGACCCCTTTTCAATAAACAAATGGATATGCATTAAGGGGGGATGATGGGGCTTTCAAGTATAAACCTCTCATGTTTATTAAGTGCTTCCATTACACCACATTTCTTCAGCAGAGCCCGGTTACATTTTTTTCCCTCTCTTCTGGAAAATAGTGAGGAGGAAGTTTGAGCAGACACGTTGAGGCGCTGCTCATTTTTCATTCTTTGCTTTAACTTAATGCTCATTTGCATAAAGAAATACTTAAATAAATGAAATCAATAAAAGACAGAAGATTAAAGACGTAGATAAAAAAAAAATGACTGGGAGCACATCATATTTGCTATTTCAGCAGTTTTAATTAATTAAGATCATATAATAATATTAATTGCTGAACAGTCAACATTGTTATCGCTCGCCTCATTATTACGCCTGTTAAAGGATATGTTAAATATGGGGATTGACAAAATTTACATCACTAATTAAAAAGCGTATTCCCGTTATTTATCAAATAAATAAAATGTTGAGACATTTAAACCCAGACGTCTAGCTTTTAGACTGTGCTGAGTGAACAAATACAAGACGATTAAATTGATGCAGTCTGTCTGGACATTGTTCTCATATAATTGCAGTTTGATAACTCCGATTGACTATTGATCGGCACTGAGATTTGACCCCGGCAATAAATCCAGACCCCTGGTGGCCAGGACACTGCATCATTGAATCTGAAATATTTTATCCAGGGCTTAAGAGGAATAGCCACTTATTCTCCCCTTACACAGGTTTTTCTTTTTTTATGACAGCAGTGCTCTCATCTTTCCTCTTAAGTTTTACCCTTTTGTGACCTTTTGGAGAGACC
This sequence comes from Pelmatolapia mariae, assembly GCF_036321145.2. NCBI lineage: Eukaryota > Metazoa > Chordata > Actinopteri > Cichliformes > Cichlidae > Pelmatolapia > Pelmatolapia mariae. Next base: position 23,806,169 of record NC_086235.1, on the reverse strand, counting down.
AAACGTGTCTGCTTTATATATGGGCTTTCCTGCGATGACGGGGCGGCGAGGGAGGTTATGGACGGGGTGCATTAGCAAGTCCCCCCCCACCTCCCCAACCCACACCAAGCCAACCCACCATAGCAGAGTCTCCTACCCCAATCCCTACTCCGCTTCACTTCATTCATTTTGTTCGTCCCCTGCGGTCGGCCAGCAAGGCCTCTAAATCCTCCCTTTATTGTACACAGCGCACACAAAGGCTTGGCCTGCTCTCTCATTTCCTTGATGTGCCTTTGGACAGCAGCGGTGGCTTTGTAGGCGTCGATGCAAGCATTTGCATAAAGGAGCTCCCCGGGACCGTCGAACAATCAACTCAACTGTTTCTGGTCAATCCAGAAGAATTACACATGATGTGTGACCACATGAACTAAATACTGGGGTTGTGGTCTCTGAGATTAAAGTTGTTTGAGATAAGCAGCACAAGGTGGCCAAAGACGTATGATTAGACAAGAGGAGCGAGGCTGACCCTCTTGATCTTTGGTGACGCGAATCGCCACCTCAGCTCGCTGTCTCTGCCTCACTCTCTTGCGCCTCACCTTCCTCTTCAAAACTAACAAAAGTGGGATTACCACGAGAGAGTGAAACAGAGAAAGAAAGACTGAGCTGAAAAAAAAGTCAGCGTGTTTATGGCTAAGTTAAGCTTTTTGAACCGGGGGGGAGGGCTTCCATCCTAAAATAGGCTCACTTCGGGCTGCGAGGCTGGTAATTATTGACCAGGAGGAGAGAGTGGCAAACAACACACTCATTACACATGGAGATTGCTTGCTCACCACTGAACACCAGAATGGCGATGCAAATTGGTGGCTGCCCCCTTTTTGTGTGGTCAAAAAATCTAGAGGGTCATTAGTATTTTGCTGGGGCCCGTTTAATGTTCCTGAGTTGCATGTGGGAGTCAAGCTGCCTTTGAGGAGGTGGCAGCGGCTAAAGGGAGGGGAGACGGTGGCCCTGGCGTCTGCTTCAAAGCCTTCACTCAATCTTTCATGTCTTTGCTCGAGAGGTGATGAGCATAATACGGGAGAACAGACACAAATATACGTCTCAGTGGCGATCGCCTCTTTGCTGCAATAAATTTGTACTTTTTTTTGGTAAGAAAAAATACTCCGTACTAATGCAGTGTTTTCAGTTTTATTGGGGTTGATTTATTTCTAATAGCATATCTGCACAAGCTACACATGCACAAACTTTAAAAATCATGAAAATATACATGTCCTTATGTTATCAGGGTAGAAATGAATAAACATTTCAGACAAAGGTTTATTTTATTTAGATGTTTGAAAGATTATTTTTAGTTTAGTTAGGTGCATATTTTGCATGCAAACTTGAATATAATTAAATTAAAAATGATATAGTTCTATCAAAAACCCATTTTCTTGATCACAATTACTAATCAGTTTGGATAAATAGAATAAAATAATACATTTTTAGATGATTAATCAAGTTGGTTGCTTGTGATAGACCGCATCATCTTCACCTGACTGTTTTCAATATTTTCTGACACTGTTATAATGCATCTTTACATACATTTATTTGTACACATATAGATATTAAAGTGTAATAAAATGTGCTGTTCCACTATATCTGTCACAATGGCTCTTTCATAATATTTGTAGACGTTTGCGTGTGCTCACAATGTAGCGCATTCTTGTATTTAATATGAATTTTGCACACACGCTGTCCTGCATTTCTTTTCTGCTGGATTTTTTTTTTCTTGTACCTGTGTGGGCTTTCCAAGGATACAAGGAAACAAACACGATTCTCCAACAACAATGCACAGCTCTCTTCTCCTTCCCTTCACGTTGCATTCATTGCTTTTTATGAAAGGAGATTAACATCGCCTCTGCATTTCTTTTTTCAATTCCCAAATGTTTATCAGGCAGATGAGAACCACAATAGTTGTAATAGCAAAGTGCCATTATTCATAGTCGATATTAGCTGTGTGACACTGTCGCTTTCGCTGCTGCTTTGGCGCTTGGTTTATTTCTTCCCATCAGGCACTGGGGTGTGACAGGGGGAAGTGTTGTTAGGACTGAGGTCCCTACAATGTCCCCTGATGTGGACAGACATTATAAATGACATCGCCCAATCAGATGCGAGATGGCGACCGGGGATGGTGTGTGTGTGTGTGGCAGAAAGAGAGAAAAAAGGCATGGTGAGGGAGGAGAAGATGAGAAAACACGGGGAGCCTCATTTGATGCAGTTAATGTGCAGATTTATGTAGAGGGACAGTGGTCAACATTCATAAGATCTTCTTTCCTCCCTCCTAGCCACCCCGCCCCCGCCTCCTCCCACCCCATTTCTTCCTATCCCACCCCTACTCCCCCCACAGGCTTTCTCTTTTCTCCTCTCCCCCTCATTCTCTCCCACTCTGTCACTCACCATCATTCCTCCCTTCTCTCCCCTGTTTTTCCCTCCTGTCCCTCATCTGTCTCTCCTGACTTCCTTTCCTCCCTCCCTCCTTCCGTCTCCCATGAAAGGACTGAGATTGTTGTGGACTGCAGCACTCAGACCAATAGGAGGCATAGGTAGACCACAGAAACACAGACCGCAGCAAAGGCAGGGAGCCTTCGCTAGTTTGTTTCTATGTACAAAGCAGCCAGCATTTCTTTTCAAGACAAAGCAGGATGATGCATTTATCCTGTTTTGTCTGCACACCCCAAGGATGCATATTACAGTATGCAAAGCAGCACCACACAAACGAAGCTGCTTGATTGATAAGGCAATTTGCAGAACTCTTAAAAAAAACAGCGGAAACTGTGAAGCTTAAAAATGCAGTGCTGCAGTCTGCTGCAGGGCTTTTTTTCAGTGTGAATTGTAAAAGAAAAAAGTCATATTTAACAATCCAGAAAAAAAGAAAATCCTAAAATAGTTTGATTTTAATAATTTATTTGTAAATCATAATGGGCATTATATTGGTAAACATACTATTTTACAGTAAATGCATTTTATTTAATATTCATGTGAATAAGAATAGGGTGTCGTCTTTTTTTCCTCCTCATTTTACAGTTTTTTCTTAATTAAAGCTTTTCCGCAGCAGTTGTAAGCCAAGATGTTCTCTTATCATCTGAAGAAAGCGTTGCATTTTCTTTTCTGTGTTTTATTGGTAGCAGTTGCTCAAAGAAAATGTTCTTTTCATCTTCCTCATCTTTGACAACCTTGACTATTAAACTTTTCTAATTCAGCCAAAGTTTAACTTGATAAAGAAGAAGAAAACAACAAAAACAACCCTTTTTTATCCACAGAGGCTATGTAACCTCAATAGGAGTTCATGTAGTGTTTTTTAAATGTTATTTTTTATTTACTTTCAATTCCTTCATTTTAAGGGACCACTTTGTTTGTGCATTGCTTTATTTAACTTGAAACATGTTCAGTTTGAGTTATGAACTATGTTCGAGAGCTACTGCTAAGTGGTTCGTGCTGGTGAAGCAGTTTGTGGGCAGAACTTTATTTTTTAGTTGAAAAACTTTTTGCTCCTGCTGTGATCTGAAGTGAAGTGAAGAAATAAAATCCAAAATTTAAAATGTCACAGTATCCCTTAAAGCATTCTGCATTATTTTCATTATAGTAGTGCAGAACCCACGCATGGCTTCATTTAATGATTGAATCAATTTATTTCTGAATTAACCCCACCCCCCACCCCAAACACACACTCATACATAGCACACCAGCTCCCTCCCTTCTCATCTCTCTGCCCTTCATACAGTATTTTCTCTCTTCTTCTACCTTTTCCCCCTCCCTCCAACTCTTTCTCTCTCTCGCTCTCTTTCCCAGTCCACTGAGTTTTCTGGGTAATCCCTCTCAATCATTACAGAGGCCCTTCACTCTTTGTGGAACTTTCTCACCCTCGCTGAGTCTCAGACTTCCATCCATTTTCCTTCTCTCATGTTTCCGCTCTCAAACCTGCCCTTGCACGCCTTCCTTTTCATTTCCAGGGTGGAAATAAACCACAAATCGTTTTTCTAATGCACTTTTTTATTTTAAAAAACTGAAATGGACACATATTGCTTTAAGTCTTCCTTAAATGTACATTCTTAAAAATATATATATGCAGTATGAAAGAGTTTGCAAGAATAATATGTAAATTACTAAAAGACTGAGGGTTAAAAAGATGCAGAGACACCCAAAACACTTAATCATCAGATATTCATGTAGCAATGACAATAAAAAAAAAAAACTATATATCATGTATGCTAAATCTTTACCTTTGTTTGTGGTTATTTCTGCTATATATTCCAGGATGAAGAAAAAAAATGCTACCGAAAGCTAATCACACGAGTTCAGTTCCAAAGTGGGTTTCACTTTTATGCTAGCAATCATTTTGTCACACATTTTCAAACAGAGCATATCCTGTTTTGGAAAGAAACTCTTCAAGCTCAGTGTTTCTACCTGCAGCAGCAACCGTCTGTAGTTTTCTCTGTCTGAGAGCCTAAAGCTGTAGCTTTACAAGTGAACCTGCCAGTGTGATCTCAGACTGGCTGCACCCTGGGGCAAGGCAGAGGAGACTATACGTGTGTATGAGTGAATACACTATGCGTGTGTGTGTGTACAGTGTGTTAGAGCTGGCACAACCACCCCAGAAAAGCGCTCTCAAGACCCTTGATTCCATAGCTCAATATTATGATCTCTGAGATTTCTCTTATGCCAGGGTGGAACTTATGGATTTTGGGCATTCGCCTTGCAGCGCTATTAGCCTGCTATTTCCATACATTGTTCTTTGGCCTCTGGAGGAGAGGGGCTTTTTATTAGCCTGGCTGCTTTTTAGCTTCTCTGTCAAAAGACTGTAAAATTCGGAGAACTCGTTCAGTTTTATTGATGGTGGGCAGGAATATCAGTAACTTTAAATCACGAAACGACTCAATCACACTACCGACTTTATAATGACCTCACATGTTATGGTATTTTTTAATTTCCTATGGCATCACTATCACATTTGTCTGATATCACCACAGGGATGTATTGCTTTGGTGTGAATTCCTCCACAGTCGTTAGTTTTAGCTCGGCTCTCGCTCCCATGTGTCACGACGGCCTGTGCACATCTATTAAAACTGCGTCCAATGAGGACAATTTTCCGCTAATGCGCTCTTTTAAAAAATGGAATTACACAGGTGATAAACTCAGTGAACTCCCACCCTTGCTGTTTATGAGCTTATGAGATGTGGATGTGTCCAGAGAAAAATGTGTCAAAGCTGAAGTGTTAGCTAAACTTTTTTCGCAGGCTACAAACTAATTTTCACTTGTCCTCTTCTGCACCGCACTTTAGCGGTACTTATGGAGTGCAGCTTAAAGATGTCATTGCAAAGTAAGAATTTGTGATGTTAAAGTTGACAAAGAGTTCCCTTTTATTCTAGTTAGGGGAATGATGGCTTGATTGACAGAGAAGCACTTGAAGGGCAATACAAAGATAGCTAGCTGGGACGGCTGGAGAGAGCGAGAGAGTTGCGCTTGCTAATTAAAAGAGAAGCAGCTGTCTTTCTTTCAGTTTCTGTTATTCCCTTGTTCCTGGGAGTATTAATGTTTTATTCAGGAGAAACATAACTACAGATGAAATTAATAAAATCAGGCTCTGCCTTTCCCTTGCTATCTCTTGGGGGGGTGGGAAATTCAAACGCTCGTTTCTCCCGGCTTTGAAAGTGCAAACTCAAAGTGCTCCGTGTACTGTAGTTTTCATTTCTTCATTTCCTGCATATTAAGTTCCTTTTTCCCTTTTGTTTCAAAGTGCATTGCCCTGAAAATAAAGATCAATTTTTCAGTGCAAGAGGCTTTGGAATTAGAGCAGTGTTTTCCACACTAGCAGAGTGATTTACTGTAGTTACTGCATTATTTTCACGGGCTGTGTTGTGTTGCGCGTACAAAATCTTTGTATCACAAATAACAGACTGTGGAGCTTTTAGTCCTGTTTATGCAAGTCTACATGAGATAGAGGGTAAGTGCGATTATATTTCAGCATGCTGTGTCTGTGCAGACGTATTAAGCATGTTCTTGCACTTTTGCGAGTGTGTATGTGTGCATATGAATGTGTTTCATTTGACTATACATCCAGGCTCTGGGAGTATTTGCCTGTCTGATCACCTCATGTGAGTCTAAGAAGGGAAGCCATGCGCGACTAACACGCACTTCAGAGTTGAACTAATTGTGTCATTTTTAACATGAATCTGTGCTTGCCCACATTTTATTCACTCTCTTTCCTCTCCTTTTCCCCTGAGCCACACAATGAATGCAGAGTGTAGCAGGCCCTTGCATCCATCCAACTCTGGAGGAATTTTCAATGCTGCACGCAGGTGCATCATTTATTTCCCCGCCCCGACGCTGGTGTTTAGATATGTGTGTGTGTGCATTAAACCTACCTTTGTGGGGACCAAATAACCTCACGTAATAAGATTAGGTGAAACAGCTAGTATTTGCTGTCAGTGCTTATTGAGGCCAAGTTAATTGTGAGATATTTCTAAAGGTAAAGTTGAGTGCTACTCAGGTTATGGTTGAAATTAAGTTTGCCATTCAGGTTTGGTGTGTGGGGTTTCCCTTTGTGCGCGCTAATACAGTTCTGCAGCACAGGTTTTATGTTATGTTATGATTTTTGAAAGGCAGTAGTGCTCACAGTTTTGCATGTTTTATGTCATTAGGTGAAAAAAACATATTGCATACTAGAGTCTGTCAATATTCAACAGCATAACAGAAGTCTTCAGATTAGTTTCCTGCATATGGAAGATTCAAGGAAGCCGGGATGTGTGCCATTGGCTGTCAAACTCACAGTACACTGTGAGTGGTGGAAAATAAGAACAAGCAAACAATTCGCCGTTGAGAAATGGATCGTACAATATTGTAGTTTAGCTTCAAAAACAACACTAACATAGAAATAATTTTCCAAAAAACATGAATTAAATTTGAAACCCACTTCAGATTTCTGTGTTATTCTGTCTCTGTTTAAACAAGGTAATCTAGTGCAGTATGAAAGAGTTTAAAAGAGTAATGTTTCTTTAAATTGTCCATGACTCTAATGTCTTCAACCACTAACATATTTGTCAACAGCTATGTGTTTCACAGAATTAAAGCCAGCTGCTAAGAACATCGTGTTTACTCCCGTTACCAGTGAGTTAGGACACAAGCAAACTTTGTCATTTTAGAAAATCAGAACTCTGTCGTGTTGTCGAGTTGAATGAAGAAGCACTCCTTTCCACTCCACCTACTTTTTCTCCACCTACTTTTTCCCTTGCCAACGCCACTGGCGTAAGTTAAAATGAAGGTTGATGCCGGCTGTATGTGATGGTATTAGAAATTGTATAGACATGTAATTGTTTATGTGCCTGGAAGCTAATATCAGTGAAAATATAGTGACCGTAGGCAGCTAGGAAGGCTAGATTCCTGACTTTGGAAGGCTTTACCATATTTTGGGAGTGTACCACTGAGTATTTATTTAGACAGTGAAAAGGAAAAATACAGAGCTGCGGGTGCACATTTTGTTTCCAGACACAGGGGGACATAACTGTCCAACTATTTCTTGGCAGTCACGGACACGTTTCAGTAATGCGTGTGTCATCTACACACTCACTAATCCCATTCTAAAAACAGCAACTGACTAACCCTAATATCAGCTAAAAACTCGCTCTTTTGCTTGTGCTGGGATCCTCTTTACTAAGATGTAACTGGTCAGTGGGGGTGGTTGTCTGCAGGGTTGTTTCTGACATTTTCCACTTAAAGTCTCATTTGCAAAAAACATAATTTTCATGTATACAAAAGGTACAATCACAGTTCACGTCAAAGAGTCAGTGAAACAGCTTGGCTGTGTTGCATGTGACAAAGTCCCACATTCATTTTCCCATCACTGTATTAAAAATGCACACATAACGTTGGCAAGAAGGAGAAAAGGAGCAATAATAGAAGTCCTAGCAAGCACACTGTTTCGTTGTTGTTGAATCTAAGTACATTTGAGTGTTTGAAGCTATTGTTCACACTGCAGTAAGTACTGAGGCTTTTTTAATGGCAGTCTCTGTTTCTTAGCCCTGTGATCTCTCACTCCACTCAGCCAAAGCCAGGGAACCTTAATGGACTTCCTACTACACAAATAATGAGATAAGTTAAGACATTACAAAGAGCAAGACGGACATGTAAAAACAAAGAGAGAGTCGAGTACTCGGAGCTAATTCTGTGCAACTTCAATGCAGATTCTGGCATTTAAGTCCTGGAACAAATAAACAGACGCACAGATGCAGAAACACGCTCGCTGGTGCACATGCACTCGCACACAGACGCTGCTTACACATATTTTTACCTACCGAACAGCAAAGCACACACATGTGCACAATCACACATACACAAGCCAAGGCAGTGCTGTCTGGTTGATCAATAGTTTCCTGTGCTGGGGAGGGGTGATGACTGCAGACAGCAGTCAAAGCCCCGAGGACCAGAGGGTGACACCCCTTATCAACTGAGCAAGGTGAAATGTCAAACACTGGATCTGGAGCTCCCTCCCTCTCTCTGCACATCCCCCCCCCTCACATTCGCTCGTTTTCTGTGAGATGCTCTTGACTTCCCTCAGTTGCTCCCTCCGATTCTGATTGTCTTTGTGAACTTCTTTCTCTGGATCTCTTTTTCTCACGTTTTCCTCCAAATTTTTGGCTCGTTCTCTCGTTCTCCTTACTCTGAATCCCCGTCTCTCACTCTCTTTCATCAGTCTCTCTCACTGCTACTCTCAATAAATCAGTTTTTAACCTCTAGCCTGAAATATTATGGGATTCTGTTAATAGATTCCCTTCGTGACATCTGTTTCTAATTGTTTTTCTTTTGCATCAACCTTTTGCACCATCCTACAAATGCTCTTACAAAATGTTCCACTTTCCATTTCACTGTTACCTCACCAGCTTGCACACAATAACTGCACCACAGCAGAAAAGCCTATTGAGAGGAACACAGTCATAAATATGAATTTGAATATGGCAACAATGTTTGTGGGGGTGTTTCAGTTCTAATCTGGTTTACATGCACTCTGCATGTCTTACTCTCTGTCCATTTCCATGGCCCTGAGCTTAATAACAACACTGTAGGATTAGTGCAGGGTGACTTCACACAATAACAAAAAAGAGGGGGGGAAAATGCCACTCTTGGATCCAAACGATGTAGGCAGCTTGAATGCAGACACATAATTTTGTGTCAGTGAGGGAAATGATATATTTTTCAAACTCAAAATCATTTGAATTTAATATAGTAGTAGATAATATGATAAAAGTTTCAAAAGAAGCAAATGACTCTTAAAAAAACATGTTAATGTCCTCCCTTATCCCCCTGTGATTGGTAAACATTCCTCAGTATCTCAACAGCACAAACACATCTTCCTGTTCTGACCACTGAACAACATTTGGTTTTAATTCCTCATCTGGCAAAAGGATTATCATCCTCAGATTGGATTTATGATCTCAGTGCTCAGGCAGGTTTACGCAGCAACCATATGTAGAATTATCATTAGAGCCATAATCCCCAGCAGTGCACTCACACACAAAAACACCCCCTCCACAGTTAAATGCCCCATCGTTGATCATGATTGGCAGTTAGTGATTCTGGACTTCTGTGTGTTTTCCCTCAGTCAAAGCAAATTCCCATGCATGCTGTACGAATGGTGTGAAACATAAAAACAATGAAATAAGCAGGGGTGGAAAAAATAATATCCAGATGTTTGTTGTTGGAAGACATAAAATGGAAAGGGGGTAAGATTATTTCTTTTATATTATTGTTATTGTTATTTTTAGTTTATTATCATTCACTCAATCTCTCACACATCTATTTAGACTCATTTGCACCAAACTCCCCGATATTTGGCCCGACTCTGAGGCCCGGTCATGTCACGAGCTAAACTACCTGAATACCACCAGAGATAATTTCAAGGTGGCATAGAATTGATTTCACCTCATACATGTGGTAGTCTGCTTTGCTTTCCCTTTGTATTGTAATATCCACATATAGCCCATTTGGTATAATTTTATTATTATTACTCATTCTGCTACTATCTGTCATTCCAACTAAGAGAACTGAGTTGACCTCAGTGTGTTCAGTATTAACTTTCAGCTTTTTTACCTGAACATGGGTCAGCATTGTTAAGCCCCGAGGTGTGTGACATCATTTGGAGGTCACAAATTAAGTGTAATAGCCGATGATAACATCATAACTGTAATAATCTTTCAAGTGAACTTCGGTCTCCAGCAATACATCTGCGGACTGTGAAACAGATGAGATGAACAGCTGCCGTAAAAAGCAAAGTATAGATTCCTTCCTATAGTATCTGATGTGCATTTACTGAGATTTTGCACAGTTAATTATAGAAATCATTTGGTAGCTCTCTGCACCAATTGCCAGATTATATTGTTGAGCAAACCTGTCACCTGTACATTTATTTTTTATACGATCCCGTTGTTTTCGCAGTCTTGTTTCAGTGTCAGCATACACCGAGGCTATGGACAGCTCTTTTTGAATGAAGCACACATTATTCTTGGCTCGAGTGGGCGGCAGGTGCACAAAGCCCATGTCTGTCACACCAGAGAGTGATGTTTACATCCGCACACTTGTCTGTGATTAAGACTAGGGAACCAAAGCACTTTGGTAGAGGTCAGGATAAGACTGTGGTATAAACATGTTGTGGCTCGAATAACTGCAAAGCTTTTCTAAATTATACTTGAACGTAATCCTAACCACAAAAAATCTATGGGCTTTATTCACAATTTTATTTAATCATCACTAATTATTAAACTCTGGCCCTCTTGTATAGTGCTTCTTTTTCTTTCAATGGCAGATGGCTGCCCCTGAGCCTGGTTGTGTCAGAGGTTTCTTCCTCTTAAAAGGGAGTTTTTCCTTCCCACTGTCACCAAGTGCTTGCTCACAGGGGGTTATCTGATTGTTGTGTTTTACTTTACAATATAAAGCAAATGTTGACGTGATTAGGCGCTATATAAATAAAGTTGAAATAATTAAAAATATATATTTGATTTATAAGTGGTAACTTCAACTGTATAGCCAGTCAAATATATTTTCAGATGTTTCCAGCATCAGGCTATTTTCAAGTTGTTTATTGTGTTAATTACAATTAATGTCACAATTAGATTTTTTTTTTAACATTACCTTGGAAACTGATTAGAACCTGAGGATTAAATCAATGCAAGATCAAATGCAAGATCAAGACTTTTACCTCAATTTTAGTGCCCAGCTTTTTTCAAGGAAAGAACACCTGTTCCTAATCTTCCATGCAGTGAGTTCACATTACTGATTCATACTCCTCACCATCCTTCCTGATAAGTCATCATCAAGCCCCCCCCACAACAACCCTCACCCCACCTCTCTCTCCCTCTGCGACTCCCGCAGGCTTCGCCATCTCTAATCAAGGCCTAATGAGCCTAATTGGTCGTTAAAACTTGCCAGAGTATGACACAGCGGTACTACAGCGTCTGCCATATGGTCGGGTTTGGCCCGAGGCCCTCAAGCTGCCAACTGTTCCCCTCGTCACTGCCTGAATTGTGCTGCACTGACTGACAGCGGCTGCAATGGGAGTTTCTCTTCTGTTGATGATTCAGCACTCAGAAGACCACTCAGTGCAGCAGTGAGTGGAATATATATACTATACAGAAGTTAACTGTTGACTTCCTCAGCCACCTTCACCACATGGATATTAAACTGGAGCCAGATGAAAGTGCCGGAGATTAATTTTTTTGTTTTTTTTTAAGTTTAAGATGGCACAAAGTACCCACAAACCAAAATCTGTGCATGATTGCAAGTAATAATAATTTTGTTGAAATCATTGGCCAGGCTCTAAAATGTCACCAGTCTCCTTTGTAGTAAGAGGTTGTCTTGTGGAACTGAAGCAGCAAGCTCAAGGGTGGAAGAAAACTAAAAACTGTCGGTTAAATACGGTCAGTTCTGGCTCCAGAAAAAAGATGGTGACAAGCATAATGCTAAACTCACTTCTAACAGTAGTTTACAGTGTAGCAGGTGATATCATGGTAGTTTGTCATTATTTTGTATCATCCATGGTATGCCAAAAAATCCAGACTAAACAGAAGAACGTGTCACATCATGTCAAAAGATGCAACCACTGAATAATTTAAATTTAGGATTTGCGTAAACACATTAAAAGTAACTTGAAACTCTAAATAGAGTTTCTTCTTTATTTTTCTTTTTTTGCAGCAAAAAGCTTAGCAAGAGATCTGACAGCAAGCTTAACATAAATGGGCAATATCCTTTTTTAATTTGATGAATTTTCCATTGTTTTTTACACTTTTACTTTTCCACAACATTCATTCTCCCACCAGTGACCCTTGTTCCAGGGCGGAGAAATGAGTAGTAGCCTAATATTATATTTAGTAATATTTAGACATCCTATTGCCATCAGTGTGATGTGAGCTGCATCAGTAATGTGCTGACTTCACAGTGCTGCATGGCCCACTAATTAATTTGCCTCTGTAAGCTAGGAGCTGTGAGGCCTGCTGCCCTCAGCCAATTTACTTGTGACCTTAATATGACCCAAGCACAGCGCTATGCGGCTTGGTTCTAGTGTCTGCGTAGGTGTTCGTGCGTGTGTGTGTGTGTGTGTGTGTGTGTGTGTGTGTGTGTGAATAGGTTAAGCATATTTTACCAAAACAAGGAAGCCCAGCATCTAACAAGAACTGATTATGTAAATGATGTGTTGGCAGCTCCAATACATCTGGGGTTTGAAGTGTGTGCACGTGCATGTGGGTTTGTGCATGGGTGTGTACGTGTTGCAATACGGTTTGAGCTGATCCCATTTCTCCAACTGGCAGCTCTGCAAGCTTTTGGTCACCATACTGTGAGTGATGGACAGAACATTTATTTATTTAATGCAAGTTTCCAGTTGGAGCAGATATTTCAATTAATCGTGATTGCAGCAAAAGATTACGCTAAAAGTTTTATTTTAATCATAGATAATAATAGAATAAAAAACCCTTTTGTGGTGACACGGTTGTTTCAAAGTCCAACAAGAGTCATTGTTGGTCAGACGGGTTATAAACAAGTCAGTAGTTCAGCCAGATTGTCAAAACCGCTGCATTTTGCTGCAAGTCCAAAAACATCGCACACACCTGAAGTAAAGTCTTCAAACATTTTGCGCACATGGAAACTGTGCACACAGCAGCTGCAGCAACCAGTTTGAGATGAAAGCTGATTCTGGAATTTTTTCTGTAAACTGTGGTGGGTGTTTACAACAGAAAGTTTGGGTTATTATTGTGACATTTGGCTTTCCAAGAGGTTTGTTTAAAACCTATTACACTGACCAGAATTTTTTTTTCTTTTAAAGGAAGAAAAGAAATAAGACGAAAGGGAGAGAAATATTTATTTTTTAAGGTGTCCATTACAGGCTTATTTTGTAAAATGTGCCTTGACCTCCTCCTTCTCTAACCCCACCCCCATTCTTCATATTCCCTTACCTCCGTTTCGCCAACTGATGTCTTCATCAGTGATAATTTTGGTTCCATGCAGAGTGCGGCCGATTTCCCTGCCAGTAGATATAACCTGATTGAAAGCAGCCAGCGTCTGTCAATACCGCTTGCTTGTATTTGCCTGCGTCCCGCCTGCCTCCAACCCAGCTGATTATTGGAGACCTCTCATGGCAGTATTGAGCTGCTGTCCCCACTCTTGTTACCTAGCTGATAGTTTCATTGTTTAAATGCAGATGGAGGTGGGCTATTGAACAACCAAGACACTCGGTCCTAATGGTAAACAAACAATCGGAGTGGCGTGCGGAGGGAAAGTGAGGTCAATAGAGTTGATTAATACACGTAAGGGGACACATAATGGACATTGCGATCCATATTTTCCACTGGCCACATCCTCTGTGATGTTCAGATGAAAGTTCTGAAAGATCGATAAATTGTCGGATATAGCAAAGGTGATGATGGATATACATGAAAGGGTGGAAGTTTAACTTCAGATAAGTGTTGAAATCAGTGAAAGTTATATGGAGCTTCTATATTGTATTTTCAATGGACTGTAATTACCCTGTGTTAGATATATCGGCTGTGGTTTTATGGACCGTTATTGGAATTCAAAATGCCAAAACAGTAACTTCATGAGGGGAAAAGTGTAACGTTGCTTTTGAGGTAGCAGTGGGATTAAAATAGCTTCTTGGCCTCTGTGCTGTCAGCCTCATCTGTACTTGGTACAGATGTTCATACAGTATATTATAGCTCGTCCATATTCTAAAATCACCATTTCCTTGATTGATATTAGATGTGCTTTCTCTTTACCAATCAGCCTTTAATAATACAATTTCCTTCTCTAGTGATTTTTCTGACATCACTCTCTTCTTCCTGTTTGGCCTTTCTTTCACCCTCCTCCGCTCATAATCTTTTAATTTGATTCATGTGTTTATGCTCTCATCTAACGATATGACAATGTGAGTCAAGTTTCCCAGAAAAGCACACAGACATCTTTGTGTCAAATTATATGAAGACAACCCAACAATGCCGGCCTACTCAAAACCATATGTCTGGTTGCAAACTTAGACAAAAACGGAATTATGTCCTTTTTTTGATATCTGGCCCTGTCTTACAGAAGTTCAAGCAAATGTGAATGAATGGAGCATGAGTCTCATCTGTGATGTGTGAAGTTTGAAAAACATATACTTCTCTTTTCCACCTTGAAAGGCCTCGGTACAGGCTGACCCATACATCAAAATATATCAAAGGAAATCTTTTGATGGAACTTTAAAGTGAAAGGAGCCTTGTGATTGGGCAAGTGATGTACTGAAACTAAAAAAACATAGTTCAAATGATGTTTCAGTGCCTTAGAGTTTAGTCCTCAAAAGCCAGGAAGCTTATGCCTCTAAGCTTATGGCTCGCATAAACCCAATTAAAAGCTGTGTATTACCTGTATATGTGTTGGTTCTTTTGTGTGCCGCTTGACTATCTGAGGTCAAAGGTTTGGTTTACACAAAGCTGCAAGGGAACAAGATATAAATGCTGAGACAGAATAAGAAGTAATTTCTAGAAGCTTCCGTTGAAGAAATGGAGTGAGTTGACTAATACAAAATACTTTCTATAAACTGTATCTTAAGTTTGCTAGCATTTTTTTTTAAATGTCCATGCAAAGCATACTTAGGGCCCATTTGAATAGGATTTATTTCTCTAGGGAAAGTAGTGCGAGTTTAATATTACCACCCTAATCAGTTATTTTATTTCAGTCCAAGGCACGTGTGTGAGTAATTTTTCGCCCACTCCCAAGTAATTATCATAGCCAAAATTAGATACTATTTTTCAGCAAACTCACCAGTCCTCCTGTAATTTAAATCATTTCTGGAGTGCTATCCCTGCATTTCCAGATAGAATTAATGATTTTTAAAAATAAATGGTAATATTTGCTTCACTTGTCCTGTATTTTTTCAGCTCAGTGTGAAATTTTGTCTGAGAATTGGGAAAATTGAAAATGATTTTGACAGTCCGATGGAAACGTGTTAACATCAGTGTGTATAGGTCTGTTTGCAAACTAACGGCACAATGGGAAGAAATTAAAGCTGTCAGGAGAGCTACACCTCATTAAGCTCATTTACGGGCTTTTGCAGTGCCAGCTGGACATGGGCACTATTTTCTTTCAAGACATAATTTTTTAGCTTATGTTTCATTAGAAACTGATGCAGTTTCAAATGATGCTGAATTTCTTTAGTTAAGAAACAAACATCAAAATACATTGATTTGATTTATCTGATTTCTAAAGTGATCTATATGAACAGCCCGTTCTCACTCCCGACGCGTAATATACCGACGATTTGTCAGGTCCCGAGGCGTTCCATGGGAACTATGCTACGCGCCTGATTGTGGATGAAATTGAATAAAATGACACGGTAACACACGTTCCAGCCATGTATTCCAGCCCTAACCCTAACCTTATCCCTAACCTTAACCACCACCTTAATTATGTTAGTGTTTTCCAAAGCGATTTAAGTAAAATAAACGGACATGTGCAGATTGATTCCAAACGGTTCTCATGTTTCCTCATTTTTCCGAACTCGTAATATAGGGATGTGTCAGGTGGCCGAAAGCGTAATATATCAACGATTCGTCACCTAGCATAACATGCTACGCTTTGGGAGTGAGAACGTGTTGATATGAACCGTCTTCACTATTGTCCTTGCCTATTTTTTAAGTTTAACATCCCATGCTGAATAATGATCAGGATATACGCCCATGATGATGACATTGGTGATGTTAATGGTCAGAATTTGAATTTTAAACTATTGTTTTGGTCTTGGCTACCTTAAGGTTTAACATAAAATTGAAATGTGGGCAACAACATCAAGATTGTCAGTTTTTCTCATTAGACAGAAGAAATATGTAATAAGAATTTGTGTACATTTGCATTTTTAACTTCTTACGTCACAGTAAGTCCAGGGTTTGAATCCAGTCTACGGCCTTTCTGTGTCGAGTTTGCATGCTCTCCCCATCTCTGCATGGGTTCTCTCCGGGTACTCCGGCTGCCTCCCACAGTCCAAAAATTACATGGGGTTGGGTTGATTGGTGATTCTAAACTGACCGTAGGCGTGAACGAGAGCGTGAATGGTTGTCTCTCTGTGTTAGCCCTGCGACAAATTGGCGACCTGTCCAGAGTGTACCCTGCCTCTCACCCTACGACAGCTGGGGTAGTGCTGCAACCCCCCTGCAACCTGAATTGGATAAGCAGAAAAAAAATGGATGGATATTACCTTCTGTGCATGTAGTCTTTAAATTATGAGCATATTTTTTTAAAACTAGTTATTTACAGAGCAAGAATTACTCACCTTAGCCTGTAAATAAAGCACCCAGCAACTCTCTCAGGAATAAAGCTCATGTCTGGTGACCTATTAAAGGTTAAATCCTGTAAAAAGGTTAAACCTTTAAAGAATTATTTTCATTACTTTTTAGCTGTTACAATCACCCTCTTCCCTTATGGGAATCAGTGGATTAGTCTTTAGGTTGTGTTGTTTTTTTTTCCTTTTACTGCTCTAATATCACCTCATGCTGTTGGGGTTTTTTCACACAGGCAGTTGACTAACAGAGGAAAATGAAGCATGCCATATCCACAGGCCATACACGGGGATGCATGCAGGGTACAATTAACTTTCGCTGAAGTGATGGAACCACTTAGTGTACAGCAACTTCACATACTGTGCTGCCTTTTAACATTTCAAAGTTAATAACTGTTGCCATTTTAAAGTCTGCGGACAGCTGAGATACTTTTTCCACGCTTTTGCCCTGCCATTCTGTGTGTATCTGCGCGCTAAATAAGGTCAAGACATCAACCACAAAACAATAAATTTTCTTGACAACATAGGGACGGTTCAGAAACCAGTACTGTGGCCAGAATTCAAATTGTATTCAAACATCAAAGCATGAAAACCCTGAATTGCACTTAAGCCCTTGTCTACTGAACCTCATTTCAAGCTGAAATGTTTACTGTATGTCATCCATTTTACATCTTTAACCTCGGGCTTACGTCACGGGTGGACCCAAATGACTCTTGATCACATCCCCCTAAGTTCTCTTTTGAGTGTGCTTTGCAAATTTTACATCATAAGCTTTTTTTTTCTTGACATTGACATTGCTTTTCAAAGTGCGTACCAACATGCAACAGCTAATGGAGCCCTCATCTGTTTATTTGTTTGGCAGAGACGCATGAGTCGATTAATTCAAACAATAAAAACACAACCCCCATTTAACTCATTATCCCTCCATAGCCTGTTGTGATGTTCTCAGTGCCACATTTCCGTTTTCATTTGGCTCATTACTGTCTAAGTGGTGCCACAAATGGTCAGAATGATGTCACTGATATGAATGAAGACCATGGGAGTGATTGGTTTAAATGCCTCTGTGTAATTGAATCGTGTTAGCCAGATATGCAATTAAATTATGTTTACTTCACTGAATGGGCTTGTGTACAGAGTGTACTTTGTGTGAGTTGTGTGTGCAGTTGTGTGTGAGTGTGTGTGTGCATATGCTAGTGGAAGAGGAGGAGAGATAGAGCCAAGTTGAGCATCTACCTCAAAACATCACCAGGCAATTAAGCCAAAATAGAGGAGATCAAAGGTTGATTTACTCCAATTATATATATAAAAATGTAAATAAATAAATAGAAGTCATTAGACATGGGTGAGAAATTTAAGCATTCAGGTTTCATCTGCCCAGGATATAGGATAATCTGTCTTCATACCGATATTATGGGTGTTAATGGGGTTTTGGAATGATCACAGAAAAGAAATACATTAAAAGAAAAATGAGAACATTAAAAGCAAGGTTTGACCATCTTATTAAGATCAGATGATATAAAACTTTAATTTTAAATCAGCCATTTAGGAGTACAAGCACCATAGATTGGTAATCTGCCTATTTATGACCCATTTTACACTTTTAGGCACCTAATATCACCGGCTCCTGCATGTTTATCCTTCAGTTTGGGTTACATAAAAGTTCTGCTGCAGACATATATACAGCATATATACGCATAAGAGACAGGTTGTTGTACAAGCACTGATTTGCCAGCCCCCTCCACTCTCTCCCTGTCTTGCGCCTACAAACGCGAGCTCGTACGAATCAGCGCACACGTGCATTGTGTGCTATCTGACTTGGCAGGCCCCTAACCGTGACCAATTGGCGAGCGTGGAGCGCGGACAGTCGGATTATCTGAAGACACAAGCTCTGTCTCCCTTGGTTTCCATACTGTTGTTTCAGTCATTCATTAGAATAACAATGACAACAATACATACGCTGCCATAAGCTGACATCCATCCAGCATGCTGTAGCTGCAGGGATGAAGTCAGGAGACCAAGTTTGTGTATATGTGCGCGTGTCTATTTCTCCAGCAAAGAATGGACAAGATGTTAATCACATCCATCTTTGTCTTTGGAGACTATAATCTTTTATAAGAGCAACAATAGTGTGCGTGTTGGTGTTTGAGTGTGCGCGCGTATGTGTGTGTTGCTGTCTAATGATACAGCGGTGATGATGGCGGCGCGTGGCGTCCCTATCATGTGGCGAAAAATTGATTAGCCAAGGGTCACACACAGCAGAGCCCGAAGCGCGCGTTTGTGTGTGCGTCTCTGTAAATGCGTACTTGCGGGCGTGCTGGTGAGAGTTTTGCGGGCGTGTGCGTAAAATGTGTCGTCAGACCTCCTAAGCTGAATATTGACGTATTGATCAGATGCTTGTGTTGCTTAAAGCCATTTGCTCCGAGGGGAGTCCTTCTAACGTGCGCGCGCGGTCACAGATAGCCACGCACGCACACATATACCCAGAGCATGGGTATTGACAAGTGTGTCATCTTTCTTTTGTGAAGACAATTGCTGACAACCAGCGTTGTTTCTCGTCATATTGTGTCATTGTCTTATCAGACAGAGGCAGTGCGCCGCTACAAAGCACACCTGCCACACGCCCATTCATTGGGATGCTAATGCAAACTCTACAACATAATACCATTATGCAACATAATATCCTCATGGCCCACCTATTGGCCCTATACATGTGCTGCTGTATTGTTATAATGATGGCGTATCCCAGATGTTTCTGTCTCTTTGAGGGTTTAGAGTGAAGTAACAATAAGAGAAGGAGACATCTCAGTAAAAGTGTGAAGGATGAAACGATGAAACGAACCTGGCACGTGGTCGCAGCACATGCTATAGGCTTTTGTTTAAAAACTGATCTCTGGGCTTCAGAAATGACAAGGTGGGAGCGGCAGGTGGTCTTGTGGTTAAGATACCCAGGGGCTTTCCTGGCTCTGAATAGGCTTTTGAGGGTTGGGTACGCATGCAGAAAGCGCAGCCAGTCTTTATATAATAATACTTCTGCAACAGATCTGTTTTTACCTTTTTCTTCTGTTTCTTTGTGAGTTACACAGACAATTAAAGAATGATAAAAAAAAAAAAACCTTAATGAACTTATAATGTAATGTGGCTGTTAAGTTCAAATTAAAGGTTCATTGTTGAATAGTCTGCTGTTACGGAGAGCAAGACAAGCAGCTTGAGATCCTTTGTTTTTAGATCGTGTAAAACAACTTTAAAACGGTAACACTTCATAATCATGTCCATTCTTCTATTTTCTTTCACTGTTATTAATTTCTACCACAGCTGTCATGGGGCAGAAGGCAGGGATCACCCAGAACAGGTCACCATTCTTTCTGAAGGCTGCCACAGAGCGACATGGTCACTTTTTAGACCTACTTAAAATCACCACCTCAAACAGATACAGGGAGAATATTCAAATAATAGATTCAACCTCAGGAACTTCTCGCTGTGAAACGACAGTGCTAACTACTATGTAACCACCGCCACCCTATTTTAAAACTTCATAATCATGTGTTAGATCAGATATTAATTATCATATATTTTAACCTCACAAAGAATATAATATATTGATTAACAGCACTTAATGTAAGCTAAAACATCTATTATTCTATCACCAGGCTTTTGTCCGTTAAACATGTGGCGCATCTGACTGGCAAATGAACTCGATGATTCATGAGGTTACAGAACACAGTGTGACAAGTTATTAGTTATTTTAAAAAGGCTTATTGCTTGGTAGCAATAAAAAAAAGAATCCTACAGAGGGATGAGATCACATTTGGGTAACAGAGTGCATGCTGCTACCTCCTGTTCCACTAACTATGAGAAGATACCGTAGGAGGAAGCAGCTACAACAGCCAAAAAACCCAAAGACCTGGGCCTCCTGGTTCTGGACTGTAAAACTAATATTAAATAGTACTATTAAAATCACCAGGAGATTTAACCTGACTCCGGTTTTTCAGTGAAAACATGCAAGCTTAGTTGGCTTAGTGCAACTCGACTTTGTTAAATATATAAAGGGTAGTTGTGGATGGAAGTCGTGTTAGTTTGTGTTATTAATCCCACTTTAGCTGGTGAAACTGCAGCGAAGTATCTGTGGGTGCTCAATAAACACTCAGCATACGGGGACAAAATTAAATATTACAATAATCAATATATGCAGTTAGCCTTTGAGCAACTTTTAAAACCACCATTCTTATTGCTTATGTCCAGATTTCTGCAAGTCAGGGCTAAACTTCTTTATCTGAACCAAATGTCACCAACATCATAACAATCATTTTTCAGTGACGCAGAGATATGAATGAGAAAATGAGAAAAAAGATACAGTAAACTTGTTTAGAAACATAGTGTAACTGGTCATAAGTGAAACTCGCTAGTTTTAATTTGAACTTAACGCGTAGCTGTGAAAGCATCACCCTCTAAATTGCCTGCAGTAATCAAATATCACAGAATAAAAACAGTTAAAAGAAATCAATGATTTTTAATAAGATCAGAAACAATCTCTTAAAACACAACATCAATCACACTCTGTCATTTCTGCCTCCCTCTGTGTTTACTGTATGTGTGTGTGTGTGTTCGTGCGTGCGCGCGTGTTTATGTGGACTGCCAGTTGATGAATAACCACCGAACAGTGCAATGATTCAGCATCATATGCACTTTATCAATCAAGCAGTGTCTGAGAAGCACAAATGCAATTAGCTAATGTGTTTGTCTAAACTCATCAGAGGATGCAATTAGCAAGGGGAAACAGATAACCTCACATAATCTATCAGAGAGCTCCAAGCAAAGGCACAGCAGAAAGGAGGAGGTTAGCAAGGGTGAGGGTAAGGAGGCGAGGTGATAGGAAAAGGACACATTTGTAATGTAAAAGAGATCATCTGTAAACAGAACAAAAGAATAAACTTTACTGGGTGGAAAAAGGTCTTATCTATTACACCTCACAATCCATTTCCTCCCCTTGGCCTCCTCCTCCTCCTCTCCCCTAGCCGTCTCTTTTTCTAATTACAACAGATGGCATTGAAGTGGCAGCCAGAGCATATTTCATTGGGAGGGAATAAAAGCAATTAGACATTCAATTTGGAGTGTAATTAATCCTACATCAAAGCCTTCATTAGTGATCGCTCGTTAGTGAAACATGCCTCTCTGAGAGGCCCAATAATAGCCCTCTTCGTCAGGGGATCAGCGCTAAGAGGGAAATCAAACAAGGTTAAACAAAAGCCATTGTTCCATTGGCAGAAAGACGAAGACAAATGAGGTGGTGAGGCTGGGGTTCGACTCACTGTTTTACACACGTTTTCCAACTCAAAGCTGTTTTTCCGGTTAAAGGTCTTAACTGTTAAAACTCTGGCTTAATGTGATTGCCTCCTATGTCAGTGCTTTAGTACTTGAGTTCCCTCTCAGGCCGGGATCACACGTAATGAATGTGAATGTGGTACTCTCTGGTGATAGCTCATTCATTCCGGGTGAGGGAGTCTGTTGCTTCGGCATTCTTTTGCGACTGCATTGTGTGCACATGATTTCCGTTGTTGTTGCTTTTTTCTATCATCGTATCATCTTAAAAATTGAATCCACATTTTTTTTCCCTACCTCTGACAAAAATCCATGCCTGTCTTGCACACATCCTGGAACAAGCAAGCAATAAAGTCCACAGCCAGTACTAGGAGCTGTACCTTTGGGGTTTCACTTGTACACAGTTGTGTTTAGATTCGAGTCTGTAGTTGTGCTCCTTTGTGTCGGCCTTGGTTGCTGCTGTCGCTGTTGAAGTAACTTGTCCCTTTCACTCTCTAGGTACTTGAGGTAATCTGTTGCTGCACTTTCAGTTTTATTCACTATTAAGTGAATTTTTGCAACCTGTATAATATAAGCAACATATTGAAATTAGTGAGTGATATTGTGATACACTTTTGTGTCTATTACTTAAAATGTCTTGATGTATATTTATTTTAATCAGCTGAGAAATGGCTAATAAATATAAGTGAATTACATACCTTGCAAAAATAAAGTAGTGAATCAATGCCAGTATTTGTGATAGCAGACAAATTAATAAATACTGTCATGCAAATTGTAGGAATGATTCAACTTGTCTCTAAGGCCTTTCAGTAATATTGATTGTATTTAAATCATACAGTGAGGTCCATAATTGGTTGGATTCATACACATCTTTTTGTGGTTTTGCCTCTGTGCACCCCCACAGTGTATTTCAAATCAATCAGCATGTGATTGAAGTGCAGATTTTAAGCTTAAATTTGAGTGGTTTATCAAAAAATGAACTGTTTAGGAATTATAGCCATTTTTATACATAATCCCCCATTTTTAGGGCCTCAAAATCATTGTTTTTATAGTCACTGACTGCCTGAAGTCTAGAACCCATGGGCATCACCAAGCACTGTTTCCTCACTTGAGATGCTCTGCCAGGCCTCTACTGCAGCAGTCCTCTCGTAGTGGGTCTGTCTTCGATAACCAAAAAAACATATTCTCTCATTTCTTTGCATTGAGAAACTCGAGTTGCTTTTATAGTATGCTTTGGGTCATTATTTATTTGTGCTATGAAGCACTGTCTGATCTGTTTTGCAGTATTTGGCTGAATCTGAGCAGAGAGTATAGCTCTGTACACTTTCGAATTCATCCTCCTACTTCTATCAGCAGTCACCAGCAGCCATAAATGCCCATGCCATAACATTACCTCTACCACATTTGACAGATAATGCAAGCATGCTTTGCATCATGAGTTGTTCCTTTCTTTGTCCATACTTCTCTTCCCATCATTCTGGTATAAATTAATCTTGTTTCATCTGTCCAAAGAGTGTTTTTTTTCCTTCTTTAAGACATTTACTGGAAATGTCTAATCTGGCTTTCCTATTCTTGAGTGTAGCCAGTGGTTTGTATTGTTGTAAACCTTCTGTGCTTCCATTCAGGCTGGTGTCTCTAGACGTTGACAATATTATGACTACCTCCTCGAGAGTCTTCCTGATTTGGTTGGATGCTGCAAATGTTGCGGTCCTTTGTTTTAAGGATGTACCAGGTTGTTGTTTTTTCTGTCTCTGATAGGTTTCTTTTGTTTTATCAATCTAATGATGGCATCCTTTAGTCCCATGTCTTTGGACTTTACATTTTATAATTGCAGTGAAAATATATGAAATGCAAACACTTTGAATCCACTTCTAATATTATATCTGCTTCGTAGGTCATGAAATAACAAGGAAACAGGCCACGAAACAGCTTAAGTGTTAATTGTCCTTCTATTTTTGATCTGAAAATGTGAAACTGTATAAAGATGTTTGTAATTCTTAAACCACATGACATAAAGCTGCACTTCAATTACATATTATTTTTTTATTTATGTATTTTTTAATTTAAAACCACTGTGGAAGTGTGTGGATGAAAGAAATGTGTAATTGTCTACAAAGCTATGGAATCTAGCTGTAGATATAGTACACGTGAGTGTCAGTGAACATGTTTTACGCTTTAATAGGAGTAGTGAACAAAGCAAAGTTACCTTGGTTAATCATTACAACGCACCTGAAAGTGCACATCACGTGAAGAGGGTTAAAGTCAAGATTGAACTCCTTTTGCACTCAAAAGCAAAAACACTATTACAACATAAAGAACACACCGTTAATCCTACTGTATCGCCTCTGCTACATTTGCTTTAAATTGTTTTCTTGAGCATTTTCACCAGCTTTGGTCAAGGCTGTTGTAGCAAAGCTGCCATTTATAGACTTCCACAGGTAGGAAGAGGAGTTTGTTACAGCCTGTATCTCTCAAACACAGATACTGCCATCATGACGTGAAGCATCTTAAACACAAGTTCTTATATGCTTCCTCTGTGGTTAGGTCGGGGTTACACCTATAAAGACTTCTTTTTTTAAAATCATGGTCCAAACATGGTCTCATTGTTTGTAACCAATAAAATGGCCATTGGTTTCTTTTCCTAGAAGAATGCTTTTGCTGGTGTGATTGTCTTTTTCTAACAAACAATCAAAACAAAGAACATACCAAGACCAACTGATTTAAATATATATAGTTAGGTGCAATTATTATAATGAAGTACTAACTTGTAGCATTTTATCTAAAAGGTAGAGAAAGAATGGAAAAATACAAATGATACTTGCTTTTTTTTTACTTGAAATGTCTTTGTCACCCTTATTTTAATCTTTCATGCCAGTACAATGGAAAACAGTTTGAGGTTGCTAAGGCTTAGAGTAATGTTAACTTTCACTGATAACTTGAAGGGTTCTGGTGTACAAGTGCAGACACAGAAATACAACCCAAACCAAGCACCCCAAATATGATATTACAGGTGATATGATGAAACTGGGTGAAACATGCTCCAGGTGTACTTCATCCATTTTCTTGTATGCTGTTGTTTTGCGAGCTGTTTGCTTGCGCGCGACGCCAACAGGGGATTCAAATTCAACTCTGATCGGTGAGGAGATTCAGGTGAAGGGTCGCAACGAGGAAGAGTACCCACATGCAAAATTGACATGAGGAGGTGAGGAATGAGGGAAGAACGATGGGGATGAGAGGATGAATAAAACAAAGTCCATCTCTGGCTGGGGGTACCTTCAAGAATTCTAAGGCTTCATTTACTCTAGAGGATGGTTTGTGCATGTGTGTGTGTGTGTGTGTGTGTGTGTGTGTGTGTGTGTGTGTGTGTGTGTGTGTGTGTGTGTGTGTGTGTGTGTGAACACTAGTGTATTTTCCCATGCATCTGAGAGTTTTTTGGTGTGTGTTTGTGCTGTCTCTGCACATGAGAGTAATACAATATCCTTACAGAGGGCAGTGCTTGCCGTGCCTGTTGCCCCAGACACACATCCACGATGAGCAGATGAAAAATGAATTAAAGAACAACAGAAGAAAGGCAGAAAGGGAGAATAAACAATGAGAAGGAGCTGTGGCTCCAAATAGTCGTCTAGCTAGTGCATATATGCATGGGTATTTGGATGTGTGTGTGTGCGTGTGTGTGTGCGCACATGAGGGATGTCTTTATTTTATGATTTACGCTGTGCCCCACTTCTTAATGTATCGTGAGTGTGTGTGAATGTCTGTGTGTGTGTGTGTGTGTGTGTGTGTGTGTGTGTGTGTGTGTGTGTGTGTGTGTGTGTGTGTGTGTGTGTGTGTGTGTGTGTGTGTGTGTCCATTGAATATTTAGTGCTTTTGTCCTGATAGTGGCTATGGAGTGGACTAGTCTCTCACGAAGAGGAGACAGAAGTCTACCAGTAAGAAACTGTCAGGAAGATGTGCAGGATATATCCCTGGTTTATATATTCTTGCTACCTAAATATATAGAAACCAATCAGAACATGCAATACTTAATAATATTTCAATGCTATAATACCAGCCACTGAAGAAAGACTGAAATCAGAAGATCAACAAGAGATATAGGGATTAAGAACAGATATTGTAATAATGATCGGATTGCAAAAGACCCATAAGCTCTTTCAAGTGAGATTGGTTTTGCAATATGTGACAAAAAAGAGAGTAAAAACTTTCTAGAAGTACCCAGACCTATATTATTTTTTTTCATTTGTATTTCTAGAAGATTTTATGGGCACACTGATGTGAAGAAATGATTGTAAATTATTTATGTGTGGCTGTGTGTAAGTTCTCAAAGCCCACAGTGCAATTAGACTGTAATTAATTTGAGCATGTTAGTTTAGAAGGGCATGTGCCTTAGAAATCATTTGCTTTGTGCGTTTTTGTTTGTTTTCCTCTCTCTTGTTGCCTGTTTGGTAGCAGCCAGGATTTAGGAGGATGCACAGTTTGTCATTTGACCAGTGAGACAGATACTAAGAGTTTTGGCTGTGACTTATTTGAGCTAATGGTCCAGAACATTGTGAGCACCCCCACACCCAGAGGCAATTTCGTAGGAGCACTGGGCCGGTACAAATGGCCTGTGGTATACCTTCGTGGTCAACACACACGGCAGGCCCATATACGTGCACATGTCAGTGTGCATATACACCTACTCACAGATATACGCACACGCAATGCAGTCAAAAAAATCACACGTCTTCCAATGCACGCTATCAACGGAAGCCATACTGTCCAGTGTCAAAAATGTGATAAATTCCTCATATAGTTACATATAAACAAAGGATAGGGTGTAAGAGGAAGGAGAAATAATCAGACTGTCAGACACTGGTAGAGACAGCGTGAGATAGATAAAATGAAAAAAGAATAGGAGAAACATACAGAGAGAGACGGACAAGCATATCAAGAGAAACGAAATGAATACAAAAAGGAAGGTAAGATGAATGCAGCTGCAAGGCAGGTCTGGTGAAGTGGAAGAAACTTCCAGAAGAAGAAACACTGAGTATCTGTGATTAGACTGTCTGACTACATTTCTGCAGTGATTTGGTGGTTGAGAAGCACACTAATTCTCTTTGAAAAGTCCACTCCAGACTAGACACTTCAGCACAACATTTAGAATGTCTGAAGTCTCAGCCAGAGACCGGAATGACTGGTCAATTATTTCCTGCTAGGGAGGACATACAAGTCAAGTTTTTGCATTTGGTACGCAAAATCAAAGTGACACAAGGGCATGAACACATACAAACACATGTACGCAGGAAGTGTAGGATCTCCTGTTTTGCAAAGGACTGTGCACTGCATGTGCAAAAAAAAAAATTGTAGGCATCAGTAAAAAAGAACAAATATATATAAATGGGAAACAGGTGCACTGATTTATCTAATGCATGTGCAAGCATACATGTTTAATACAGTATATCAGACAGGTTTCCACAATTCTAATGAACTTGAAAGTCAATATTTGGTATGACCATCTTTATTTTTACCTGAACGCTCAAACTTTCTTCTAATCTCTTTAAGTAGTCTTCAGGACGTTTAAAGCTGTTCTTTGGATGTTGGCTGCTTGCTGTTCAGTTCTTTGTTAAGATGATCCCATACTGCTTCAATAATGCTGAGATCTGGGCTTTGGGGAGGCCAGTCCACGACTAATAGTGTCCCATTGTATGTATTTCTATCCAGGTTTGCATTTACTGCATTGACAGAGTTTGATCATCATTGCTAAAAAATGAAGCAGTTGTCAATCAGATATTTTCCAGATGGTACTGCATGGTGTTTTAACATAAATAACTCATGAATTAACACATTAAACCACTAGTTATATTAAAGAACAGTTTTAGGACTCTCTTCTTTTCTAACCCCACAATAGACTACTGGTGTGGCCTGTCTTTTGTTCTCTGACAGCTCGGAGAGGTTCCAGCTCCGTTGCAGCACCGAATAAGCGGAAGAACATGGCTGGATGATGGATGGATAGATAAAATTTTCATTCTCATTTTTGATCACACAGTATGTTTTAATATAAAATTCTTAAGCCACAGACATTCAGGCTTACCTAAAACCAGGATACAGTGATAAAGTGTCTTGCTGTGCCATGACTCAGACACAGCCAATCACCATGGCAGTAAATGTGTGTGTGTTTTAACTTCTTTTTGTATTTGTGCATTTGTGAAAGGAGCTATATATAGTACCAGTCTAACAATTGGATACTTCTTTTCTTTTCTTTTCTTTTCTTTTCTTTTCTTTTGAACTGTCATCTCTTATATGGTACAAATGGAGTAAAAGCCGGGTTGGTGCAATTCAGTGACCACATACTGAGTAGATGCTTAAAAATGAAGGGGGCACATGTAGATAATGTCTCCTCTAAGACAGAATGTTCTGCGAGCTCTGCTTTGTAGCTGCGAGTCTTAAAAACCTTCTAATGATTGAGGCAAATGTAAAACATGGCACACAGTCTAACTGGCTCGATTCGTTCTATCAATGACTTGGTGTTTCAGAAAGACTATTTTTACAAGTAGTAGTTTGTTTTAGATTACTTTAAAAAGAAACATTGACTGACTTGATTACTTCATTGATTTACCTGATTAATGACTTATTTGGCAAAACACACAAGTGTACAGTTACATAATATACACACTTCCCAAAAATCTGATTATGCTTTCAATTCTCCATCGCTAGCCTCAAGAAACCCATGGAAAAAGCCCAAAGTTTTTTGAGCCCGAAGCGAGAGGCAGACAAGACAAAAACGTGAAGTCAGTTTAGGTTTGTTGAATTTAACGTGCTTCTAATTTTGTTCTGGCCTGCACATTACTGAATATAATTAACCAGGATAGGTTCAAATCACTGCAGGGTAAGTCCTTGCAATGGTCAGATCAGAGTCCAATGGACCCAGAGTGAGTAGATGCTGTTAATTTTATTCTCATTTATTAGCACATATTTCCTGGAGGTATTTAGACTAACAAGGTTTCAGAGGGACTTGGCTGAGCTATATGTGGCCTGTCATTATTGATTTCACTGAATGCAGGCTGTGATGAGTACAATACACACTGCCGTGTTTCGCTGCTTATGAGAAATTAGTACGCTGTGGTCTTGTTCTGTGCTGGGAAACAATCGTGTTATGAGAGAAACAATGATATTGACTTATCGAAGCAGGTTGTGAAGTGTTTTGAAATTTGACCAGAAGAATGAATGAAGTGTAAATAACAAAAAAAGGCAAGTGCAACTGACACAGCTCCTTTAAAGAAGAATAGGTAATGTTGTAGAAATAGTCTGTTTTAAAATGATTAACTATTCCTAAACCTAATCAAGGTAGTTTTTGTTAACAAACCCTAGGCAACCCGAAAACATGAAGTCAAAATGAAAGTTAAAAAAAGGTGTGCTGGATCTGCCTTTTGCTCCCCGACTTACACAATTACCATCCTTTTTATTAGCTTCAATCAGCTTTTTCATGCAGCAAAATACAATTTGACAACAATGGGAGGCATGAAGAAGAGAACAGATGTTTTATTCACCTTTAGTGGCGACTGGTCAGCTGAGTTAAGCTTGCAGGGGCTCATCAGAACTCTTTTTACGGGTCTTTTGGACTTACTTTCAGACGTTTGGGGTCAAAATCTGGTCATCTCTGGTTTATTATGGATTAAGTTCTTGGATGCTTTTATTGCACTTAACAGGAAGGGTAAGTAACATTATCTTGACTTTACCTGTCTCTACCCTTTTCTACCATTTATGAACACACGGAGTAGAGAGGAGTGACCTGGACAGGGGAGAAACTAGCACTACTGTAAATGAAAGCAGAGCTGAGTCGAGACACTCGTGCTGAGCTGAATTACATCAGGACATTTAACATGTTTTACATTTTTCAATGTTTATGCTTTTTTGTACTCGTCTTGTCTTTGCACAAGGTGCAATAGAGCTGTAGCACGAGCTCTGCCTTAGAATTACGCCTTCTGCAACTAACACATTGAAAACAAACACAAAAAATAGTAAGAGAAAAAGAAAAATATGCTATTCAGGTCTCAAGCTAAAGCCTATTCCGCCTTGAAAGGACTTTCCTGCCATTTTTGTGGCTATTTTGCTTTTTGAATGTTACTTTGAGCAAGAATGCTTTAAATACGTAAAATATTGGCCACAAAGCAGCATTGTTCTGCTTATAGCCAGTTTTTCAGTACATTTTTAACCTCTTGCAGTTTAGGGAATAAAAACTTCTTTATTAAAATATGAGCTTTCTTGTGGCTAAATTACATTTTCCAATATATTTGGAAATTTGTGGCTCTGTAATATTTCCCAACTTTCATTTCTTTATTATTAAAGGGGATCTGCCTAGGGCCTTGAATTAACAACACCATAAGGCAGTCATTCCTGAGGAAACCACTGTACTACAGAACGAGCACAAAACATTTTCTTATTTGACAGTCGCACCAGCAGATGAGCATGCAAAGCAGCTTAGTTTTGAATTAAGTCAAGGAGATCTCCTAGTTTCACTTTTGAAGAACCTTATCTTATCACGCTGCTATTTTGTCTGCTCTTACATTTACTCCCTTATCATTTATATATGTAACAACCATGTAAGGTAACAATTACTTGCCGTGCAGTCTGTGCGGGGTGAGGGGTGGGGGGGGGGATATTTCAGGAATTCCCTGACTTTCAAATGCATGTGACAGGACACCAAAAACACAGAGCAATGACATAAAAGAAGTATCTGAAGTTCAGTATATTCATTAATAACCAAAAGAAAAATGTTTAAACATTTATTTACATCACGTTATGTTGTTGTTATGCTAGTTTAAACTACCATGCACTGTGTACATACAGAAACTGAATTTACGTTTCATTACAGATTACATAGGTCAGATGTAGCACAATCAGATTAACACAAATTAAAGACAAGTAAATAACAATAACACATGGCAAATTAAGAGCTATTTTACAAAAAAACCCCTCAAATTTGGTCGCTTTGGATTTCTATGTATTTAACCTACTCATGATACATACTCTGGAGCATCTAGTGTTTACTGTTTCTAACAAACAAATGTTAGTTTCTCTGTAAATGAAGTGAGGCTCCCCATATGTACTTGCCCTTACAAATAAGAACAATGTATCAGCACTCGTGTGACCCTCAGCATTCACAGTCTTGGTGAATTTTTGTCATACTTGTAGAATATGACAAAAATAAAGACAGAAGGACCCAAGCACAAATCCACAGTACAGAATGCATGTCTGACAAAGTTATTAAAATGGTATCTGCAGCAAGGAGTGGGCAGGCAGGTAAGTAATTGAGTGTTTCCGGAATAAATCCAATTGAAGCCAAAAAGGGCCGGGAGAATGTTAAGAGTTCAAAAGTCCAAAACTTGGGGTTTCCAATTGAGGGGAGACCGTGAGGGCGAGGAGCAGCAAGAGTGCGCAAAGGCAGCTGAAAACAAAGAGTCTGTTAGACTCAGTGAGTGAGGCTAACGTTACAACGAAGCAGCTGAGAAAAAGAGTGAAAGAGAGAGAACAAGTGAGAAGGAGAGACGACAGAAGGGTAGGAGAGAGTCCTGGACTTTGAAGACCATGACAATTTTAGCTTAACTGAAGTGTGCCACTGTCTTTTCCTCCAAAGACTAAAACATGCATATCAGGTTAACTGGTCATGATAAAACTGGTCAAAGGGGTGGATGCGATTTTGAATGGTTGTCTGTATTTCTGCCTTAGTCGTGTTAAAGAATGGTGACCTCTCCCTTTGCAGTGTCAGCTGCTATATGCTCGAGGCACTCCCTAACCCTGTTTGGTTTAAGAGTTGGGAAAATAAATGGATGGATTGGATGAATTCCAAAAGTTATGTTGCCCAAAACCTCAGATATGTTGCATAATGGTTTCTATAAACCTGATGAACCAGCATTCACACAGACTTTTTACTATGACTGCACAGCTGCGCAGGGATGAGCGGCGGTCTAGATGCTTCTGTTGCTTGTTTTTTTACCCTCAGGTGTTTATCAAATATCTGATGGCCTTTTCATGCATACAACTCAATGCAAAACAAATGATTCCCAGGAGAAATGCCATGCTCTTCCCATATAAAAACAACACTTCGCTTTCCACACTCTTTTTGACTACTGGCTTCTAATGTAGCTAAACCAAACGACTGAGTTCTGTGGTTGAGTGGCAAGTCTTGAGAACTAGCTCTGAGAAACCATAGCCTTGCTTTTAAGAGGCAGTTTCATGTAATTATCTTATTTTCTACAGTGTATTATGCAGTATTAACACTTGGGGCAAATTACTTACTTACTCTTAGTCAACTGTGGTGAAAAATGTGAACAACACAGAAGCCCCCTTTGCATTATGTAAAGTACTCGGGAAGTGGTCACTGATTTCTGTATGGGATCTTGTGGTATTAACACAAAGATCGCTCTTGTCCTCTGACAACTCTTAACAACCAGTGGACTATATTACCCCTTTTCAAAAATATAGTTGATTTGCTGTGATGTGAAGTATGTTGTGATGTATTTCTACTCACAATAAGAGATAACTGAATTGGCCTTCAATACTTTTGTCTCTCTTGGGTAGATTGATGACTGGACACCATAATTCGATTAGTTCAGCATGGCTGTTTTTGTGGATGGTACCTTGTGTAGCTCGACAGAAGGAACCGCCTGTAATATGACAGGCACAAGTTGAAGCTTTGTGATGCGTCACCTTTTACCATGGTTTCGTAGTTATAGAGCTAATATAGCAGTTAGGACAAATCAGACTCCACCTTTGGGTTGTCTACATTTACACGTGGACATTAAGTGGGCATTTTTAGTCCAAATGTAAGAAAAAGAAAAAGAAGGAAAAGTAAAAGCAACACACTCACTAGCCTCACCTTACAACTTTCCATTAAAGCGAGCAACTCACTTCTTGTTTCCATCATGTTGGAAATTACTGATACTTTGCCCACACCACAGCGACTGATGGTTCGCAGTCCAACATGCAGACTGGATATAAAAGATGGACATAACCACTGGGTTGGAAGAGTAAAGCTTATGTGGAAATGCCTATTGTCAAATATTAGACTTCAGTGAGAGGTATTTTTCACTACTGAGTGCCACTCACCAGCTTCGCCTTGTCATACAAATATGATCACTTTTTGTTTAAGAAAAACAAGATGGCGAACTGCAAAGACCAGCCTTGAGGCTTATAAATGGTCGTTCACTTCACTAACCAGTATGTGACATCATAGTGGCTGCTTCCACTTGCTTTACGTAGTGTACACAGCACTGTGATTATTAGGCCTGTAACCACTGATAGTTTAGATGAACCTCAACCTGAAAAACTCGATTACACCAGTATTCTTCTTTGATAGCAATCATTTTTCGATTGTCACCTATTGTTATGGAAGAATAATCCCTAACATGCTTCCCATTCGTTGCATTAGAATGATTGTTGTCTGCATTTTGGGGTTTATCTTTGTGTTTTTTCACCCTCGGCCCCGAAAGGTCATAGTACCTCATCCCGCTGACATTTAGAGCATTGATAATATTCCCTCACATATCAATTTCACCTATTTTCTCATCATTCTCGTTTCCCCCTAGCAGAAAATGGAATCATTTGTGCTTTCAGCAATTTGTTATTGATTGGGAGAGCTCTGGAAATAGAGGGTTGCCATTATGGCAATGCTGCAGCTACAGTTAAATTGAGTTTTAAGCAGGCCTGCAAATGTATCATTTCACAGCCATAACACAAAAGCTTTTAAATCCATGAACGTCAGGATGGATCAAATGCCTAAAAATACCAGTATTCTCATCATATTGAGAGCTATTAGAATTTCTGCCGTTGAGAGGTTTTCGGTAATTCTGTACAATGTGACAGTATGTGGCTGCGTTTAACAGAAACCGCAGTTAAGATTGATTCTCTGACTAGCATCAGGCCTGTTGCTGCTGTTGTGTTATTGTGGGTAAAAAAAAAACTGTGATTTGATGGCTATTGCTATCTTACTCTTGTTCTGTTCGGTCACTGTAGCTGCACTGAAAGAACATAATGAGTGTTTCCCCTTAGGTTAGGCTTTTACAAGCACAGCGCAACAGAGTACAGCAGAGAAAATTCGTTTTATGTGTGCATGTAGGGTAGTCATAATAACCGCGTATTACCAGTAACCAATAACTGCGATTTTCTAAAACGAATTATCAATATCATGTCAGTAATGCAGTAATAAGTCACCTCTGTACACTTTTAGCAATTTGCCAAAAATGACAGCACACAACAAACAAGGATATGGATGGAACTGACTATTATCATATATATTTTTTAGTTTGTATAGACATTAAAATGATATTGTAACTCAATAAATACATCCATGTACATATACAAATATACAGATGCTGGTCACAGGGAAGTGATGGACTACTTTCTCCAGCACTTGACTTCTGCCCCACAGCCCTTCTTCCACTGCACTCAGGGGACAGTGCATCAGGCCTGGGCAGGAGAGACAGTAGGACTGCCTCAGGCTGGGTCTTCAACACATCATCCCAGCTCTGGTGCGGTTAGGATGCCAAAGAATCACAAGCATGCAGCACCTCTTCTTGCCATTCATAAATAATGCCCCTTCTAACAATGAATTAGTAATTACCCCAGATGTTTTATTTTTGTTGACCCAGAAGAAGAGGGGCTCGTAAATTAATAGCACCCCTTCCTTCCCAGGGCATACTCCTACTACTATTAAATCCCTAAAGAAGGGTTGCTAGCTTTTTTTATGGCCTGTGAAGCTGTGACTGCCCCACCCCCCTGCACTTCAGCAGGTCGGGTGGCCCTATAACAATCCATCCCTGCAGCTCTGCAACCACTACCAATGTTCTCACTGTGTGGCATAGACACAAAGTTCTAACATTGAGGTTTTCATCACAGGCAGGCAGACACAATCTGTATTCTCTGCAGTGGCAGGGTTACATATTATGACAGTCATTTTTCAACTCAAGGTCACATGGCCACCCATTGTTAACCTGCGGTGAGCAGAAATTATATGTCATTAAGTTTCGTTTGTCTAACAGTCCGATTTGTCTTATATGGCGTATCTTATCTTTGTCTTATAAGGGAGTCGTGCCAGGCATGGTGGCTTGGTTGTCATCAAAGCAAGAATGTCCTTGGCTCTGATGTGATCCTCAGTGAATGGCTTGCTAGTTGTTACCATGATACAAAATTGAGTACAGTTGTGATTTCCAATTAGTCTAATTGTATCAACAGGGTTGTTAATTAGGATTACAGCATCCTGAATGCTGGACCTGTTGGAGTGTATCTCTCTGCTCAATTGCACTGTGAAACCCACATTGAAAATAATTACTTAAGGAATTAAGAAACTATGTGATTGGGACCAGGGTTTACCCCACCTTTTGCCCTGTGACAGCTAAGATAGGCTCCAGTACCTCTGCAACCCTGAACTGGGTAAGCGGTCAGGATAGATGGATAGATGGATGTCTCCACAAAGACAGGAAAAGAGATCTGTGACCAACTAAAAATCACTGGAAAGACAATTACAGCAGGAGGTACAGAATGAGACTTGTTGGCACTAATTACAGTGGATATTCTCTGTAAATGGTACCAATAAATGGTGCACTGCTGGCAAGTCCAAAAAACATTTAAACAAGTTCTTCAGAATAACTGTTGAAAAGAAGTAATTTTTAACTGTGCAGTAGTTTTTCACTAGTTACTGTAAAATTGACTGTATATTTCTACCAGTTTAATTTATTGATGGTTTATATATATATATATATATATATATATATATATATATATATATACATGTGTGTGTGTGTGTGTGTGTGTGTGTGTGTGTGTGTATATGTATGTGTGTATATATATACATATGTGTGTGTGTGTGTGTGTGTATATGTATGTGTGTATATATATGTGTATGTGTACGTGTGTGTGTGTTTGTTGATGAGCAGAGCAGTGCATTTCAATCATGGCTGTGTCTTACCTAGCCCTTACAGACCTTGTCTTACTTTCTTTTAAAGGTTAGCAGTGTGTGTTTGGTTGTTGACTGAGAGAAAGAGAGAGAGAGTAAGTGTGTGTGTGTGTGTCAGAGAGAGGGAGAGAGAGAGAGAGAGAGAGAGAGAGAATGCCAGACTCTTAATGATCCCTCCAGAGAGGTCTTGCCATGTGTGTGCAGCGCCGAGGCCCGAACAGGGAAACACGGGGAAATTAGCTATCTCTCTCAATAACCTCTGATGAAAGTCTGCCTCCTACCCAACTACTCTGTCACTGGCTCCTCAAGACAATAAGCCAATTAGACCAAACCCAGCAAAGGGGCAGGGCCTTGTGTGAGTGTGTTTTCATTGTGAAAATCTCTAAGTGTGAGCAAGAAGTCAGAGAAAAATGTAAGAATAAGAATGTTATCCTTTTATTTCTTTAAAGGAGGGTGACGATTTTAAAGTAAAAGCTGTGGAAAATTTGTTAAGTAAATTTTAATTTCTCCACCTGCTACAGTGTTTTAATCTGAGTCAAGTTTCAAATCTTCAGTTCTTGGATTCAGACTTTACAAAAACCATGCAAACACCAAGTGGTGGTTTCTAGTTTTTCTACTTTATCTTCTATAGTTAGGTCCATACTTTGTTGAACAAAGACACAATTTTTGTAGTTTTTACTCGATCACAGTAGATTTTAAATTAAACGGTCCGTTTCAGCTTAAATTCAAGAGGTTCTACAAAGTCCCTGCTTTTGAGAATTATAGTCAGTTTTATACACAGGCCAACATTTTAATAGACTCAAACATAATTGGAGAATTGACTGACAAGTAGGCTGATAAAATGAATTCGTTATTGCACTGGTCAGCTCAGCAGTAGCAAAAGGTCTGAAAGACCACAGAAGACAACTAAAATGCATGATGACAGAATTATTTCCATGGTTAATTAAAAGACCTTACCATATGATGTATTGTATTAAATATTATATTAAAAATATTTTTTATATGAAGTAGTATCAAGGGAATTAATCATTTAATTACCTCTAACAGTGATATCCAAAAACAGTGATATCTGAATGAAATTAAGTTCAGATAAATAGAACCTCATGCCTAAAGACACCCTCATGAGTTTTGTTGTAAACAACAGGATCATATTATCTCTTACTCACAAAGTTCCATGCTTGTTTGTATCTATATATTAGTGTAAGTTTACAAGATAAAAGTGGATAGGCTTTTACGACTTGATACGAACACACAAATAAACACTGACTCTTTGAGTAATAGAATAAAGATTTGGCTTTTGATTTACTTTTATTTATGTTTAAAGTCGGTATGAAAATCATTAAGTCATTAGGAACAGTCAGTGATGGGTGGGGAGGGAACACTGTAAGCAAAGCAGATGTGCAACAAGAGAAGCTCATGCCAAAACCAAGTTCTTGTTAGCTTGCCCCTTTATCCTTCTCTCCAGTAGCTGCTTGCCTAGAGCTTCAGCCATCATCGCCTTTAAAGTTTTATTCATTGACTACCGTACCTGTCCTCAACGTGATTGACAAGAAGTTATAGAATCACCGACTGCATAAAAGACAAATATGCTCCTCTTCCTCCCGTGTTTAACTGACAGCAGAATGGATGCTACAGTGACTCCCTCGCCTGTACACGGCGTTATTATGGTACAAGACAAAGTTATGAATACTGACTGTATTAACTGCCTTTGCAACATAACACTAGAAGTTTTATTTATCTACATTCTCTTTAAAAAAAAATACATTGCACCTATAAAAAGCAAGATAATTACAGCCACGTTCCGAACAAGAAGTCATCTCTCTGCCTTAACAGTTATATTTTTACCTTTCTTGGCCCATTACTTGTTGATAAGTAGGATAGTGTGACACCATTGGTAGGAATGTGTATCATCTCACCATTACTCCACACTGTATTTTTGATCAATAGGGAATCCAAAGAAGCAGATACAGCAGCACTGGCCCACTGATCAGCAGGAAATCCCATTGAATAATTACAAGAATAAGAAATATGTCATGGCATTTACAAACCAACATTTTGATTTTGAAACTCCATAATATATGGAATAATATATTAAACAGGTTTAAGAAAATGACTGAAAATGATTAATCCCTTGTAAATCTCTCCTGTTTGGTATCGGGATATGTAGAGTTGTTGATGTTTGCTCCAGCAGTAATGCCTAATGTGTGTAATTTAGATAGCAGCATTGAGATTATTTGTCACTTTTTTTTCAAATTACGCTCTTGCTTTTTCTGTCTCCCTTCCTCTCCCTTCCACCCCCTCTTTGACTCTGAGATATTGGCCTGTCTGTTCGTTCCATAACTCATACTTTACTTGTGATGCTCAATTAAACTGCATATATCAGGGGAGTTGATGGGTAGGTAGAACATTTGTAATCAAGCATATTTATTCTCTTTAATC
Organism: Pelmatolapia mariae; assembly: GCF_036321145.2. Classification (NCBI taxonomy): domain Eukaryota; kingdom Metazoa; phylum Chordata; class Actinopteri; order Cichliformes; family Cichlidae; genus Pelmatolapia; species Pelmatolapia mariae. The sequence goes on along the minus strand of NC_086235.1, from coordinate 23,767,683 downwards.
ACCCTGGGGACCTGGAGACCTCAGGAAGGCAGACGCACAAGGATTCATGCAAATGCATATACGCACATCCACACAGACATATACGCAAATCCTCAAGCAAACACACGTACCAGCGAAACAACACACGCACAACCATTTACGCATGCCACAGCGCACGCGCACATACACACGAATATAAATACTTATCAAACGCCGCTGCTGAACTCAATCAGGCCTCAGCTTGGCAGCCTTGACTCCATCGCCCTCGCAACTCCCCCTCTGCGCCCTGGTCTCTCGACCCCAACCCCATATAATGACAGCACACTAGTTTACATATTAATGAATAGCTTCGTTTTTAATATGCTGCTCACTAAATCACGCATGGCAAGCCGACAGGCTATTAGTGCTTTGTACTCCTCTGGTGTATATTAAAAATATATGTGGTGATTTGTATAGGATACGTGCCTGTAGGTGTTTTTTGTGGGTGTATGTCAGCAAATGTTATGTGTATGCATGTCCTTTACAAGCATATTTGTCTTCAAGTGTGTAAAGGTGCACTGCCTGTTGTCGATCATTGTTGAGCTGCAAAACACGAACAGTCCTAGAAGGAGATTTGAGAATGAATGTTTGTGGTCATTTGCAGTTTTTCCAGTACATATAAAGGGAAATTGCATTCATAAACTTTGCATTCACTCTTTCTTTTACCTTTGTTAGACCCACATGCAATCGTACATGCATGTTTTACAGCAGGAGTTATTATTGTCAACTTAGACAAACAGTAATCGCGTGCAAATACACCCCACTGTCAGTTAATCTCCGGTCTCTGTCAGTAATCACATATAGAAGAGTGAAAGGGATGTGAAAGGTAGGAAATAATTAAAAATATTCCCAGTGGCTGCTTTGAGACTGAGACTCGGTGTCACTTCACTTTTAATTAAGACCATGGAAACGATACACCGATGCTCATAAAAGCACACACAAACATCAGGTTGTGCATTCACATGGCACCATTTGCGGACAGGCATATACACATTCATGCACACATTATTGCATACTTCCAGAGGGCAACAGGGGAAATAAAGGTTCGGTTTAAAGAGGGTTTAGAGCCATCCATGACCAAGAATAAGTCTATATTCTGTAAAAGTTGTGTGTATGTGCGTTTCTGGGCACACGAAAGATGCAATGTGCTCTTTTGTGACAAATCTATTTGCCTATAAGAAATGGAAGAATATAAGAGCAGGAAAAGCTGTAGAAATAGACATACTTAAACAAGTTTTATTACTGCCGCAGACACAAATATGTGTATATAGCAGTAATACCACAATGTCTTGGTTGATCTTAACACAGAGTACACATGGTATGCCTGTAGTCACACATAAATGCATTTTAAAGAGCTGCTATTTTAGGTTTCTTGCCCAATTAAACACCTCGGGCCTTATAAGTGTTTTTGTTTGGATTTAGTGCCCAAAGAATATTCTTCACATATGCCCACACGTGTAAAGTCCATTCACAGGATCATTATGTATAGGATTCTCCCTCATTTTCCATTGTATGACCACCATTAAGTACCCACTACATTATTGAGCTCCCATCTGCTAATGACAAAATAGACAAAGAGAATAATCAACACCCTTCTTTGCCTCTTCTGCTTTCTTCCTTCTGTCTATTGTGTATCAGCTCTCCCATCTCATTCTCCCCAGTCATTTGGATGAAATCAAGGGATCTTCATAATGTGTGCGTGGAAGCAGAGAGTTGTGTGAGTTGTGCACTTACATTGTTCAAGAGTATGTATTTTCAAATGTGTTTGCCAGTTATCCACCAACGTTTGCCTTTGTGTGTGTGTGCCGGTGTCCCTGCATGTGCGTGTGTGTGTGCATGAAGTCCACAGACAAAATGCAATAATTGAAGGCCCTCCTGCCGATTTCACACAATCAACGTGGCCACACTGGAGGTGATGAAAGTGAATCAAAGATTGAAGGGAGAGTTGCTTTTAAAAAAGGCTTTCAGAGCCCCCTCCCCATCCCTCAATTATCCCCACAATGCCTTATTAATACTATACCCACCTTCACTGCATCGCACCCTTTTTATTTCTTTCACTGCTTTCCACATCAGAGCCGCACAGTGTTATATTCACAGTACCCAGTGCGTTCATATCTTAATATCTGACCAGCTCTCCCTCATTGCTTTTCCTTTTTTTCCTTACTTCCCCCTGAATCCGTCCTCCTCTCCAACCTTGTCCTTCATATTTTTTAAAACCCACTGCCCTTTGCCTTCATATCTGCCCAGATCTCCGTCACTGTCACCCCCCTCTTCTGTTCTCCTTCGCTTCCCTTCCCTTTACTTCGCCCCCTTCCCTCCACCTTTTTTTAATCCTTTTTAATGAAACAGAGGACCCTGCTGCCAGTGGAGGTGATCCTCATTCGCCAGTCCCAGTGTGCACTGATTGTCTGTCTGCAGAATGGCTGGGGAGAGGGCTGAATAGGATAGATGAGTCTGTATTGGCCCTGCTGCTGTAATTCTCATAATGCTGCTACCCCTATACCACTGCCACCACTCTCTCAGTCATCCTCTCTCTTCTTTTCCCTCGCGTAAAGAAAGATGAGGCTCGGAGATGTGATCCTGGAGATGAATGCAGCCTTATTACTAAAAAAGCAAGGTGGAACTGTGCCATTAATTGTTCTGCATTCGGCGTTAGCACAACATAAGCATGAAGCTCAGGGCTCGTATCATGGCTATGGTTCAGAAAAGGGGGCTGGTGAAAAGGAAGGAATAATAGAAGGGAACGAGAGAGGAGGTTGTGTCTGTTATCATCCACAACACGTTTGCGTTTGATGTCGCCACCGTCATTTTCCCTCCGTGCGTCGAGATCTAGCCAGAGAGCGGTTTCAGGATCACAGCGACACAGGGGAGAAAATATTGAATCAATGCTTTTGCCGGCTCTTGAAAGCAGGGTTAGCGTTTGATGCTACGACACTGGGTGAGAGTGAGAGAAAAAGAAAAATGTGTATGAGGAAACAGTCACCCTCTCCTTCAAACCCTCCCCTTCTTTTATTTTCCTCACCCCTTTGCTTTCTTTCTGTCTTTCTCTCTTCTCTCTCTTCACTGCTTACCGTTGTCATTGTCTCATTTAGCTTGTCTAAAAATATAGTCTTCCTCCCCAGATGTAAAGAGGGAGAAATTTCGACATGTGTGTTACCTTTTTATCTGCGAGGCAGGGAGAGGAATCTTGGGGGAAATCAGGTGTCTTAATGACAGCAGAGTGTGCAGCATGGGTAATGCCGAGCGCTGGCATTTGCAGTACACGCATTAAATTATTCACATCAAAAACTCATTGTTTGTTACCTGACAGAGCCGCGGAGAGAGGTGGAAGGATGATGGAAAAGCGTGATGAATTAAACATCAGGAGGATGGAGTGCCTCAGAGAGAGTGAAAGAGAAAGCAAAAGGAGGGGGGAGAGAGACCAAAAGACAGGAAGGTGCATTCAAATGGGATGTTTAGAATCTAAACATGCACTCTTGTCTTTTGAGAGACGAGAGGTAGAGTTGAAAGAATGAGTATGTATTTACATCTGTGATTTTTATGATAGCATGGAATACTGTTTATAGTCCCCACCTATTATCTCTGCCACCAATGACAGGCAGCCAGGATGGAAATCAGGAAGTCGAAACAGGAAGTGAAAATTTTTAAATCTTGAGCGTTAGAATGAACATATAACCCTTTTTTTGTCTTCTCAGAGAAAAGTAAGTTAAACCAGATCTCTAGTAAAATACTAAAGAATATTAATCTTGTGTGGGTAGCAACCATGAGTCATTTTGTGTTTTTGTTGGGAGTACTTAACTACTGAAACTACAACAATAAAGTTTCATTTTTTATTTAACCATTTCTTTTGTAATGTATTAGAACACTCGTTGACAAGCACCATCCCTAAGGCAGCAAAAGTAAAAGGTTGGGTGTCACTTAGGCTCCTACATACACAGTCGCAATATGACTATGTATGTAGTCAGTCTCATTGTGGTAAACCTGCTCAAAGAAATGGTTTTTGCTAAGCATTGGCAAATGTTCAGTTTGTGCAGTTTGTTATAAATTTATATCACATGTGCATTCAAGACGTTTGCATGCTTTCCCTGTGTTTGCGTGGATTCTCTCTGGGTCCTCTGGCTTCTTCCCATAGCCCAAAGACATGCAGTCAGTGGGGTTAGGTTAACTGGTGAATCTGCAAATTGGGTGTGAATATGAGTGCGAATGGTTGTCTGTCTCTTTGTGTTAGTCCTGCGTCATGCTGGTGACCTGTCCAAGGTATACCACGCGTCTCGCCCTATGGTAGCTTGGGATAGGCTCCAGCCTCCCAACAATCCTGATAAGGATAAGCGGAAGATAACGGATGGATGGATGGATGTGCATTCAATATTTTTTTTTCAGTGACTTTTTCTAAGTAGCTTTAGATTTCCCAAATACCTAACTTAAATTAGTAATAAAAATATCAATAAAATGCTAATATTGGGTTAAATTCCAGTGGTTTGTGTAAAGATGACTTAAAAGACGTTTAGACAACCCTGGGTGGTCTTGGGTAATCTTTAGCCAGCTGATCTGGTACATTTTTGGGAATACCAGATATCAATTCTGTTTGGGCAGAGCTTTATCCGGTGAAAACACTCCAGAGGTTTGCATGATCATCCATAGGAAGGAATGTTTTTCAGATATTTTGACACTGATGCTTTAACAAAAATAGCAACTAACATACAAAAAACATCCCGGACTAAACAGGAAGTCAGCGTAAGCCAGAATTAAGTGCAAAGTTAGGGCTAGTTAACAGCTTTGTGAGAATTGATTTTGATGGCAAAAGACATTAGCAGCAAGTCTAGCAAATTAATGTTTAAGCATTCTTTAAATATGGATTAGATTTAATACTTCATGAAGTACAATGATAATAGCTTGTTTCACAGAAACATAATGTAGCACTTAACAATGTACTGTAATTAATACATTATGCTAAGTTGTATTATGTTAATTTCTGATGGAGAAATTAAAAATAGATTATACAGCCAGTTTGAGTGTGTATCCTCTTGATTGGGGAGCAGAAAGCAAGCGGGGTAGAGTGAGGGGAAAAACACATGCATTTATCAAAGGGTGATTAAGTTTAAGGCAATGATTCACTAAATATTTAACAGCTTTGCTTGGTGCAAAGTATATCATGAATTATAGATGGTGAGGATGAGCGTGTCTTGATGTAAGACAGTGTTTAAAGACTTAACCTACAATATGGGAAGAGCAATTACCATTGTAATAAATGAGAGACGAGTGAAAAAAGACTGTCTATTCGTTATTTCTAATTAATTTCTGAGGATGATCACAAGGGGAGGGGTAGGGAGAGGATGGGGCCACGTCCATTAGTCCCTGACACTTCGGGGCCCTTTTTGTCCTTGATAAATGGACTGTATATGTTTCACCAATGAGATGCTCAAGAGCAGACATGCAAAAGCTTGAAGACACACACACACGATCACACATGATGTTCACATGCACACACAGAAAACATTGCATATATTTTCTTCAATTAGTGAGGACACAGCAGAGCCTTTTTTCCCTTTAAATCTATTCTAAGTTCATTATTTTCTGAGTATGTATTTCTAGTTTCAGTTCAAAATATCACATATATTATTCTTTCTGCAATGTCAGAAAACTCCTGGTTTTTAGCCGAGGATAAAATGGACTATTTCCGATGTCTGTATATTTAATCCAATTGAAATTCACTGAGTGATGGAGTAGGAGCAGCCAATGCGGACAGAACACGTGGAGTTAACTTCAAGGCAGCGAACAAGACCCTGCTGCCTCTCTTTCTCTCTAAGTGGTCGTTTTAGATGTAAATACAGCACAAAACATGGGAATGCTGTTGTCTATATTCTTGTTATTGTCAGACAACATTATAGTTGAAACATCAGGATTTTATTCGTGCGGCGCAGCATCTTGGTGACTGCTTTGTATGTAACCTAATGCATTTAGTTTCATTTAATGCTGCATATGTGTTCCTGCTGCTTTAGTGGGAATTCAGCTGTATAAAAACACAGCATATATGAACATAAAAAGTAGGAGAACGGCAAACATCACAGAGCTGACAAAAAGCCAGCTAACTTTAGTTTGCACTGAAGCACAAAGGGGAACACGAAAACGCAGGAACCCACAGCCAGTTACAATTTATTGGTTTCACGTCAATGTCAAAGTTTACACAATGGGCACATGATCAAAGCCAATGAAAATGTTGGCCCGATTAGCAATGCAGCCTGCTATGGATATTTCTATTGTTGTAAGGAAACTGAAATGAAATGAAAAATGGAATAATCAAGAGGGTCTTCAGCTCCTCAGATTCTAAGAGGACGTAAAATCCCAGTTGACAACAACGCGTTTAGTGTGCTCGACTTTAGAGTAAGGTTCAGCAGGGAATTAATAGAGTATGGTGGCTCATTTGGATTTTAAAACTGTACAGGTGGATGAGTTTGCCCGCTTGCTGTGGTGCTTGGCCATTTTTGGTATCACCAGGGCCAACAAATCTGGATGGCTCTATCATAAGCACATATTCTGCTCTCATGCAAGCAATGAAAGACTCATTACAATTCCAAAGATTGTTTTTCTGATCTCTTGTCAAGAAGGTTGATTTTACTACCAATATACTTAAGTAATTGTTTGTAACTTTGCATAACTACCATCGTGTGTGTGTGTGTGTACAATATACGCTTGCGCTACAGATCCGTCTTGACTAATACTTTGCCTGTAGCCACTCTGAAACTACTTCCTGTCATACAAATTCTCTTTATATACCCTATATTTCCTCTGTTTCCTCCCCTTGATTTTATAAAGGATCCAGCATCTCCCAGCAATTCTTTCACAAATTTCATTAGGTAAGGGGTGAGCGGGGCGGTGCACTGGTTTTTCAACTTTCACTGCGCATTACTTGTTGTCATATCACTAAGGAAGAGAGAAGAGGTCTGCGTACGGGCCTTATATTCAAAGTCACTGGAGCATTCCATGTGTAGTGCTCTGAAATATTGATGAGTTAGCAAAAACACACTGTGTCCTGTCATTTTAAGGAACACAGGCGGATGGAAGTCACAAGGAAGAGGGATGATGCCGCCTCCCCTTTTTTTTCAGCCTGTAGCCATTTTAACTGTCAGTGAAGGTAATTCGCTTTTGCACAACTCCAAGACAAGCACAGCGAAAGTCAACTGATAGGCCATTAAGTATAAACCGTGGATAAACAAAGGTTTAATCAATAAATCACCTATCTATCTGTGAATCTATATGGTTATATGTCTGTGTACTTCAGGCTCATAATATATGCATTTTAATAAGCTGCAATGATCTATCAACATTATTCATTGCATTATTCCATTAGATGCGCTGAATATATTTAACATGCAAGCCAGAGGAAAAAGAAATCACCATCAATTGTGAAGAAACACTTTTTTCCCAGCACTTGTTTGCATCCAAAGAAACCTTTCTTTTATTCAATCCTCTGCTCTTGTTTAATTGATTATTTGTCTTATTGCAAATTTTATTTCACCTCCGTTTTCTCGTTCTTTCTTCGCCTGGAGTTGAGAGAGACTGTTTGGTTTCAGTGGCTTGTGGGGCTACACTGATGTTAAGCCTATCTGGTTTGTCTGTGTGTAGTCTTATTGATCCTTGGCTAAGACATTAGATCTGAACGTCATGTCAAGGGTTTGGTGACCTCTAGCAGCCTCTCTCCAAGTGATAGCTTTGATAAGCCTCATCCCTCTCTCTGTTCTATATAGAGCCGTGCCCTAACCTTTAGCCCGACTCTGTGTTTGAGCCTGACCTTTCTTTGATGTGTAATACATACCACGTGCCGTCCCACCACTGAACATACTCATTCAGGCACAAGATATACACACATGTAACCCCCCTAACCACCTCTCCCCCAACACACACTCGCACACATACACCCCGTTAGTCAACACCCTGAAGCACCAACTCCCATGGAACCTTATTAAAACCACCTTCAGTGAAAATGGGGGAAGTTCTCAAAGTCTCTATAACTTGTATAATGTGTTGTATGAATAATGTTTTCTTCTCCTCATTTCCCCCTCTTCAATCGTTAATGCAGAAAAGCAGAGGCATCACTCACACAAAAAGACAAACGCCTAAGTCCGCTTGCCACTGATGGGCATGTCTTATTTACTAAAGGCAACAACCTGGCCTGGCAGGAAGCAAACACACACGCACACACCGTGATGTGCGTACGTGGCAAACACAATCACATTTGCACAATCACATCCCTGTATTCATGTATACATGCTGTCTTAGATACTCTCATGCACACAGGCCTACACACACACATGCACACACACACAGTATTTCCGTTTGATGTTTGCCAGTCATCCAAGATCCCTTACAGCCTGCCTTGCCTCCTACCAAATAACAGTCTTCATTAATTAAAAAAGAAAAGGCAGTGTTATTATAATTCTCTTTGCTTGGCCCTTGATGTAATGGAGGGGGTGTGTGGTGTTTTGTGGCTCTTCGAGAGTTTGCTTTCATCATCGTCTGAGATTCCCTATGGCTTTGCCTTACTGCCATCAAACTCTCTTTTCCTTCTTTTTGTCTTTTCATCCAATGAGATGAAGTTTGGAAAAGTTGCTCCAGCCCAACAGGATCCTTTTTAGCAGTTAATGCCCTTCCCAGCTGGCAGGCAACTAACAGCCCACAAGCAGGCCACCAGCGGCAATGTCGGACAATGTTATTAGCTTTCCAGCTTTTTTCAACTCATAGCTGATGGCTTGAAATTAGTATTGGCTTAAAGCAGCCAAACGCTTGCCGACTGTTTGCTCCGCAGGTCAGCTTTGTTTACGGTTTTCCTTGTGCATACAAGGTTATGGATATTAGATTTGAGCAGCTCAATTTTAAAAAGTAACAAACCAGATCAGGGTGATTTTAAAAAAACAAAAAACAAAAAAACATAATTAAAGTTACAGTGCTGGACAGAAACACTTTATATGTACATCTGGCCACTTTGACAGGCATGAAACTAGCAGAAGACGAATTGAGGGACAATTAGAAGGACAGACAGGCTAAAAAAACATTACAGAGCAGCGTGACAGACAGACAGGTTCAAAAAGCTGATGAGAAGAGGAAAGAAAATGAGTGAGAAAATGGGGCACGCTGCTGCACTCTGTTTGCAAGGGCTAAACTTATTAGTCCGTTCTTAATGCCTCTCACTGCAGATAGCATTAAGAAATACACGGTAATGATGATTTGTGTTCTCCTCAGCCAACAGAGGAAGAGGAGCCCACTTATTCCACATGAGTGTTATAATTGGCACCTTATTGCATTAGGGTAGAATGCACTGTGTGATTTCCTGGGTGTCATTTTTGACTAATGGATTCTTAAGAATAGTAATCTAATCGCTGTCATTATTTCATCTTTGCTGCTTTCAGAAAAAGCCGTCGTGATTTAGGTGGGGGAAAGAGTTTTAGCCGTGGATGTGTTGGGGCATGTTGCAAATTAATCTGCACACCTTGTAAACAGAAAGAAAGCAAACAGAAATCAATTTGGCTGAGTGAGGAACTCCACTTTCAGGGCTTTTAGCATCTGCATTAAGCCCAAGTTGTTTGGGTTGTAGTTATTTTACTTTTTTTTTGTTTCTGTGTTTGGCTGACAACTTTGTCAAATCAGCCCACTTATGTTACTTGTCAACATGGTATGCTATTTCCTGCTTCAATCAAGTCCTGTTTCTAATTATAAAGCTAAATCATCAGTACAGATATGTTTTCAGCCATTATTAATAGCAGCTGCAGAATGGTATGCTTGTTATTTGCTGGTGTATTTTTCAGCAATCTCCAGCTCCCTATTACTTTGTGTTCAGTAATCACACAGTTTCAATACACACCCTAGCATCTCATTCTGCCTAAAAATTCGAAACCTCTGCAGCTCTACCAGTCCCTCTGTTTCCATTTCCACATACCTTGATCCCGGTGTTGTGTCACTAATAGAGGTGATGTACTGTTTATTTTATTGATCATGTGTTTTATCCGAGCATCAATGCTGAGTTCACTCACTGGCATGCACATTCCCTTTATCAAAACAGACACTGGACCTCTGCTTTGAGGTTTTCATCAAGCAAAAACACCCATTATGGTCTCTGACTGGCTGGCTTGCTCAGAAAAAAAAAAAAAAATACTGCTGGTGTTCCCCTGACACGCAACATCCCAATTATGCCCACACAGACGAGAATATACACTTACACAGGTCACATAACACAGACACGCACACATACAGACACACAGCTACATAAGCACTCATAATTTTGTTTGAAGCTCTGACACACATTTCGCGTGCGCACAAATATAGACTAGCTGTTTTCTATACAGACATATAGTAGGTCTCTCTCTCTCTCTCTCTCTCTCTCTCTCTTGCTTTTTTATACATCCTCAGAAATACACACACGTATACACACACATTCATTGAGCCTTTGGTTTTCTTTTCAGACTAAGGAAGTGCAGGAATGTCAGAATGGAGGCTGATCTGATCGTCAGGAGAGTGTCCTCCTGAATAACCCTCGACACACATGTGCACACAAAAACACAGACACACACTCCACAGCTGAACATGCACCATAGATACATACACACACACACACACACACACACACACACACACACACACACACACAGACAATGAGACGGTCCACCACACCACACCTTCCCGACATGTCTTATCACCCCTCTACCCCCCTTCCCCGCAGCCTTTTTCCACCATCCCTCCTGTCTGCCCCCCCAACCCACCCTCCTTACCACCACTGTCCTCCACGCTGCCCACCCTCCCCTACGCCCCACCACCCCCCCAGCCTCCAGGGAGAAAAGGCTGACTTGCATTCAGCAGCATCTCTCAGGAAAGAAGAAATGAATAAAAGAAAGGAGATGTCCCGTTGACAGTCAATGTCTGCGCTGCCAGGAGCCAAAATAACTGTCAGCAAATGCTCGGGACTGTCCAAAATGCCACAGAGACATTAAAAAAACAAAACAAAAAAAATAAAAGGATTGATAAATAAATAAATACATGAAATTTGACAAAGAAAGAGGGGAAACCTTACTGTCACCTGCGGAAATGAAACAGAATTAGAAGCGAGGTGTAAAATCGGCTAAAAAGAGAAGGAAGCATCGCCAAGCTCGCTACATTGTTCAATCAGTCGTATACGGTTAAGAACCCTGAAAGAGTAGCTGTTGCTATGGTGTTAAGGCAAATAGAGCCACTAATAATAAACACATATGCAATACAATAAAACTATTTTGCTCAAGTGAGTGCAGTTAGAGTCATTTATAAGCTCCACGTATATTTTATGTGCTTTAAGCAACACAGTGGAAAGCGGTCTATCCAGCTGGGCACCATGCTGATCACTGCTTCAGTGGGGCCACACTTTGGAGGGCATTTCACTTTGCAACAAGCAAACTATGCTGTGCACACTCTTGCCTCGTGTGCAGTCATCACCACACCTTTGTTCTCATGCAGTGCACCGTCAAAGTATAATTAATGGGACCTATGATTACAACAGCAGCTTATGCGTTACATTATGGTGCCTACGTAGTCATTTGTATAATTTCCAACAGTAATTGGACTACTTTTGTACAAGCCACAGTGCCACTGATTGTGTTCTAGTTTGATTCATGGGAGCACTTTAGCCAAATGCTTTATTTGTTTTAACACTGTGAAAAAAAAAATTGTTCTCAGGCACAAGTAATCAGCATTTTCATGTATCTCCTGTATGACAGTGTAGTCATCTGTCTCGATCTGTTACTACATCCTGAAAGCTGTTGGAATTCCCACTCTATACATTTTTCTCTGTGCTTTTTCTCTAATGATCATTAATTGCAATAGATCTGAGAGGGCCCGGATGACCTTATATGCCAGTATCATACCTAGGACCACTTCTTACGGCAGACATCCTAATCGAGTGCATGTCTAATTTATGGGGCTGGAGTTTGCCATTAAGGGCCTGATCCATGGAATTAAATAACTAGCAGACCTTCGCTGGTCCCGGACGGTGGGCGGAGGAGGAAGGGAGATAGCATGATGAATTGCCCACCCCTCCTCTACCTCATCCTTGACTTTGAAAAATACTGTCTCTGCATTTTAGGTCAGCTTCTGACAACAATTAGGCACAGTGAAATAGATAGACTGTGACCCTACACCCCCTACCCCCTTCTTTTAGTGTTTTTTTTTCCTTTCTCCTGCCATATCCTGTGTGTTTGAAAGATAAAAAAAAAATACAGGAGGTTATAGGAGTAAATATGGGCCGGCATGAGCTGTAAAGGAACAGCAAAGTGTTGAGAAAACCAAAGAGCCTGTCTAAATACAATACTCATTAATCAGAAATAAATTTATCAATGGGTACCCCTTTCATTAAATATTTATAAAAACAATCCGACTGGATTTCATCATAAAGTAAGCTTTGGTCAGAGGTTCACATCAGTACTCTTTATAAAGAGGGAACATTGAAATAATACTATATAAACAGCATGTAATGATACGTCTTTATTCACAGGTGCATATTTTTTTGTCTTCTTTTTATTTTCCACAGAATATTTTCATGGACATTTCTATTGATCTTGCCATGTGACGGAGGTCGAGCCAGCTAATTCCCTTTTTCATTACAGCAAAGCCCCCCGAATTCTCTTAGTAGAGCTGCCTCTTAGGGGCATCCAATCCCTGGCCTCTCCCAATGACATGAATATAAGCCTGTGCTGATGGGGCCTGGTGTAAATGTATTAGCCCTGCGCCTGTGCCCCTAGCCTAGCCAGCCATAATTATGTTAGGAACCAATGAGACAGCTGGGAAATCAATATGCTAAGACAGATTGAGTGGAGATGTGTGGCCAGTGGAGTGGGAATAGAGAGCTCTGGCAGCTCCCCGTGGTGCGAAGGGGCTAGAGTCGACGATTAAGCCATAGACTTAGCATTTACTGCTAGGATTCACTGCCTGAATCTAGTTAGCATTTAGGGAAAGATCCCTGCGAGCAGACAATGTTACTATTAGATTGGAGGCTTCACTCGTTAGCTGAGTGGCCTATCATCTTTGGAGGTCGGGTAGTGGCATAAGTGCTTCAACATGCACAGCTTTGAATCCATGGCTCTTGTGGTCTGTGCTCACTTTACCAGTATGTACGGTAGAGTCTTGCTTAAAGAGTAGATTTCAGATGACATTTTGCTATAAGATTGGGCTGCCAAAGGTCATAATATCACTGATGCTGATATTCTGAGCTAGTTTATCAAGTCATTAGAAGTACCTGAGTCTGCAAAGCAGAAAAATGTGGATGGTTTCCTTCAGCACAATTCTTTTTTCCTTTGGGATATGCTTCCTTCTCTTAATTTCAAATGCTGAGAAAGAAAGTATGCCTGCACTGTAGTTCAGCTGTTTCATTTTGTTATAGCTATGGCAGCCATGAGTTGAGAGAAAGAACACTACAAGCACAGGCCTTGGTACGTTACTCTTCTCTGATCTTGATGAGCAGCTGGGAAGGAAATGAATAATTGGTGGGAGGGGGGCAGGGGTGGGGGTGGAGGGCGGTTGTGGGAGCAGGACAAGTGGAGTTGGGTTAAAGAAGATGGTGGTTCAGTCTTAACTTTGATGATAGTCCACATAAGCCAAAGCGCTGCTGTAATTTATATTCAATTAAGAAGGGGGGTTACAGATTCAAGACAAAGGCTCCGTGTTAAGGTGGAGTCAGAGGGAGAATTTAGAAGGGAGGGAGGGTGTGTGTATGCATGTGTGTTTGGGGAGGTGGGCGGTGGGTGGGGAGAGTTGCATCTGCTCTCAGCCCCAATCAGCGGCCTTGAAGGCACCGTCCCTTAACAATGGACCCCATCAGTGCAGGGAGCGGAGTCACAGGCATAAGTGCACCCAATAAGTGTGCAATTTCTGCCCATATGACCATCCTGACACAATTGCTCTAATTTTCCTCCTTTGAAATGACTGATAAAAGACTTAGGTAATTGCTACGCCACAGAATTTCTTCCATGATCAGGAGGAAGGAGGAGGGAATAACTGAGGGACAGGGAGCAACAGAGAGAGACCGAGGGGTGTGTGTCTGTGTGTGTGCGCGTGTGCGTCTGTGTTTGTGTGATCATGGGTGAGAAGTGACACAGCCCCAGGGCCTGACGATGGAGACTGGAGTGTCAGTTTGTGAAAAATCCCAAATTAATACTTGTCGTTTCCTTTTCCCCTCTCTGAGTGGTCGTCCTCTGCTTCCACCAAGGATCTTATTAAGAGGAGGTAATTTGTCCTGACAATGTATCGGAAATCACTCAATCAGATGATTTCTTGGAAAATATATTCAAAACATTGTGGTGTGGAGTTGAGGTGGCGGCTAATTCTGATGCTTATATGTCTCCCACTCAGTTTTTCAGTTTCTCTGCAGAAGTGAAACCTAACGGTGAACTTATTAAAGTGACACAATAAATGTCTCTTTTTTTGGAGTCTCCTTCCCGCTCACACGCTTATTAGTGATGCAACTGGACCCAGATGTTATCATCAGTCTTCAAAAAATTCTTTGACCGCATTTCTTTTCTGTTTGTGTGTGTGTGCGCACACACGCGTGTGTGTGTATACTTTCAGGTGCATGTGTGCCGCTGGAGTCTGAAAGCTTAGCTCCAAACCTGTGTCACTCCTCACTATGACCTTGTCCTTTGTAATCAAGCCTCTTTTATCTGATTCCTCACATGTGTGTGCGGCGTACTCACACCCATCTCATTGAAACACCATGTATTCTGGACTGTGGCCTTACTTGATTGGAGTTCAGTTACAGGGATAGATAGAGAGGTAAAAGATGTGCACTGGGAGTCAGAGGGAAATAGATAAGAGAATAGTAGTTTAGTCGCCTCAGTAACTAACTAACCTGTGACAGCACACCCAATCAGCTTCTCAAAACTGTGTGTGCGTGTTCTTGTGTACGTGTGTGTGACACGGTGTGACAGACTCCTGAGGTGCTGATTCTAAACACAGTCTCTGCCAGTGCCTGGGTAATGTTGGCTAATAGCTTAATCAATACTTATTATGGCCCTATTGGTTCACTAAAGTGAGAACAGAATCCCACCAAGCGCAGTGCCTCAGTGGAGAGAATGAAAGACAGAGCAAAGGAAGAGAAGAAGAAGTGTCTTCTGCTGATCCAGATGGACAGCCTAACCTCCCTCATGGGATTTCCTTATTCAGGAATCCAATTTTCCCAATGTGATTGACTCGGATTGGATCACATGGAATAAGGCTAACTCTTTTAGCACACCCAATAAAGCACTAATGGGCTTTGTCCCCCATTTTCCAACTTTTTCCCTCCTCAACTAGACTGGTCATTCGCAATTAGCACTGGCAAGGCAGTGGGTGGTCGAGAAATTAAGTGATGGGGAGAAGGAATGAGAGTAGAGGGGCATGACGAAGAGAGAGAAGAGGTGATTAGTTACAAATAGCAGTGGCACAAGCATTTACTGAACACCATGTTCTTAGGGCATCTTTAGAAATATGATCAAATTAAATCGAATGGAGTATACTTACAGTGCACATAAAGCAAGATTAAGTTTGTTAGACTGGTGCCAGACAGCTTAGATTTATATGTTATTAGTGTTACTGTAGTAAAAGCAGGGTTGTTGAAATTGTTGTAATGGCGGTTAGAAGTAGCAATAGTTGTAATCATAGCGGTAATGCACTAACATTGATGTTCAGACTGAGACTGAGCTGTAAATCTAACTAAATATGCTGTAATATTAAAATGAAGAGCACGGTTATGATAAACAATGTAAGCAGAGACTTAAATACACAGTGAAAGGACATGAATCGCATCTCATGTGATGTTTGCTGAAAAGTGCAAAATTTAATTTACAAGAAAAAATTAGTGTAATTGAAAAAATACAATCTAAATGCAGCAGTTAATTAGATGCATATACTTGTACAGTCTTCATTAAATCTGAATGCTTCAAATGTAATGAAATTCATTTAGTACTTTAATACGCTCACTTAATGAAAGAATATAAATTGAAAAAATACGATCGGGATAAATTATTATCAAACTGAGCCACTTCTTAAAGAGAAATGATTTATTTCAGCTTTATGGATGTTATTAATTAAATATTTTACACATAGTTGTGGCAGCTTCAATTCAGCTCAGTGTTCAGTGTTGAAGCAAAATCCATATGTATGCGACTTAGACTGAAAATTTTGCTAATGGAAATATTTGTTGCTAAAGGTGTTGGTCATTTATTTTTTTTATAATTCAACGTTGTTTTCTCATTATAATATTTATAGTTGCCACAGAGTATATATAAAATGCATTTTAGACCAATCCAAGCCAAAAATGCGAAGTAACTCTAAGCTGCATTCTTTCTAATGTCCAGCAGGAGGCGACTACTCTGGCTACAAAAAGAAGTCGGGGTGCATGGAAGTCGGTGGGAAAACAACCTGACTAAGCCCTTTCCAGATGAGTTTGTAGTTTTTAGTCTTACTAATGATCTTACTGATGATAAATTATGTTAGAGTCAAAAAGGTCAATAAACAAACAATTTTTTAGGGCGGGCCTACCTTGTGATTGACAAACCACTAATTTACAGGCATGCAGTGTCAGATCGGCCAGTCACTTGTCATATTGATTTTTATTGTGTTGTCAGCTTAAGGCTTTACAAGGGGACTTCCAGTGGGTGACGTCACACAGCTTCATTCATCGTTTGTATACAGTCTATGGTAATTCTGAATAGCATATAGACCAATGTCATGCTCTTCAAAACCACAACAGATGCTAGTATACTTGGAATTAGCATTAAACATGTGTTTTATTTAGCGTTAGATACTACACATTGGATTTGAGTTGCATTTGATGACTTTCCCATTCGACTTAGCATGAGAACCGGCCTTTTTGCTACTACACAGTATGCATGTCTTCCAAACATATCTCCTACTGTGTTCTGTGCATCTTTTGTCATTTCATTTCTGCCAAATGGCTTCGGTAGTCGCAAGTCTTTTCGACAGCCAGCTCTCTCCTGGCTGCCATCATCAGACCAGCTTGCAGTGAAATAGATACGCTATGAAAACTCACTGTTGTGTACGGTGGCCATGTAGAATAAAGAGATTGGATACCACAAAGCAATGTTCTGCATTTCAGCTGCGCTACACTGGCATTGTGTGGAAAATGTTTAGAATGGGCTCTGATTGCACAAATCAAACACAGATGATGAAAAAGTGACACGCACGCACCAATCTTGCAAGCTCTCATTTCTGTTCACAGGAACCTTGCAGGGAAAGGAGGAGGACTCACCGCAGGAAATAGAAGCATTGATTGACAGATTAATCATTCTGGTGCTGGGTGTGTGTGCGTATCTCGGAGCGAGTGTATGTGCATGTGCAAACGTGTGTGCGTGTCCCAACTGACCTTGACAGCTCAGTACTAGCGCAGCAGCCACGTCCAAGAGTCAGTCATTCAGACACAGCTGGTGGCTCGTAGCTACCAGACTCTGCAGCTAACAGTTAACACTGTGTCCACTCTACAATTATCCAGCGAGAGAACACTTATCAACTACTGTGTGCTTTAGAATAGCATTGCATTAATTTCAAATTTTACAAGCTATTTAAACAACGTGAGGTGTAATTAACAGCTTAAGATAATGGGTAATATTATAATGACTTTAATATCTTAAGTAACTAATTATCTTTATTTGATTCTGACTGGTTAGCATGGCTAAATCCATTGTGTTTTGTGTCCTCTGTGGCAAAGCCAATAGCATTATCTGCTGTAGGTGTTTTTTAATTACTTTAGCGTTCATATCAAAGCATCACACAGTTTTCTCTTTTTCACACTAACTTGAGTCCTGCCCTACAGTAGCCTGTGTGAACCTTTTTCCCATCCCACGGCTCCCGGGGGCCTGACCCTGAACTCAGTCACCTTTGACAGCTCCTCAATATCATCTCCATCCCCCAAGCCACTGATCTTAGAACAGATATTTTCTTATCCTTCTAATGGTTAAGGTTAGGGAGCTAGTCCAGGGTAATCTGATCCCGAATCTGTGGTGGGAGACAAGTTATTCCTCGGGCATCTCTGCTGCTCAACAAACACAGAGAGCGAGGCGAGCCAGGGGGCAGTATGGGTCTTGCAACCTGCCCTATAGCAAGGTTGATGTTGTGTATTTGTGTGTGTGTGGGTTTACACATAGGCGTACACATACATTGCATTTTCATTGAATTTTGGAGCACGAAATATGTGCCTGCATATTCTAGCTGAAATTCGAATCGTCTTTAGCTTTTTTGTACAAACGTGTGTGGGAACTCAGGTGTGCCTGTGTGTGTTTGTGTAAATGCCGGCGTGTCGAACTTGCAGACGCAAGGGAGATGTCATGTTCAGTTTGTGTTTGGCTAACCCTGTGGTCTCCACCCCTAATAGCAGGGTCTATGGGGTGTAGGCACATGCCAATATTCATTGGCAGTTGAATCAAGCCACTTAGATACCATCTGTAAACAGCACTCAGAGGGCCTTGAATTAAACTGAAGACTGGAAACATTGGTGCTCGCTGCAGAGATTACCAGGTTCAACCAGGTTAATGGGCTCTGTGGCCATAGATCAGTTATATAGATATTGGCAGGCATGTGCACAAAACCTCATGTCTTCTATGTTTCTGTGTTAAATTACAAATTATTGTTGCTGTTATTTTAAGTATGTGGAGAACTCCATGAACTTGAGATTGCATTCATTATGCAGATCTCAGAAAGGCAAAGGTTAAATCAATATTTATCTTAAATGTTGTTCTTTACTTTCAATTATGAGTCAAATTCCTGATTACCTGTATGGCTCAATTATGTTTATGTGATATAAGATTCCCTATTCTTAAGTGACAGTTTGAAACTCAATACATGCAATGCATAATTATTCATTTCCTGGTGATTATATACATACCCATGTTGCAAAATTACAAAGGATAATTTACAACTGTCATTCAAAACCAGTATATTTTGGTGAAATGACACCACCATGCATCATTTTGATGTCAACCAATCAGTATTTCCCCCCTCTTCTTCCTCTCTCTCTCTCTCGTTCTCTCTCTCCCTCAGCCCCTCTCTGTCTCCTTACTCCCTTTCGCCACCATGGCGCTCTGTTCACCAACACTGATTCATAATCTATAGCTGTGCCTGGGAGACCAGCAGCTATTGATTTAACGCCTACAGTAATCCAGCGCTGTATCCGCTGCTTGTTAGAGATGCTGAGGCCTAGGAACTGGGGCTTGCAGAGGTAGCCAGACAGAGACTAGGACAGATGTGAAGAATTGTTTGGATTAATTCCTTCACAGATTTTTTTATTTTTAATTGTCTCAATAAAAGACCAATTTTGGATAACAGACTGCCATCATCTTTATGGAAAATATAAATATTTGGGTGTTTGTATTATGTATTACAGGCTAGGTGAAATGGTTTTTTGAAGTAAAGTTTATTTTATATCAGAATATTTATGCAACATAATTCAACAAAATGCAGATCACATCAATGGTTCACAGTAGCTAATTGTATGTGGGAACTCCGTCCATCCATCCGTCCATCCATCTGTCCGTCCATCCATCCATCCATCCATCCATCCATTCATCCATCCATCCATCCATTCATCCATCCATTAATTTTCTGTCACTTATCCAGGTGTGGGCTGTGAGGACAACAGCCAAATCCCAGACTTCCCTCTGTCTGCCCACCTCCTCCAGCTCTTCTGGGGGAATACCAGGGCGTTCCCAAGCCAACAAAAAGATATAATCTCTTCGGCATGCCCCCAGCCTTCACCCTGGACTTCCACCTGGTAGGACTTTGCCGAATTATTTTTCTTATTTTTTTGTAATTGTTCACTATCAAAAATATAGAAATACATGTATGTGGACTGCCAGAAGCGCTCTATGAATAAATTTGACTTAGTAAAAACTTGAAAAATGTTTATAGTGTTTGCTACTTCCAAAAAACAAAAAAACAAGCCCCCAATCTTTTGCACTAATTTGGAAATTATTCAACATCAGTATGCTTATTACGTTGTATACACCATAAGAATGAGCGCTTAAAGTTAGAAGGATAATTGTGTTTTCTTGAACATGTTTGGATACACTAACAGACCACCTGAGGAAACAGTGACTAATTTGTTTTCTGTGAACTAGAGCTGGGCGATATAAGATTTTTTCATATCACGATATGTTTTTTTCATTTCAGGCGATAACGATATATATCACGATATAAGCCAAATAACTATATTTGTAAGATTTAAATGTGCCGTTGCTCACAAGTAAAATGTGAAATAATCAGCAGCTTGTTTTGATTTAAATATTTATTTCCCGTAATAAGTTCAACAGGGTAGATGTACTTAAGGAACATGAGACTTTTTCAGATAAATAGGCAAATATTGCAAACTACACAAAAGGCACAAAGCATTTAAGTTTCAAAATAGAACAAACAAAACAGACTACTAAATTGTCAATTCCACTTAGAAACAAAATATTAATTCTAAAAATAAATCTTAGTTTGTTTTACAGAAGAACAGACAAACTTTTGTCAATATCAAATAAACTGAGAACTAAAAGGAAATTCTCAATCTCTCCTTGTTGTATAGCTTAGCTTTTCAAACAGTTTTAAAATAAAGATGCTAACTGAACATTCTTCATATATATGTATATATATATATATATATATATATATATATATATATATATATTAGGGGTGCAACGATACTCGTATCGATATTGAACCGTTCGATACAGTGCTTTCGGTTCGGTACGCATGTGTATCGAACAATACAAAATTTTTAATTTATTTTATCAACTTTTCTTCTGACGATGCTGTGGATCTGCGTTCGACTACTCCGCCTAGGCTGCACTGTCGAGCGCAGATCCACTGAGCGCAGCGCAAGCTAGCAAGACAGAAGCTTAGCTCGTTGCAACATGGCAAATTGAACCTCCCCCACCCTCATTCAGACCTGGCCTTTGGAACTATTTTGGTCTTCATGTGAAGTATGACCCTGAAGGTAAGCGCATCATGGACAAAAGTAAAACAGCATGTCGGATGTGCCACGCAATGCTCAATTACATGGGTGGGAACTAGTGCGTTAGCGCAGTTTGCTCGTTAACGTGTTGACGCCGTCCAGCCCCACGCACGGGGCGATCTGCGGTAGCTCGTTAACGGAGATTTGCCTTGTTGTGGCGTTAATGTCATTTCAGATTAACGCTGACAGCACTAGTGGGAACACAATGAATATGACTGCACATTTACTCCGACATCATCCTAGTGCAAAGACAAGTGGAAGCAGACAAAAACAACAAGCACGCATGCTACAGACTTTACCCGAGTCATTTAGACAGCCGTTAGCACGTGATTCTCCTTATGGGGACCTGATATGTTTAATATGCTGCTTAGAGTATACCCCAGAAGAAGGGTATAGTATAGCTTTTATTTTGGAAAGAGCCATTTCTCTGTAATAAACTCTCTTTTCCAAAGATGAGGGATTTTTTCCATGAGATATTTATTTTTTTATTACTTTGTCGTTTCAGCAACATTAAATTTAAAAACTGTACTTTTGAGTTAAAATATATATTTATAATTTTAATAAATGACAAATTAAAAAAGCATGAACATTCTTTTGTATCGAAAAAATATCGAACCGTGACACCAAAGTATCGAACCGAACCGAACCGTGAATTTTGTGTATCGTTGCACCCCTAATATATATATATATATATATATATATATAAATAAAAATAAGTAAACTTTAGTCTGACAAAAGCCAAATGACGAATTAGCGCTTTCATTCAGAGATTGAGCATGCACCGGTTTATTGTATTTCCAGACTTGCTTTCGGCACAATTTACAGTGCGCGCTACTCTGTTTTTTGTCAGACTTGAAATAGCCGAAAACACTACGGAACTTTTATGGCCCTTCCGTTCGACAATCTCTCCGGCATTGGAACCATCATCTGTTTTCTCTTCGGTAACCTTCGGTCACGCTCTCGGTTGATTTTTCTCTAGTCGGCACACTCATATCCTCCATTACCCGGGCGGCACGGCGGCTAGCTGCTTCCCAAACAAATACACATGTGTGGCTTGGCATTTGTGCTGTACGTAACAAGTCACGTGACGTGACGCTGCGGCTGTGATTGGTTCGGCTCTGCACTACTTAATTTGGATTGGCTGTTCTTTTTTTTCTTTTTTTTTAAGAGAGCAAGAGAGATGAGGCCTATCGCAATAGTTTAATTTTTCTATCGAGAAAAAGTTATTTCGCAATACATATCGTTGTCGTTCTGTCGCCCAGCTCTACTGTGAACTGATATTTCAAGTAAATGTGAAGATTTACATGAAAACAAAAACGCTCAATTGTGCTCTTCTCTTTTTAAACATTCACCTTGCTTGTAGTCTGACAGGCTATGATTTTAACAATTTGAGATGATTGTTTTGGAATTTAGAAGTGTTATTGCTGGTTTTCTGGATAATTATTAGGTCATGTTGCTTGCCCTTTTTGCCTCAATAATACATCTGTTTGTGATTCCTAAAAATCATAGCAAAACACAGATTTGTGTGACATTATGCAAATTTTAAAACTGATCAGAAATCTGAACTATTAATGTCCAGGGATGATACAATATATGTCCTCTGAATGCAATCAGTTCCCTAAGGGGAGGACCCTAGTCTGATGTGTCTTCATTTAAAAAAAAAAAATCACTGTCACACCACGTATCAGTCATGTCACATAAACATATTGTAAATATAAGTTTGGTTTAACACACCTTTAGAGCATAAGCGATTGGACAGATCTTCACAATTTACAGTAGTATGACACTTTATACCCGATATGTAGTAGCTATATGCACGCCACTAGTTTATATATAGCTGCTGTTCTGATTATTAATGTACATATTTACCACTTGCTTTCCACATGAAAATAATAATTCTATATTTTTCCCCTTTATTTCCACATGGATATCTAATTAGTAATGGAACCTTTCAGTTACAATTGTCTTTCTCTAAACGTCTGACGCTGACAAGAGTCAAGATCTCCTCTGCGTCTGTTACAATAACCCACTGCTCACGCTTACAATGGCCTGCATATGATTTGGAATGAGCGACAGCTAAGGCAGCCACGACATATTCATACAGAATGCTAATCATGCATGATACAAGAATAATAGACAATGTCGCTTTCAGTTCATCAAGCATCCAGGTAAGTGGATATGTAATTTAAGTTATTATCAAATCTACCTAATTTGGTGTGGTCCATCCATCATGATAATAGCACCATTCTGTGCACACACTTTCAATTGTGACAAGCCTGTATATATATGGACAATACCTTTGGCATCAGAGTTCCTTTTCATTATAGATAATTGCAGTCCATGTATTTTAGATCTCTTCCCTGGATGTTCACGACAATGTAGTTCTTTGAATGAGTGACAAGAAAATGGTATGACCAGTAGACACAACCAAAAATCTAGTGGTGAGTTTCATTTAGTGTACAAATGTCTGTTTGAAGAGGGCAATTTTTTTTTACAGCATTTTATAATGAGAATAATATGAGTATCGCCCTGGTCCTTGTATGTCCTTTTAAATTGTGCAGTTTAACATTATGACCCTTCAACAGTTCATGTATAGAAAATTTAAGGCATTGAGTGCAAAGAAAAACATGATGTTAAAGAATATATAAAGTATGAGATGTCTTAAATAAAGGTGCACCGTTCAATTCCTTAAGGTCCCTTAATCAAGCTGACAGATGACAGGAAGGTTGAAGAGGAGTACTTATCTCAATCAGGTACAGACCATCAGCACAAAGACAGATAAACACGCTGACCTTCATTAGTCTGGCCAAATAATTAGCTGACCTCGTCAAATAAGCACTCGCGCTGCACACACTCAAGCACGTACGCACACATACACACTTTGCGCACAGTGGTTTGTATGTGCCTTTAATGAAAAGAGGACTGACGCACAAAGCTGATTGCTTTGTTCTGATGAGTTTCTGGCTTGAGTAGCCCACTTGATTGATGGATAGATGAACACAAGGATGGGTGGATGAAGACAGACAGAAAAGGAAAACTCTGGAGGAGATGAGGGCTTTTGTCGGGTAATATCACAGCAGGCAGGAACAAAAAGCTGTCTACTTGTTTTAATGTGCAAAATGTATTGATCAAATTGTTGCTGCAATATGCAGAAAGAAACATTAAAAAGCATTTTAAATGTATGCATCTTTATAAATCCTGCAAGACAAATTCTCGAGTCTAGTTGCAGCTACCTTGTAGGGAACAACCATACTTGTCCATGCAGTTGAGTCCTGTCATGTACTTTATGCTCACTTCACCATGACCAATACACTAATCTCTGCCATTCTCCTCTGGCTACAATGAGCTGAAGAAGGTTAACTTCACCTTCCAGGGTAAATAGAAAAATGAACAGAATGGCTGTCTGAGATGGGGTTATAAACAGTAGTCATTAACTCAGCTCTGCCACTTGCTGGCACAGAGGGAGATTTGTGAAAGGTCGTACTTTGGAAGTCAGCTTTTCTGAGATGAAAAACAGCAACACACCAAACAATTAAGAGACAATTTGTTGTTTCAGAGATACATGTGAATGGCACTCAGACGCGATCCAGTTTTAGTCTGAGGTTTTTTGTTTCTACATGTAAACTGATCTGACTCTAATCCGACATCTGATGTCAGATTCCTACGTTGCCTTCGGAGTCCACTGCAGACTTGGTCTGACACTGTCTCTGTGAGTGTCAAGGATGTAATTTGCATTGGAGTAACTGATACTTTAAGCTGAAGTAAGGGAACTCTTCACAAAAGGATAAATGCAACCACATCACACTGAACATTGTCAGCAGAGAGTAAAACATGTCAGAGACTTGAAGAATAAGTGCCTTCACTTACTCCAGTCCATTTCTAGGTCTTTGGCTTGACAGTTTTAGAACAGCGGTAATATATTCTGGCACCAGGTCTGAAGACAATTATGTGAAATTGCTGCTTTCTCATCTAGATTTGCCTGTCTCCACCATTTTCATCTCAATCCAATCCAATCTGAAACCATTTGAGCAAATAAAATGATATTTACTTCATCTTCTGTTACAAGCTTTCAAAATTACAGGCTTCAGGAAAAATCAATACAAAATGCCAGCTTAGCAGCAGATGTATGCTCTGTGAGAATGCTAACTTTTCCTCTTCATGTGTCTCCCCATCCTCCCACAGAGGTAGGGGGAGGAGACAGGGAGCAGGAAAAGAAGTTCCTCACCAACAACTAGGGGGGTGGATTTTGTGGTGGATGTTTATAAACTACTTGTGCTTGCAGGCCGAATGCACGATTGTCTTGTCCAAGACGCTAACCTTTAGCATCTCGCTGCGCTTCGGCGCATCTTACAAAGTTCACTGCGAGAAGGGAGTCTTGACCCTGCGGATGATTTGGAGGACTGAAATACCACTTTCATTTATTATTTATCCCGGCTGGCCAAGGGGAAGGCAAGCCGTGGCGCTGTCATACCTGACTGGCTAATGTAAGAAGTGGCCATCTCACTGCAACCCTGGGGAATCAAAGCCCATTACTGGTTTGAGAGATTGCCTAATGTCCACTGTGAACACACACCCTGGATCAAAACATTAGGATGAGAGGGAGATGTAGGTACACACAAACGCACTCCAGTCAAACAAGACGTTGTGCAGCGGTTGGAGATGAGAGAGGAGCATTATTCAGAGTCCTGGAAAACGAGAAGTAAACATTTATAATTCAGATCTGGCCTTGCAAGACTTCGTGTAACTCCAGTACAGCCAGTTCATTGGGATGTATTGTTTATTAGATTTTTTTTTATTCTACAGGTGGAGACAATGCGTAAAGCATTTGTATAACAAAGAACTCCTGTTTTTTTTTAGTAGTAAGAGGTAAATTTAAGACCGCCCATATTGAAAATCTTACAAAATCTTAAAGATAAGGACTATAGCGAGTTCAGCAATACCAAAAGTCCCCTAAGAACAGACTGGACAGCTAAAGTGGATGATTGCAGAATTCTTGGTATAAAAAAACTCTTTCCCAACATCTAACCAAGTCCAGGACGCGCCAAAGTAGAGTCGGCCTTTCGTTGTCTGCAATCAAGAGACGCCTTCATGAATGTAAATACAGAGGTTTTACCTCAACCACTGTTAACACCATTCTTCCAAAAGATACTCCCTCATTTGTTATTTTGAGGTTGGTGGTCACGCATCAGTCCAAAATATTGGTTGATAAGTGGATCCAAAGCATATGACTGACATATTTTTATACTTATCAAACCATTCAGTGACCCCTTTGGTGCACTATGAATAAAAATATTTCATCACAGAAAGAAAAAGAATAGGTTTGCAGTGACCCTCTCTAAGAGGACCTAAACTACACCAACAAAGTACCACCCTTCCACATGAGAGAGCTAAAGTAGCCCCTCACTGTACTGTTGAAGAGTTCAGGTTTTACAGGTTTTTGTTTAATTTCTCATCCATCTGGCTATGTGAGTAAAGCTGTAATTTATCCACTGTCAAAAAGGTGGTTGCGTGCCAATAACACTTGCTTATTACAGAGACCATGTCTAATGGTTAAGGACTACCTTTACACAGTTTCTCAGGTTGAAAAGTGCAATGACCACTTCTTTTTCCGTTCTTGTGTGCACGTGAGTGGGTGTATCTGTGTCGGCGTGTGTGTAATTGCCAAGATGGAGGCTTAATGACCCTTTGGATCTGCAACCGAGGTGTAGCTAATGAAGCGTATGTGTATGAAGTACAGGCCTCTGCCTTTAATGGGAGATTCCTATCAATACCACAGATCAGATTAATATTTCAAAGTTAATGTTTTTGTTGAGGAATTTGCAAAACAAACATGAGATGAGGCTTCACAGTCGCTTGTGCAGGAAAATGCAATTTTCTCAGACTTAGCCGCTCATCTTTTTAATTACAGACTTAATAGCTTTATAGATTTTTCAAAGATGAATTCTTATTGGCATTTTTATAATTACTGGTCTTTATTGCTTTTTATGAAAATAATCGTCAAGGCTCATTTACCCCACAAACCCTGAGGCCAAACAAATGCGTTTCAATGATGAGTGCAGATAACCTCCAAAACACTGGTTCTCATTTTTCCAACTCTTGAATTCTTTACGAATATCAGCATTATATTTTTCACTTCATGTAAATAAGTGCTTCGCACCCATAAAACCAATTACTAAGTCTTTTTTTTGTCTTTCAGACAAGTAGTTTCAGTAGTGAATTTGTACAGACAGCAGTTTTATTGTTTAAAGATGTTGGCTGGACAGCATGTTCAAACATACCGTGAACTCCAGAGGCTGCTGAAACCAGAACAATGCGCATTGGCCTATGGGGGATGCAGAGTTGGCCAGAGTTTCACATGTCAACATACTATCAAATGTGGTGCTAAAATGAATGAACCTCCTCAGCATTAACACATGTACAGAGCTGAAGCGGGCCAAGACAGCTTTAGAACTCTGACTGTAGAAAAAATATACCTGGACACTTCAGCGAAAACATATTTAGAAGACCTGGCCAAGGTTTTCTCGTGTAGTCTGCAAAGGCCTTCGAGTGCAGCAGCCTTAGACAAACAGTGGCTCTGAGCCATACCCTGCTAAAACTTTGACAATGAATTTGGGCAGCCGGTAGAAATTCAGCCCTATGAATTTGTGGGATAGCAAAGCAGGCAAATAATCTTTGTGAAATTTATACCCACCAATGGAAGAGGCTCCTCTAATCACTATTTAATTTAGGTTGAGATTCTGTGCAGAGGGATGAGTGTACATTTGGCTAGACTTATCACCACTAAAAGGGAAATATGCATCGATTTAGCCTTGAACTCCCTGTTGAACTTGGCTGGCCTGCTTCGTTGCGGTTTCCCAGTACATTCCCAATTCCTCCTCTCTCTCCAGGACCCAGCGTGGATGCAGACAATAACCGGAAAGAGTATTTAGAAAATTTTGGAATGAAGTGGATGTAAATTTCAGTCCTTTACATTTGCCAGAAGCATCTGTTTTATCTATAAATACTAGCTCCCAAAGAGCCAGAGCTGTGGAATATTTCAACCCATGCTTTATTTAATTGGCTTGGAAGCGTAAAAGGAAAGAAAGAAGACTCAAACTATGACTCTTTTTCCCTTAGACCCCCTGCTAACAGGCAAGTCTGGCTCTTCTGTATAACTATCCCAATCTGCATTTTCTCATAATAGGGCCAGTGCCAGCTAAACATGTTCACAACACGAGATTGTAAGAACAAGCCATTTGCTTGAATATTGTATATAAATCAGTTGGCAAGACCATTTATGGCACCAGGATTAAAGCAAAAATCAGTTTTGCTTTTGGGGGGAAATTGGGTTTCTCGTGGTGTGAATGAGTGTTGGCGTAGCTTGTCTGGCCTTGGCTGTGTCTGCTGAAACTCTAAAAACAGCCTCTGTTTTGGTTCCAACATTTTCGGTCTCTATGGCGCTGGATCCCGTGTAGTGTAAACTCAGTGTGGTCTGAAGAGCCTCTCTGTATGTCTGCTACACATGTGAATATGCTCGACAGATGTTAACTGGCTTCCAGGCAGACAGGCTCTCCTCCCCCTGGCCTTTTTGGCTCTGGTTGTGACATGGTGACACACAGTAGCATCTGGAGTTCAGACTGGGTCACCCAGGGCAAATATGATACAGAGCGGTACATCACTTGCTTAGACCTCCCACAACTTTGAAAAGGATGATTTTGACAGGGTTTTGGAAAAATGTTGGCATTCCTGCCCACTCTACATACAGAGGCTGAAATATTTAGGACTGTTTTGACTTATCTGACCAGCTAACTCCTCATATGTTGGCAATGCAAGCAAGTTTTTACTAAACTCAAGATGAGAAGAAGCAGCAACTGGTAAGGCTGTGAGGTTTTTTTTTTAAAAAAAACTACCACCAGCATCTGATACTCCATTTATGGAATGAACCCAAAGGAGAAAAAAATCTGCTGTCTTTTACTGATTCTAGATCTACTGAGAGAAAAGTCTCCACAGGAATGCACACGTCTTCATCCTCACACACAGGTATAACTGTGATATGATTAGAAATATGTAGCACAGTTAATGACTTGTTATTTGGTGAGTATGCAAGAGATCATACGCAGGGAAAGGCAGATGTTCAAAATATATGAGCTTATATTCAAAAAGCCCAAATAAACTGAAAGTCACAAATAATAAATTTTGATGTCGTTTAGCTTATGGCATATGTAAATTCAAATTCGATTAAAGGCCTTCAGTATCTTTAATGCCAAAGCCAGCCAACTTAAATTCAGTCCATATATGCTGCCAAAGGGGATATATTTGAAAACCACCAGTGAAAAAGACGCCTGGTTGCCTTTTTTGTGTGGATTTCAAATTATCGTCATTTTTCAAATACATTTTGCTGTTTTATGGTGACCCATTTGTTAGGATTTTGAACACTGCCATTTCGTGAAGGCAGCTTTTTGATAGTCAAGACGGGTGTATAGGAGCTGTATACCTATTAAAGCAAACAAACAAACAAACAAAAAAAAACAGCTTTTGTGTCAGACTTGATGTTTGACTATTTGTCTGCATTTCCATTGTTAGCTGACAGTCAACCATGCTCGCAGACAGTGAAGCGTCAGCTCGCAGCTCATGAAACAAACATTTAGCAAGCACATAACAGCAAAGCTGCCAGTTGACGTGCACCCGTTCAAATCCATCCCGTCATGTAAATAACTTGTTTCAGTGTGCTTTCAATTAAAGCGGAGGACGAAGTGCCATTGCTGCCTTTGATGGATGAGCTTAGATATTGGAGTGTACCGTTGGATGACAAAACGTTCCCCCACTCCACCTCAACTCCTCTTTCCTATTGATTCTCCTGGCGGTTATTCATCAGGGCGGTGGCCACTGTCAGATCAGCTGCTCCTTCTTCTCACAAAACACATTTTCCACAGTTATTGATAAAGCTATTTGACCTTTTATTCAAATGTGTGTGTGTGTGCGTAAGGGTGTGTGTGTGTGTGTGTGTGTATAATGTGCACACATCTGTGTTTTCTTTCTCTCTGCTCTTGCCAGAGGCCTGCAGATCACTGCAGTTACATGAATAAAGTCAGGCTGTTTTGATTAACGCCAAATGAGTAGGTCTATTCTTTGCAGATGTGGGTTTTAGCAGTACTGAGCCTTGCTTTCACACAACAAAAATAAACCCCAAACCTGTTTTACAGTTTGGCAAGGGGGAGCGCACATATACAGTACGGAGAGTTTGCACATACATATGCCTGTGTTCATATACGTCAGTGGTCTCGTACATACTGTGATGTGCATGCCTTCATGCATATTATTTCAGTGTTTTGAAAAATTTCGACCATTTTGTCAAGGTGAAGACAGGCTGCCTTGGCTTCGAGTACAATAGCAAATGTGCCCTGAGTTAGAAAAGCCAAAATTGGAGGGAAGAAAGCTTTGGTTGCACAAGGGTTGATCCACGGAGAGGATAATGATTTTACAAAATCTCTGTGAGATCAGTGGAGGTTATAAATTGTGGTCACATACCATATGGCATCAGACTGAGGGTACCGTTCTGACAGAGATGACCGGATCTTGGAATACTTTTGGCTTGTTACTGGAGAAGTTAAAGAGGTAGTAAAAAAAGGTAAATAGTATTAATAGTATTTTTTTATTTATATTATATTGTGCTTTTGTAGTCTTACTTTCCTCTCACCTCTGCAAGTACTTTTTTACACTACAAGCCAAATTCATCCATCTACACACGAATGCAAGCATTGGGGCATTGTAGCTTGCTCAAGGACACTCTGACAAATGCGATGGAGGAGCTAGAGATCAAACCACTGAACTGTTGACTAGTGGGTGGGGCACATTTTAATTAGGCAAAGTCAATAAAAAGACAGACAGAGAGAGACAGAGACAAACAGATATAATGTGCAACCTTATGGAAATTAAACTAGTTACTTTTGCATGTGTTTGTGGGTTTTTTTCAGGATTCAACCCTCAAGAGAAGTGGTTCATTTGTCGACACCGGACGAAGATCATCAATGTGCAAGGTTAGGATACATACAGTCTTTTGCAAAGTTTATAACGTACTAGGATACAAAAAAAGTTAAAAAAGGAAGCACATACTTATTTGCATTTTCTGTGGGAGAAAGTCAAACGAATTTTCACTTTACTTTAAAATAAATGCAAGACTTTTCCTTCATACCTACCACACTTGTTAACATACTAAAAGCATAACAAGACATCTGTGTTTTATATCACTGGAAACAATGTATTTTCAATTTTGATGGTTGGTCAAGATAAGACTCGGTTAAATATGTGAAACATTTTAATGATTTTTGACACGTTCTTGTAGGGAAACATAGGGAACAGTCTAATCACTGGGAAAATACTTAATTAGCAATGAAACAGTTTGGTTGAACCCTTTTGATTTAACCAAATAAGAATTTACTCAACATCTGAGAGCCACATTTTGTTTCCCTTGTATTATTCTCAGTGAAGCCACAGATAGAGGAGGAGAGTAACATTTACACGCTCTAGTATGAAAGCCATTTTCTTGTCCTTCATGGTGGCAAACTGTTCAATTACCATGTCATATAATTTCCCAATAGACCCCAGGTTTTTCACAATAAAGGACTCGAGTTTTAGTGAAAACCCCAGTCGCTCCAGTCCAGATGTGTAGTGATCAGTTCTGATGTGGCCGTTAGATTTTATCTTAACTTAGTGGTAATTAACGCAGCTGGGGGTTATTGTTGTTTTTCACAAAAATATCTCAGATTCATGAAACTGTCGAAACATCTGTACTTCATTGGTTTGAATCCTTTTAAGATCACCGTGTGTGAGTTTATTGTTGTTTATGTACTGTTTATGTAACACGAGCAAAGCATTTTAATGCATATTTACCCCCTAGACGAAGGTTAGGGAAATTGTAGGTCATGACTTATGTTTTAAACAATTAAGTTCACTTAGTTAAAATGATTATGTCCATGTGTGAATTTAACATAGGTCATCTCACAAAACTCTAAACGGTGGAATCCTGAAACTTAAAGAATGAATAGCACAATGAAAACAGAGATTCTCTGTTGGTGTTTTTATTTATATGATGACTCGCAGCTGTGTTTATATGGTGTATGATTTTAAACCCTGCTGAGATTGAAGCGCAACGGTTTTATCCTATGAAATTTTCGCTCATGTCTTTTCCTTGCTATCAATAATTAAGACTAGATCTTGGAATGAAAAAGTAATTTCCCTTGAAAGAACCGGATAGAATTGACATAAACCCTAGCCCCAAAAACACAGCCCAAGAGGTATCGAAAAGCTCAGTAGGTGCCAATAAAAGTGGAAAAACAGAAATCTTTCTAGCAAAACACAACAACAAGAACAAGTACAAGCCATTGAAGTGGAGAAGTGAAAAACAAGAGCGACTTAAGGTGATTCTCATCTTCAACTCCAAAGCCTTGGTACTCCCAAAAAAAAGTGGGAATGTAATTTCCCAGACTAGGAACATAAGCCAGGAGTAATCTGGCCTGTAATACCTCCTAGTCCTTAAATAAAAGCCCTCCATTTTAAGTCTTCAACCTCGTTTTCCCCCTCCCTCCCTTCCCCACCTTTAATAGGATTTGGTAGAAAATGGCTTTGTGAATCGCTCCTTTCCGTCTTGCTCAAGGAAGAGCGGGCTATTCTCATTGAGAAGTGCTTAATTGCTTCAAATGACTGATGATATATCGAGGGAGAAGGGCCTTGAGCCAGGGGCCACATCCAAACACATAACAGATAGCGCTGCTGGACGATGGAAGGATATGGACTGCAGTGTATATCTGTACATTTTTGTGTGTGCGGTTATTGCAACAAAGATGAAATGCTGGGGGTAGACGCTTCT
This sequence comes from Pelmatolapia mariae, assembly GCF_036321145.2. Taxonomy (NCBI): domain Eukaryota; kingdom Metazoa; phylum Chordata; class Actinopteri; order Cichliformes; family Cichlidae; genus Pelmatolapia; species Pelmatolapia mariae. Next base: position 23,734,825 of record NC_086235.1, on the reverse strand, counting down.
CCGTAAGTCTCATAAGTGTGCGTGCTGTGGATGGAACATGCGTAAACATGCAGTTCCCTGCATGCGTGTGTGCTTGGACTTGCATGTGTGTGTGAAAGAGGGTCGCCAGGCAGTGTGCGTCCTATCGACACCCCAGTAACAGACTAAATTAAAGCTGTGATGAATTGTGGCTGTCATGGCAGGAGAGAGGGGAGACTCTGCACTGTATTCTGCCTCTGATTAGGTAGGAATAGAAAGATACAGTATATCATTATCAATATGTAGCACTATATTTTCATTAGATTTTTCTCTCCACAGTGGACGGCTTGATAGGATGATTTTTCATTTCAAGAAAAGATTAAACATCTTCATGATGTCAGTGAGGAGTTTGGTTAAAACTGTTTTTGGTGTTTCATGTGTTAGGAACATGTATTATGATCTCAGTGGTGCCAAAATAGCTTTGATGAACTGGATTTTACTAGTTTCGTGTTCATAAAACAATTTAAAAAGCTAGTGAAGGTGCAACATGCGCAATTAAAATGTAAAACGTAGAAAACCTAAAAGCTCTTTCATCATTGTAGGAAGCTCATGGCCATATGAGAGGCAGCAGCCTTGGGCTGTTTACTTAAAGAAGCAGAAAGTCACAGCAGTTCCAGGGATTGAGGGTTATTGCATGTTTGTGCACTTTGTGCTTTGAAAGTGACAACCTTTGGGTAGACCACAAGGTTTTTTTTTCTGTCAGCTGAAGTGATATACCTGAGGAAGCAACATGATACGCGAGAACACAAATGTAGCTCCGAAAGTTACAAATGCTCACTGTAGTTTTCAGAACTAATGAGACAAAAGTAGCTCTTTGAGGTTCAAACCAATACATGTCACAAACAGCTGACGTATCCCTATGAAACCCAAAAACTGTTACTAAAGCACAAGACAAACATGGCAGCTGTGTAGGGTTAGGCAGCCTTTTAAACTACATTAAAATTGTCAGCGCTCTATCATGGTCTAAACTTGAAACTGAATATACATCTCATTGGAAAGTTGCTTAGAGAGAAGAAAGGATTGTGTTGCTCTTCAACAATGTATTTCCAGTGTATGTTATTATGGAGTTCTGGTCATTTGTTTGTGGAGCTTCCACAGATTTGTACATTTCCTGACTTTGTGAACCTCCTTATTTTAGTCTATGGTGGGGCAATCAGATGTAAACAGAGATCGTCAAGCACAATGCGCAGTCGTGCGGCGTTATAAGAACTGTTGAGTGTTTTCTGCCTTCCAGTCTTTTCAGCATTTTCCCTTTTGAATCATTTTTGGTTGCTCAACAGTGGCACCGATCACATATATGGAAACAGGAAACATGACGAGGACCGTTTATATACTCTGAGAAATTAGGGTTTGAGATTTTCAATGGTCTCAATTAGGGATGGGTATCGAAAACTGGTTCTTGTTGAGAACTGGTTCCCACTGTTTCAATTCCTTGGAATTGTTTGCCATTTTTGCAAACGATTCCCTTATCGATTCCAGTCGCCCCGAATGACGTCACCACGTTGCGGAGCGTCATTTATCTGGCAGGAAACATGGCGGCTCAAATGCTCAAAAGTTTGGTTATACTTTACGAGAACGGATGACAACAGGGCAACTTGCAATACTTGCAAAGTAGATATTTCATTTAAGGGAGGAAACACTACGAATATGTAAAAGCATTTGCTCACAAAACACGCGATAACTTTAAATGAATGTCGTGTTTTTAATTCCGCTCCGGACTCGTGAATCTTAACCCAGCAGCAGCGGTAACGTTTGCACGTCCTCTCTGATTAATGCGGCAGGTAAATAATCAACTAACAGTGCATATTATGTTAGCGCGATCTGCCTTATTACAAAACCTGCCATTACTGTGCGTTGCATTTAGGTGACCATGATGAGAGAGACAGACAGAGTCTGGCTGGCTCAGATGCTGGCAGTTCTCGCTGCAGTCTACCGGTAGCGTCTCCTTTCAGGCCAGGATAGACGAATGTCACCGAGCAGTGACTAAGTTTGTGGTAAAAGGCTTGCACCCATTTGCCACAGCAGATGCCCCCGATTTTCGGTAAGTGAATGTGTTTAATTGTAGGCAGGGACATTACTGGATATTCTTGTGTTATTGCTACAGAAGAATATTTATTTTATTATTTTACATTTACAATTTTTTTTCCCGGGGACCCTGTGACACCCCATTGAAGAGCCGTAGGCTGTGGATCTCTTAAGATCTCACTGTTGGGTTTGTAAGGCCATGCTACTCCTAAATTTCTATCTTGTTCAAAGAGAAGATATATAACAAAGTTCTAAGCTAATCGACCTTAGTGTTCTCTTTTTTTAAAAATAAGAATCGATAAGAGAATCGATAAAGAATCGAATCGTTAAACAGAATCGAAAATGGAATCAGAATCGTGAAAATCTTATCAATACCCATCCCTAGTCTCAATACTTGTACTAAACGGGGGTTGTTGTTTCGTTTTTTGTTTTTTGCATAGCTCAGCTATGAGTATGCATTTGTTTATCAGTGTCCAATATAGTTTTGTTACTGTGGGCACTTGGACTGACCCCATTATTATCTATGTAAACAGCACATTTAGAAGATAATATGACCTTCTCTAAACCTTAAATATTTGTACAAGGACATGAAAGATGAGATCTATACAATGCTGCTCAAGCTCCGTTTATAGACATGATGTATGGTGGAGAAGGCCTTAGACAAGTACCATCACCTAGTGCCGTAGATAAAAGATAAAGTCAGAGCCACACTGCCGCGTGCAGTAGAAAAGAATACCTTACAGAATGGGATCTTAATTAACAGTGTACACACATCCACTAAAATCTGATAATATTTTTTATCAATCTGTCTGTTGACTGAGTTAATTTTTTATGTACTTCCTGCTGCCGACAAGAAGATACTTGCTCAGTAATAAGAAAGTAATGTCTTCCCATGTCCTGCTTACATCCTTAGCAAGTCCTTTTTTCCTTCTCATCCCTGTTGTGCATTCGTAATGTAAATGTCAGTAAAGGTGTGGGTGCTGTACTTCAGCAGAGAAGGGAGAATAAACGCAGGAAGTCACAGATGATTTAAAATATAACTTTTCCAAACAGCTCAAAAAATATCAGCAAACACACAAAGTGTTTCTGTACACGTTGGATGACAGTTTGTCTGCTAGCTAAATGTATGGATGCTGTATTTACCCAGAGGTGTAAAAAAAAAAGTACAAACATTAATGTGTGAGATCTCAGAGATGGAGAAAGATGAAAGAAAGAGGTCAGGAGAGGAAGATCAGAGGTTATTCTCAAAGCCCAGAAAGTTGATTCTGTTCATCTGGATGTTGAGTTCTCAGTGGGAGAACTCAAAGCTGTGATGTCCACATGAACAGATCAGTTTTCTGGGATTTCCTTACCTGCATCCAGACAATATCCTCAAAGGTAAGGACTGCTCAGCAAAAGTTTGATTAACTGTAAACTTAAATCTTACATAATTTTGTAGCTCATGCTAGATTTTTGATCTATATGTGATGGTTGTGGGTTTTGGTTTTCTTGAATGAATATACAGTTTACAGCAACGAGCTATGCAGACATGGTGTAGAGTAGGCTTCTGCGTTCAAGGTCCAAGTCACATCATGAGTAGTGTACATCATTATAATTTAACCTGATGATTAAGCCACTCACCTAATTCCATCTTTTATACTAGCTTGATATTCTCTAAGGGTCAGAAAGCAGCTATTATTGCCCATGCAACATTTGCTTATCTCTTGTTGAATTCAGTTAGCCTTATGCATGAAGAGTAGTAAACCTCAGAACAGTAGAGGCAGCACTAGTAACTGATCATAGCATGTAGACAACCGACTCGAGGTCACAATTCAAATTGTGCATCTTATTTCTAAGTGATTATCTTCCCCACACCACATTGCTACACCTGATCCTAAAGCTATTAACTGATTATAACTGTGTATTTTATATGATAAAATATGATTATCTAGATCTGCAGTGGCCATCTAACTGTGAAACCCCATTTATGTTATTGTAGCTTTTCTGGTAATAACACTCTAATATCTCACAATGTATGTATTTGTAGGGTTTTTTTTAAACAATAGCAGCCACTTAAATAAACTCTGAAGCAAACCACTTATGAAATCAGCCCAGCTCAACAATACTCTACACATTTGAGGTAACACATGGGAAGCTATTTTTGGTGACACAATCCTAGAAATTCAGTGGCAAGTGGAATTCACATATATTCTCTCATGGCGGTAGACTGTCTATGTGTATATACTGTTTTATCAGTGACCCGTATCCTGTTTACCTGATAGAGGCAAAAACTCAGCGTCGAAACTCCTTAAAAGTCAAAGCCAAAGGGGCGAGGGGGTGGAGGAGCGCATCCAAACGTATACCACATGTTATCACACACAAACACACACTTTCGTACGCACACACACTAACATACACACACACACACACACTCCACCAGCCGCAGGGCGCCATGGTTACCTTGGAACTTTAACGTGGACCAGCTGGTGTACTTGGGTTGTGAAATTGCATTGCACTCTCGCGCGCACACACACGCACGCACGCGCGCGCACACACACACACACACACACACACACACACACACTTTCAGAGGATCAAAGGGAGTTGGAGCCCTGCACAGCAGCCCTTCTGCTCCTGCCCTTGGCTAAATGGACGACCAAACATTCCAGGCTGTCCAGCCCAGTAATATCTGGCCCGCAGCCTAATGAAGATGGACTGTGTTTATAATTCTCATGTTTGCTCTGATCACTAACATAATCCTTTCTATACACACAACATGGAGATAGAAAACACTGTTTCTGCTTCTTCACATTAAGTCAAAGTGCAGGAGAAGAAGAGACGAATGAAAGAGGTACCTAAAGCTGAAATACAAACCCCTGTTTCAGTAGACTTTGTAGCTCTTTGCATTTTCACACAGGGCATCACATGATCTCAAACAAAAGAGAAGGCACCAAGGGATGTTTTTCTGCCTGCTTGAGACTTTGACACCTGCTTCGCCACAGCAAATTGGAATGGCTCACTCTCAAATGAGATTTCTGCCTGCCGCATGAGGAGAGAAAAAAGGTCACCCATTACAACTATTCTACATGATTCACAGAGTTATCACATCTCTGCTCGCCTACCTTCCCTTTAATTAGCTTCGGGGACCTGGGCAAGGTGTATGTGTGTGTGTATGTGTGCGTGTTTGTGAATGTGACTGTCTGATATATACAGGGGATCTTTTTCTTTCTTGCTTCTTTCTCTCCCTTCATCTGTGTTTGGGCCAAAATTAAAATCCCCATGTTGCTTTTCAGGGACATACTATATTTTTCTAACAACAAATGCATTGACCCATGAAATCTGCCCTTATTTAGCTTGCACTGTGAATCAGAGATTACGCTTATCACTAAGATGCATGCTACACTGAGTATGACTGCAGCGATGTGGTGCAGTTTAATGCTGAATGTGAAGGTGGTCTTTTGATTTTTTGTGACTAAATAAATGACAAGTTGCAGTAGACTTCTCCTTATCATTCAAGAGCTCCTACACATGATAAATTCAAGGCGGCATTCTCTGTCTCACATATCCCTGTAAACCATTCCCTTCTGAAATCCCTGTAAACAGAACATTTGGACAACTGGGGAGGGGAGGGGTAGTAGACTGATAATAAGTTTTATGTTTAGATTTTTGAGTCTCTATTTTACTTTGCACTAGCATATTGGTTTGCTGAGAGTTGTCTAACACTTAAAAGATCCTTATTTGCACAGTTACTCGGACTATTGTAGTTATTCGGTATTGAAGATTCAAAAATATCCAGGAAGAAAATAAACTTGGCGAGATGGGATAAATGTAGGAGAAGACACTGGAACCTTCTTTTGTGTGTGTTTTTGTGTTTGTTTGTTTGTTTGTTTTCAGAAAAGAACTCATCATAACCTTTAATGCAATTTGCATGCAAAAATGAAAAAGAACAGTTGATTTTGAGGTCATTTTGTCTCAGAGGTTTGAAAAGGAGGAGCATTGATTTGGCGTTCACTTTAAATGATATGGTCAGTTACAGATTTATGTGATTTATTGGTAATTTAAGAATTTAATGCAGCAAAACGGGCCATATATTGTGTGATCATGTAAGACATGTGAATTACACCTCAAATGATTAGTGGATAAATGACTACTTAAATGTAGAAACAAGTGATCTAGATCATTTTTTTCATATTTAGTGCTGTTTGTTAAATGCAAAGGTTTTCATACATTCTTTGTCTTACATTACAGTTAACAATCACCTTAGGCTCAAGACATTTAAGCATCTTTTTAGTACATAGTACTTTTAAGTATATAAGCATGTATTACTTATTTATTCATGTATTAATAAACTGATTAATCAGTTTATGTAGAAATATAATACAGAATTAATAACTAAAATGTTATTTGCAGAATCATATCTTTTTTTTTTTAAATTTATGGACTTATTTACATAGGTACTACTCTAATACATATTAACATCCAAGCTCATTTCCCTTTAACTTTACTGTCATTTTACCTATTTTTTTTTAAGTCTTGTGAGTCAAATAATAATTGCACCAGTAGTAATAATAAGTAATAAAACTGTATCAAAGCCTGTGAGCTAGTTCAGGCAGGAAACGTGAGCTGCTTCATACACACTGACTTGCCTCACTCTCACCGTGTCACATACCAATCACACTCTTCCAATATGGAGATCTATTTAAGCTACAGAATATCATATTTCTCCCACTTACATCTTGTCCGTGTTGTTACCCTGCATCGCCACGTGCTGTTTCAACCCCTTCACCACCCCACCATTCACCTGTTGACTCTAGGTGGATATTTACTCATCACTCCCCAATTTCTATGTGTATCATATTTGCAGGGAGTGATGAGCTTGGAGCCTGGGTGCCAGACTCTAAAGCCACGTACACACTGGAAGCTGTTTGCTCATTGCACATCGGTTTGAAGCTGACGGCTGGTCGCTTGCAGACATTGTAAATGTATTTACTACCAGATCATATTTCAGTCACTGGTATTCTTCACTCTCATTGGGTAGGCTTCTTAGTTGGTCACCTGGAAGTTGTGAAGAGTTTATCGTGAGACCCGTTCATTTCACCAACACTTTCTCGCACAGTGTTGCTTGAAGTTGCCAAACATCATTCACTTTCTATCGTCTCTCATCGCCGCGTCTCTGCAGATCACTTCTGGTGTATACATGTTTTATCACCCTGTGTTGTGATAATAAATCATTTCAAATGTCACTTGTGTGACTAAAGTTAAACTATTATTGCTTTATTGTTTAATAATTTCAGTTTTAAGTTAACAAATTGGCCAAAATCTGCTTAAATTCTGCTTCAAGTGTGGCAGCTAATATTAGTTCAGAGAAGAGTGAAGTGAACAGAGACTTTAATTTCTAAACAACTAGTGTAATTAATTAAATGAAAATGGTTAGAAGGTTCAATAAATGCTCCATTTTCAATAAAATGTGAATTTTCTGGCAATTATTTCACGTTTTAGGCATTAAAGGGATAAGTTGTGGGTTTCCCAAATGCTTTTATCATTGCATGCATGAATATATGTACACAAACAGGCTTTGGTGTCTCAGCCATATGTGTTCTGCCCCACATTCGCACACACTCATAGACCCAGTTCATCAATACCAAGGGGGTTTAATCGACTCTCAGAGGAAGACATCATTGCATTTAGAATCAAACCTATGGAATCAATACCTGTGTTACACTTAAAATGACAAAGCGCTTAGCTGCTGCTCACGCTGCCACACAGCCCCAGGGTAAGTTTTGAATGTATAGATGGATTTGCAGATCATTTTACGGTTTTGATTTTGGTTGTGTGATAGATCATTGACGATCTGAATCCCTCGGGTAGTTATTTTCACCAGTGAAATAGCTGAACTCCAACAAATACAAATAGGCCTAATACAATAACTACAGCAAACTACTTTGAAACCATCCGATTGCTCTTTGGAAACAATTAAATCACCAATACCAGGTTTTTGTGCTTGCTGGATTTTAACACCTCAACTTAAAAAAGGTCAATAAGTCACTATAATGCCAGCAAACCTTATATAATCAGGTGAATACAAGCTCAACTGGGCCAGTAATGTTCATTTAACTATGTTTAAACACAAAACCAGGCTAGTCAAGACTAATATGTCTTTTCATAACCAATTTTGAGGAAGATTTTGATACAAACAATGTAAACACATTGTATTACAGCAAAGCCTTTCTTACTTATCAACAGAGCTGCTGTCGTAATTAACACAAAGCTCTTAAGAGTCTTAGGAATCCTCACTTTGGAACGAGTCCCTGCATTTTTAATTGAAAAGAGGAAGCTGAATTATACAAGTAAAGTGTTTTTCTTATACCTTGCTAATCTAATGATGAACTTTTGGAATTTTAAAGGGTTTAAGTGGTGTGTTAGTATGACGTCGGGGGACCTTCACTTTAAGCCAATATGTCAATATCAGCTTAAGTGAAGGGCTGGCTTGAAAGCTAACCACAGAATCAGACTAAGTGTGAATTTCCATTTCTCTCAGATGGTTGGTAATTACAGCTGAGCTCTCTTATCCTCATTCTCTCAAAGTGTCTTTGCCCACAGTGTGTGAGCAAGTACATATGCGCAAGATAGAAAGAGGAGGAGAGAGAGTGCAAGAGAATCAGTCTTATATATTATTTCAGTCACGCTGGCCACATCTGAAAACATTTCACAGGCAGTGCAAGGGAAATGTAAATCTAAGTTTGCTGAATCCAACGCGCGCACACACACATACCCACGCAAAGGAGAGGAAAAAAAAGCCTCGTCTCCCCACTCTCCCTTATACACACATAATGCATTAAAATGGAAAACAGCTCACACTGGCCCCGGCATTGAAGGGGGCCCTAATATTTGTTTTTCCCTCCCCTGTAGTGTCCTCATTGCCAATGACCAAATTTATAATAATCTCTAGCTCAGAGTCCAGCGCTGCTTTCAGAATCCATAATCACCTCTGCAAAGGTTTCTTCAGTGTGGCCATGGCCGGCTACATACCCACTTTCTTTTAGCTCTGCTTCAGTGCTACTGCACTTGGCCCCAACCTCTGCAATCTGCCGGTGGGCATGATTGTCTGTCTTTGCAAGGACAACCCAACCTCAGTGAGGTATTGCATGCAGTCATCTGGCTTATCACTGAGTTTTACTCCTGTCACCCAATTAACATCCCTGTGACGAAGACTGCATACACTATTTTCATACATGTGAGTAGTTAGTGTCCTTGCTTCTGGCCTTTTTGCCAACCTCTTTGCTATGTTATGAGCTCAGAACCTAACTACCTATCAGCGATGCTTACAAACTACTGCTCAATTTTATGTAAATCAGAGCATAACATATATATATACAGGGCAACATGGACTATTAAAAACGTAGTACATATTCTTAACTAAATCCAATAATACTGTTTTCCAAAACTTTGAGACGTGTCTTCCTAGGTAAACATGTTTTGTTTGCAAAAATGAAAAACACACAAATTAATTACATGCATCAATAGTCAGGCATCAAAAATGGCTGTGGTTTGTCACTGGGAGAGAGAAAATTCAAGCTTTGTTTTCTTGCATATTTTGTGCTACTGAAAATGAGCAAATCTCTTTAGAGACTTGAAATGTGCAACATTAATATCTTCAATAATCTGATGAAGTTTAAAATAATTTATGTTGGCTGGCTTGATTTATGTGTGCTGAAGCTACCCTCACCCCAGAGTTGAATAACCAATGGGCATTCTGAGTCATGTGCACATGGGCCTACACACAGTTGGGGGGCCATCCAAAATAGTCTTGAAAACCTTTAGATCTTGAAACTATGTACTACCAAAACAAGGATCTATCCAACCGACCAACCATGGGTTGAATACAGTAGTACTTCATATTTTTGCTTGCTCCTTCCTCTCTTATTACAGTTAATTTTAAAGTTGCTTCTTTATTGAGAATGCATGCAAGCTTATTCAGAGGTTAGCTATAGCAACAGCAATCACAGCAGGCCCAGAAATTAATGTTGGCTCTAAATGAAGAAGCCAGGCTCTGCTGTAAGTATGCAGAGACAACAGATCATTTGATCATTACTGATTTTTTATCTCTAATGATGACGAAGTTTTATAAAAATGTACACAAGTTAAACCTTCACAGGGAATATTTCTGATTTGCCTGCGTTAATTCTTGATTTTTTAAAACAGAAAAAAGTATGTATAAATTATTGCTAAATTATGAACTTTGAACAGATTAAACAGATAGAGGATGAGAAGTAGTACTGGTCAGCCCAAGTCTCATGGCAGTTTGTTAAATGGTACAAAAAAATCGTTATTAATGTGAACTGCTGCATTTTTTTGTGTCCATAAAAACAGATTTTTATGTGATGCATTTCAGTAGGAAAATTTTCAGAGAGGAATGCAAAAAAAAAGGAATTATTGTTTATCAACACATTGATTAAAGGTTGTGACTATATCATGAACTCCTCTGAGACAGTGTTGTTCTGGCAAAAGGTGCTGAAAGTAGGACAGTGAGACTCCCACAGACAGGAGAGCGACAACAACAGGTGTGTGTGTCTGTGTGTGTGTGTGTGTGTAAAGCTTTTAAACGGTGTATCTCGATGGCTACTTTTGATTTTCCAGTAACATACAATGCTCTCAATTTAAAACTATTGTAGATGTCTATTGCACAAAGCCTGATCATTAAAACAAGTTGGCTGTGGCCCTCAGGGTAAGTTGAAGCGGTGGGTGGGAATCTGTTTTTTTTTTTTGTTTTTTTTCAGGCGATATTCAGACTTGCTATGTTTGATTTTCTGTGGATCTTTTTGTCAGAATTTTCTCTAAGAATGTGCTTTTTGTACAGTATATTGTACTTTATTAAAACGTTTTAAATCCTAAATGTGAAAAACAGGTTCTTGAAATAACTGTTTGCTTGTAAAACCCGGCCTTGCCCCCCTAGTTATAGGTGAAAGATTAAAATTGTGAGGTATAAATCTTGAAAATTGAATTTTCCAAACAAAATAATTGCGTGTTCAGGCTTTCTGGAGTTTTCAGGGAAATATTCCCGACAGCAGGAAAAGGGATTCCTGGTAAGATGTAAATGTCTTTGACTCCTGCTACTACAGTATATGGCTTAGCGTTCTAACTAAAGCATTACTTTCATAAGTGTACTTATTGCATGAATCTTTATTATAAAGTTGTGAAATTTCACTTTTTTATCTGTAGACTACTTATATGTACTGTATTAGTACAGTTACTAATCAATCACAACACCACAGGGATCAAACAGCCATGCTTTAGATAAACTTTGTACCAGTAACTAGTCACAGCCTAAAATATGAAGTAGGCCTGTAATACCTTTCCTTATTTTCATTTATTATCATTTTCTTATATTAATGATATTAGGTTTCATGATGAGGTCCACATATGTTCATGTTGTCACTCTGAGCATGTCTCTCAGGCTTCAGGCTGCTCTGAATGTCATATTCCAAACTATTTTATTTGCAAGAGGAGATTTCCGCCTGCCTGCTTCAAAAATGCTTTTTTGGTTTTGAAGGTATTTTAATTTGTTTAGCTTCAAAGTAGAGCACACAAGACAGCCGTGGATACTGTATATGTTTTAGGACCAACAACAGCCAAGGTTTTTGTTCACTCCAGAGGGGAATTAAGAGAGCTGGACTTTGGCTGGGCTTAAGGTAAAAAGGCGATCATTTTTCATGTGTAAATGGCCGTGTTGAGGAGTCAGAACCACAAGCTTTAAATAACATTATATAGCTGAAATGGTTGTTTTGATAATCAGACCAAATGGCTTCTAGCTAGTTTAGTGTGTATATTTTCATGTACTTAAGCTCCTTCTTAACAAGTCTACCAACTGTTGCAAGTTGTTTTTCTATGTGGAAAACAGTGTAGAGTTACACTAACAGGTCACTTAGTAACATGAGAATAGCATTTTATATGCTGCCTTACCTGCAATATTTCCTCATAGCATTTCATCACATTTCTCCCACCTACATCTGTTAACAAGATCTTGTAATTATGCTGTTATACAGCTTGTGATTCAAACACCAAATCCACTTTTATGTGTCTAAAATATGCATAAAAGTGCAGAATTTTACAGAACAGGTGGCCGACTTACACCTAAACATGTGTGAGTAGATTTGAGAAAATGCCAACCAATAAAGAATGTGATATTATAGTTTAATAGGTTTACAATTTGTTTTTAGAGCGTCGTTTCTGGCACGTGGAGATGTCGCTGGCAAACATCAGATATTTGCAGAAACCAGGTGAGGGTCAGCAATTCAGAGGAAGGCTGGCATGAAGGAAAGGTGGCCTTAAAGTGAAGGGAGTTAAAATGGCGGAAATTTGAGATAGAGGCTGAACTGAAGGACTTCATTAAAGCCCACTATGAGATAAACAAGGATTTTCTGAAACTGTGACTCATGCAAACCTAGTCTTGTAGAGTTCCATAGTAAAAATATGGACCTGATGAGCCAAAATGAGCATTGTAAGTCCACTTTAGACACTTCTGATATTTAGATCGCTGTGTTCCTGTTTCTTTGATTTATTTACCTTACTAAGCATGCTCCTAGCAGTGCTCATACTGTCACCAGTAGGTTATCCTTATTTGCACCTTCCACACCCAACTTCTTCTTAAGCATCTTACAATTCCAACTAGTAATAGGTATCAAAAGACCTCAACAATTATTGTTGGATGCAGGGCATTCTTCAAGAGGCAGTGGATCCTACTTGTTCAGTGATATTTAAATGGCAAAGCATTGGTAAAATTTATGGCTGACACAAGCAGACATCAACAGAAGAAAAGACTAGAATCTTTACAATCAGAAAATTGTTCGCAATTAGAAAACTGATTTGGTGACGCCCCATACACACACACGATAAACACACATTTTCTTTTGCCAGTCAAGCGCATAAACATGTAAAGCACCAACAAATATGTCTAGCCTTGATTAAAAAAATTGTCTAAATCTGTTACCTCAGGCAGATTGCTCTCTGCATAAATCATAGATCAAACCAATCTAATGACGGCAGCAGTGATGGGTCTACCCTCCTCCAGGTCTAATGTTGTTTCCCCTCTGCCAAAATGCATAACGTAGTAATAATAATAATAATATGCACATAAGCCCAGCTCATAAATATCAGGCTCAATCACGCATGAGAGTTGCTACACGTGCTTAAAAAAATCTGTTCAAGGTGAGTGTCCTCCCAGCATCTGAGTGCCAGTAACAGAAAAAAGGGAGAGAGACATACGCACCTTTCTCCTGAAAAGAGCTGCAAGACCTCTTACATGTATGTTTTTGCTCATTTGTATGTGTGATTGCATCCTCTCATTGTGCATGAGTGATGACTCCAAGCAACTGTGACCCCTCACATCACCTCTCCATGCATATAAAAACAGCCTCCTGCTTTTAATATCCTCATTTAATGACTAGCCCCGGTCCAAGACCATTAACGTAATGACATCACACTGGCCATCTCTTTCTCTCTCTCTGACACACACACACACACACACACACATGCATGCATACCACCCATCATACTTGGAGTTGTGACATTCTTTTTAACCACAAATAAACAATAAATTAACAGTGGTTGTGAAATTTGTTTCAATATGATGCTCATGTGTGGCCAGCTTTGTCTTGATTTTAATCCTAATAGAAGTGTTTGTGTGTGTGTTGGTAACTGCAGCAGAGTTGGGGGTTGCAGTTTCATCTTATTAATTCAAGGACAGCTCCTAATCATGCAGAGTGAATATATGTAGACATTACAGGAAAATACGCATTAACCTCTTGAATATTTACGTCACGCTCGCACACATACACAAATGTGACTACTCGCACGCACGCTGAGTATACACAGGCAATTTGTAATATTGAATAGCTGACACAGTAAGATTTCATAATCTATTGACAGTGTCACAGCACAGTCATGCAAGGTGTTGGAGCTATTGATAAACACAGCACTGGCCTGTCGCCCACGTTCCTTAATCTGGGCCAGCGTAACTCAGAGTGAACGTCAGAATCGAGGCCACTCCTGATGACATCACAGGACACACGGGGGCTGAGAACTCCCCAGAGCAGAGCTTCGCTTTGTGGACTGTTTTTATACATTGTCAAATAACTAAAGATTCTGATTTTTTTCCCCCCTTTTTACCCAAATGGCGTATAGATGATGGAGAATACAAGAAAATTTGCATTATGTTTATTGAATGAACTAGATAAAAAAAAAAAAAAAATTACAACACTGATATTAAAGGTTTCTCAAAAAGGTTTGTGAATATTTATTTATTAAAAAAAAACACATAAAAAAATAGCGTAAAAAACAACAAGCAGTCAAAGGAAACATACAGTCATACATTAAAAATAAACATTAATGGACACATTTACATGTAAAAAAAAAACAAAACTTTTTTACAAACCATAACTAAGAGTTGATGCCACATTGAAAATAATAACCAACTCAACACTGTTCTCACAACTTATAATCTCAGTCAACAAGCTAATACAACAGATATACTATACCTGAGAACGCAATTCCCACAAAGCGATCGAGATCAACATCCCACATCACATTTGCAAACCATCCATATAATTTTTGTCCCTCCAATTAGAATTTTTAATATCTTGGTCGCCGTTAATGGAGATTAATGGGCGATCGCCATGGTGAATTCCAATGTCATCTATTATCATTCCAGCCTTGGTCCCAGTCCGCTCTAATTGCATCCTTAAAATGCCCTCTGCTTCGCAACCCCCAGCATCCTAAGAACAATCAATAATTTTAATTTTCGGATGCCCCCAACCCCGCTCGAATCCCTACCCTCATCCTGTGCTCGTGCTCCTTTCTTCCTTTTCTGCGTGTCGATTTGTTTCCAAAGAAAATCAAATGCGTCAGAATAAAGCCGAATGGGGAATTAATTACCCATCTCGTCTATAAGCTCCTTTTGATTCCTTCGTTTGTTTGTCCGTTCGTTGGGTCGTCCGTCCCCCTTGTTTCTCTCGCGTCTGCTGTGTCTTTCCTCGCTCGCCCTCTCTCTGTCTGGCGCTTGGGGGGCGCTTTCCACTCTCGCCCCCCCCCCCCATCTTGCCACGTAATTAGCATGCAGATATGCATCGCCTGATTCGCAAGTCAAATCGCCTTGCCATTTCTCCCTCTCTCCATTTCTGGCTCCATTTTGATTGTTCTTATTCAAATAGGGTGTTTGATTTGGAGAACCCCCTCCTCCTTCATCCGGTCGACCCAAACACACGCATATGAACACACACACACAGTATATGATAACATTTCTCTTTATCTGCAGACGACAGAGCTTCGCCAGTCTCCTCCTACACTGTGCCCTGCTGCCAATAATGCAAAGCACGAATCAAGCACAATTTTTATTTGAAAATTTCCATTTTCGTGGCCATTTCAAAACACACTAGTTGTACAGCAACCTGTCTGAGGCTCAGAAGTTCCAAGTATAGCCTGTCTCTGAAATAAAGCACACAGCCATGGCAGGTTACATATGATGCATGTTCTTTTTTTTTTCCACTTTTTTATGAGATCCTCTTACTTTAACGCATTCACACAGATAAGAATTGAGTATAGTGTGTTTTACTGCCACTGCACAAATACATTTCCCTCCTTCCGCTCTCACTTTCTCGCACACACACAGAGCATGTCTGCTTGTGCAGGAAGATGTTTGCTCAGCACATTTCAATATGAACATCATAATACTCTATCTTGTTGCCATCCGTTTTCTTGTCATAAACCAACAAGAGCCAGCAGTTTTTATTCCTGAATGCTGGGAGACACAAATCACATGAATTTTCCCACAAACTGAAATGTCTTTATGGAGGGATATATATATATATATATATATATATATATATATATATATATAGAGAGAGAGAGAGAGAGAGAGAGAGAGAGAGAGAGAGAGAGAGAGAGTGAGTTGGTTTGCACTTTGTAATTTTGATTTTTGTGGAAATAGGAGTCAATATTTGACCTTTGCCACGTTGCATAAATGGAGGTCAAGTTGGAGGCCAGACCTCTATCTTTCACCGTCATTTTGCTTTAGGCTCTCATATGTGCTTGACTGTCTCATCCATTGCATGCAGCGGCATATTGAAACACTGCCATTCCTTCACAGATGAAAGAGGGTGGCTGACCATTCAGCAGCTGGTGTGGCACAAGTAAAATTCTGTGTTCCAGCCGGGGAACTGTATGTCCTCACATGTGATCCCAACACACAGCACAGACACAGCAACAAGTGTCAGAGCAGAGTGTAGGGGGAGGTTTCTCTCTGTGCTCATGTCTTGGTATTGTTGGCACAAGGCCAGCTGTGCCGTCTGTCTCCTCTCCCCCTTCCTCTGTCTCTCCTCCTCCAAACCAATCTGCTCTACATTTGCCATCATTACGTGCCTGCCATTCTTATGGCATATCAGAAGGCAGGCGCCAGGCGCCCTTTACCCCTCTCTCCCCTCCTCCTTCTAACGCCCCTCTCTTCACGCCCCTATTTCCGCGCCCACTTTGCCACAGAGTTCTCTGAAGGGTCCAGGTGGCATCTTGCCCTGCTCTCCTCTCACAGTGAGGACAGAAGACAAAGAAGCTCAGCGGATAGAACAAAAAACCAAAAAACGACTTGAAAATGAGGATTGAGGATATACTCCCTTCCACATCCTGCTTGGAGCTTGCAGTGCTTCCTGTGCCCACAGGCATGTTGTTGTTGTTGTTGTTGTTGTTGTTGTTGTTGATGTTGATGTTGATTTCCATACCTGTCCTTCATCTGGGTGGCTGTTGCCGTTTTAGCAAAAAAAGAAAGGCTGAGATGTAAACCCGCGTCAAACCTTGGAACTTTCATGGCTTTTGGCGCTATTGACAGGACCCTGGTACGTCTCATATGCCCACACACTTGCAAAAATACACACACATACACAAGCATGCACAAACATGCTGCAGAGTGTTTCTCTCAGAGCTCCCTGCCACCTCGTCTGCCTGCTGCCTCGAAAGAACTGGGAATACAACGGGATCTACCAGAGACTTACTCATACATACACACAGACACACAGCGGATTTAATACGCACGTGCACTCACCGGTCGTTTGAGGCTGCAGGAAAGTGAATAATCAATTAAGTATTGATTTCTTGTAAGATTTTGTAAATTTCAAAGGCAAAGATAAAGAGGGTAGCTTAAGGAGAGTCGCCGCGAGCGTGAGGAGCCGCAAATTAGCCAATAAACACAGACAGTGGAATAAACGAAGGCGAACGAACGAACCGCTCGTCACTGCAATATGCTTCGCTTTTTTTCTTTCTTCTTCTTGTTTCTCTATTGTTTCTTCGTGTCACTCCAGACGAATTAATGCTGAATGCGACAATGGTTTTCTATGGAGATGAAGAGATGGCGAATGGGCGAACGAGGGTTAAAAGCAAAGGCTGCAGGAGGAGAGAGAGAGAGAGAGAGAGAGACTGGAGGACTTGGTAATTAGGCGGTTTGCAACACACACCTCATTATTATGGGGAGTATGCAAATTAAGCGGCTGGCTCTTTTCTTTTTTGTCATGGATCAGAAGGCAAGAGCTGCAAAGAAGAATTAAGAGCCATTATTCTACCCAAGGAGAGGCTGATGTATGCAAATGAGAGAGAGAGGGAGAGAGGGAGCAGGAGGAGACCAAAGAACAGTCTGTAACCACAGAGATATGCATTGGACTCCACTGCAAAGGAGAGTCAAATGCAATCCACAAATACACCCTTATTCTGCCCCCATACCCTGGAAGATTCTTCTACGTTTGCACGGGAAATAACGAAAGCGAAAACGACAATCAGACATGCACCTTTATTCCCTATCATGCCTATCTGCGCATATTGATAGGCTGCTCCGTGGATGATAATTACCTTTTGGAATATTGAATCGCGAAACGAGCCTCGGAACGAAGGAACGAGAAGAAAGGGGAGAAAAAAAGAAAAAAGAGCGGAGGTATGCAAAAGGCGCTAATGATATTCAGAGCGCTGACTGTGTGTCATCTGCATGATGACAACGGCCAATTATAATGAACCATTGGCTCTCTGCCACAGATAAGTAGGAGAGAGACAAAATATGGCTGAAGAGGAGGGGTAAGCGAAAAGAACTTCCCTGTTCGCTTTCTTCTTAATTTGCCGACGATATTTGCCGATTCTGCGCCATGTGGATTTACAGTAACCCAGTAATGATGCAATTTGGGGGAAAAGAAGGAAAAAAAAGATCATCTTTTCTTTGAAATGTCCCTTAAATGGAATAAAGGCCACAGAAGAAGAGAGCATCCCTCCAGGTTAAATGTATGGCTGCTTGGGTGGTATTCCATTCCATGTTGTTCAACTGGGCTTTGTTTCAGATGGCACTGGCTCCTGTACCCACCATCGCTCTGACAACCCAAAGAATCTGTTGAAAAACACATATATACACACACGCACACAAGCAAATGCACACACGGCGGCATCATTCGCAATGCCGCCCTCTCCCCTTTCTCATCACGCTACAAAATGCCTCCCCATCACAGTCTTGCATATTTGCATGCCGCCCCACCTATCACAAAGGACTAAACAGCGTTATGCAAAACAGTCCGGTATCCCCACTTGCATAGCGATAAGATGAACACTGTGAGAAGGAGGGGGGCAGGAACTGAGTGGGGGGTAAAATAAGATGGGGGGAAGATGGAAGATATGAAGGGGTTGGGGGGGGGGGGGGGGGGTGCGCACAGGGGAGCTTGTTGGCACTAAAAAGGGGGCACGTGCAGTGATACCACTCCTACTGCTTGATGACAGAAAGAGGCGGGCGTGGGAAAAGTGAGGAGTGGAGGGAGGTGTAAGGGAGGGGAAAGGAGGGAGATGGGGGGTGGGTGGCGGGGAAGACGAGGGCATGTTGGCACTAACAGGGGGCACGTGTTGCCGTAGGAGGAGGGGCGATGTGGGTGGGCGAGGTGCGGTGGGAGGCGCTGGGAAATGGGGGGTTACACGGGGGCGCGGCAGGGGGTGGCACTAAACACAGATGAGCGTCTAAGGAGGAAGGATTTTCAGATTGCGGGGCCACCTGCATTAAGGAGGAATGTCATACCATTGAAACACAAAACACACAGCAATCGACCCTACACACACACACACACACTTCTTATCAGATCTCAGGGGAATATGCCAGGGGGTGTGGCTGCCAAGCATGTGATGAAGCACAGCAACTTCACCATGAAATACCCATGTGTGCTTCCACAGACCTGCAGGGGTGCCAGAGACGTGTGTGCAGTCGCACATGCACACTCACACTTTTTTTTTTTTTTTTTTGCATACGCAGATGTATTGGAACTCTCAGCCTTCACTCCAGATCTGGCACATAGCCGAGGATATACACCGTGTGTGCCACACACGCACGCACGCACGCATACTTACACATGGCCTTTTGATTTCCGTGTCACTTTGAAGGAACCGTTTTGATTCTTCAGTGAGATTTCACTCTCCTGTCTGTGATGTCTTATTACACTATACAATAAACTGTAGCAGGAGTGGAAGATCTTGGATTTTCAGCCACTCTTGGAGCCTGTTATTAACATATCACAGCCTGCATGACGATGCGAAAAAAGAGATTGCGCTAAATAAGCGTTAATATATGCGCAACACTTATTTTTACAACTTGGGATTCATGTGCTTTTTAACAGTAATTATATAAAAATAAAGGTTTGCTGTTTGAAATGTACTGTTTATTTTTGTTTCCAGCTGTAAAAGGTATGCCCAATGACGCCCAATCTATGATGCTCTCCTCACCTGTGGTAACTTTGTACTTTCACTGAGAAACGCAGATTGTTGCCTGTTCCTTTCCATATTTCTCCCTCTTTCTACCAGACCACGTAAACTCATCTGGAGTCTGTGTTGCCTATTTGGCCTTCCACTCTTCCAGTCTAGCTGAACTGTGCTTTGCTTTTGTAGCTAGACCTTGACCTTGGTGACAAAAACACCCAATTGGTTTGACTGCAGTCAGGAGTTCACGTTTGCCATCTTAAAGTCATCCAGTGGCAAGTCGATTTGATTATTTTCACATTCGCTTCTAGTTTAAGAGCGATAGTAGTTTCACATGTCCTTCTTGAGATGCAAGCCTATAGCTTTTAGTCTCACTAAGTGAATCATCAGTGGCACTATCAAATTACCCTCAACAGAGACCAAAGGTTACTTAAAGGCCTTTTAGTCATCCACGCTGGCATGCCAGCTAATTTACAGCAGACTCATTAGACCGGCATTAAACACAATTTCCTGCCGACAAATTTCATTTGGTCGAAAAATCATTACCATGGCAATAATAAACAAGCCTATACAGTAGTGGCTAATGGCAATTTGAGTAACCTAATGTCGTTAGCAAGCCCCAGAAATAGCAACAGTGGCTCGAACGGCTATGATCAAAGCTCTGCTTAAGATAGATGTTGACATGATGTGTGTTAATATTACTTTGGAGTTTTTATTTCTTTTTGTTTTCTTTCTCTTTTTCTTTCTTAAGCTTTGTCTTGGGCCTGGACAATGACAGTGGAAATATAATGTTTCATAACTGTCAGTGCACAGGGTTGTGTGTAGCCTGGGGTTACTGTGCTGAACAATAAACCATAATTTGATAGATGAGAAATTACAGCGGTCCATCTACTGTGCAGGGCCCTCACCCCGGGCAACGTAATACCGCTTCAGATGATGTGTCACATTTCTCTGAGAAAGGGAGAAAAATGAAATTATTCTTTTATACTTTGTTAATAATGTCTGACTGCATTTTGAATGTAGCATCCTTGTTTGTTTTATGTAGATAAACTAATACAATAGATGGATGTGCGCTCTCTCGGTAACACTGCCAATTATTAAAGGCCCTCTGTCCTTTAAAGCTCCATACGTTGCAGAATAAGAGGTGCTTGGAGGAATGATTCCTCCGAGTCTATATGGTGCATACTGTGTATTGCAGAGCACAGCAACGATTTATATTTAACAGCCGCTAAAAACATACCACCTTCTCTCTCCCACATGTGGAGAATCACTGCTTGATAGGAGATATGCATCATAGCCAGTCCACCTCGGTAAGCCAGTGCATTTGCCATTAGCAAATGTATATCTCTTTGAGTGTAGCATGGATTTGCCATGTGAGCAGCTTGGAAATTATGTGTTTTCTGTGACATTGTGGCTGAGAACTACTCAGACCAACCATTAGTACCCCTGGAGCATGCTCCAGTGCTGTATCATTTGTGTCAAGCATACAGGACTGATTTGACTTGGTCCTGTGGTGAGTATATGACAGCCGTGCAAACATAATGGTTGTGATCTGACTGGAAACTTGCGCTTAAGTGTAAATTAGTGGGCAGCGCTAATAGCATGCATAAGAGGGAATGTTTTAAGTGCAAGTATTTAACTGGAAGTGCACTGCAGTATACTGAGGCGGGTTTGTGGGGCGATGAGCAGCTATTTATCATCCCTGTTGTGTAAGCTGTTGCTTTGTGATTTCACCACTAGGGTCACTGTGAGGCTTGCGTTAACTTTTACCATGCCCACTTCTTCCAAGAAAGAAATCCATTCAAATGTGCCCCAAGCAGAGTCTGTGGCTGTCTGATCATATATATAAACTATGTACCAGGACAGTTATGCTGTTAAGTATATTATATTTTTATTGCATGCATCAAAAGCTCCGGCCAAAAGCATGGAGGCTAATCCCACTCCTTTGTTCTGCTGTGTTGTATGTCTTGTCAGACAACAGCAGCAGTGAAGTCTATGAGGGAAGCATTTTGTCCTTAGTTTGAAGCTGCTGAAGCTTACATCCTCTGAAGGTGGTGATGTCATGTGAAATGAATGGCTTTTATTCTTCAGTAATTTTACGATCTTGGCATGAAACCTTATATCCTACCCCGTTCCTATTAAGGAACCCCCTACAACCCCCATTCTTTTTAACAAGAACGATCTGATAGATGTTCAGAAAGAAGTTTTTTTTTCTCCCTTCGCCTTTGTTCTGGTCAGTGGGCTCATGCAATGTTTATTAGATTAAAAGTCAGTCACTGCAACAAGAGAAAAGGTGAAAAAAAATGCAAAACACAAAAGGGAAGCCTATTGTACGCACTGGCAGAGCTTTCTCTGCTGGTCTTTTTATTACAAATTGAGACCAAATCACTGTGGAAGGCACCAGAGAGCGGGGGGTGGAGGGGTAGATTTGCCTGTGATTTAAAGCAGCAGTATGTAGTACAACATTTATGATCAGAACTGTGTCTGTGTCTGACAATTAACGTGACTCCAGTCAGTTTTATGGCCGGATTCAATCCAGGACTGCATTTCAGCGTGATGATAGAAGACAGAGTGGACATAAATAAGAATATACATATGTGAAATCCATAAAGCCTTACCAAATGACTTATATGGAAAAGGGAAGTTTGGGTGGAAGAGTTCATCCTCCACATCTGAATTGTCACAGCAGCTTTTATAATGAACAGCACAGCAGGGGGTTGGCATGTTCTGGTGCTTAATATGTGCCTGGATTGTTCTAGAAGCTGAATTTGACCAAAAGTCTGTTATTTTTTTAATCCTTCTACTCTGTTAGACTAGATCTATGTAATCAAAAAAACAAATGTGTGCTAATGGAAAGACTTGTTTTTTTATTGAAGGTATTAAAACAGCTGGCTCTAAGTGATTGTTTTACTGCGTTCGATAAGCTCGGGATGTCTGTTGCTGCTATTCACCCAGAAAATGTCTAATTGTTTGATTGCAGTCTTTATTTCCATGTTTTCGTGTAATCACATTTCCCAGCTAAAGTTTCAATTAGCTTTCCTGTTTGTGCCTTAAAATAAAATCCTCTTCATATTTGTAATATGATTGTAAACAAGTAAGAACAAGCTCATTCTAAGCAGTCACTAACTTGCTACATGAATTTAATTGGTGTGCAAAGGTAAACAGAAGTGAAGTTAATTAAACACTTTGACTTGAGATGACTAGATTCAAGATTCGTCCTATTGTCTTCTCAGTAATGTTTCTTTACTTAGCTTGACATGTTTGGTTTACGCTTTGGAGGCTTTTAATGTAACAACTGTAATTCCTCCCTCTTTGACTGTTAGCATCATGTGTTGTTAAAGCCTATGTTGATGATATTTTGAATTAGCCAGTCATCCAGAACAGTGGCCCCGAGAGAAACACACTGGAACTTAAGAAGACGTCAGCGAATAGAAAAACACTGCAAAAGCACACAGAACATAATGGAAGTTGAATAAAACAAAACAGAAGTGTTTTGGGGAAGACGATAATGTGATGGGCCATCTGCAACAGCGTGACAGAAACCAAAACGTGAAGGATTACAATGAGACACGCTTAAAAGAAGTGGATTTTACAGTGTTGTAGGTTAGAAAAATATTAGAGTTTTAATTGGATGATTCATGTAATACTCAAGATACATGTTTGTTATTAGCCGTTTACTGTTAGCTGGTTCAATCACATTGTCTGCCCCAAAACACTCCCACTTCCACTGGAGTTTCCTTACCTGGATGATTGAGCATGCACCAAGAAATCTGACCGTAGTTTTGATGGCACCTGTTAGCAGTGATGTATTTAAGTGACATACATTTCCATGGCGTAGCTTAGCTTACAATCAAGCTTAGCTTAGCTTGGCTTACACTTTTAGTGAATGTCACACATAAGCGCTGTTGTGAAAACCACACAAGCTTAGAAAGATTAAGTGTAATGTAAGTTTTAACCGTGTTAGTGTTATACCTGTATGCCAAGTGGCCCTGAAATTGTATGTAAAATATCTGTTTTATTACTGTATTTAGCAGTCACTCATCTTAAATACCTAGTTACATGTTTTGTCACATAGTTTCACAGGGTTGGGTGCCACTTTAACTCAGTGGGTGAGCAAGTGACCACATGGTGCCACAGGACCGGAGTACAGTGGCCCTTTGCTGCGTGTCTTCCCCCTCTCTCTTCCCACTTTTTTGTCTATCTTTAAATGCCGAAATAAATCATTCTTTAAGAATTTGTTAAAAAACAAACAAAATGAACTTTTGAATAAATATATCAAATCCAAACCAAATGAAGTACACAAAATGGTCTGATAAGTGATTTAAAAGGATTTGGAAAGGAAAAAAAATAACATGGTAGTATTGATTGGTGTAAAACGACATATGCAACAACAACAACTCCCTTATATAAATCTGCGTGACTTCTAACTGACTGTGAGAGTCAAAGGACTGGTACAGTAGATAATGTATTGGACAATCAACATCACAGATCTCTGCCTTTCTGTCCCTTCTTCTTTCTTCCCAGCCATCAGCTGCATCATCCACCTTTCATCAGGCCAGACCATTGATCCTCCACCCGGCAGGGGGTCCTTTCAGTATGCAGCCTAATGTTCTCATTATGTGTCCTGCATGGTCCCTTTGCTGATGACTGGCTGATTACCATCTCATTAAGAGACATGGCCAGGCAGGGGAGAGAAAGACCTGTCACAGTTTAAGGAGCTCATCAGAGCACAGAAATAATACATGCTGGAGACTTGCTTCATGTCTAATGATACCTGAAGGAATATGATTTCTTTATTGGAGAAAATAGGAAGGAAGAACATTCACTGTGTAATATAAGCTGGATATGTAGCCTTTTTGTAAATATGGCTTAAGATTGCTGGCTTAGGAACTGAACCATTTTTATGGCAATTTTGCCATTTTTAATAATTTTCTGTTTTATGTATTCACCTGAAAGATGATATTTGATCTGCCACATAACTATTTTATACCAGGAAGTTGCTGTACTGTTTATTACAAGCTTCTAAACAGTTTTATTAGGCTTTATACTCCAATCAGCCACAACACAACCTCTCCTAATACTGTAAAGGCGGAATAGGAAATCCTGCCATGACACAGAATGCTCGGGAATAGTTCAAGGAACACAACAAAAAGAACCGAGGCATTACCTTATCCTTTATACTCCGCAGATCCCAATCAGGCATTCATAAGTCTGATTCACTGAAACTGCACCTCACAACCTCTCCAACCCACAAGGACCCAAAGGAATCGCTACCGCTATTCCAATCCCTGATACCACAGGTCAACCTCAAAGGTCTTGTGTGCATGCCCCAACAAGTCAGTGATGTTTTGGCTGCATGAGGGGAACCTACACAACATCAACTTTTAATGTTATAATGGCTAATTGGTGTATACGAAGTGAAGTGCACACAATGTCTACAAGTCAGGTAGACAAGAACCGCCTTAAACATTCAGACTAACGTAGAAGTTGAAGTCTGAGGTGTACACTGTGAAATATCTAAAGCTTTTTACTACAGAACAAAATTCAGCAACACCTGCATCTCTAATAATCAATGACAGTGCAAATTTGCACTCAGAAATAGCATTTTTGTTAGCATTATCAGTTACAACTCTGGTTTTATTAGGAAATGTGCTAGTTAATGACGTCCTCATTCGGTTAGCCTCCTTTTTGAGGTAGATTTTTTTCGACAGTTTGTGTGTGTGTGTCTGTATCTTTATTCCAGCATCCATGTGTGCTGGGGAGGCTGGGATGGGGGGTGACTGAAAATCCCAAGGTAATCTGAGGCACAAAGGCAATGTCATTATAGACATGGGAGGACATTATTCTAAAATGGCAAGTGATGCAGTGCTGAGACAGTAGATAAGGTGAGGAGAAAATGTGAAGGAAAGAGGAGAGGAGAGAGTGAACGCTTAAATTTGTCAGATAAAAACAGGCCAGGCTGGAGGATGTCACGATACGGGGTGTTGTTTTTTTCCCCTCCCCTTCTTTTTCTTTCTTCCATGCCACCTTCTCTCTCTCTCTCTCTCTCTGACTATACCCTCCTCTCTCCTTTTTTTCTGAGGTTTATCTGACATACAATGAATGCAGCAATTTTATCTGAATAGACAAAGCAGCGGTGACATGCAGCCTCACTCTGACGATTGACCTTGAAGGAGACGAAAGGAAGGGAAATTTTAAAAAAAAAGGGAGAAAGGAAGAAAGAAAGAGGGGAATGGCCATGGTTGTTACTGCCTCTGTCTGTCTTTTGCAACTCTCTGGGCTATTTTAATATCATCTCCCTAATGCTGTGTTTGTGGAGCTGTTTTCTAAACCTTCTTGTCTTGTAATTCTTCTTGTCATTTAACCTGATAGAGCTCTGCTTCTAGTGTGGTTTTGAATGAGTCCGGGACAAGATAAGGTTAAAAATAGAATGGTAAATTGTAAACACAATAATGGAGAACTTAATCTTAAATCAGTAAAATAAACTAATGAGATAACTGAGCAAGTCTGGGTCTGTTTTGTTACTTGGCGTCCTGTTTTTCTTATTGCTCCACGAGCACCGGGGACCGGGCGTATGAACGATGTGTATGTGCAAAGGCCTGTTCTCACACATTAGCTGATATTTATAAAGAGGTGAGAATGTGCGCACACCCACTCGTACTTCAGATCACGTGTGGATGATTTTATTTTTTGCTTTGAGCAGGACAACTCTGATACGGAGAGGTGGAGATGAAAAATAAGGTGATAGAATTTAACTAAAAAAAAACAGACAATTTCACAGGGCTTGCATTTCTTATTATGATTTCTTCCCCTGTTCACAGCAATACACAAAAACTAATATTAAAATGTACAATTTAACATTCATAATCTGTCTAGTAAGCAATTGTTTATGCACTAAATTGCATTAGCCTTCATATTTGCTTTTATTTATGTATGTATGTTTTGGTTTTTTTTTTGGAGGGTTCACTGTGGATGCTATAAGCAGTTGCAGCCATGCATAACAGCCCTGGCTGCTGCTCAAGCATACTTGGAGGATCTTGCTGATGTGTCTGTAGTCCCATTGCTTCTTTTTTTTTCTTTTACAATTTTATCCGGCCCTTGATATCACAGCTGCAGCAGAGTACAATGCCACATTTTACAAAAACAGTCCTGCAAACGTGAATGAAAGGCCTTCGTTCCAAACCAAAAATTAATACTTCAACAAGCTGCACTGAGGAGTCAAGACTTACTTTTACTGACTTAAAGGAAAGAAGCTGTCTTGTTCATACCCCTATTGCTTGCACTACACCTACGCGTTCAATCAACAGCTGGATTCAACAAGTTCTCGCATGTTCTCCTGTGTCTTAAAAGTCATATTGCAAAATTTAAGATGTCACAGTCTGATGTTGAGGTAGGCGAACAAGGTTGTTAGAATGACAGGCATAATAATAATTTACAGAATGTAATGTCAAAATAAAACCAAGAACCCAAAGTAATGAAATCTGCCTCCCACTTTTTTTGGATCTAGTCTTGAAATAGGTTGCTTCATTGGCAGACTCATCTGGATCCATGTGATAACATTATTGATTTATCTTTTAGCGAAATAAAAGCTGAAATAGTAAGGGAACACCAGCAGATTTAATAGAGTTTCATTTTGTCTAATGCGGTCCTTGGTACTTGTGCTGCCGATAGGACTCTGTGACTGTGTAACTGATGACATTTCTTTCCACTAGCATTTCTCATAGTTACAGTAAAAGTATCTGCTGCCAATACGCACTCATTAATTAGTCAGTTAGTGGCTCTGTGGCTCACCGCCATTCCACATTATCACACGCAGACCGCAGTACAATTGATAAACAGCGCACTATTTAATACCACAGAAAATATTAGCAAGCAGGCTGTTTCTTTCTTTGTTCTTGGTTGTGATTACAAGTTATTCACTTTACTTTCTCCATTATTAATAATGTTTGTAAGAACAAAACAAAACTCAAACGAGTGACGAATGCACGCAGCATCAACCTTTCCAACATCTACGGACTTCTAACCCAGGGTAGCAGCTGCCTGATGTCACCTGGAGTGCGCGTGTTGAGCTTAACACACTTTGGCACACCTAAATTTTGTAGTCTAGGGCTGCACATTGAAGTGGAACAGGGTTATATGTGGCCCACAGCTGGCGTCTTCACTTGTGATGGGATATTACCTGCAGCACAAACCCGGAGTTCTGACCAAGTCAATTAGCAGATGTGTTCTGACATCGTAGCATAAACATCAGGTTTTGCCACACTGAGAACATGGCACGGGCAGATTTGTTGGAAATTTCTAGAACTGCGTGTTAGTAATTTTAAATGTCAGCAACTCCCTGTGTCACTGATCGCAACTGGAAACAGGAAAGGAGTCTTTTCACTAATTGGCCCACATTGGATCACAGTGGTGAACATAAAGCATGGCAACACGGAGTACTGGAGGAAACGTATGTGACGAAAGAAAAAAAAGGAATTTACATGCAAAGAAATTATTTTAGCTTCAACTTGAAAAGAAAACATTTGACTGAAAGGAGACTAGTCTGCAAATTTTCAGCTGCATCATGCACACTATTTTAAAAATGTTTTTAATTACCTCCGCCGAGGATGTTATGTCTTTGGTAGCAACTGCAGGTGTGCCATTCTGTCTGTAAACAC
Organism: Pelmatolapia mariae; assembly: GCF_036321145.2. Classification (NCBI taxonomy): domain Eukaryota; kingdom Metazoa; phylum Chordata; class Actinopteri; order Cichliformes; family Cichlidae; genus Pelmatolapia; species Pelmatolapia mariae. Next base: position 23,706,398 of record NC_086235.1, on the reverse strand, counting down.
AAAAGCTCACAAAGTTTTGAATGAATTCTGATCAAATTTTGCCTGGGTGTAAAATTGGGTTTTCAAGGTGAACTTAATGATTTATTGGTGGGGAACTGAAAAAAGCCTTACAACGTAGAACTTACAAGTGTGCTGAGTATTATCAACATATAGACCTGACCTCTCCTTCAAGATCAGTAGGTTGATCTGATGGTCAAAGTGATTTATTTTTTTTTCTTTAACGAACTTGTGATCAAATTTTTTTTTTCACTTGATATTTATTTATAAACAAACTGAACAGTGAAATAAAATGAATATTACACATGTACTATAGCCACATAAAAACAAGAATAAATAAGAAATAATTACACTCAAACTTATGTCATGTATATAAACTGGGCTTCAGTGGGGCAAATACTAAAAGCCGTCACTTTGCGCTGTTTTTACTGCACTACAAACTTCTTAAAGTCCTTAATTAATCATGTTACTTAATTCATTTTTATTTTTTAAAATTTGATCAGTTTCCTCAGAAACTCAGATGAAGCCCAAGGATTCAAGGGGAAAGAGTCACTGTGCATTTAAAGACAGAAGACCAGATGACACAATTCCAACTGAAAAAAGTAAACAGTCATTGGATGAAGCTTGTTTTATTGTCAGGAACTAAAAGTACAAAAAGGTTATTGTTTTGGACCATTTTTCCTTGTTTGTCCTGTTATTATTGCTATATGAGCTTTGCGTTTACAGGTTGTACTTAAGCTTTGGAAATGATAGACGTGTTAATTTAGGCACTGCCTTTACAAACCTGATTGGAATTTGAGTTAGCTGCTTATGTTGCCCTGTTCTCCACTAATAACACACGCAGGCACACAAGACCCGAGTCTTACCTTTGAAACTGTCACCTTTTGAATAGAGAGGAAAAAATATCATTTTTCTGCAACCTTTATGGAGCTTTTACTCCTCAGAGGAGCAAAGTCAGTATGCAAGTATGCAACGGATGCAAAGACATATCTTTCTTAGTCCAAAAGTAAACCTTTTCAATATACCCTTTTTCCTGGCTCTTAGGTAAGATCAAATAGGTTGTTGTATTAACAGATTGCATTGAGAGAGATTCTTTTGCACATTTTTAGACCGTTTACTTATTAAACATCTAAAAATGTTGCTCATATTTTGCTACTAAATGTCCTTTTCTATTGGACGTTTAAAAAATAAATACTGTATATAACTACATTTTTTTCACAGCATGTTTGGCATCTACATTTATAGTTTGAGTATGTATCATGTTAGCTTATAAAGAGCTGATATCTAGAAGTGACCCTTGGTTTAGACAAACAACATCCTGTGACATTAATTGACCAGTCACTAGGCCTCCGTTACAGCAGGTGTGTAACTCGATCCAGACAGTGATCTTTTAATCTGTTAATGTGAAGGGACGAATAATCCCACATCTGGAAGTTTTACTACTCCGTAATTACAGATCTGTTATGAGCAGCCCCCTGAGCCTCGGAGAAAAAGAATGACCTGCATTCAGCTCCCCACCAAGACAGACACGATAACATTTAGAGGGGATGAAATTTGTGTTAATTTCAGACGACTTGCCTTTTCCAAACCAATTTGTGTTTCGCTCTGTTTGTTGACATTGCTTCTAATGTGACGACTGTGACATGTATTTCCACAACAGATGGATTAATGTTTTTCTTTTTCTCCGTCTATTTTTTTCCCTCTTTTTTTCTTTCCCCCCCTTTTTTTTTTCTCTGTCTTTCCCTCGCTCTGTTTCTCTTGCTTGCAGGATTTCATCTAGACAGGTGCTTCCTGTCCGGACTTTGACATAAAATTAAACACAAGTCCAGATGTGAAGTGTGTGTGTCTGCAAGTGTGTGCATGCGTGCACGTGTCTAAGACAGACAGACAGAGGGAAGCCATGTTTCTGGTGCCCGGCCTGGTCATTTCGCTGCAGTTGAAAGAACAAAGAATGAAAAGAAATAAAACAAGGCAGACAGAAGAAGAGGCAGGGCAATAAAGAGAGTAGCTGTGGAGGAAAATTTGTGACAAATGCAGTGAAGAAGTTAACTTTCCACGAACCGATCGCTCGATAAACACACGATAAACGGCCTGCTTTTTCTGTTTTTGCTCCTTAAATTGTTTTAAATTTGACACCCAAAGTTATTTCAGTTGCAAATGTGAATGCTGACATTTAGAATTAAGGAGTTTAAATAGATGTGGCACCACGGGACTTGTGTCCACTTCCCATGCACAAAAAGCTTTTTCCTTCTTCTTAATTTCAGTTTCAAGCTGATTCCAGGTTAATGGCATCACAATGCGGCTTTGAAACACTGATTAAATGCAGTTGTCTAAAAGATCTGCTTTTCTTTTCTTCTTTTGCTTTGCTTTTCTTGTCCTTGTCCTGAATGGAGAGACCGGAGAAGAGGAAAAGAGGGAGAGAAATGGAAAGGTCATGAGTGATGGATGCTTTGTGTGTGTCTGTCATTCCCAATTACTGAACTTTGCCTTTTAAAGCGTCGCTCAGATGCATTTCTCATTTCTGCCTTTCTGACTGATGAAGAGCAGACTCTGACTGGGGGCCACTGTGTGTTTAAAAAAAAAAAACTGCCTCACTAGTCATTCAGTATTTACTTCAGATACAATACACCGCAGCGGCCGCTCCTGTTCTGCAGCGTTCCTCCACCACAACTTTTTCTTCATTTGTATTCATTCTCCTGTTCCGTTATCAAATGTATAGTTTCCCTGTGCTCAGGTCTGTTATGGCGCGATGCAAAGAAAAATTAGATTACATATTTTGTTTTTAAAAAGAGAGAGAGAAGAAATGCTCAAAGCTGCAAAAATACATCACAGAGAAAAGACTCTTTGGAGGGAGGTTGCACTTTGATACTGAGCAGCGCAGATGAATAGAATACCCACACTCGGTGCATCCAGCCAGTCTCTTTTAAAGCTTATCGCAGTTATTAATCCCTGAGACAAAATGCTTCCGAACAACCACGAACTTTGGAACGCTCAGAAAAATTACACTTTAGGGTTTTATTTGAAGGAGTAAACAGTTTTGAATAACCTTTTACAAACAGCCAGAAAAAACAAAATCACAAATAGTTTCTATTCGATTTGCATTTATCCAAGATTTTTTTCTCCCTTTTTTAAGAGTAGAAAAACATTCCGTATGCTCCCAGTTCCCATGGATTGGCTCCTCTCCTTTCTTTGTGGGCATTTTTCTTTTCAAAATATCTTCTTGATACAAATGCTTAAAAATGTTTCAACTGCCTGTAGCCAGGAAAACACGGACTATACAGCCACCCTTTTGTAGTCTTCTGTGTTATTTTTAACAGGAAAGAAAGAGGAGAGGGACAGGTGCTATGGCAGGCAGCTAGGTTAATCTCCTCTGTGCTCTGTCAGCCTCCTCGCAAAACTTTAAAAAGTGTCATGTTGGCTGGCTGTAATATCGTGACACTCTACAGACATAGGAAGAAGAGGTGGGAGAGAGGAAGGACGCGAGGAAACAGAGACTGAAGACAGAGGAGGAGGAATGAAGAAAGAAAAAACTGTTGAGCAAAAATATATATATATATATTAATGCCACACACAAAAACAACAGAATCCTCCAATACCTTCCTCCTGTGTGATTTTTTTTGTCCCCCACCTACAGACTATATTAAAATCATTCCCTGTTAATACATCTATTTTCTGCTCGTGAAAACCTCCCTATGTGTCACAATAAAGGTGGAGGTGGTTTGTGAGGTCGGCCTGAGGAGAGCTTTACGAGACAAGCTGCACTGATATATGGCTCGCGGAGACTCCATTAAAACCCTGGACCTGCGCCATTTGGGAAAATGGAGGTCACTCATTCTAGGGTCACGTGACATCTATAAAATCAAACTTTTTCTTACTATCTGGTCATATATCAACCCCCCCAACGCCCCTTTTTTGCCTTTTTTTCCCCCACTAATGCTTGAATCTTAAACAATAGGTCCAGGGTCGAGGATGATCGTTTTTCAAGAGGTAGAAGGGGAGCCTGCAGGGTGTGTGTGTGTGTGTTTTTTGTGTATGCACTGGAGGGTTGGCAAAAGGGAACAGGGTGTGATGTTCAGTTTTTGATAAATGTACCGTATCAGATCTGCAGAGGAGCATAAGTAGAACAATCTGCAGTTGGTAATCTCGGAAAGATGAGAACAGGTGTGCAAAGGAATGGTTGGGAGTCCTTTTTTTTCCTACTCTGTCATCTCTCCTTTCCTCTCCTCCATCACTTTTTTTTTCTGGTGTTTTTTTCTATTCTCCGTGCTCAGCTTCTCAGTTTCTTCCCTCTCTGCAGGTTACCTAATTAAAGTGACTTCACGCTTTCTCCCTTACTCACCTATTATTGTCTCTGTCTCTTGCACTCTTTCTGACTTTCTGTTTTTCCCACTCTCATTCTTTGTTAGAATCTTAAACTTGTCTTAAACTTATCCCTTTTCCCTTTACTCCAGCTCCTGTCTCCCCTCATACTGTATACCCTTAAAAACCCAAGAAACATGTCATTTGCTATCTCTCCCTCCCTCTTCCTCTCTGGTTCCCCCCTTCCCTTATCTTCATGTCTCTTTAAGCCAGAGTGTGTGTCCTGTCTGTCTACGTGTGGCTCCCGGCTCCCTAGGGCAGCATTTCCAGGCTTCATTTGTTTGAGGGCTTTCTAATCTGGGGACTGGGACAACCTCAGTCCACCGTGCCCTCGTCAATCATCCTCGAAGAAGGAGCAGAGAAGAGGTGAAGAAGGAGTAGAGAGAAGCAAGAAGACTGGAGGTGATGGCATGATTAGTTATCTGTCCTCGGTCTTGCCCACCCGCCCCATTGCCAGCGACTACAACTCCCTCCATCTTTCCCATCTCTCGCTCTCTCCCTCCTTCCACCTTTTCCCTGGCTTTCCCCTCACTGTCTCTCAATCTATCTTACCTCCTTATCTCGCTTTCCCTACTCCTCTCTCCTGCATCCTGCGCGCCAGCCTGTAGCGCCAGCCATCGCTCTGTCCGTCGGTCTATTTATCTGTCTGTCTGATTGTCTGACCTCAGCCCCGACGGTGGTCCCTTTTGTATCTCTGGACAAATGAGGATGACCTTTTATTGTAAAACAGACACCTATGGGGAGGGATGAAAGCGCCAGTGTTTAAATTAACAACAGAAAGAAGAGAGGGAGAGGGAGGCCATCTCAAACAGAGAGGGAGTTTGCAGAGATGGAGAGAGAGTGTAAAGTTTTTGAAGTTCTAATAATTATAGAACAGTGTTTGCGTCAAACTGGCATGGCCACTGTTCAATAATAAAGTCCCCTACCTGGCTGGCAGCTATTGATGAACAGTGGTGGAACAGTGAGGAGCGGACCTCTTGAACGTGCCCCGGACCCATCAGTATGGGTGCATGAATTATAAATGGCATTGACAGTGGAGGCCATAAGAGTAGACAGAGTATTATTACACATGAAGGTCCATTCTGATTTTGATTATTTTTATTCCAGGGGGCTCACAAAAGGCCAGGAGACCGTTGGTGAATATTCTAAAAGGGCACGGGGCTGAGATGGGCTTGATGGCAGGCTTTGATTTCTGGCTAATAGCCACTTCAAACAGGCCGGGATGGCTCGGAGACAGGGGAGGAGGATGACACCAGGGCTAAAGGACAGAAGGACATGAGACGCACACAAAGGAAGGCCACACAAACCGCATTCACGGGAGACATGTTGCGTTTTACAGCTTCAACATTTAGCTGACATTCGTATGGTCCAGCTGGACAAATACAACGGGTCATGCACGTGTCTAAAAGCCAAATACACTTATTTAAAGTCATGAAATATGAATCTACAGTAAAAGCAAGTGCTTTTGGTTGCAACAAAGAAGTAACAGTTTAATTTTGTTTTAGCAATCCACACACAGGGATCTTTTTCCATGGCAACATGACACCAAGCTGTGCACTATACTTGTGTGTGACTGGTGTACTGATTCTGTTCTCCAAGTTGGCAGATTTCATCAGTCAGAGTATGAACGCACCTAAATGAATACAGGGAAAAATGTAATATCTAAAACCAGAAGCAAGTATTCTTCTGAAAGTGTGCAAAATGACCCTTTAAATATAATGCATTTCAAAGTTTACAACTCGAGTCTTCAGAAACCTTTCTTTTCCCTTTTCTAAACACACAAACACACACACAAGATCACATCATGAGCATGGAATCATTTGGCTGCTTGTGTGATCTGCATGACTAAAATAAAGGCCTCTGGGTAGTGAGACAAAGCCTGGACTATAGGGTGCACTCAATATGGCAAAATGAAGGTAATCCACTGCAACAAACACACAATATAAATCTTCCTTAAGGTCCAATTCCACCCCCTCTTCATCATAACTGCCTCTTATTCATTAAGCACACAGAAACACACCAATTTATACTCTTATCACACACACATACACACCAACCGGGACTGCCACACGACCGAGAGAGCTTCCACGCCACAGTCACACCCTCTCTCTTTTTTAATTGCAAAGAATGGGCCTTGGTAGGTCACACAAAACAAATCAATAGCTCTAAAAGAAATATTCAAATGTGACCTAGAAAACAGAGCTCGTGCTCCCATTTTATCATTGATTTTTGATGCAAGGCGATTTAGTTTTGCGAGATTATTTTTTTATTAGTATTATTTTTCTTCTTTCTTTTTTTTTTTCCAGCACATAAATATTTACTCCAAAGATAAAGCACAAGTGCGGGAGAATGAATATTGAATTTGGAGGTAAGCATGTGTGTATGATCCAATATCCATCCAAAGAGAGGCTGTACATTGTCTCAGTCAGAAAGGCAATATAAATATAAGCATATTTGTTAGAGCCAGGGTCAATACCATAAGGTGGATATGGTTTGTGCCTCTGAGGCTGCTTAGCGAGATAGTTTGAAATCAATGGTGTGTCTGGCACCCAGCTCATTGTCTGATTACGGTTTTGTTTCTCACAGCTACCAGATTAATGTAGTTTTTCTGATTCAATCAAGGAAGAATCTCATGTCTTACGTTTTTAACACTAAAACTTTTAAAGCAAGCTTCTTAATATTTCATTAAAAAAAATAAAGACGTTTGCTGTGTATGCGGGCTATTTATTTATTTATTTTTCACATTCTGTGTGTTGCTTCACAGATGAGCCGTCACACATTTTCACCTGAGAGCTGCCCAGTACAGCACGGTCTTCATCTGGGACAGGTTTCACGAGAGCAACTGGGAACTGAGAGCTCACCTGGGGGTTAAAACTAACAGCTTTACCAGTTGGCTGGCTCTTCAACCTCTACATTCATTCATTTAAAGCATTACCCCAAACTGTGATGGTTTTCGGAAGGTTTTGAAGTAGGCATACAGATTACTTTCTCTATTTTGACAAAGCTGCAAACTCAGCTGTTTGTGATGGAGTTTTTACTCTTACCTGGTCTTTGCAGGTCTCTTTTCTCATATGTTCTGGCTTCATCTTTATGTGTGTGCATATTAGTGTGTGTGTGTTGGGTTAGGTTCAGGTATGTGTGCATGTGTGGGGTTTTTTTTTTTTTTTTTTGTGAGTTAGGAGATGAAGAGGATATAAGCCTGGATTAAGTTCAGAGGATGATTTTTATCCTTGCAGGGGGTCTCTAAACGCTAAGAGATGGATGCAAGGTGACCCTGTCTGGACACATACACACACACACGGGCCTTTAAAGGAAACATGCAATCATCATGCACTTACCAATGAACACATCCATGCACAAACACATAAACTCATCCTTGCAAAAGGCAAGACACATGGGAGAAAAGAGTCTAAGAAGGAACATGCAATCATCATGTGCACACACACACGTACAGAGGGCAGTGCACACATGCACAGAGGGCACACATGCACAAACATACAGGTTTGTCATGATCCACAAATAGGGATTATATAGTGCTGATGTTAGAAGTGAAATAAAGAAGGCTCTGCCAAAGCTTACTCTTCATTGTCACGCCGATAACACTAACAGTATTGACAGCGGATAGAATCGCACCTTCAATAACTTCCACTTCCTTTTTTAAAAATCCTTTTTTTGTGTTTTCTATTTGAGCGTCCCACTTTTATATGTCTATTTAAGTTGCACTGATTGCGCGAGTGAATGACCTACTGTGTACTCAGCACAGAATAAACATGGAAGCTCAGTTAATTCAGCTCACTTGCACTTCCAGCAGTTTTTCCACCTTTGCCCTCATGTTCAGAAGCAAAGGGACAGGGAGAAACAAAGGGAGATATGTCACCCTGTCATTTTATCATTTCATTTCCCAAACAAGCGTCAACAGCGTTTCACGGAAAGCTGATTGTGACGGGATTTCTCTTTGTTCTCCGTCATTAGAGCTTAAGATAAGCAGCAAACATGCAACCTGGATCTTGCCTCGCTTATATCTCTTAGTCCACCTCCTTTTCTCTGACTTCCTCCTTTTTCCAGCCCTGTGTCCACATCTGAAGCGCTGATCAGATTTGGCCGTTGGAAATGAGATTTCGAGGGCTAAGCATGACCTTTGCTTACTCTCTGTCTTGCCGTGTCTTTCTGTCTGTCTTGTGACATTTCTGCCGTATGCGCAAACAGGTGCAGACACCCGTGTTCACATGTACACAGCGTGCTCCTTTGTGACGCATCAACACACTTTATTAAGAATGAAAACAGCGTAGGAACAGAACAATAAGAGAAACAAAGATGACAGAATGTGGATAAAACAGGCAACATAGTGCAAACTGGGTGTTTGCCTTTACGAGACTGGGGCCTTTGGGTCTTGACTTGGTCTTTGAGGTGGAAGTGTGGGTGTTAGCTCTGATCTAAAGAGCAGGTACAAACTCTGTTTATGTACTATGCTTACATATATTGTAAAACAACATGCTCTGTGGGAGCTAAGTCACTTCTTTTTGACAAGATAAACTCAGCTCAGTGTGAGGCTGTGGATAGTTTACTGTGTACGGTGTGTTAGTGGTGGGGAGCACCTGCACCTGCATCGGTTTTCCTCTGAAACTTCTCCAGCAGTCAAAAAATGTGTGTGTTTCTAAAGTGGCCTTAGCTGTAGATGTAAGCTATTTAAAAAATGCTTAGAATTCAACACAGGAGTGAACTAACCAGTAGAAAAGCACTGCATAAATGCTAGTACACTCCAAAGCACTTTGTTCTTTAGGATGATCCTGTTGTCTTTCTGCTTCTGCCTCCATCTTCTGTCCGATTTAGCCCCTTATCTGTAGACTGCATACCCACCCTGACAGTCTTTCAAATGGTCTTTGGGGTAAACCAGTGTTGCGCTTAAGTATCCAAATAGTCAACCTTAAACATCTAAAGAAGCTGGCATGTGGTGCAGATGATTAGTACTTCATATGATACCATGATCTGCCACTTAAAAAGAATATGATACAGTAGGTATTAAATGGTGGCTTGCCCCCATATTTTTTTCCCCTTAGCAGCGACATGAAGGGAAATTTAATAATGAATTCACTGTTTTCTGTGGCCACTTGCCCTTTTGCCTCCATGTCGCATTGTGTTTCGCCTTTTCCCCCCTTACCTGTCCCTTTGTGTTCTTTTATCTGCTCAGCTGTAAACATAAAAGAATCTGTATCCCACTCCAGCTGTGCTGCTTCACCTTGAAGAAGAACAGCCCCCCACCCCCTTCCTTATACAGATCATTTCAAACAAGTTTTTCATTCAGGGATGGTAATCAGACAGTCAGTCTCTCTCACACACACACACACACACACACACACACACACACACACACACACACACACACACACACACACACACACACACACACACACACACAAAGTAATGGCAGTAAGTGATTAGGTTCACAGATGAGGGATCATTTTTGTCCATTTTCTGGGAAACAGTGATTGCTCCCAGCATTCATTAACAAATCGCAGAGGTCAAATGATTCAGAGGCAGCAGCCGCTCTTTTAAAAGCCCCTTACACAGTCCAAGATGACTAAAATGACACTGCAAATTAACAGACATGCCGCTAAACTAGTCCAACAGATGAAAAGGACGCAGTGTTACTGCGTCCTCAGTGTGTCTCGGTAGTTTACGGAAATGTGGAAAACGGCAAAACTATACGTCGTTGTTAATTGTCAACATGAAATAGCTGCATTTTTAGGAAGGGGGGGGGGGGAAATAGCAGTTTGTTGTGCTGGAGCTGCAGAGAACACATCGCACAAAAGGCTATTTGAATGGCACTGTGTGCGAATGTATCATTGAAATGTGTAATCCCCGAGCAGCCGGGGAGCTGTGTGTGATGGAGAGAGCCGGGCTTCATCATAGCCTCCACGGGAGGCTGGAGGAGTCCAGAGTGAGAGAGGCAGACAGAGATGGAGCAAGAGGAGGAGGGGTGGAGGAGAGACACCATACTGACAGTATGAATGATACATCATATGATTGTCTTGGACAGAGCTGTTCTCTCTGAGTGCCTATACTGCACTCTCCAACTGTCCTCCATTTCACAAGCCCTGTTGCACTGATTTATTACACTCAACAAAACTGCTATAGACTCGACTCCGTGTTGCTGCCCATAAGTTTTCAAACTTTCTCACCGGGAGATATTCCTGGAATATTTTTATTTTTCGGTACGCTGTATAGCTTTGTTTTTGTCTTGCTCATGGTGATGGACAATCAACCACGAGCAAGCCTGTGAAGTTTTAAATATCAACGGTGATCCTGTTTATTAATCATTCCTTCGACTCGTTTTCGTCCGTCACCGTGTAATGTTCACGGCTCTTACTTAAGTGCTTTTGATTTTGTGATTGAATTTTTTTATGTGCCTGCCGCTGGACAGATCGATAGAAAAAAACAAAACAAATGCAGATGGCAAATTAATTTTGGTTTTGTGTACTACTGAATTGTCAATAACGCTCAATAGTCTTTGAGCTGTGGTGTCTTCCGTTTCCTTTTCTGCCGCAGCTCAACAAGCGAAGGGGCCGGAGTAAACACGTGTCATCGTTCGGATAACAGGAATGGCGTGTTTGCGGGATGTAGGTTACATTTCAGAAGTTTGAAAGGCCAGCGAAAGCTACCATCTGTAAATTATTGAAGACGTAAGGGATAGGAAGGAGAATATGAGTGAGTAGCATTTAGAGTTCAGAAGAGAGAGGGAGAGAGACGCGGCCAGCTCGCGTTGCAGTTCTGTGTATGACTACGATGGGAAATCCATACACCCTAACCTTTCTTTGTCTGTAGTTTTATTGAAATTGAGCGGTCAGGGGGACAGTTCCACCAGAACGATGTGGAGCGAATTCAGCCACTTCTGATTCCCGACCTGCTTTATTCTTCAACCTACAAAAAGTCTGTTTGCATCATATGTGGACGATGAAGACTCATAATAGGTGAAATTCTCCTTCCCAGTTCTCACGCACAGCCTCTTTTACAGTTGATGGAAACCCACTCTCCGGATAACAAGTGTTTTTGTGCAACTAGTATGCCAGCAAGCCGGCCTTTTATTAAATCTTTACTTTAACAAAATCCTTTTTGTTGCCTTCCTGATGATATTTTTAAACTTAACACAGTCTGCATATTGAAATGTTGCATGGTATGACCACAGGTTCTCAGAAAACCTATGGGATTACATTTTCTTTGGACGAAAAAAAGATATGAATTTTCACTGCCGTTTCACACACCATTTTCTAAATTTGCCAATTTGCCATAAATACAGACAATCATCAGAAATGACAACATATAGAATTGCAAAAAGGGATTAGGTATAAGCATCTCCCATATCTCCACTAGCCACCCCGTTGAGGGAGGGCAGGTTGGCAAATAGGTTTTTCACATTTCAGACACCACAATGTCACTCCATCTCATTGCGGCATCCATTACGTGCTACCTTGGGAATGGGGAGAGGTCCATGCTGAGAATCAGGGCAGAAAATGGCCGCCCACTAGGTGGGGTAAAATGGCCAGCGTTATTATTCTGACTCCCCCCAGGGGGAATTGGCCTGAATATAGATATGCAACATTATAAAACCAGGTTATTATCTGGGTGCACAGTAACGGCCTCTTGCCTATCTCTACCCATTGACACACACGCGCGCACACTGGCAAACACACATGCGCACATGGCCTGCACACATATTATGAAATCCATGAAATGTAGCATACTGCGATGATTGTACCCTCTCTGGTGATTGAGGGATGTTTACCATTCCTATTGTTGACGGTGTTTTTTTCTTTCTGTTTTCATCATGTGTCATTGTTTTTGCCATTATTCTCTTTCTTCTTTCATTTACAGAAAATTAGCATCAAGCCATCTCTGTTTTCTCTCTGCCTCTCCCTCCACCCCCACCCCGTGTACATAATGTCATTTTACGGTGCAATGATATTTCCGATTTCAGTAATGTAGACGGCCGCTTCATATCAGTGAGCATTATTCACTTATGGGCTCCTTGATTTAAAAACATATTTTTTCCTTGGTAATAAAATTATTATTTGAGTCAGTATCTCTCTGTTGTTTGTGTGCATGTCTGTGTGTGTAGCGCAGGAATCATGGACAGGTTTTGCAGATTATGCCTGGCATGTTGAGCCATGCTTAAGTATTCCCTGCCACAATGATCAAGCACTTTTCACAAAGGCGCACATGGACAAATGGACATTTAATGTTATCTCTACATGCAGCACAGGATTGACACAAGCAATTTAAATTAGATGTAAAGCTCCTGGCCAACCCCCCCATGTGTGTGTGTGTGTGTGTCTATATGTATATACATATATATATATGTGTGTGTGTCATCTTCTTTCTATTAATGTTCTTATCTTTCTCTCCTCTGTTTCTTCCTTTCTCAGTTCTATCTGTTCTCTCCTTCTTGTTCTAAATTTCCCCCTTTCTGTTGATCTCCACTGATTATGCCTCCCTTCCCTAGTTTTGCCCTTACCCACTGATGTTTTTCATACGATTTAATAGCTCGCTCTCTTCCTCCACCTCTCTCTATCTGTCTATCTGCCTTCTCCAGGTCCACTCTAATTCCCTCCTTTATTCATGAACCTAACCCTGCTGTGTTGTGTCGGTGTGCACGTGTGTGTATTTGGGTGTGTATGCTGCACGAGAGGAGAGGCAGACAGTAAATAGGAATATGAATCTTTAAGGGCCTGCTGCTACTGTGGCTGAAATGACTTTTCAGAGCCGTGGTGATTTTCCAAGAAGGATGTTGATGAGGGGCGGATTGCAGGAGATGCGTAAGTGTGAGTGCCTGTATCAACCATCTTTTTAATTACCCCCACCTTTTTCAACCTCAGAGCATTTGTTTAGTGCTTTGTATTTTTTAAATGTTTCTTAGTCCAATAATAAAGCAAGATTCATAAAACTATTACATATATTTCACTTAACTCTGCGAGTAATATTGTATTTTCATTAAGTCTGATGAGATGTTTACTCACCCAGTATTCTCTATATCAATTCATCATCAATCAGAGCAAGTTTTAAAACCCTGCTCTTTATTTTTCAAATCTTAGTTTACAAGCAACCAGCTCCCCTGTGGCAATATAGACAGAGTGCGGGACCTAAATGACTTTTTGAGCACCAAAGCCATGTGTCTTGAGCCCAAAGTGTCAAGTTGATTACTCACTGCTGACCATGATGAGTCAGCAATAATTCATTAGTGGCTCGAGAGCACGGTCGGGATTGCAGCTGGGGGTCGGGGTTAGGGCCGGAGGTCAGGTGGGAAGGTGCTGCACAGTGAATTAAAATTAGCGGCTAGTCTCAGAGTGTGGGCTATCAAAATATTTGACATTTGGCGGAATTCAGCCGGGACATTCGATTTGAAATGTCAAAAGAGAAAGCAAAACACTCGTCCAAAAAGATGTAGATAACAAGTAAACAGAACAAAATCGAGAACCGGTGAAACCTTGCGTGAAAAGATTGTTGTTTATTTATTAGCCACGGAAATATTTGGATTTCAATGTGATCTAGCCGAATGCCAACTTTTCCCTCCCAAACATACTCCTATCCTCTTTTTAAGTTTAAAAACAGACTGTGAATATTAAAATAAAATTTTATAAGGATATCTAATTTGCCTCATACACCTAACCCAGTCGTTGCGATTGGATCTTCCTCCTCGTGATGAATTTGCACTTCTATGCTACGGTATATTACCTCATCTCATGTGTTAATGCTATTTCATTCTCCTTGCATGAAAGTCGACAAAACTAGACTTTCTTCACTTTTAGAATTCACTTGCTTCCAAAAGGCTCATCGCAAGTTTGCCTTATAGGCTACAACTGTTTTAACATTAGATTAGATGTAGCTCTAGATGGAAACCCTAGAAAGGCCAGTGAGTGACATGTTCCTGCTTCATAAGCTAATCAAACCCGACAACCCCATCAAAAAGGTCCAAGTAAATGCTGACAGCTTCTAAAATTTTTTTTGACTTTGCTTGTGTGTGTATGTGTGTGAGAATGTATTTATTTGTATCATGTGTGTGCACCGACGACTGTGTGCAGATGTACCTGCTAGAGTGTGCCTGCAACTCTTGGCTGTCTGTCACCGGCCTCCATCACATTACCATAGAGCCATGACATCTCTGGCAGCCTTCTGAAGCCTCAAATCTGATAAAAACAGAGATAAATCTGCTCTCTGATCTTCCTGATGAATATGATAAGACCTGCTCCAGGTTAATGGACCTTGACACCTATCAGGGCCCCGAGAACCACTGATCCCAGATCAGAGGTGGAAGAGACAGCAGAGGTGGAGTAAGAGGGAGTAAGACCCAGGGGGGTTTATCGGAAGCTGCCCTAGAGAGGTGCTTCCAGGCTGGGCTTGGATGACAGCCACGGCTGGGTGACGGTCCAAAGCTCCATGCAAATCCCCCACCCTCCCCTCCCTCATTCTCATTCACACTCACACCTACCCACTCACACGCACAACTTTCGTTTTCGCGTTTCCTGTTTTGACTTCTCCCGTCCTGTCTCCTTTCTCTTCCCTTCTCTCTCTCCTGTAGACTCTCCTTCTATTTCTGTTTTCTTTCACATACACTAACACACAGGGATCTCAGGGATATACAGGGGTGTGGTAAAGCTAGTGATGGGGCTCTGCTTTGATGCCCGGTGGGAGATTACAGGGCCAAGAAGCAGAGATAAAAGTACAACCAAAACACAGGTATCTGCTCTTGCTTATGCCTTACAAACACATTCACGCAAACACACATCCATAACACGTGTTCAGAGTAGACCGAGCATGCTAACACACAAACACACACCTACATACACACTAACATCTAATGGCTAGTCAGTGACACTGAGGTCTTAGCCCCTGTCTGCCAGTCCTCATTTGTTTCCCAGCCCCTCCTATGTGTGTATAGCAGTAGCACTTGCTACTGGGTGTCTTGTTACTCCTCAGAAGGTCTATTGATTTAACTCTTGCCACAATCTATAACACTATTGTCTTGCCTTAAGTGTCTCATCTGTACAATTCACTGGCAGGAGTCTATACATCAAAAAAACCCCGCCTGCTTAAGGATATTGGTATTCTGCAACATGCTGGGAATACTTTTTTTTTTCTCAGTGAATTTCACATTTCTTGCACACTCAACCTTCCTTTTTTTAAAAGTGAAGATGCTTGCAGCTAGGCATAAAACAGGCTAGTACAAGTTTATTTTTACTACTGTTGTGTTTATGAAGTCAATATTTTATTTCACTATATCATACAGCGGTGTTGTAGAGCAGAAGTTATATTTTAGATTTTTCTATCTATTGGGACACGCATGGAATATTTAACTTTGTTTTGACATTTCCAAAAAAAGAAAAAAAAAAGAAGCATCGCTTGTTGAACTATACAGGTATGTGGATGCAACGTATTCTCATTTCTAGGGAGTCCAATACTGCCATAGTGTCTCTAAGAGATATGCACAAGGTATACTTAGACACCTATTCCTTTTTTTTTTTTTTTTTTTTTTTTTTTTTTGTCTGTCCCATTTGGTTCTTTAGCCGTCAGAATTGTTGTCTGAAGACCAACAAGGATACCAAATGGATTTATTTTGCCAAATGGATCATCATGGCATTGCCGTATTGGTCCATTTGATCAACCTTTGTTGTTATTATTTATTTTATTTTCAGTTGTTACAGATGGGACAGACATGACTGGGGGATAGGAAAGGGAGAAAGGAAAAGAAAAACAGAAGGGAAGAGGGACAGTGAGAAAGGGCACTTACAAAGACAAAGAGAAAAAGAAAAAAAAATCTCCTGGATCACCTGTTGAGAGAAAAAGAAGAGAAAACAAGCAAAAAAAAAACAAAGCAACATACTAAACACAACACCATCCCGTTAATCTAGCTAAGTGTGAACAGCAGTAAATACTAAATATTGAATGTTGTTGTGCAGCACACAGGACAGACAGCGCACAATGTGCTTTGAAGTAGCAGCTAAGAAAGGTGTAGTTTATGTCTACGAACAGTGAACACCCGTGTGCACACCTGTGTGGATCAGCGCGCTTGTATACAAAAGGTTTCTCCATGTAACGGTCTGCTAGAGGGTGTGGGGGGCCAGACTTAGACACCTATTCCAACAGAGCACCAAAATCTGCACAAGGAGGCCGACTGTTTGGCGTCGGTCTAAATCAGATGTCTGCTAAACAAGAGACTTCTGTTTGTGTCCCATCTGGCAGCTTTTGCTTTATTTTGCTGTTTGGTGAGGCCCTAAAACTTGGTGTGATTAACCATATGATCATAGTTTTCATAAGGAAAAAATTCATTCACAACATACAGACGTGATGTCAACCAAGTATACATTAGGGTTGAGACTCGGCTTGTTGATCTGTTTGCCTAAAAACTTGGATTTTAGCCTCAAAAGGTTTTTCGGCATTTTGATGCCTCTGTTTTCGTTTAAAACTTAAATACTCACGTTCATATCAATGCAGGTCTGAGAATACAGATACCGTATGCGTGTTTCAGCGCTTCAACTCAGATCTTTTGATCCTTTTTGCCCATCAGATCCAATACATTTGAAATCAACAAATCACCTCAGTATAAAAAGGCAATCGCCTTTTCTGGTATTTGAGAAATGCTTTCTTACAAGCAGCCTACACAGTCAGATGTCTGTTCTTTGCTGCATTTATACCTTTGTGAAGCAATAGAAATAGAAACTATAAAAAAATATGAGTAGTTACATAGCTATTCAGTTGAGCTAAATGCAACATTTTACAAGCTTTATCCTACAGTGCACAAATTCCAAGGTTACCTTTCAGAATCTGGAAAGATCTTACCATTGATTACCTTTAAGTGGCACCTCAATACAAATCGTTAACAAGGGACTTTGGCCTCTCCCATGCAGTAATAATTGATCTAGTAAGCTGTATGTTTAGAAAAACAAGGATGAGTGGCTGGGCAAGTGAATAGCACTAAAGATGAATAGCAGAATTCCATGATGTTGTTTCTTTACCTTTGACGGTATACAAGTTTCTTCAAAGATTTACACTTAATTGGAAATTTTCATGGTGTTGAAAGGGTCATTCAACTCCATGAAATACTCAGGAAAAAATAGCCTTTGAAACGCATCTTTAGGGTCCTGCTAGTATATAGCAAGTGAAACTGAAAGTAAATAACTGATATTGACTAACAAACCTGGTTTTGGATGCATGGAAACTTTAACTGGAAAAAGTGAAATAAAAGGGGCTTGAAAAAAAGATTAAATGGTGCTCTTTAAATCTTCTGTTTGGACTTATACAGTTTGCGAGGATGGGTGTGTTGCATATGACTGAGCTGTCAGAAAACTAACTTTTAAACATTTGGAGATGGTCACTGGAAGCCCAGTGAAAAAGATAGCAGAGGAAATGAGAGAAATGGGGGGAAATGGGAAAGGAAACTGATTTGTGTGTTAATGTCCACATCTGTAAGACTGCTAACACATCTGGGAAATTAAAAAAAAAAACACCTCTACTGCTAGACTGTAGTTAAACTAAACACTGTTTTACTGGAAAGCAATGTTTCATACATATGTGGCTTGAACCTGCAACTATAACCATACTGCTCTTATAAAATTCCAACTTGAACAACAGCACACTGGTTGAGATTTGTGAATCCACTTGAATTACTGTATTGTAATTATTCTTTTTTTATATTTTATTTTTCTTTATTCTCCATTTATACAATATTTGTTTTATTGTTTTATTTTTATATTTGTTTTGAGTTAAACTAAATTAGCCAATAGATTTTAACATTTTAATACTTTTGCTTGTGTCTATCTGTGAGTCTGCCTATATGCCATCAGGTTAAGAACCTGAAGTCACACAGAGATGTGGTTGTCACGGTGAGGGCCTCTGTGACCATGGAGACATCAGCAGTGTAATCTGTGGGAGGCACATGTACTTCATCCTAGTTACTGTCGTCAGGCTTTGCAGGATATGGCACAGGCCCAGCAGGCCGCGGGGGTAGTGATTATGGTGAAGATGCCGTTACACTGTGAAATAATCAGACGCGTTCATTAAGAACGTCTTTACGTGATGCCCTGTAAACAAGCTGCAGTGAAAATTACAGTAATATCTATCTATCTGTCTGATGCATACATGTTTACAGGTAATTTATTTAGTGTTTGCATTGCTCCAGAATATTTACTCTGGGAATCAAATGCTGTTGTTGTTTGCGGTGGAGGCATGAATAAAAAGACGGGGGCGATTTACCGAGGCAAAATAATGTGACACTGACGCCTTTTACTCTGGAGTTCCATTGCCCTAAAATGAGACTGGTCAGATGGGGAGTGATAGCTTTCCACGATGGTATTATATGGTCGCTACCTACCTGCACGCTTCCCTCAGCTTCTCTTGCGCTCTGTCTCACTCATGCCTCATTTTTAGCTTCACCCCAGCGTCCAAATACTAAAACCAGCCATTTTGGATTCGCGTTGCTGTCATTCCATTATGACAGAGGCACGCAAGCTTGCACCCACATGTGCAAAGATCACAAATAAAGTAATGTACACATATGTCCACCACATGTGATCTTGTTTCAAAATGATAAAAAAAAAATTCATGCAAAGCAATGTGAAATCAGTTTGTGATCCAAAGATATTGTAGCTACTACATGCTGACAGGTTCTGTGTTTCAGCACAGCTAGAGGGGAACATGGCCCGGTGAATCCTCAGATAAAAAAATACACATGGGTACACCTTATAAATATTTTTTGACTAGGCCACTGGCGCCACGACTGAAATAGATACCTAATTTAACAGGTGCTCACCATCCAAATTATTTTCTGCACTCTGTCATTGCATGGTGTATTAATGGCCTTACTGACGTGTTTCAAGGACAGTATTTCTTTTATTCTTCTTTGAGCCTTCAATACATATCAGACGGCATTTTACATTCCTGCACTTTTTTCATTAGAGTTACTTTATTTATCATCTCTTTTTTGTCTCTGAATAGGCAGCACAATGAGGCAAACTGTTCATTTTTTAATGCTGAAAGCCCTGTTGAATGTAGGAAACAGGTAGCATTGCACGTAAAGGGAACCTGATCCTTGATGATGGCTGTGTTAAGATGGCAGAGAGGGAAAGAAATCTGTCCTTCAGCTTTGAGATGCCTTCCTTCTCACGTGTGGCTATTTCTATAAATATTTCCGGCATTTGTTTATATTTTTACACACATTTAGATTAGAGGAAATCATGCGTGGAAATTTCTTAGTAAGGACAAAAACAGCGAGACGCAGGATGTCAGCAACAACAAGTGGAATATGACTGAAACTCTGTGTGTATTTGATACTATGTGTAATAACCACACAAAAGAGAAGGACAGTAGCCTATGTTAGAAACACCTTTATTCACATATCTTCACGTATCTGTGTCAGAGCATGCACGTGTTCAAAGACAGGAGTAAAAAGCAGGGAGAGAAGGGAAACAATAAAAGCCAGGGATCAAGAGAGGGAAAGGATTTGTGGATGGTGTGTACACAGTAAATATTTTCATCCATTCCAGCTCAGGCTACATACCTGCAGAGGAAACAAAAAAAGGAGGGGAAATAGGAAGGACAAAGGTGAAGAGAAAAGAAAAAAACAATCACAGGGGCTAATATTTCTTCATTTAAAAAAACATTAAAAAGTTAAAGATTGTACTTCTCTGACACAAGACATTAAAAAAAAAAAAATATTTAAATGATTTCCCCAGAAACAAAAATGCAGCAATTTCAGCATCAGAGGCCTTGATTCAATGCAATCATATACAGTAATTACCATGACACCTTCACTGATGACAGTGAAAGTTTAAACATCCCGGAACAGGAATGGGAAAAATGAGCAAAAGGTGAGTTAGACACGACAGCATTCAGTCAAAAACAAAACATCGCTGACACACACGAGCAAACAATACAGTGCACGCTGCCGTTTCATTCCGTGCCCCTGCCTTCCCTCTTGCTTGCATCCAATTTACTCACTTTCTTTCGGTTTTGTGAGACATTTTCCTCCCGCTACAAAGCCGACGTCATGTTCACAGCTTTTCTACATAAGTGTTTCATGTCACTCCTTTTCCTCTAAAACACACTTGCCTATTCCTTGTGTTCCTGGTCTTATATTTGGGTTTGAGAGTGGATAGGTAACATTAAAGAGCTATCACTTTCTCTCTCTGTCATTCCCTTCCTTCATACACCATTTGATCTGAAGCCAGATATGGCTTTTGAGATGTAGACATGGACACACACTCACACACACACGCACGAGCGTGCATGGATGCAAACACTTGCACTAGTGCAGGCAATTTGCACACACGCTGACTGACAGATAAACAATTTCGGGAGAACGCACGTGCACGCACTCTCAAACACGTGCATGAACACACCTTTATTTTGCAAGGCTTTTATTTTGTGTATTTCCTCCTAGCCAAACATCAAAAGGCGAATACCATTTCACATCACACAAACATCAGTATTACAATCCTCGGTGCTCCGCAGTGTCATTTTCAAATACCCCACCCTTGACAACTTGTGGAATAGGTTGAAGGAACGGAGCATTCAAACAAACAGGCATAAATACACAACAAATACCACCTACAGCCAATAAAATATGCATGGCAGAGGACGAGCACTTTTAAAGAGACTACTGTCAGAATTAATAACATGCAACAAAAAGACAGTAGCAGTGGCTGTTTTCCACAGGTGTGTGTGTGTCTGTGGATCTTCATATTGTATTCTTTCCAATGTTCTGTTTTTGTGCGCTGCTTCTGAGCCCAGCCATAACTCAACAGCGTGATGTCAAATGCATGAGAATCTTCTCTTAGATAAGAAAAAAAATGGAAAAGTTATTAGCTCTATTCACATTTTTCATGACACACACACACACACAATTTTCTAAAATACGTTGAAACAGTTTAGAGTGTAAAACATTAATCACTTCCAAAAAAATAAATAAAAATTGAGCAAAACTTCGGGACTCAGCTCAGCTCTCTGAGTTTAAAGTACAAAATGTTCCAAAAGTCAAAATTAATGCAGTCAGATTTTTAGGAGTGTTACGCCTTGATATATTAGATCCCAATAACTCATCTTTTCCTTTACTGCTGCCTTTGTTCACTCTCTTTCTGATCTGTAATTGAAAAAGCATTCCATTTTTATTTTTCTCCTCTATCCAAAGGCTAAATCCAAAACACCAGCCAAGAGGTTAGCCTGGTCACCTGGCACCCACAGGCACTCTCTCTCTCTCTCCCTCTCTCTTTTTCTATTTCACACACATGGACATGTGCGTGCACACACACACACACACACACACACACACACACACACACACACACACACACACACACACCTGACTGCTGTGCTTCAATAAACTGTAAATTCCTCCTCTGCGCCCACCGTACCCAAGCTAACCCTTTAAAAGTCACCCGCCTCCACCTTGTAATGCATGGACACACACCCACAGACACGAACATACATACTTACCCACAGTTACACACAACAGACAAGCCCAAACACACAAAAAAACAATGTGGCTTAGTGGATGGTATCAAATTTAGTGGCCACGGGGATCTGACTGGGGTCATAAATCTATATCTAACATGTGAGAAAATCTCTACATGAATATCTGGAGAGACACAGAGGGAGAGGGGAGATGGAGAGTCAGACAACGGGATACAGATGGAGAGAGACAAAGGGGGGGGGAGAAAAGGCAGAAAGCAAAGTAAGAGTCTTGTAGACCGAAGGAGAGCCACAGACAAACAGCATCAGGAGGCTGAGCGAGGTATAGAAAGAAATAAACAAACACATGCAAGACGACGGAAAAACTGAGTGGGAGAGTGGGCGACAAAGCACGGCGGAGGAGAGGAGGAATAAGTACGGGAGATAAAGATAAACCGGCAGAGGTAGAAATAGAAAGATAGACGGAGCAAGAGAGTCACAGATGGAGACTGTGACAGTGAGAGATATATGGGCGGAGAGACAAAGCGAGCAAGAGAAGGAGGGCAGAGAGAGAAAGCTCGAGACAGACAGACAGACAGACAGAGAGCGAGAGAGATACATGACCCCTCTCGCTCTAACAATGGCTCTTCATGTGGTGCCCAGCTTAGCAGGCGAGCCGTTGGAATCAGGAATGTGGAATGTGGGATTTCAGGCTTGGAAGTGATAGCTACTGTCTGTGTGTAATATTTAGGGCCGACACAGGGAGCCTCTGGCATGCCATGAAACACATGGACGCTGCTGCTTTTTCTGCTGCAAGTCAATTTATGTGTCCTGCATGTGCTTTTATGGGGGGAAAGTACAGAAACACACTCATGTAGATATATGTACAGTATGTAAAATATGGTACACGTTTAACCAAAATTACTGCGCTTTACCTAGACTGAAATATCTTCATTTTTATTATATTTCTGTCAATTTGATAATACTGTACTTCCTGGGAATCTAGATAGAAAAATATCCGTTTAAGTAAAAGTTTCAATGCCAAATATTTAAAAATAACAACAAAACACTCATTTCAATTTGCTTCAGGTAAAAAAAAATAATAATACTGTTTTTATATTAAAGATGTTAAAAAACTGTAAAAGATATTTTTTTCATTTAATCTTGTGATATGTAAATATATCATAGGTACATTATTATATTAAAATTACTGATCAGTTGCTGTAAAATTAATTTAAATGTAACTAGACAATTTATTTAATATAGAATTAAACATTTAAATATATACAAAATCTGTGTACATACCAAACCACTTACCAATGTATTTCTTTTTATCATAAATAATAATTAGAAAATATTAATTAGTGTGATGTGAAATATTTGTAGTGGACTGAATTAAACAATTACCTTAACGAATTAGGAGCATTAAGCAGGATGTAAGGTATAAAACCAAAAAGTAAAGTGTTTGAATAAACTTACGAATTTACTTTCTACAACTGTACTGTAAATGTGCCGTGATTACATTTTACACTGTCCACACACATTGTCCCAAAATTTAAAAAAAATGTGCAAACATTGTTGAGGTGAGTTTAATCTCCATGAGCTCCCGGGATAAACTGAAAGTTTGAATGTATACACACGGCTTCTGCATATTGACACTCTTTGTCTCTCCTTCTCTGTCTCTTTTTCTCTCTCTCTCTCTCACGGAGCTAACGTACACACTGCTGCTAACACAGGAGACAGTTGTTGCTGGCCGCCCCAGTGCCTGTCATGGCTGTCAGGCCAAATCCCACGAATTATGGCTGTTCCAGATGTAAGAGATTTCTAAGCTGCCTCCAACGGCCTGCGGTCTGTGGTGAGAGAGAGAGAGAGGGAGGAAAACAGAGAGAGAAAGAGAGAGAGAGGGAGACAGAGATTTGGGTTTATGCAGTGTCATCCAGAAATCCATCTTCCTTTCGCAATCTCTCATCTTTATTATCTTTTCCTTTTCTATCAGTAGGGAAAAAAATACTGTCATTACTTAAATAACTTTTTGGACAAGATTATTATTTTATATATCACACATTTGAAATTTCTTAAGAATATGTGACCTACGTCTGCAAGAAAGACTGACTGCCTGGCATGCTCGTATTTTTAAAAGGCAGCTAGAAAACTGATACTTTTGCAGGAATATATCTTGTCCAGCTGAGCGGCAGTGTTTGTGAAGTGAAATCACGGCATATTCTACATTTATATATCTCTATATATTACCTGCGGGCACGAATTCATGTAAAATCATATCAGATTAGCAGCGGGGTTTGTATTAACATTAATTACGACATAAAATATTTAGCATTCGCCGATATTTTCTTGAAACAAACAAACAAAAACTATCAGAGTATTGACACATTGATCATTTCGTCTGACCGGTACATTAGTCGAACTTCCCCGTATGCACATCGACACTTAAAATTCAACCCCCATCGTTCTCTTACTTCTTTTGGTCTACTCTCACTCTTTCTCTCATTAGTACTTCGTAACCAGACAGTTTATTTGAAATTATGAAAGCATTACACTCTCTGATGTAGCAGTTTAAAAATCAATAGCTGAAACCCTAGCTGCCTCACTTAAGCCCTCTCCTATGGCAAAGGGGATGTCTCTTTCTCCCTCTCTCTTAAATGGTAATTTCATTTGCAGTCACTAAGACCTCACCGATAATTACCAATGCCCTGAGAGAGAAAGAGGTAGTGAAAGAGAGAGCGGAGGGATGGGAGACAGGAGAGATGGATTAAGAAAGGAGAGTGAATGCCAGTCATTAGAAAAGCTTTCCTCTCTCCCTGCTTTGATCAGAGTTAAGAACACATTGCCTTCACTCTATCGCACCCTGACACCAACCTCTGAAAAGAAAAGATGGAGCACAGGAGTATGAGGGAGGCGGGTGAGTGAGTGAGAAAAAGAAAAAAAAAAGATCCCTAAAGTCTTAAATAGCGAGCCTTAATTTTGACATTGAACCCGCTCTGTTCTTGGGTTACACCGGGGCCGTCCATTTTCAGAGCGCCACCATCCACCCCCCCACCCTACCTTCTGCATCTCTCAAATGAACTAATCAGAAAGAGGAATATGAAGTGTCCTGCAGGATCCATTTCTCTAGAAGCATATGGCAATGATTGATGGGGGACAACTTTGACTTTCCCAGGTCATCCTGCTTGCACACATCTGGGAGCATGCAATAATTCTCTTAATTTTAGACCTCGTCTCTTCCTTCTCTTCCTTCTTTTCCTATCCCCCCCCCCACCCCCACCCCCCACCCCCGAAAACTTCAATTTCACTTTGGCCAAAAAAGAACCTCCTCTCAGTCTATTCCCTGTCTTTCCCTCTCACTTTCTCAAGGCTAACACAACCAGTCATTTTGGCTGAAATAAAGGCACTGTAGTGGTTACCAGATGCTTATACAGGCTGTTTGGGCAATCCCCTTGTTTTTTTTATGGCTCCCAAGATTTTTCTTTCCCTCCTAAAAAAAAAAAAGAAAAGAAAAAAACCTTAAGAACCACTTATGTCATATAACTATGCTAGTTGGATTTACCATATGTGCAATAGCGATTTAATATTTCATCATGATAAATACTGTAAAAGACATAAGGAGCAGAAGTTACTTGTGTTTATTGCTTTAAAATAGACTTCAGGCTGAGGCTTCTTTTTAACAAAGAGCTGCACATCCTGAGGTTTAATGGGCATCTGTTTTGTTTAGTTACATTTATTTTAATGAAATGGTTGAAAAAGAATAATGATAGCATGGTGATGATAATGATATTCAAAACCATTTGTAACTGCAACAATCCAACTTTTTCAGTGTGTTAGAGCGAGGGAGAGACAACCATCTCAAACCTCCCCGACAGCAACTGGGCCTTGTTAGCTGTGCATTGAAATCATCTTTGACTCTGGGTTTACAATAACAGAGAAGAACTTCGACCACTAAATGCTTTCGGGAAACCCGCCCGTCCTCCTTCTGCCATGTGATGATCCCACCTCTGAAATATTCAGCACCATTAACATTCCGATGGGTATCATCCCCTTTCAGACACAATTCGCTCTGCTCCTCAGACCTGTGGGCAAGGCAGGGAGAGGCCGGGAGCAGATGTTATCTGTTCTCATTCTTCAAAAGATCCCTCCTCCTCCAAACGCACACTGTAAGTGTTATATGCGGTGTAGAGGAAATGGTGCACAGAAGAAATGGTGCCCTCGCTACTGATCAGTATTGACAGAATCTCTTGTTTTTTTGGGGGGGAGAATGTGCTTTTGTTTTTTAAATTTAAAAAAGAAAAGGAAAAAATCAATGTAAGACCTAATGTTGCAATATTTCCTTTCTGTTTCGTAGAATTATTTGAATTTCATTTAGCTAGCATGGAGTTCTGTTTTTAAATTCAGTTTTTAATCACATACATTGAATTTAACATAGATTTAATTGTGTGCAAATTGTATTTACATCATCTTGTTTCAGCTTGCCTGCATTTTACCGTTCAGACAGCTATTTAAAGCTGTCTTATCTGATATCTTTAAGTTCGGCACCATCAAGTCTTCCACCGGGTTTATTGGCCAGTAAAGCTTAAATGTGTTTGATCTTAATTGCTAATGATGTGACCATAAGGGTAAATTGTTTTGCCAATCAAACTGTGCGTTCTCTCCTATACTTACAACTGCTTTCATGTTGTCAAGGCTCACAGCTGATTAGCAAGTTGTGTTTCTCTGTCTGTGTATGTGTGCGTGTACATGCGTGCGTGCTGTCACTAATAATGTGTGATCGTGTAAGAGACAGAGCGCTACACTTTGAGCACAATTAGCCAGGCATTTAGGCGTCTTAATTGGTGACATTCGATCTCAGGCACTCGTTGATGAACCACTTAGCAGCAGACTTATGGATTAGCAACCGGCAAAGCTCTCTCTTCTCAGATGTAACTAACAGGTCAGGAATTAGTGCTCTTAACACTGCCTTACAAATGAAGACAGTTGTATTGACTAGCACCGAGAACTGCTTTCTCCTCTAGTTTCCCTTGCTAAATTTAGTCTCCTCTTGAAGTCCTACTCCTGTCCTCTCTTCTTATCATCTCATGTCATGTGTTTTTTCTTCTTATCAGCTGAAACAAGCTTTTGTTTAAAAATTTGCTTTGTTCACTCCTGGACAATCTCAACTACGACGTTGGCTGTGGGCCACTCACATTTGGCCTCGACAGTATTTAGTGTTTTGTTGTCATGGCGCTGAAGCTGTCTCAGTTGTCTGGGCAACATGTGCCGGGGCTCATGGGAGCCTCATAAATGTCATGTATCGACGGAACTGCTCGGAAGAGCAGGAAGTCCTTGCCAAAAAGAAGATAGATAGAGCGCCACTGGTGTTGGGGATGCCATGTTGCATTAAATCAATTTTGCAGGGTGCATACAAATACAGTGACACTTGCCAACACTCATATGTGTACAAGATGCTTTGCATGCAGAGATGGCCAGAGATTGAAAATAAACAGATATTACAGCTGTGCAATTCTGTTCTTTTCTTCTTCGTTCCCTTTTAAACTAACCCGTGTTCAAGGAGCCGATTCAGCAGCCCCTATCCTGCCCTCTGTAGGTGTGTCACAATTTCGCTACACTTTCCCCTCCCCAGGTCACTGTCATGTGCCTGGACCTACTGAGCAGAGGGGCCTTTAAACAGGAGAGACAGCACTTGTCCGTTAGATTAGCATGTCCCCAACGTCACATGCCTGTGCCTGCACACGTCACCTCTTGTCTGGAGGTGCCTGTCGGGGTTCATTAGAAAATGGTCAGATTTTTAAAAAAAAACAAACAAAACAAAAACAGTTTTTTGTTGGTTTTTTTTCCAAAAGGTAGACAAAAAAATGTCTGTGCACAGGAACAGGATCCGATGCTTTACGTTGTGTAAATGTCGACATGAAAACACGAACACCTTCATTAATAAAATTAATTTTGGAATTTTTCTTTCTCAGATCTAAAATAAATATTCCTGACACCACGTCATTATTATTCAACACAAAACACATATTCTAACCAACAAAGCAACTCCAGTCTGAGGCGAGGGCCAGTCGGCATTTCAAACGCCCCTGAGATTCCAGATATTCTAATACCGTGGGACCTTCTCTCATATTTATTGTGGGAATCAGAATTTATGATGAGTAAATTGGGCTTCTTCATCTGTGTGCCGGGGGGGTTGCAACATGCGGCCGAGATGGCTTGACTTATTGATTACAGGGAGCAGTATGCCCCATTTCAAAGGGAAGGAGAGCCCCCGCCACGCAACTTCTGAGAATTAATTTGCCCGGCATGGGCCTTCATGAGAAACACATGTCCGTACACACACAAATGCAAGCATAGACACAAACAGGCACACAGAAACCAAAGCCTGCAGGTAAAAGAATCACACTCGCGCCCCCCCCCCCCCAGAAAAAAATAAAATAAATAAATAAATAAACACACCTACACAGGCAGGCAGCCCCCTCTGCCCCCACCAGTGCACACACACACACACACACACACACATGCACAGAGAACCAATTTTTACAGCGCTCCAGGTATTGTTGTAACCAAAGACTGCGATTGTACTTGCTGGCACGGGGATAAACTCAGAGGCATCTCAAACATTCTCCCACTATCTGACAAAAAATTACACCAATAAAGTTTCTTTTTTTTAATTTTTGGTAACATTTTTTTCTCTTTGGTATTCACTTTAAAAGTGTGTGCTGGTGGTATTTCTTTATTTCAAATAAATGAAATATTTCTCACAAAAAAATGAAATAAAAGAAGAAATAAAACCTGCGTTTCTGAAGAACGTTTATATAATCTGACAATCTGTCGGATAAAGTACCGTCCGGTGGCGCCGCAGCTGTACTGGAAGCGAATACGACCCTAACACGGTCCCATCCGAAGTGTTTCTCCAGACCGAATCACAGCTGAACTATCAGTGGTTCATCCCTGGCATTGTCCACTGGATTGCCCTCGACATTCAGACACCAGCTCCTATTTCACCAGCAGCACCCGCGCTAATTTATCATCATGGTCATGACAGACAACACATCTGTGTGTGAATGGATTAAGTGAGGAAAGAGAGGAGGGACAAAAGTGAGAGCGAGGAGGGGCAGAAAGAGGGAAGAACAGGAGGAAATGTGGTAGCGAGGAGGATACTAGTCACCATATTCGAGGCTTTTAAAGGGTCATATCTTGTTTGAAGGGCCCCATACTACCCTTCACTCGACCTCTCGCTATCCCTCCCACCTCCACCTTCGAAACACGCTGTCAGCTAACCCCCCTCAGCAACTGGACAGCTCATTGTCCTGGGTTGTCTTATATTACAGCCCCATATACTGCAAGTGTGAAATGGAAAAGAATTAAAGAGCTTAAAGAGTGAATTGAGAAAGTAGACCTGGAGAAGTTTATATTGTCACATAAAACAGTAGCTTCACGGGCCGTGAAAGGGCACGTCCATGACGACCAGCTTGTCGATGACGGTCCTGCATGACACGTTCTTTTTTTAAAATATTTATTGGCTGAATGACACCGGTGTGTTTGTCAGCGTGGAGCAGACACACAGGCCTTTCCGGCGATGAGATTGATGGGGAGATGTGTTGAAATACGGATGGACGACAGATGAGGAGACACTCGCGTCTTGTGTTCACATGTTCTGCGCTCACATTAATGCCATACTTGTGTGTGGTTGTGCGTACATGCATGCATACATGTCCAGACAGCAGGTGTGCATATACAAGCGTCTTCATGTGTGTGTTCAAGCAAGCATATCTGTTTACTTTTGCTCTCCAAAACCCACTCGCATTTGAATGCAGGAGACAGGACACATCTCTCTGCTCTGTGAGCCGCTAGACAGCGCAGTCAGAATATTTTAGAGTCCACACACATACTACATCCCTGTACACACACATATACACACACGCGCGCACACATATGCCTCCCTGGGGTACCCCATATGCGGTGCCTGGGGAGTGCAAAATGGAACTTTTTAAAAGCCAAAAACACTTCTCCCGAACAAACTAGTCTCACTTAATAATACCACACTCATGTTTCTCTCTTCTCTCGCGCGACAGGCCGTCATTATCTACAAGGGGTGGGTGTTTCGGCTGCATTTTAGGGAAAGGTCGTGGTTGTTGTTTTGGTATCTGAAAGCCTTGCTACATGACAGATGGCAAATAGACTATTTGGAATCTATGCATCAACAAATACATTTTGGTATGGAAATGAAAAAAGGAAGGAGTCTGGGAATTGTGGATTTAGCGTGAAGAAGCAGCAACTTGCAAACTCCTGAGACATTCGATTGACTTGAATTGCTTATTTGAGACCCGCAGTACATGCTGCAATATTTTGATGTGCATTACATTGAGGAATCAAGCGAAATCTATGTTGTCGAGCCTTTTTTGTTGTTGTTGTTGTTTTCCATCTTTTTTATACAGCAAGAGAGCAGCAAGGGTCTTTTTTCTTCTGCTGAGGTAAATGAACTTATGTACACACGGACACACAAAAAAACAAACACACATGCACAGAGTCCGGGCACACAACCAGTATGTATACAGACAAACACGCATGCACCTTCTGCTCTTATGAAGATAAATATGGCAAGGGGTAGATTTTCACCTGCACCCCCTGCAAAGGGACACACGCATTCATCTTTTGAGATGTGTGTGTGTGTATGTGTGTGTGCCCGCATGTTCATATGGGGGGGTGAGGTTTGTGGGTGGGGAGCATATTGGGGATACAGCTGCAAGGGTGTGTGCACCTCACTGCCTTTTCAATGTATGGAAATGTATGTGCATTTTTAAAGTAGGGGGGCTAAATTTATTTCTCTTTCCCCCGTGTACCCTTCGCCCCTTCCTCTCTCTCTCTCTCCCCCCTACCTCATTCCCGAAGCTGATAGACCTATGGATGCATGATAGATGGAGAGAGAGGGTGAGGCAGAGAGAGAGACAGATGGAGGGGGTCTCTGCATGGATGCATACATGCATGCATAGATGTGTGTGTATATATATATATATATATATATATATATATATATATATATATATCCCCTTTTCTCTCAAACACATGCTACAAAGTCACAAACACACACACACATTCATACAAACACACACTTCTGACTTCACGATTCATACACATACCTAGCGTAATCCACAGTTTTACATAATGGGGAGGTGGAGAAAGGGGAAGCAAGTCGACTCCTGTAGCAGGGTGATAAAGATAATATAAATCATCTGACTCTTTCTTTTTTCTCTTCTGTATGTATACACATTCACCCAGGGAAATGCTGATATGCTATAGGGGAATATAATGAGATATGTACAAGGGTCCCCCTCACCATCAAGAACACATGTGGATCATATGTGAGCTTTGTGCAATTTTCACAATGTATAAGGATTACGGTTGACGTTATGCAGAGATTTTAAGGAAACTGGTCCAAGTGCAGGTCACATGTGTGCAGAATGGCAACGCTGTTGCGCTCTTCACGCAACCGAGTGCTCGTTTTGATATGCAGCGGATGGATTTTTCACACATTTCAGCAGTGGTCTAGAGTTTGTTTGTTGCTAAAAATTAATTAAGCAAAGAAGTATGCAACACACTCTACATACAAACAAAAAAAGAAGAAGATTCACTGTTAATTATTCAGAGAAAGTTAATTTTTCTGGAATATAATTAAAGGCATTTAACCATCAGGGACAGAGTGAGATCAAAGATGTACATTTGATGTCATGCAGATAGCATTTTTAAATTAGCAAACCCTCTTAACTTTTATAATTATCTTTGGTGGGAGAACTGAGGCAGGAAGTTCTTTTGTGTTAATTCTGGGACTGAAATAGTCTCCTAAGAATTAGATGAAATTAATTAGAAATAATTGCAGATAGGCATGCAGATTGCATTTCCAATGCAAATAAATCTTATCAGAGCAGAACTAAAGTTTATTTTTTGTTAGTATTATTCTAAGAGAGAGAGACTCATATAAATTAGCACTAAACATTAGTCCAAGGTATTAGGATTAAGGATTTGAAAAGGAGTTGCAGCAGGAAGTTATGTTGATCCGACGTGTGCTCAAATTTAAAAAGTGATTAAACGTGTCAAATTTAGTGCTATAACATTTCATTGTGTTCCTGTTTTCAGGAAAGGACTTGTGTTTTTTAACCTCCTCTCCCAGTGTTTCTATTTAAGCTGACATATATACGCATACACACACAGACACACACATACAGAGTAATGTCCTAACATATAAAAAATGAGAAATAGGCAATGGGCGTGGTATATGTGTATGTCTGTGTGTGGGTGCGCAAGTCAGAGAGAGAGAGAGAGACAGCGAGAGAGGAAGCTTGAATTTTATCTCGCAGTGTCAGTACCGTCACAGGGAGAAAAAAAATAGAATTGTTTCCTCCATATTAGGAATCAAAGCTAAGCCCAGTGTTATTGTGTCCACCATTTTGACTGCAGTCAACAGACCTTGAGGTAGCAGGTGCATAAGGATGAGCGTGTAGGTGTCAGTATGTTTTATTTATTTTTTTATTTTTGTGGGTCAAAACGCATCCTCCCGTAAAGCAGCAGAATCATTCATTTTTTGTGTGTGTGTCTGTCTATCTACACGCATACAAATTTAACAATTATATGTACACGTGTATACATACACACATCTTTTCCTGTGGTGAATTTGAGTGAGAGTGTCCGCATGTCCACGCTTACATGTACACGGGTATGCCTGCAGGTGTCCGTACCTTCAGCATTTATAGTCCCAGGGAACTGCTGACCTCGTCCGCCGACCCCCCTCCACCACCACCCTCTGTGTTTCTAGGGGGATCCTTGAACTTGACCGTGGAGGGAGAGGGGTGATGGGACTGAAGCTGAGACTTGAAACAAACCACTCTGATGGACAACAAAGACAAGTAGGAGGGAGGGGGGATGGCTCGGGCTTGGGGTGTATAAAGGTTGAGATTCCAGGGAAAGGTCCCCAGGGTTTATGTGTGTTTGGGTTGTCAGTCTATATAGGCTAGCTTATCAGGTTTCAGAAATATGCTGCTTCATTAAGCCTTTTCTTCGTAGGATGCTGTTATTGCTATAATAAAACTGCATAGTGGTTATAAAGCTAGTCCCCAACATGTGTGTGCTACGATAAGACATTATGGTCAAATGTCTTTGCACATTTTTGCATTGTGTTATATTATCTATGCATTTAATTCCACATGGATGCCCTTATAGAATAATAATAATAACACTGTTATTTGTAAAGCACTTTTCAAAAACACAGATTTAGAAAGTTTGATGTTCCATTACACAGACCCATAATCAACCACAGGGTTACGCATTAATTCCAGCATACACACTTGCATCCATGCAAATAGATGTAAACTGTGGCCCAAAATAAAGGGGGAAATTTTAAGGTGAATCTGACCTATAAAACTATGTTTTCAGCCGTCATTTGAAACAAATCACAGATTTACCCGACCTGATAGGCTGAGGAAGGCTGTTCCAAAATATGTGAATGCTAGTTTGTGGAACATGATAATTTAGTGACTCATAACAACAAAAACAACAAAAAGTCATAACTTAACTTAAGAATATGGACAGCCTTTTTTCTCTCTATAAACTAAGCAAATACTCCTAAACAAAACAAAACAACTAGTGCTTCCAAAACAGTACAGTCCTCTTGAAAAAAGAGAAAATGTAAGAGAGACTAAAATTCCAAAAAGCATGTTGTAAAGATTGGTTTAAGTAAGAAGCTGCAGGAGAAGATGAAAGGAGTCAGACAAATGGGTTCGGGCAGAGATGGTAGTTTGTGGATGAAGATGATAGGAGAGGACGAAGAGAGGAGAAAGTGAATGAGGAGGAGGAAAAGACGAAGAGGAAAAAAGGTGGGAGTTACAGAAGTGGACAATTAAATGGAGCGAAAGGGGAGAGGATGGAGAAGTATATGTTTGGGAGGAGGTAAAGAAGAAGAAGAGCTTGGAAGGAGAACTGGTGGAGGAGGAAGGGGATTGAAAGAGGTCAAGGAGCATAGTGTCTTTTGGCAAGGAAAATGAAGGGGCATGTGTGTGTGCACATGAGTGTGTGTCTGCCTAATTGTGAGTAGAAGGTGAGGGGTGAGGTCTAGGCACGCTTCTCGAAAAAAAAAAAAAGCAGATAGAGATGGACAGTCAGAGGCAGCGCTGCACTGCATGTGTGCGCATACGTGTGCACATGTGTACGTATGTGTGTGCGCGATTTCTCTGCATGCATGTGTGTGTGTCTGCACCTACGAGTGTGTGTTTTAATAGCCACAGTCAGAGAGCCTCTGTCAGACGGTCAGCTAATTGGCCATCTTACAAGTACAGAGGAGGCTGCTCGCAAATTGGCAAAAAGGGCAACCGGCTTCAATCTGATACCAAACTCCTTTCTGTCACGATGCTGTCCATTAGACAACAGCTTAAGTCAGGGAAATGGAACAAAAATAAAGAAAAACAGAATACAAAACAGGGGGAAAATAGTGGCGTAATTGTGCTTTGGAGACTCGTGTTGTTGCGCTCGACCCGTGTGTAGCGAGACAATGGGGATCATGCCAGACTTAGCGTAAATAAAAATTTGGGGAAACGTTGCCAACTCATCTGGCTGCTGTGTTTTTATATTTGTGTGTATGCACGAATGTGTGTGTGTTTCCCTGTTGCAGAAGCCTCATGTATTTTAATCCATGTAAAGTCCCAACTGGGTTCCAATTAGGAACAGGTTTCCTAACGCCCTGTGGGGAAACTGATAATTATGCTGTTGACTGTGGTTCTGACTTACAGTATTTGTGTATTTGTATGTGTATGTGTGTGTGTGTGTGTGTGTGTGTGTGTGTGTGTGTGTGTGTGTGTGTGGTGCAGGGGGACTTAACACAGCCTATGATATTCTTTTTTATCTTTCTGTCATGTTTACAATGCTGACGTTATTAGCTGTATCAAATGATCCTTCATAATTAGACACAATACAAAATTTCAAATCCTCTTATCTCAGTTGTTTATCATAAGTAGTGTGTATAGCACACACGCAAGCACACACTCGAATAATATATTTATACACTAAATCTAAGCTTGAAGGCACAAAGGGCTAATATAGCTGAGCGTAGTTGCTTCTAAACATTTTTTGGGGTCTGACTGTTAATGTTCAAGCGCTTGTGTGCAGTTTAGAATGAGTGCACGGAGAGCAGAGCCTGTTCCTTTTATCTTTCTGTAGTCTTTACACTGGTGATGATCTTAGCTGTACAAAGTGAAAATGATGTGGAGATACAAATCCTTATCTGAGTTGTTTACACACTGCTTTAGGTTTGAATGTAAGCATAAAGGGCCACTAAACCCCAGTTTACAAGGTCTGGGCATCTGAATTCGTCTATTAATACATTTTCATAATGAGTCTCTTGGTTTGTAGCCATGCATCTGGCACTATGTTGAGTGTGACAGGTAGCTACGCCCTAATGCTCTTCCACTGTAACTCCACAGCCACCATCTAACCTTGAAAAAAAAAGAAAAAAAAACCTGGAGTGACACTGATATAGTGGACAGTGCACCTCTCACATCTAAAACTAAATGCTGAAAAATGTCCCCTCAGATAAAATGGATGACCCAGCTGTAGAATCCGCTGGAATAAATACATTGTTTTGCAAGGCTGAGCTAACAAGAAAGCAAGAAAATGTTGAATTTTCTCTGGGTGGTTTTCTGCAATTTGAAAAGCTTGCCATAGCGGCACAAAAAGGCAGCCCTGTGTTTATTTTCAGCACTGCAGTGTTTTAGAGATGTAAAGGCCCTCCTCACTGTGTATTCATGAACTCTTATTGTTGTTTCCCCTATTTCCATGCCGTGTCTACGCCCAAAAAAAAAAAAAAGAAACGCCCCACAGAGAGGAATTGAATGTGAGATATTTACAGCATTTTTCTTAATCCGTACAGATGGCCGTGCTGGGGTATGTACATACCACTGTTGTAGACTTATTCATATCACACGAGATTCTGGGAGGGGGTATGGGGTTAAAATCCAACTCCAATTTACAAATCTGAGATAATTTTCATACTCCCCTCTGAAGATTTTTTTACATAGAAATGAAGGCAGTTGAGGGTTTAGAAGGGCACAAGGAGTCTTTTGAGACTGCAAAACAGCATAATTGTTTTGCTATCCAATCGGGTGTTATACTACACATAATATATGGTTATTTCATACAGCCTCCAGACTGCCAAGATGTTTTCAATTTGGCACGGCCCTGCGATCATGATATCACAGAGAAAAGAGAGAGAGCGAGAGCTTCCAGTCTGGGATGGCCAGAGCAGTGAGAGGGCGATCATTTCGCCAAACTCAAAGGGTTTTTTTTCCCCTCCTCTCTCCCTCTCCCTCTCTCTCTGGGACGAATAATTCCACAGTTGCTGAGGCACTGAAAAAGCAATCTGCGGAATACCCCAGGGTCATGTCTGTGGCCGGATGATTTGTGTGAAATGTCATACATTAAATATAAGTTTAACATTCAGCCCGGTGCACTGTAAAACTGCCCTGTCGTTGCCACAGTCCGCCATTTCCCTCTGTGCAGGGAGGGTTCGGGTTCAGGAAAGCGGTCACAAAGGAGTTGGACACACAAATACACACAGAGACATGGACACACACACACACACCACCACCACCACCCCCTGTGTCTGCCCAATCTTAGAGGGAGTAGAAGGAAAGAGGGGGGGTGCAGACAGCGGGAAGTTGTGAGGCCATTCGATCTACAGCTGCCTTTCATTTATGAATGCGAGAACACTAACTTTTTTTTTCTTGAAAATAGCTATATATATATAGTTTTTTCAATTTCTTCTTGTATTTTTTTTTCCAAGGAGCTTTTGCCCCAGACAGGAATTGAGAAAAAGAGGGAGGGCGGGGAGAGAGGTAGACAGACAGATGGACACAGAGACGGACAGTCGGTCTCGAGGCAGGTGTTGAATTCGCGTCCAGCTCGAGATGAAAAAAGTAAGAGAAGAGGTGAGGAAGGAAAAAAGGGTTGTAACTAATTCATAAAGTTTCGGGAAAATAGCAGCCACTGAGAGGAAGAGCGCGAGAGAAGAGAAGCGAGAGACAGAGGGAAAAAGGTGTCTCCAGGGACTTCAGTGAAGCAGTCATCCCAGAGAGAGAGAGCGAGAGAGAGGAGATTCTGTCCATCCTAGCAGATGAGAAAGAAATGACAGAGGGGGTACAAAGGATGTCATCTGCCAGATGGACAACTGATGAGTTTCCTCCCTTTTCTCTTTGTCTTTCCTTTTCCCCCCTCATGGCTTGTTTGTTTGTGTGCAGTCTTTGCCTCTAGAAAGTTTCCGTCTGAATGACTACAATAAGATCGTGTGTTTGATATGTAAAGGGAAAACGTGGATATTTCCGAAATGTGAAATTCACTGAAGAAGGCCAACTTTAGCGATGATCAAAGGGCGAACAGTGGATGGTTTGAGTACAGAAAGTATAAAACACTATATCAGCCCTGATTAAGCTGTGCCAGACTCAGGTGGATATTGTTCATGAATGTAATTATATACCTCTGTGCTTTTTCAATATATTCTTATCTACTTGGCACAGTTCAATTTAGTTTTCGCCTGCTGGTGTTTGACAACATTTGCATCTAAAAAATCCATGCACCCTTTCTACAAATTCTGCTTATTATTGCCATGAAAGAGCTTACCACCAGATTTATCAATTTCACCTTGAAGGTGTTGTACTTGGTAGTGCATTTGTAAGCAAGCCCGGACTCTTTGAAGACAAACACAGTATCGTACAATCTGTAGCCCCCCTTTCCCACCCTTCTCCTCCCTTCCCACTCCCTACTTCAAAGCAGAAAGGCTGAGATGAAGGTTTGGAAAGAAATGGAAAACAAATTGTTCATTTGTATCTGGGAGGAGACCAGACACTTGAGCAAATGCTCTCTGCATTCTCTCTTTACACGCGCTGCGGTAAAGTTATCTTAAGGTGGGGCGCGGGAGAGCCAGAGAGAGGCGAGGCCCCGGCAACTGCTGTTTTAAAGTCTCAGCCAGACAATCAAATGTGTAAATGAGAGTGAAGCTAGTCAATGACCACCTTCGGGACAAATCTACTGGGATACTTGATGCATACTTGCAACTGCAAGAGAATTTTCAACTGCAAGAGGAATGTTGCTCCGATGCAGTTTTATACTGCGATTGCTAAGGAAATACAAAAAAAAAAATGGTTTTAATATTTTTAATAGTATGAGAAAACTATCAAAATCACAGGTATACAGTATATTAAAAATATGCAACCAACTAGTAAACAAGGGATTAAAGCAATGACTTTGACAAAGACTCTGTAGCTTGTAACATTTACCTATATGCATGTAAAACAACCAAGTATGCACCCTCAACGCTTGTGAAAGGCCAATTTTTGCTCAGTGCATTATAGAAAAAGCCCCTGTAGCTTTGATCATGAAGGATAAAATTAAGCTCTTTCATTGACAAAATAAAAGAGGCTTTTTGATGTCAAAGTGCATGCTTGACTTCACTAAGAGAGACCATGCAGTGTTAAATAGATGGCTTGTATTTAAAACAAATCTGAGGAGCTTTCAGGTGATATGCATATTATCCTGCTTTACTCTCAAAGGTGCTGCTGGACAGTCTAAAAGACACTTCAAGTCACCTCTGTACCAATTTTTAGTGTCTGTGTTTGAGCACAAGCTGCAACAAAGGTGTATCTGATGCTTTTTTCTGTTACCAACCATCTAGTTAGGCACCAGTGTCTAAGTCGGTGCTATACTACAGACTGACGTATACTTTATATGACAGAACCTATATATACTCCTTACAATATAAGGCAGAGAATGAAGAACTGCAAGCCATAAGGATATATCACACAATATTATATATGTTTTGAGCTTCAGACTGATGATAAGGATAAATGGGTTGATGGGAGAAGGCCAGACTGTGGTTCCTTGGCCATTATCCACAGGCAGGCAAATCAAGCCAGCAAATCAGGAACAATGGAGCCCTCAAAGAGCAGAGTGGGGATCAAAGCAGCGCTAACTGGCCATTGCAATCCAATTGAAATGTTCACTTTGCATCTCTCCAAAGGTAATGGATGTGGAGAGTGGGAGGTGAAAAGAAAGGGCTGCCCGCTCACATTTGTCGTAAAATTATGGAAGCTCAGAAGAGAAAGAAAGGAGAAAAATGCACGTGACAAGTCTGGCCTTCTCAAGTCATCTACTGTAGAAGCTTCATAATGTCCCTTGGTTATTTTGACTTTGAATTTGTGAAGATTTTTTTTTTCCGCTCCCTTTTTT
The DNA here is from genome assembly GCF_036321145.2 of Pelmatolapia mariae. Lineage (NCBI taxonomy): Eukaryota > Metazoa > Chordata > Actinopteri > Cichliformes > Cichlidae > Pelmatolapia > Pelmatolapia mariae. The sequence continues at coordinate 23,667,347 of NC_086235.1, read as the reverse complement.
AGCTTCCTTTGAACCTTCCAGTGGTAACATTATGATGATATATGAGATGCTATACTATGGCCCTTGTGCATGTGGAGTAGGGTTGAGGCAGGCTATTTCTTAAAGTATCCTCTCACTCGCTCACTCTCTCGCTCTCTCTTTCGTTTCCTCCGTGCCTCTCGCCCTCTTCCTGTCTTTGTCTCCCCCATCACTTCCTCTCTCCATTGCTCCGTCTCTCCATTTGAATGTGTTGATCACCTGGGGAGATGCTGCATTAATGCTGACGACCAGTAAAAAGCAGAATCTCCTCTTTATTTATCTGCACTAAAATTCCTCCCAATCTTTCCAGCACATTTCACTCAATCACGCAACTCAGGCCATTCCATTAGCCACACAGGGGCGTTTTACCCCATTGAGCACAACACGCCCCGCACTTCTATGAATATAGATTCCCCTAAATTATGTATAATGGGAGTGCTCAGATTTTAGCATTTTTACTAAGAGGGTTTGAGGGTGTATGAGTTGTTTCTGCTGCTTTTTAAGTGCATCTTGAAATTCACAGTGTATGAGAGACTGGAGATGGTGTTTGCATCCTTTGAGTTTGTAGATTGTTAATGGAATGAGGATATGGATGATATTTTAAATTTGTCAATGTGAGTGACTTTAAATAAATATATATGTATATATACATATGTACATTTTTTTCTGCAGTGCAGTCATGTCACCCAATATTAAACTAAACTCAGTAATCACATTACAGTTACTAAGCAAACAAAACTATGTGGTTACTTGCGTTACATAGATTTTAGATTATCTGCATGATGGGTGAAGTGAAAAAGCTAAACAAGCAAAATGGTAAAGCGGTCTATAACTTTTGAGGAATACTTACATGGACATTACTTTTGTTTTCTTTGCATAAAATGACAAGAATGTGACGGTAAAGTGCAAACTGCACCCAGGCATGAAACAACTATTCACTGCTAACACTCCATCCTCTTATTGCAAGCATTTAAGAAGACAGCATGCTAACACAAAGCTAGCTGAAAACAACCCTGGACAAAGAGTGAAGCAAAAGTAGTCAGGTTTGTAGCATTGTAGCCTTCATTTCTTCACACATCAACAGCTGTGAAGTGCTCTTTGGACTGGCTTTCAACTTTGCTGTCCACTTTGTGCAAATACTCAACATAATTGTCACAATACTCAACGCAAAGATCTTATGTGCGTGTCTTTAGTTAGGAAAGGGATGTGCGTCTGTCTGTGCAGTATATATTGCTAACCTATTGTTTCAGGACACTGCTATGAGTAATGTAAAAGTACTGTAACAAGCAGTAAAAAAGTGTTAAAGAAATGTGTAAAACTTACATTTTTAATAACAATCCAATTTATTTATTTACCTGATTTAATTTTGGCCACTTTTACGTTCAAGATCATACCCTCCTACACCTCTTTTTTTACACTTTTTCCTCTGTGATAAGCACAGGATTTTCTCCAGTGTTAAAATGGCAACCCTTAAAATTGATTGGGGCTTTTTTTTGTTTTGTTTTGTGTCGCTCAAAGCCAGCATGAGATGACATGCTGGCCACAGTTCGAATCATCCTGCTGAATATTCTCCTTCAGAGACCATAGGACGTTACAGTCGAAACCAGTGCTGACATTCCTCAACCAGTGGGACAATCACAGCGCACACACGCTGAATGTTAAAAAAAAAAAAAAAAAAGTCTTTTCCCGTTCTCGTGCTGTACATCATTTGCTCTCTTGGAAAGTGTCGACTCTTCCACTAAAAACTGTTGAAAACTCCTCAGTCGTAGTCCGAGACCCAGCTGTCATTACCAGCAGTGATCCTCTAATTGAAATTCGGGTCAGTTTGAAACAGCAGTTGATTTTTGCACTCTGCACGAGTTTATGGCCTGTGGTGAGTGCACAGTATGAATGGTCAGAACAGGACTTCTAGGGAGCGATCTAAAAATAGTGCTTACTCTGGAATCAGTCAGGACATGCCTGAGAAGATACCCCTGAACAGGATATTGGCCAAGTTTAAATCAGGTTAGATTTTGGAGCCTTTTTGATCATACAGTACCTCGCATATACTTATATCTATATCTGTACTATATATTTGATTACAGTTAATTACACGTCAGCTTATTCATTCTACTCTATGAAAAATATGAACAATTGTTAGCCGCAGCAGTGATTTGATTGCATATTACTGTTGCTTTTATTAGGATACCTCAAGCTGAACCTATCTCATAAGTAACTAATGGCTTAGTCTAGAGGTCTGGATTTGATCTCTTGTTGTGCTGAACATTTTCTGCTCCAAGTGTGAGTAGTATGACTAATTGGATGGTAAGTAACTTTAATTCACATGTTGGCAGTTGGTGTCCATGTAGCTCAGCGGGAGGGAGGGCCACAGCTGAGCTATATCAACAAACAGACCAGCAATTCTATAATCAGAACAAAATCAACATCCTCATTACTGACTCCAAGCTGCTGCCTACATCAAAAAGGGCTTCAAAACTCTCCGTCCTTGTTTTCCGGGAGTGATTATGTTTAGTGTCAGCCAGACATATCAACATTTTTTTTTCTTTTTGCGCTGAGACGTGCTCGCCGGAATGCTAACAACCTAACAGGGGGGTAAAGTTAGAGATATTATAATCGGCTTCCCATTCTGGTAGTTTATTTTATGTAGTGCTGTAATAATGTCACAGCATCTCACTGAAGTAAGACACGTTAATTAAAAAATATTTTTTACAGTAGTGCATGTACAAATCCAGCGTTATTAATGGTTACTGATGACAGGCACATTTTGGATGTTGAAGCTACGAATTTATCTTGCTATAAACTCACCAGGACTCTGGGATTAATAATTACCATTGTTCAATCATCAATCATATCCTTTTGTTTAAAATACATGAGCTGTCTGCATCTTCAGCGACAATCTGAACTTGATTTGACTGGGCTTTCCATTTTGTTATCATTATGTTTGCGGGGTTTTTGTTGGCTAACTGTGATCATACACATGAGTAGCAATGCTAATTATGTAGCGTGCCATGTGCCTTATGAACCCATGCTGTTTGTGTTACCATTGAGTTGCACTGTTTGTGGAGCCTTAGTGTGTCTGTACCTGTGGTCTGTGGTTAGCCTACCTCCACCAGCTTCAGTATTTCTGTCAGCAAAAAAACCCCATAAACATCAACACTGAGTGAAAAATACGTCGATGCATACTTTTTTTCCCCAGTGTGTTCTGCCACTCTTTTACATTTTAATTTTAAACTACCATAATTATACAAAATGTACGCTCAAAAATCTATTAAGAATTCTCATCCAACTTTTTTCCTCCACTGCTACAAATGCATCCACGCTGCCAGATGCAATGATTAGATCAAGCGCCTATCAGATCTGAGATGGACCAGAGCCGGCGCGCTTGGTTATTTGGCAAACTGCAGCTTGGCTGCCCGAGCAGCACTCACTCATCTGTCTTATTCGATCACAGCCTAATAATACCTTGTGATATATTCTATATTATCACATGACTGTGCATTTTATATGCCTGCAGCTCTCCTTTGCAGAAACCAGCACAAAGTAAAGGCCAATAGGTTGAAGGTTGTTTCATGAATATTGCACCGTGACACCTGCTGAAATTATGCTGTGGAAATTCAAACATGTCCTGAAATCTTTTTTTGAAAAAAAAAAAGAAAACATGATTCTTGGTGATACAGCAACTGTGGTAGTATGGAGATGAGTGCCAGAGAAAGTGTCAGTGCCTGTCTCAGGTTGAACTAGGCCCGGACGCTGGCTGTCTCTGTTGTTAGAATGTAATGGACATGTCACCCTTGAGGAAAAGCTGCTGGCTGCTTGGGTCACCATGCCCTTCAGCACATGACACTCTCGTCGGCAGGGTGACAGGAACATGCAAAAAGCATACGGACGCCATGGCAACTGAATCTGTATACGCGTGTGAATGTGCTCACAGCTGTGTGTTTATGTGCGCGTATTGATCCGACGTGTTGTCTAAACTGTATTATTGACCTAAATGTTGTTTCTAACATCTAATCTGTTCGAGCTCAGATGTAATTTTATAAAGATTTTAGAAACACTTGTTAGATTCACTTAAGCAATTGTCGGCTGATGGGAATTTATTGTGCCGATTCAGATGGATTGCTTTCATAAAATCTGATGTTGCATTGAGGGAGCCAAATATAGCAAATGGTTCAGTAACTGTATGATGCCTCAACACACACGTACGCACACCCACACCCACACGTACCTACCTACACACACAAATAAACATACGACAAACACTCTAACATATACGGACACAAACGCACACTTGTTATCGATCTACAGCTTAGCTCATGCCAGCAGGTAGTCCAACTCACCGGTTATTCTGAGGAATTGCTTTCAGTGGCTCCATCCACACACACACACACACACACACACACTCTACAGGATTGTTTCCAGTGGCTAAATCTACACAATTTGTACACAGCCAACTCTTAAGACACCATCACCTCCTCTTCACAGATCAAGGGCTGAGTTTGTCGATACCACATACACACACACACTCACTCGCAAACACTCTTGCAGCCTTATAACTGAACCATGTTAAATGCCGTGAGAGAATCAAGTTGAATGCTGTTGCATAGTTAGTTCGCTATCCTGTTCTCTCATCTCTCCACGTCGGTCCCTTCCTTCTCTAAATATTGTTTTTCCTCCTTCTCTGTCAAAGTCACGCTTTTTGAATTCTCTTTCTAGACCATAACACACTTTGGGGTGTAAAGGATAAGGGATTACAGCTTTGTGTGTGAGCATATGAATGACTTAGAACTGCTTAGGTGCATGTGCATGTCATGTTTATTGTGATCCCAAACAGCCAGGCCCGCCTCTACTGCTCTGTGCCTTTTTTCAAATCTAATTTGAAAATAAGTAAGGGAAGCACAAAGTTCATTTTGCAAAACCAACATTTGGTACAATAGAATGTTTCTTATTAAAGTCAATCAGCCAGTAGACAACAAAAGAACCTTTCATTGAAGAATATGAAGTGAAAATAAAAAACAGGGCACTGCAATAGCTGGCACCGCTCTGCTTGTAATATGTTATGTGCACAGCCTCCTCCTCTCCCAAAATCGGCCTCTCCCCTTTGAAAGGGATCGAATTAAGATGTTCCAAGGATTTTCTTGCTCCTTCCCACTCCTCTGAAAGGTCATAAGTCTAATGCAATTATGGCACATAACTGTGGTAACGGAAACACATGCCAAGAGATGATATGAACATACAAGTTGTAAACTGCAACTTTCTCTTCACTAAGCAGAATGTTGCTTTTTACGACTGAATCAATATCTTTAACTAAGCCTTGTAAAGCGGCCCAGTTAGAGACTTTATTTAGACTTACCTCTGTCTGACCTCCTCATGCTCTGCTTTGACTTTCCCTGCACGAGAACAGCAGGAAGCCTTGCATAAGAACCAGGTGGCACTGAAATTGCACCATCGTGGCAGATTTGTTTTAAAGGCATTTATTACATCTCTTATGATGTATACACTGTTTCTTGATGTGACTGAGCTCCAAACTAGGCTGAAATTGTTGCCGTTTTCCACTTTTGCAAACTGGACATGATGTGTAACTTAGAACATTAAAACTACCTACATATGTTGGGCATTTAAGAGTTATTAAATGTTGGCATTAGAGTCAACGTAATATAAAACGGATTAAAATCCAAGTAAGCTCTCCTCTTAGATATTCATTTTAAGCAATCGAATTGGTTTCAAGGCAATTTTGTTGTCTCATTTAATAAAAGTGAATAGAATATTGGAGAAAACCTAATAGCTAAGTAAAGAAATATGATGCTACAGAAGGTGTAATCAGTTTTTGCACAGAAAAAAGAAAGATGGAAAAAGCAAGAAAGAGAATACCAATCTAGATTATTCTATCCAAAAGACCCAAATCAGAGTATTCTTTTGCATCTATGTTCAAGATTCGAAAGGTCAGAGTCATGTGATTGGAGGAGTAGTCAAGCTAAAATTACTGCAGCTTGATATTGTTAAAAAAAACTATCTTATAGACTTATGCATTGTGTTATAGCGCTCTTCCCTGATTACTTTCAGTAGGCTGGTTTGTGATGGCAAAGTAGCCTACTGATGCTTTTGTCTGTCCCTATCCATCATGTGACTCACTCTGAGTATGTGTGTGTGTGAGTTCGTGTGAAAGAGAAAGAAAGAGTTTGAAAGATTGAGATCAAAGAAATCAACAAGTCTAATTTAAATTGTGTATTTCTCCCAAACATGCCAACAAGTATTTTGTATAAACACCCCTAAATTTTTCCATTACTTGACCGCGGTGTTACCTGCTTAATTAAACAAAATTTTTTTAACATTTTGAACCAGTGTGCCTGCTAAAGTCTCAATTCAGTCGAGACAAATATAATGAGCAAAAACTGGTGGGGAAAAAGAGAAGAAAGCAGAACTTAGAACAATTATAATAATCAGCACTAACAAAAAAAAAAAGAAAAAAACTGGTTTGTGTATGTGACACGCTGTATGTAAGCATGTGTGTGTGTGTGTGTGTGTGTGTGTGTGTGTAGGAGGAGGATGGAGGTGGCAGTGTGAGCATGCTCTTTCTACTGTTTGCTCGACTGGTAATCAGCCAAACAAGCTACAAGTCTCTTGCTATGATTTGCCCCCCAGTGTGTCTCCAGTCTGAACGCCTGTGAGTAAATCAGTGTTTTTCTATGCAGACATTCATATGCATTTATATAGTATCCAGTCTATACTGTACATATAGTATGTCTGCTTCTGTCATTGTGTTTGCATGGGACCATGACTGTGCCCGAGTGTACTCTATGGCCATATGTTTCTGTGTGTCTCTCTCAGAATATATATTTGTTTCCTGCGCCTTCCCCCTGCAGAGAGTTTACAGGTTGTGTGTGTGTGTGTGTGCAGTCTTACATGTTCCCATATGTGTGTATTTGCCGGATGGGAATACAACTCCTAGGACATTTAATCTAGGGGGAATTTCACGCTAGTTACTACTTGTCATCAAACATTTCTAGCGTAAAATACTGGAGCAATCTTTTATTGGCGGATGTTCGGGACGAATTCACTGTCAGACCCGAGTGGCCCGCTGCCCTCCAGATAGACTGAAAGCGTCCTTAAGAGTGTGTTCGAGAGCGGAAGGAAAGAGAAAGAACGACACAAATAGCAGGCAAAGTTTGTTGTCTCAATTTTGATGCTTTTCAGCTGTGACAAATGAATCTGAACTTTGAGTGTTTAAGTGTGTATGAGGAGGGCTTATGTTCTAACTTAACTTTATAATGGAAAGATGGGGAGGCACGGAGCCTCTCTCCACATGCAACCTTTCTCTCACTGTCTCCTTCTCTCACTCACACTCACACACACCCACAGATCTGAACCCGAGCTTAGGGGAAGACCGATTCCAGTATATCTGCAGTCGTATGTGTTCACTTAGTAAGCCACAGCTGCTAGCACCATTATTATGATTTCCTGTGTGTGTATGTCTCTCTGTCTATCTGCTCCCTCAGCACACACTCGCACTCACATCTAAGCGTCCTATACAAATGGAGTTTAGCAGGACCCATATTTTACACCCGCCTGAGTCACTCAGATGTTCAGCTGTTTCACTGTAAAATGTAACCCAGGTTGTCTTCTAATGCATGTCACTGCCAGAAATATAAATATATTCCCTCCACCTCATCGAAAAAAAATGAAAGGAACTCATAACCTTAACTTTAAAAGCCTGAACAAAGGAAAGGACTAATCCGTTTTTTGTGTCTCTAAATATTAAAAATTTTCCCTATTTAAGCAGGCAGTTAAAAACAAAGGGCGCATTTGTTTAATAGAATAATCCTCCGTGTATTTAAGATGACTCCAAAGCTTTCAAATTTGATCCTTAATGTTTCGACAAGCTGTTCAATCAGTTGTTTTTTGAGGACATTGCAAATGGCAGGCTGTCTCTGAAATACGTTTGCTTGTTTTACCTGACCCACTTTTCCTTCACTATGTGTGTGCGCGTGTGTGTGTGTGTTTGTATGTGTGTGCGCGCGCTTTCGCTCTGTCCCTCTTTGCTCAGAAGGTTGTAAATGTAATCTTAGACACATGTTACTTCGGCTGATGTTTTTCAGATTGATGTCAGTTGCGATTAGCATATCTCCTGCCAAGACACAGGAGTGCTCTTTAGAGTCTGGCCTCATACACACTCGCTCACACACACACACATGTATGCAAACCGTTGGGTAAACATAGCTCAGCTGCCATTTTGAATGATTGCACAATGATTATTTGATGCAGTGATTTATTTTGAACGCAGCCTGTAAGTAAACTGAAGCAAGAAAAGATGAAAAATCTGACTGACAAGCTCCAAAACAAAATTCTACCCCAAGACAGTCTCCTGACACCCCTTTTCCAGCAACATATTATTACATGCTGGCCCCCCAAACACGTTTTAACACTCCCCGGCCTCCAACTTTAATGTCACCATGTCTGTTTCTTTAAAATGCAGTCTGTAGAACGCAGCCATGTAAATGCAGCTGTGACCAACACATCCCACGCCGAAACTGTTTCATTTGCATTCATCTTCTGCTTGGGAATGGAGAATTCCTCCTCCAGTGTAAGACAGCAGGGGAAAGTGTGCAAAATGAATTTCTCGACCATCTCGGGAGAGCAAACGATATAGGGATTCAGAACACACCCTTCAGACAATGGAAGAGGTGGGGGGGCTTATTTTCTCTTCTCTCTCCCCCCTCTATCCCCTGTCTCTCTCCACACCTCCCTGACCCTGCTTCCCCTCAACCTGCCCAGCAGAGTGAGAGAATAAGTGTAGTGCCAACAGGGGGTGGGGGAATTGGAGAGAGACTGAGAGAAAGTCAGATAAAAGTAGTTAAAAGAAGGAGAAACGAAGAGGGGGGGGGGGTGTGGAAACAACAGGAGAGTGACTGACCAAATACTCAGCGACAGAATGAGAGAGGAAGACGGATGCAGAGAGGAAAAAAAGAGGGGGGGGGGGGGGGGGGGGGGGGGGGGGGGAGATGAGAATATATATGCGGTGGCCAGTGTTGTGAGACAAGGCAGGTTGCTGTCACTTTAAAAATGACTGTAATAAAAGTGACCGCCGGAAGATGGATCTGGTGATTTTGGCTTGCTAATCAGTCATCTGTGAAGAGGACCACAGCCCAGATTCAGCGGCCGCCTGACACCTTTTGATTGATGCCTGTGCCCGATAAAAAAAGGCCCATTAACTGTCCTCCTATTAAACTGGGTGAAATGGCAAAAAATGCTCTTCTATCCCGCTCTTCTGATCTCTCTTTCATTTAAACTATATTTCCTTTTATATGCTCTGCCCTCGTCCTTTCAGCTCTTTCCCAACTGTTAATGTTCCTCTTGGAGTTATTACTGGCACAGTGGGGCAGGTGGGAATAATGTTAATCGTCGAGGCCTACTTGTGTGTGTGCGTGTGTTCACTGAATGCGCATACTGTATTTAAGTTCAGTCCTCCCACTCGAATCGATAGATCAATAGGAGGCCCTAGACGCACTAGTCGAGGCATCGGCCGGTACCTGCATCAACAGTTCTCGTTATGTATGCAAATGAGCCCGCGTAATCAGTGGCGTCACAGAGGGTATGACTTCAAACCTTCAGAATTTTCGCCACATGCCATTCGTCAGAGAAGAAAATAAATAATAATAATGACCCGGGAAGCTGAATCTCATATCTCCTCACATCTCCTTCTCTCTCACAAACACAAACACACACACACACAAAGATTGCCTGCAATAATAATAACCCTACAGACGACAGCTTCGGCCCCCTCCTTCCCCATCCCCACATCACCACCTCAACCCCTCCACCATCACCACCACCACATACAATCAAACAAAGCCTCTCTCTTACCTTGCGCATGACCAATCCTTCCATCTCTCCCTCTTTTTTTTTCCTCACTCCACCATTCTATCTATGCATGCTCTTCCCCTTTCTGTAAACCCAACCACACCTAACAGCAACACCTTGCACTCTCCCGACCATCCCACAGCCTACAGCGCGGCACTCACACCCCCAATAAATACAACCCTGGTCTGCCGTTTTCCTATCTGTCCCTTTTTCTCTGCCCCAGTCTCTTTCCCCCCCTCTCTCTCTCCCTCTCTCTCTCCCTTTCTCTCTCCCTCTGTCTTTCCCTCTCCCCTCGCTCCTGGCTGGTGCTGGTGAAATATCAGGGCAAACGGATTCCAGCTTTTTTCTCTGGCTCAGAGGGGTTGTTCTGTGCGATTTGGCCCTGGGGTGCATTTCAGCACTTCTGATGTGAGAGAGGGGCGAGAGAGAGAGAGAAAAAGAGAGAGACAGAATGAGGGAGAGAGGGCAACGGAGAGAAAGAGAAAAGAAGTGTGTGTCTGGTTGTGTGTGTGTGAGAGAGAGTGAGCGAGGAGGAGAGCGAGGGAGAAAGGAGACATAGCCTGAGCTTATCCTTTCTTTCTGTGGGGCAGTCAGTGGTTTTAAAATGACAGGCTTTTGACCAGCATCAAACCTGCGACTGGAGGTGTGCATACTCTCGCTAGCTTACGGAGGCCTTGAGGTGATCTCCATACATAATCAGGACAAGATACCTCCATGACAGGTGCGCGGCCATCTTGGAATCTCTCTGTGTCAGTGGACTTCAGCACAGTGTCTGTCTGCTGGGGTATAAATAGGACAGATGAACAACTGCAGCGACAATTTTGTACCTTAACGCTCTTTGCGCAGATATTTTTAACACACAAAGAGTGTACCAAATGTAGTCCGGGGACCCCGAGATAAAAGAATTGTAAACAGTGCGATCATAGTGGTATTATTGTAAAATATAACCTTATTTTTACTTAACAGTCATCAGATATGCAATTATTAAGCAACAGAATGCATTTTTTAAAGGTGAGTTAATATGCATGTTATGCAAAACATATGCATTTCTACTGGAAATTGAGCCTTTTATCCAAATTATAGTCTGCATTAGTAATTAGTATTAATTACTAATTATAATTAGTAATTAGCGTTTATGTGCTGTAAATGCAAGTAAACATTATTTGTATTGTCACATGATTAAGTCAGCTGAGGTCGTTTTGACCCCAACGTTAAATACCTGTGATAAATTTAAACTTCAGCACATTTCAATTTCATTTTTCTTTTAAATACAACACGAGAAAAAAATCTTCTCATTTAGCATTTTTAAATGTGTGCCTAATGACAAAAAGGAATGCTGCTCACATACAATTCAGCACACCACACAATGTAGGCGGTTATGGCAAAATCTGTACTTGCTGCATCTGTGCCTGACTCCTTCAGAATGACTGACAAGGTGCACACCCCACCAGCCCCCGTCCCAGTTTGCTCTATTAAAGCTGGATAGGCAGAATCGGGTGCGTTTGACTTGGGTCCAATACAGTTGGCATTTTAAAAACACGCCGATTAAACATATACGCAAATCAGCGATTTGAAGTCATTAGGAAAAATGATTGACACGCAAAATTAGAATGACAGAATAAGATGGGGTATGAAAACAAAGATATAGTAGGTACACCAGCCAGAAATAGTTTAATGTAAAACAAATAATAAGATTAACAAGACTGGGACATTTTTTTCTGTATTTTCCAGTATTTTAATTATATTTTCATCTGAGCTGCTACACGTCATCTGCAGATACAATGACACATGCTTACAGAATATTAATTTAAGTCTCTAAAAATAAAGATTAATGTAACATTTACTGCATCAGAAAATGTCAAAACAACCTAGGCCAGAGTATTTTAGAAATGCTTACTCAAAATGTATCCACTTGTCAATAAGGTGAATATATGTCTGATATTTTCAGTTTTCAGGTCAGTCATTTCTTCTGAATATTTTTTTAAAGCACATAATCTTCCATTAGAATTCATTTTGGAAATTCTACAGCTGATTGTATTTTACCGTTTCCATTCATGTGTGGTGCAGGTGTGTAGTTGCGTGACTTCATGGGCTGGTGTGTATGTGTGCGTATTTATGTTTCATAATCTCACATCTCACTGTGGGGCGTTCTAAAAGGATTTGTCACTCTCAGTTCAGATGGGCTGATTGTGAATTAAATGTATTTTTAGGCACCTTTTTTCTGTCCCTTTGTGAACCCAGTTAGAATTGAGGTCAGGACACACAAACAGACATACACACACATACAAATGCGCACGCCATCTCAGAGAAAGACACATAGCTTTCAGAACAAATCACTGTTGAACTACCCTATGTGGAATGATTCTGACATTTTGTTTGGGAGAAATAGCATTTAATTGAAGGGAGGGGCGATACGGATGGCAGTTATGGAACCAAGGGAAAATGTCTGCATTTCAACCCAAATTGAAAACATAACAGAGTTTGTGTTTGTGTGTATTCCTGCGTGTGTCTGTTGAGGGGTTTCAATGCTATCCACACTTTGCTTGCTTGTTTGAGGGTGATTAAGTTCAAGGTATGATGTTTATTCCTTAAAAAAAAACTGCATTCACTTTGTATTATAATACGAAGTATCTCTTTAAAATCTAAAATTTACCCTGGTTCAAACAAAAAATATGCAGGTTTGGAATTTACATATATGGTGAGGAAGTGCAAAGCTTTAATATCTCCACAAATTCCCTTTTCTCTTTAATTTTCAATTTAAATAAATTTAATTCTGTACAAATTGTCTTTCTAAAGACTTAATAGGCAGTTAATGGTGGGAATTACAGATGTGTTCATGCATTTTTTATATCCAAGAACAGAACCAGCTATATCATTTTACAAATTAGGTAAAGTTTCACATTCCACAGAATAATTAGTGACTGCTGTTAAATTGATGTTTCTGTTATAATACATCTTAAAGCCTGCTCATTGCTGCACGGAAACCCTGTTTCTATTGCCCCCAACACGGTAGGGTCAGAGGTCAGAGTCACCTCCAGATCAGGCATCAGGAGCTGGGAGTGTTTTGCTCACCAAAACTTCGGTATGGTAGGTGCTTGCAAAAATGGCTGCTTGAACTCGGGTCATCGGGTTTAATGATGGTCACTTGGAAAGAAGGTTGAAGAGCCCTCATAAGGACTCTTCTAATGTAGTGATGAAGCCAACAAGCGTCTTTCAGGGTCACTGCACACCTCAAAAGATGACGCCTCTCTCTCTCTCTCTCTCTCTCTCTTTCTCTCTCTCTCTCTCTCCCTGTAGTTCTTGTTCTTTATTCTCTCTTTCCCTTCAAGCGTTGCCAATTTGTCTGGGCTGCATTCCCTAATCCGTGCGCATTTACGCAGTGGTCATTGCGCCTCCGGTTGACTTGATTGGCTTGTTAGACGATGGCGTCCGGGCAGGAGACTGACTGAATGTACAAGCCCACAGCTGACAGCAGTGTTAGGTGGTTACTCTTTGTTTTCTAACGTGCTGCAGCACAAAAAAATTTAAAATAAAAATAGAAATGGCGAAACGAACATGTTCAGTGTTTGTTTTTTAAATTATTATTATTATTATATTGAATCAAAACAATTACTTTCACGAATGTATTAATTTATTTTAATCGAGCTAATTGAGTTAATAGCATAGCATTATTATTTTTAATAAAGCATTTTAAAAACAGAAATCGAAATAAGTTTAAATTATTCAAAAATCCCAGTAATTTGCAACATTACCCTTTAATCAGACGGGTTTTTTTTTTTAAACACCACATGACACACTTGAGGTGTTTCACTCAGAAAGCTGAAATGTCAATCTGACCACAGAACTGACTTCTTAGTACTGACCGGTTATTTGCCGTGTTGGGGTGGCCCACTGAGCGTCAGAGGAAAGGCGGGGTGTGGGGGTGCGGGGGCACGGATGGATGGATGATGGGGTGGGAAGGTGGAGGGGGTGACAGTCCCCAAGAGAGAGAGAGTAGGGGGTTCCTGGAGCTCTAAAAAGGACCTCTCGGACCACTAAATTGACATGTTCAAGCCATGGGTTGTCATGAAGAAAGCACTTTAATAAGCCATGTGATAACGCACAGTATAGCGGTCTTGTTTTCATTAGGCCATTAAATGGCAGGCCTTTACTTTGGATTACAAACTTTTATTATTATTATTATTATTAGTAGTAGTAGTAGTAGTAGTAGTATTAGTAGTAGTATTAGTATTATTATTATAGATCAATAATATTCTAACAAGGTTGATTTTCCCAAATAATGAAATGATCAGTGCTGCATATTTAAATTCATTTGTCAGTAATTTCTTGGTATACTCTTTTTTGCGAGAATTTCTCGTGCATTCTTTCAATAGGATATGCAGAATATTTAAATTCTGATTGTAGAAATTGTAGTTACATTACTAATCGGGAGTCATTGCAGTTATTTTGTTCTATATTGTGAATGCTGTCAGTTGAATTTTTTTTTTTTTAATGGAGCATACAGGTGCTTTTGTTCCCATCCACGGCAGCTTTACCGGTGTAAGTGCACGTGGATCTGAGTGATAATCAATAGAATGAAGAGAGTAGTTGTGTGTGTGTGTTTGCGCGTAACGATAAAGCCGTTTTTTTGGGGTGTGTGTGTGGGGGGTCCCATCCCCCACCACCGTCCGTATGGAGGACACTCACTGGACGCGTGTCTATTAAACAGGGTTCAACAATGAAAAAGATCGGAGGACCAAAGGGCCAAGTGGGAGGAGGGCAGCAGGGCGAGGTGAGACTGAATGGAAACAGCAGTGATGTTGGCTGTGTGTGTTGTGTGAGAGGGTTGCACACGGGGAAGCGGGGAGGGCGTGTGTGCTTCCGAGGGTGTGCAGGCACTTATAGTGTTGCTTTTCCTCTCGTGAGCGACCCGAAATGCGAGCGGCGACGTCTGCCAAGTCACCCTTCTCTCTCTCTCTCTTTCACTCTCCCTCCCTCTCTTCTCTCGGTTCTTCTGCTGCTTCTCCTTCCTCTTTGCCTTCAACACTTGTTCTTGTTCGGGAGCAGTATCACAGCAGACCTTGCCCCGCCTGCATCTGGGTAAAGACTTTACAGTCAAGGGCCATCGATTGCGCTTATCAAATAAACAGAGTGGCACCGGCGAACCCACCACCCACACCTTCACCCCTGTCTTCTCCCTCTGTCTCCTAATCTCATGACCAACCCCTCCCCAATTGCACTCCACCTCTTTCCCTGCCCGAGAGCCCCAACAGCTGTGGTCCCATGTAAATTTTACATGATTGGCACCTCCTTATTTTACCCCTCCGCCTGTCCTAATTCCCCCGTTTCTTGCCCCACACACCTCCCATATCACGTTGCATATTAAAGCACAGTTTATGCAATAGCTCATCTGAGAGCGGGCACTCGCTGTCATGTCCATACCTTTTCTTAGGTCATTTGCATATGTGATTATAGTGCATGAAGTGCTTGATTGTTGGTGGGTTTAGGTTATGTGATGCTGAAATGTGATATTTGGCATGCAGAGTGGGTTTTGTGGAAAGGAGGGGTACTGAAACGGTTCCCCTTGACCCTTGAAATGCAGCGTAATCCCATGTGGCCACGTTTGATTAGGGCATTTTCTTTCTAATTGTTGTCATCAGGACTCGCACTATCACTGTGCATCTGGAAGCACTTTGACATCTAAGTCAGTGGTCCTCAAAAGTCTGGATTCAAGAATCCTCAAAGGCCACGCCGGAGAGGGTCACCCCCGGGGGTAAAGCGCAGAATTGTTTAATTTCACTGTGATTTCATTAAGCCAGAATTACTCCAATTAGAAAGCACGTGTCTGAACAAAGGTTTCACTTGTGTCACCGGCATCACTTAAAACAGGTCTGCGACGCAATTTTAAATCAATAACAACAACAAAAACTGTATTGGACACCCCAGGGACAAAATCCAATTAAAAGAGGACCCCTTTGTGCAAGGTGTGTCCATTTGGGGGTCCTTGACATGAAAATGTTGGAGAAGCCCTGATCTAAGTGACTGAGGCAAAGGGCTGCTTTGACAGTCTTTGTTTTTAGCTCAGGCGCTACAAGCTCTCCTTTTCTTCTCTTTTTTTCCCCCTTCTTTGCTTTTTTCATCTCTCCCTCCCGCTCCCTCCCTCTCTCTCCCTTTAAAAGAGAGCGGAAGAATGGGCTGATACCGGTCTCATGTTGCGTATGGATTTTCGTTTATATAATCGATTGAAATGACCCAATACATTGATTTTGGGTTCAGTGTTTTACAAACAAGCGTTTATGGGTCTCGATTTTATGTTAGGCATGATGGCAGTGTGACACCGACGCGCAAAGAAGTCGGAGTTGTTGATTTTTAAATAAATGATCTAAATAGAAACAAATAAATATCTATTGTTTCATGTATAAAAGAACAGAAAAAAGTGTGACTGGGGTGGGGGTGAGGGGGGGCAAATAAAAAGGGAAAGGGAGACAGAGAAAAAAAAGACAATATTGTGCTGCCTCTCTCCTTAATCAAATAAAGTGATGTAAAAAAAAAAAAACACAACGCAACACACACACGCGCGTGCACGCACAAAAGCATTTCCTTCCCTCTGAATTTCTCCTTGAATTATATGCCATCACTAGTGTGTGTGATTGCGGAATATTAAATTAAAGTGGGATAAGTCCGCACCGAGGCGGGCTGCGTCCAATCCGCAACTCATTTCCCCTGTTGTAGCACCGCATCACTGCGCTCCTCTCTTTTCAATGACAATGTGCCAAATCTGGGCATTTTGAAAACACTTTCCATATGCTATTATCGGATCGCTACTGAGCAAGAGAACGACAGAAAAGAAGGAAAACGGAATGCTTTATACCAAAGGTACCAAGAGTCTACATTTTTATGTATCTTCTTTTTTCAGTGGCTTATTTTACTTTGTGCTTTTTGTGGGAATTTAAGAAGAGGTAAGAGGAGGTAAATTTGAAGTTTTTCTTTTTTATATATGTATATACCGATTGCATATTTATGGACCGTTGCTGGGTGGCTTTAGGGCTGAGTGTGAAAACGTCGAGAGAGTTTGTGTTGAGCATCTGTGGACAAAAAAACTTCATTTGTTTTTACTGGTTTTCTCACATTTTCCTCTTTTATCACTAAATTAAAAAAAAAAAATCTGCCCACTTTCCTTTGAGATGTCCTGTCAGTCAAGTAACTGAAGTAAGATTTTCAAAAACAATTTCGATTAGATAATTCAGTCTTTTTTGATTTATTTGCAGGTTAACTGATTTTTGCAACTCCACACCTTGGATTTTATGTAGGCGATGGCTTTGCAAGTGGTTTTGCTTTTAGAGGATTTCTGTGTGTCACGTTTATTTTTTATTTTTTATATTTTAATTTTTTGAGGTCAAAATGCATATTGAATGGCTGGGCAGTTTTTTGAAAGATCAATTTTCATTTTTTATTTGTTTTTTGTTCACTTTACTATTCTAGAGACAGTGGCGAAATCTCACATAGGTGCCATGCGTTGGAAGAGTTACAATTAACTTCTTATTGTCTGTTTTATGGGCCCTTTATGAAGCTTGTTTGTGTATGTGTTTGCTGGACGAGAGTTGGCCAGTGGGTCAGTGTGGCAGGTTGCGGATCAGAACTATGGGCTTTGCGTGTTTTTGTGTGTGTCCTGATGAGGCAGAGGGGTCAGCCCAGCAACCCCATGAGGGCGCCGACGCATAGGACAAACAAGGTGGACGTCTCATTGCACGTCCAGAAAAAAACAAATCACGATCAGGTGTTCGCAGTAGACATGAAAGACCGGGTTTAAAAATTACTAAATAAATATTTAAAATATTAATAACATAAAAATCAAGCTGAACATCAACAGAGGTTTCCAGTCTGTCTTCAGGGAATATTGATGAACCAACAATCCCTTAGCATATCCCAGTGTGGTTAGCCAATATGGCAATTTCTCCGGACATTCAAAGTTATTGATGTACTGAAGTGACAGAAGACCACTATGGGTGTTTAATGCTGCCTTTCATATATATCAATGGAGGCTTTAAAATAAAACAAACTCGATTCATTTAATGTTCGATAATTACTCTATAACTCAGAGTTTAATTTCAGTCTACCTGGTGTGAGCTTCTGGTGATGCGAGCAAGACATTTCCCGGTAATTTATTTTCTTTACACACAAATACTCACATGCTCGTGCACACTCACACGCACGGAGACTAACATAAGCACGCACACACACACGCGGAGAGAGAGACACACACACAAAAACAGAGAGACACCAACGGAGTTTACAGATAAAAATCTGCAATTAATTGAGGATGCTGCTGATGTGAAAATAGGGCGAAATATTAGTTAACGCGGTCTATTGTCAAGCGGTCCTCCGGAGAAAGAGCATCGTCTGCTGGGAGAGAGGGAGGGTGGAGACCGGGAGGGGGGTGGGGGGAGATTTACAAAACGCAGGAGGTTAAGATAAGCAGTAGCCTGTTTCAGGTCTCCAAATCCGCTTTGTAATTTCTCGTTTTCTCATCGAAAACCGATGAAATAACAAACGCAACTCCGCCGAAAATGCCAACGGCGCGCGCAAATTTAAGCACACACGTGTAAAATAAGTACATCCCTTCACAGAAATGGAGACGATCGTAGAGAAAAATAAAAGAAATGAGGGTTGTATAATCTACAAAAGTCCTCCGTTCTGGCGAATAAAGTCACAAATGGCATATAGGGTCCACTCCGTACTGCTTCTGAAAGATCAGCGCACGGCCCCCGGTGGACTTTTTTACGCGTCCGCTGCTGAAGCGGGTAAAAATCGACTCTCCAAGCCGTCTGTGAGCGACGCCTCCCAGGGCTGACAGGCTAGAAAAACCCCCCTGTAGGACAGGGAGGCAGCTACAGCAGTAGCGCAGCAGCAGGAGCCTTGGATCCGGGTGAAAAGTGACGCCTCTGTTCATCACCTCGACCCACCCACCCCCTTTGTTGGAGACCTCTCTAAACCCAGAATAAACAGCCTCGGGTCGGGTCGGGCTCGGATCTCTTGGCTTCTTAAGGATCCAGTTGGTATGGGTGCAGTCCAGTCAATGTGGCTGCAAAGTAGACCAAGTACTTCACTTGCCAGCAGCAGCCTTATCATCACATCCCAAGCCCCGGCTCATGCAGTTCAATTCACCCCCAGCTTCGATTTTTTCCACGAAGGCGAACAAGATCTCTTGATTTTCTCCCCGATTGAGACTGTGTAAAGTCTTCCTCTTGCCCAAAAGCCTCTATTAAGAAACCGATGGGGGAAACACGGCAAACTGTTTGCACTGAGATGATATAGGGCTAAAAAGAACGCTGCACTTTGTAAGGACACTAAATGTAAAAGGCAGTGAATTGAGCTTTGAATAGACACGGTGATTTTTGCGTGACCCTGTATTGGATTTTGCAGTTTGATTCTACTGAACCCACACGGGGCCTCAGTAGTCCAGAAAGGGCAGAGATGACTTTCCAACATGTGGTGGATTACTGTGATCCTTTGTGGCTCGATGTGTACCATTATATGCAACAGATCGCATGCACAGTCATCACTTTCAGTAAACAACGAGAATATTTTTTACACACACACACATAACTACGAATCCACATCCAGCATAAATCACTCACATGTAATTTATGTTGTATGTGTGTGTTTTGTTTTTACATATAAAGGTAGGCCTGACACACAGGTCCGTTTTGATGCGCAGCAAAAAGCCGGTTCTGTGGTTTTGAATCTCCTTTCAGGTATTTTTCCCCTCTCTTTATGTTTTTACGCACGTTATTGATCAAAAGTGTTATTCGCAAAGAGCAGTTACCGTTTTAAAAATCACATAAAGATTATTTTTTTGTATTCTACAATTTCTCGGAATCAAAAAAGACATTCTGAGCTTTACATGATTAAAAAATCATAATTTACCTGTAGTATCATAATCAATAAAAAAACAAGCTGGTGTAAAGTACACACAAAAAATATGAATCCTATCTTTATTAAATCATATCTTAAAAGAGATTCTTGTTGGAGCATTCTGCGCTGCACCTCAGAAATATTCATCTGCACAACTTGCTTTATTTATGTTTTTATGGGAAAAGATGACTTCTAAGTGCTTGTAACTAATTCGAAGTCCAGCCTTTTTTTTTCATTTTGCTGTGGAGGAAGCGGTTGTCCATTGTTCTACATGTGATTTGGCCCTCGGAGAGAAACCATACAAAAGGATTCTCTGCGCGCATAGACCTCTGCGGCCGCCAGGGCTCCGTGTGCGCGTCATTTGCAATGTGGAGACTGTTGATCAACTCACTAATTACACTTCTCTCCTCTCTCTCCCTCCCTCTCCGTCTCTCCTTTGCTCCCTCCCTCCCTATCGCTCTCTCTCTCTCATTCGTCCTCTCTCTCTCTGTCTCTCTACCCATTCCCAGAGTGCATATCGGGAAATAGACACACAAAGACATGCGCACTCAACTTAATCAGCCATTTTTTTAAACAGGGCTAAAACGATAATAATTAGCAGAATAAAGACATATCGGATTTTCATTTCCTTTCCTCCGTTTCCCGACCCCCGTCCACAAGAGAAACTGCGAGGCAGCCCGTCGACACGTCTTTTCACCGCCACCGGAACCAAAATAAGGGATAGCTCTCTAAATGCTTGACATTTGTGATTTTACCCCCTTTTCCCAATATAAAGTTGGAGGATTATTGTAATTTTCCCCGTTTTTCCATGTTTTTACTGTCTAATTACGCAAGACGCTGGATGTGACTGTTTTATAAAGCCAAGAGCAAAGAGAGAAGCGGAGGTGACGGTTTTGGAGGGGGAAGAAAGTAAGTTTTTCATTTCCACCTCTCCCTTTAACTTTTATTGAGTAGTTTGGGGTGTGTGTGTTAAATTTAGTGGTCGGGTATCGATTATCTATCTCGCCGGTGGATCCTGGACATC
The DNA here is from genome assembly GCF_036321145.2 of Pelmatolapia mariae. Classification (NCBI taxonomy): domain Eukaryota; kingdom Metazoa; phylum Chordata; class Actinopteri; order Cichliformes; family Cichlidae; genus Pelmatolapia; species Pelmatolapia mariae. The sequence continues at coordinate 23,646,556 of NC_086235.1, read as the reverse complement.
GGGGTTGTTTGGATAACAGGTGCTGGGTGTTTTTTATTCCAGAATAAAGGCGGATATCGTGATGTTAGTGCAACTCCGGCTTCTTTGGCTACTATAAAACAAGCGACTGACAGGCTTGGAGGCGTTCTTACGCATGTGTCCGTGGCAGTACAGTACGATACCACGTCCGGACCTGCCTTTTGCAAAGTTTATACTAATGTGCAGATTGTGTGGCGGACACATGCGATGGTTATTCCACCTTTGATACAACGGGACGGGACGAGCGCCTCCTCTGCTTTTGTGGCTTTGCAGTGCGGATATCGTGTTGCCTTTCCAGGAGTCCGATCCCACGGACATGTCCGCTTTGAGTCTAGTCGAGGTGTCCGGCTTGCTGTTTCCCTCCCCACTCAGTGACTCCTCATTTCATGCTTCAACGATAAGATATTTCATCTGAAGTCATATTTTGGGTGCACTGCAGCGTTTAAGCCAGTTTTTCCGTACACGTCGGGAATCATGCACCTTCCAGGCATTCTCGGCCGAAGTGACACGATCAGTCTCTCGACACGATCCCCTCTCGCCGGAATAAGTGCATATCTTTCAAATTTCCGAAGTAAGGCTTCTTTTAAAAAAAACGAGATGATCGGTACAGAAGTAACGCGAATTTGCTGCCGATAGTCCATACACCTTTACCTGCTGCGCTTAAAAAAGTAGTCTCACTTCACCGAGGCGTGCACAGCTGCGTCGCCCAAGAGAGCGACCGATCGCTGGGCTACCGATAGCACGGAGAGTCCCTTTTAGAGCCAGCCAACTCCGGGGTCCCCTGATTTTCCCCAGCATCGGCATGTTAAGCATCAGCAAAATTACCACTCTATTTTACATTTATTGATATTAACATTCGTTTTATTTAATTTTATTTAAATTCCGCCCTTTAAAGTCTGTAAATTCCATTTCTACTGTCGGTCTCCTATACGCGACAGTGGGCTTAGGCATTAATATCCTCACATAAATTGTCATGTTATTTCCAAGAGATGCTGGCTGCAAGATTGTCTTTAAGTCGTATATTTGTGTTAGTTTAGATGAACTAGATTACAAAAGTGGGGATTATTAGGTGTGTTTTTACGTCTTTTTTTGGTGCTTTTTAAGTAGGTAGGTAGACTTGGCTGGGTTTGGGACGAAATGCGGGGGGTGAAGGGATGGGGGTGGGGGCAGAAGGGGGGGGCATCGATCGCACGGGAGGAAAAAAAACATAAGGCTAAGGGGCCACTCTTTCTCCAGCCCGGGTACGTAACGGTGTAGTGAGTGTGTGTTGTGTGTGTGTGTGAAGATTGTATATGCTCCCAGAGAACGATGCGCCGATATAGGATAGGCGACCGTTTTATGCGATTGTCTCTATTCATACACGGCTTTCATTGCTTTTTTGGAGGGGATCGATGTTTAGAAGTCAGTGCGTATTTCTTCCGCAAAATAGAGGCTTTTAATTCACTCTTTATAAACCCATTATACTTTAATATTTGTTTGGATTAATAAATGCGTACATGTTTGAAGAACGTACGCCTACATTTTAATCCAAATAGGCCCATTAGATTTTCTGTAGAATCTCAGCGAGGAAAAAATATAACCGCCTTTGCTGCTTTAATAATATCCTTCTATTATTAATAATATTATTGTTATTATTGTTGTTATTATTATTATTATGTAAAATGCAATTTTCAAGAATAGATCTAAGATCGTTTTTTCCGGTTCAACTATGAACACTTATGGGGTTTTCTTCTTCTTCTTCTTCTTCTTTTTTTTTTAGAAAGGGAATATCTCCTGTCTTGTCAGACAATTTAATTGCATCTGCATAAAATCATATATTTTAAAACAAAAACATTCAGCCTCGGACCAGTAATAAAAAAAACAAAACAAAAATCATTAAAAAGTGAAATTATGAGACATGATGATCCTGTCTAATTGCAGTGAATTTCGTCAGTTAATGACGGTATTGTCTCACTCTAAAATAACAAAATCTCACTGTTATTTTTCCAGCCTTGCAAATGAGGGATTTTTTTTCTTCTTCTTTTTTTTAGGCGTGTGTTTGCAGAAACCCAGGCCTCCTTGTTTTTTTGTTTTTCTGAGCCTGGTGTCTTAGCACTATCAAAGACTGGCTGTGTATAACGCTTCGTGTTAGTTAAGCTGCTTGCAACGTTCATTTTACCCTTAGCAGGAAAAAGGACGGATAAAAGAAAAAAACACACACACATATAAAGTGTGAAAGATGGGCAGACAGCCCTGGGAGGACAATAGCTGTTGGCTTGAAAATGCAGCTTGATTATTAAAAGCTAATGCATTTTTAGTATTGCAGCGTTCATTAAGAGTGAGGATGGATGGGTGGGGGTATGGGGTGGTGGTGGGGCGGATGGCTGAGAGGCTACTGGGAGGAGGAGAGGATGGGAGACAGAGAGAGAGAGGGAGACAGGGGCTGAGTCTGTCCTATAACTCCTGGGTCTAAGACACATGCAGCTAGAAGATTGGCTCGGGCCTCTCCTAGGGGTCGACAATGTGTCATTTCCACCCGGCTAGATTGCCCTCTGCCTATCTGATATTAATGTGCAAATCAATATTTCAGGGATTAAATTTCCCTTCTTCATTTTTTATGGTTTCTACCTCAATAAGTCTCCCGTCTAATAGAGGAGGCTGGATGATTTAGAAGCCTTTGCTGCAGAAAGAGAGAAAGAAATAAAGAGGAGCTTTGCAACAAGGCTATCGCTGCATTTTAATGTTCTTCTTCGTGGATCCCCCATAGGCCCTTAGTAAGGAGGGCTATATCGCTGCTTTACAGTGTAAAGACAGCCAATTTGGCTAAAAAGGCAGAAAGGGAAAATATGAGTCCGGTTGAATACTTAAGACGCTGTGGTAATCCGAGTAGCAGGTATTAGTGAAGGGGAGCTTCCAACCCCCCCACCCCACCTCCTCAAAAGAGACACACACAGAGCTACATCCAAACCTGCATTACTAGCCGTCACGGTTGAGCGAGCAGTATAGCTTACTGCACTCCGGACTGCTTTAACAATATATTTTTTCTTCTTTTTCTCCTCCATTTTTCACCTTTTTTTTTTTTTTGCATAGAAGGCCATTGACATCCACTGGGGGAGATTTACTCTCCTGTGTAATAACATCTGGCGTATGTGTGCGATAGAAATGAATCACTCTGACACAATGACCTGCGTATGATTATTGGGGAAGGGAGGAGCGTATTACCATAGCCATAATGCTGCATCTCATTGAGAGTCAACTAAATGAGCTTGGACCCTCTGACTCCCAATAGACATTCATTAAGGGACAGTGCACACAGAGGCGTCCGTCTGCCAATAGGTGTGTGTCTGTGCATGGGTGTTTATTTAATCCTCCTTCCTGTACCATCTGGTGCACGTGTGCATGCGTGTGTGTGTGTGTCCGGCAGCAGCAGCACAGTATGAATTTCCCTCCACTCCGTCCACCCTGGGCCCCTAAACAGCCCCCCCAAACCTACCCATTCAGCTTTTTGCAACAGCATAGTAGACTGTTTTAACATACCCTTGATAGGTAGAGTGTCAGCAATTGAAAACAAGAAAAGAAAGGGAGAAAGACACAGAGGAAGAGGCACAAAAGAACTCTAATTGTAGCACGATCGCTTGGCTTCCTCCCTGATTCACGGCCATTATGATGTGAAAAGCACAACCGCCTGTCCTCCATTATCAAAACGGCAGGCCTACACACACACACACACACTCACGTCCATGCACGCATACTCACTGGAGGGAATCGTGCAGATTTTGTTGTCTCTCATCTATGACTCAAATAACGGTGTCATTCCAGTTACCTGCTTTCAGTGGATTCGGTGCTTAACATGGCCAGCATTTTCTTCACATGAACGGTAAATGGTTGATTCGCCAAAGTAACAGAAATGCTCTCTGCATTTATTTAAGGTAAATATTTAGGATCCCATGCTTAAATTTGACTCTCGTGGACCAAGTTGTCTCTTTTTAGACCCTCTTCACTGCACTCCCTTTGATTTTTCATAGATTGTCTTTTATGCAACTTCTGTTATGCAACAGTTTAAAAGCCTGCCGTGTTTGATGCAAAGGGCTATTTACCAATTGCACATATGTGTGTGTGAGGGATGATGGTCTGCAAGTAGTAGCCAAGGTCTCCTGGCCCAGGGAGGCCTGTATAAGGGGTGGTGGTGGTGAGGGGGGCAAGAAGCTAAGAAGTTCACTGCAGCTCAGCATTATGTCTCAAAGACCGGGGCTTCCTGTGTCAGCCCTGGGGCACCACCACTAACACACAATTTCTCTCTATCACACACACTGCGCGCGACGCAGAGGAGGGTTAAAGACTTGGAACGAGATCAAGCCTCTCCGTAGCTCCCGGGGAGGGTGCTTGTGAATATGCGAGTTTTAGTGTAATTAGCACTTAATTATATTAACATATGCAAATTGTCAGGCGGAGAGCTTGTACTGCCGGTGGGTATCGGCTGAGATACAAGTGAGTCTATTGTACCACCACGGCAAAAAAAAAAAAAAAGGAAAAAAAAGAGAGAGAATAATGGGTGTGTGTAAGGCAACCAGCCAGCAGCCAGGAGCGGGCCAGCCCCCCGTGCTACCACGTAACCAGCTAGCTCATTTAAGTCTCCGGCTGGCCGCTTTGCCAAATTTCATTAGTCGCCATGACGACCTTGCTAATTGTGCTGACTAATGTCACTTGTCCCTGACCTGTCTTCAGTTGGGATGGTTGTGCATCCTTCTCCCCCTCCCTCGACCCGCACCCCCACACAAAAAAAAACAAAAAACACGAGAGGGGTTAGAAAAGAGTAAGAGAGCGAGAAAGCGAGAGGTCCGACTTTCCAGATTAAGGCAGCATACAATGACTCCTATTTACACACATTCCGCTTCTGCGAGCATTTGCATATTCAAAAAAATACTCTGCCATCTTTCCTTGTCTGCTCAGTGTGCGTGTTTGCATGGCAAGGTTGCGCACATGTGGAAGCAATGTGTCAGGAGAAACAACAACAGTTCATTTGTGTGTCATTCTGTGTGTGTCACATGTTTTAACACACACACGCACTGTGAAGTGGGCCTCGTATGGCCCTGTGTAGCAACATAGCCAAATTTGTTTTTGATTATTATACATGACTGAGATTCGGGAAAAGAAAAGCTTGCGCCAAAATATCCTGAGCGAGGAGTTGTGTCTCTCAAACTTTCGACCCTTCTTTTCATTTCTTCCAAATATCTAATTACAACACTTGTATAGACCCCCCCTCCCACATACACACACACACCCCACCAAGGCAGCGGGACTTTATTTTATTTTAGGGGGGTAGGATGGACAAGCATTTAATGCTCTGTACTTCCCGATAGCCAAAGGTGGATAGCGATTGGGCCTAGTTGGTGCTACTAGTACTTGCATGCTAATCCTGTTTTTTGACAGGAACGTAAACTGATATAATTGCTTTTCAGAGGCAGGAACGGCGGTTTATACAAGTGTGAAAGCACGGGAAAGGGGATTAGCATTATTTTGCATAATGCTGGGCAGGCGCTGAATGGGGCATTGAACGCTTGACTGGATGACAGAGATGAAAGAGAGATGAAATGCTCTATCCCTCTCTCTCCCTCCCTCACTTACCCTCTCTCCCCCCCAGTCTAAGGCCGCTACCGGTAGAGGACTGTGTTTGCTGGAGAGGACCCCCGGAAACACCAGGGCCAGTGTTTTAGGGTGTTTGTTCAGATGCCAGCAGATGGAAGTGGTCATGTGAAGCAATATGTATGATAGCAGAGGAACTGTGGAGACGGGTAAACTCCCAAAGCCTCCATGTATATACTAAACTGCATCCCTAAAGCACTGGAGTGTACAATTATGTAGTGGATGGATGTGGCTCAGGTAGCATTTACATGGACGGAAGGGAGCGGCTTTTGTGGATCAAATGAAACTACACCGCTCTTACATTTTCCTTTATTGAGATGTTTGCTAAGGATTTGATCGGATATCATCTGGGCAGAGGAAACTGTGAAATCTCGAGGCAGGTGTGTTTCATGTGAACTCCTGTCTGTGGGAGTTCTGGTGGTAGGAAGGAGCGTAAGGGTGGGGACGCGGCTCAAAAGTACCACAGTGGCCTCCGTATGAGCAAATTCAACTTCTTTAAAAGTCATTTATGATCAACCGTCATCATTGCTATTGCATCTGGCGTATGGAAATGATCCGGGAGCTGAGGGAGGGGCTTGAGGTTGGGTGGTGGAAAACATGAACGGCACAAAAGCCGGTGTGGCCTGTTTTTGTTGTCTCTCATTGGACAGGATCCTCTTTCTTTGACCTTTTGCACGCCTTCCCTCGCCTTTCATATGGTAATTCTGGCCAGACCCAAGGAGGAAACGTTGCCGGAGCTGAGTGGAGGAGGACAAAGACTCCCTCTCTTTTTCTCTGCCTCCTTTCCACGCTATATCTCCTCTTTTCTTGCCTCTTCCCCTCTCAAGCAACTTGACAGACTTTGGCATGAAAGGAAGTGAGTGCTTAGTGGTTGAGAAAGGTGGGGATGGCATTCTCGCTGTGACCCGCGCCACCTGTGAGGATCAAGTGTGCTGCAGTGATCCTTGGTTATGTGTGTGTGGAGTTTTATTTTCGAGTGGTCCTTGTAATGTGTCTTGCGGATCTGTAATCGTTTGAGCCACGCCGCTGGTGTAGTGTCACAGCACAGGCCGAGTCGGGCAAAGAGTGATTTGTTGTGTTTCTAGTGTAGCTAGCCGAGTTGTCACGGTGTCCGTATTTCTACCTTTTTTTCTCAGCTCTGCCGACTTTATCGTCTAACAACCAGTAAAAGTGCTGTCTCTGGCGGGGTAAAAGGATACTAATATAGTTACTACAACCCTCCCCTAACATAATACTCCACTGCACCACTGTTGAGCATGACGTGGTTTCAAGGCTCCTTTGGCTCTGTTATGGGAAGGGGGCATGTTATCTGTAGGAAATGTAATTTTTGTCCTCATTGAAATCGTTCATTATTGAGCGCGGTTATCTAAATGTTTTTGTTGCTGTTGGTCCAGCGCCAGTGAGGATTGCGTTACCCTCTCTCTCACTCTCTCTCTCCCTCTCTCTCTCTCTCACGTCCCTATGTCTGTCTCTCCCCCCTCTCATCTCGCCAAGCCTTCATCAGTCTCTTAAGGGAAAATAGAAAGAGGGGGATTTTTCTCTTCCCTCTGTGCTCCGTCCCGTTCTCAGGCTCTCCTGCCTATTTTGCATCAGCCATCTCATACAGGATATTAACCATGGAAAAACATGGGTCTGGGTATTTCATTTAGAATAATATGTTTACTCTTTTCATTTCAAAGTGGAAGCAGGGAGAGCTCGTAGGGTGTGGAAAGAACAATCGGGGCCATATGTTTAAGAACTCTCTGTGTTTGATCTGAGGTCCTGCGGGCCCCGGGGGTGGCTGAGATTCTCAGGTCTCGGTCAAATGAAATGCGCTGATGAAAAAGACAAGGCTTCTCCTGTGCTGCTATATTGTATCTCGCCGATTGCTTTCTCTGTGTATCTCCGTTGGCGTCTCGGCCTCACGTTTCCGGTTGTTTTCCGTCTCATCTGTCATTCGCACCTCTTGACGTCCTGTTGCTTATTGCGGCACATCTCTGATAGTACTTACGTTATTTCTGCACATCGGTGGAGATTTGAAGCTGCAGTTACCTTTCAGGGCTGTGACATTGTTTGTCCTCTGTACTCCTTGATGCAGTCACTGTGAAGGACACTTGCTCAGCCCTTCAGGTCCACGCGAGTACCTTACAGTCCTCATCTTACATATTCAACGGAGCATTCAGCAGCCTTTTATTTTAGAAAGGTCTGTCCCTCTTGTACCTCTGCAAAAGAAAATAATGTAGAGCACAAAAGGTTATATGCCACATTTTATTGATTGCTCTCAAAAGTATTTTCAGAGCTGTAAAAGCTGGCAAGATAAAAGAAAAAATTAAAAAAAGAAACCGCAAATACTGCTTCCAAATAGAAGTTAAACAAGAAGCTCCGGGTTAAGAGAGGGGAAAAAAAGTTGACGAATGACTAAGTTTCTCCAGGTTTGAGAAAAAACACACCACAATAGCACAAGACGTCTCATGACAAATGATACATTCTCTTCCTTGTCGGCAAAAGACAAAGGCAAGGATTGAAAAGGCAGGGAGCGCAGTCACAAGATATGTGCACATTAATAGAGCTTACGGATAGATGGATAAATAAGAAGACACACACGTACTGTATTCAGTGAAATGATCAAATACACTTACATGAGTAAATATATATATATGTAAATATAAATGCATTGCAACACCTTTACTTTCCTCACAGCATTACATACACAGCTGGTATGTGTGTCAACAGCCGCCTGTGCCTGTGGATTCATGTGCATCGCAGGTATGTGTCGTTTGGTGTTCCTGAAGGCAACAGGATGCCGATATCAAGGGCATTGGCAAGGCTCGTCGGGGAATAAGTGGCTGATTAATTATGCATGACTTGTGCTCTTAAACAAACAGTGTAATAAGAGATTAAAACGACTTCACCAAAAGAGTTTGACTCGAATTGCACAGAGACGGTAACTATTACTATTAAAATCTTGTGCGCACAACTTTAAAAACGCACTGAAATACAGTTCAAAGTTAGTGTGACCGCATAGAAGTAAAAAACAAAATTTACCTGTAAACCAGTGGTGTTTTATAGAATTAAGAGAAATATAAATAATATTTTTTTCTTCTCTCTGTGCTGAAATATTTAATGCACCTGCATTAAATATGAATAGCTGTGTCTGGTTATCTGCAGGATTATATTAAAAGTCGCTTTAAAAAATCAGAATGGAGATCTTTCCTTTTTCTAGTGTAGGTCTCAGTCTGATCTAATACAAGCAAGCAAGCGTGTGTCTGTAACTCCCTGGTGAGACTTCAGCCAACACTATCCCTCTCAAACCCTGCTTCTCCTCCTTCTTCTTCTTCTTCTACCCTTTTTTCTGGCCTGGCACCAGCTGTGGAATAATCCTTAATTATTTGCTTTTAGAAAGAAAAAAAAAGGTAAAACCCCCCTTTCCTGTGACAGTAAAGAAGAAGAGCAGAGCAAGCACTGGAATGTTCTTGTATATGAAATTGTAGGTAACAGGGCTAGTTTTGTCAGCGGTTTCACTGATGTATCAGCTCCCTGCACCTAGACTAAATAGAGGGGGGAGTTTTGCCTCGTTTCATCCCAGCTTAGATGAGCAGATATAGCTAGGCTTTTGGAGGAACCCTTAAAAAAGCAAAGTATGCTGAAGAATGGACCTCTTCCTTAACACAATACCTAAACATGCGTCATGATGTGGTGATGGATGGTTCGGTGGTCTGTTGAGGTTCTTGGAGACGCTGGCCCCTTTTTTTTCTCTTTTTTTTTGTGAATTGAAGGGCTGAAATGTTCTTAAATGCTTTAGCTCCGGGTAATTTTTTTGCACTTAGTAGGATGTGTTGCAAATGATTTTAAAATAAGTTACATGTGTTTAGATGTGGTTTTGCTCCGCAGTAAGCACAATCTCTGTGTGTTTAAGAGACTGAAAAAGGAGATGATGCTGACTGTGGTCTTCAGCTGTCTTGTCACTCCATCCCCCCCCCCTCCCCAGTTGTGACATAAAGGGCGATTTACAAGCACACACACAGAGACACACACGCATGAATAGACACATGCTATCACATGTGAGACTTAAATAGGATTTTGTGTAAGTTATATCTAACAGCAGTTATTTCCTAGAGCGAACAGTAAGGTAATGGGTCCATTTTATCTCGGTTCCTTCTCAGCGGGCCGGCCCTAGATTTGTGTGACATGGTGTTTATTTGATAAAGGAATATTGCTGCGTTAATCTAAAACCATGCTAATTACATCTGACAGTTGTTTGTTTGTAGTAAAATCCAATTAAAATGTACACTTTTCAACTCCATTGCTCATTTTTTTCTCCCTCTCCTCCCCCATTCTCTTTCTTCCCTCCTACAGTAACCAGAAAAAAGAGCCTATGATGGCATAAATAACAACTGTGCTTTCCTTGTGGTTTTTGTGAGAAGAGGGCAAACTCACAACAGCTGTCAGAAAAAGGGGGTTTGTTTAAAAAGCAAATGGCTTTGGTCTAAAGTTCATTTGAAGACCTCTCTAATTAAATAGAGAGCCGAAAGCTTAAGTTAATTAGTAATTCCCTGGGTCCAGAAATTAGACCTGTCATGAGCATTCAAGTTCTTGGAAAGCCAAAAGGTATGTGTGTATTGTGTTTTTATGTTTTTTTTCACCTCCCCAAATCCCCTCTGCCTGCTCCCATATCTGTACACGAGCGTGCCTAAATGTGTGTTCATTTGGGCTTTTCCGAATGCAAAGCATTTCTCCTGTTGGAACACTCAACACATTAATGGGCTTTTTGTGGCGTGTCAGAGAAGTGCTCAAGAGATGTTTAAGTGAGGGGCACATAGCTTGTGGCGTCAGTCGGGATACCTGCCCTATGATTATGTTTATGAAGATAATAACAGGGCTAGGGTCCCGCCGAGTACTGTCTTTAGAAAACAGTAGGGGGTTGAACTTTAAACTTTACTGTTACCCCTGGAAAAAGAACTGGAGAAGATGTGGTCTCCGTGCCTGGGAAACCTCCGTACAGTTCAGAAGGTGTCTTTACTCTTAACAGCAAAAACAGATCTCTTCTCTTCTCTTCTCTTCTCTTCTCTTCTCTTCTCTTCTCTTCTCTTCTCTTCTCTTCTCTTCTCTTCTCTTGTAATTGGACAGATAACCACAGGACTAGCAAACATAAATCAGCTGACTTTGACACACTGGAGAAACAAGCTGCCCCTACCTGTTGTGTCGTAATAGAGTGATAACTAAAGACAGCAGTTAACATATATTTATGTACTATCCTGTAACTAACTGTGCTGCCTGCATGCTTTTGGTCACTTGATCCTGATAGACATCTTTTACCAAATAGGGCCACATTTGTGACATTTTTGCTCTCCTAACAAGGAATACATTTTTGGCAACAAGTAGCCAGAGTTTGTGCATTAGCTTGTAAAGTTTAATAATAGCTTTCAGCAGGATTAGTGCGTTTCACCACAGAATTCAGTGTAAGAAAAGTGCCTTTTTCCCCTCATTTTAAACTGCTGTGCCAAGGATTCACATAATTTAAATAATAAGTCGTAGAGTTATGTTATTTTGAGTCTTAAAAATATTACGCATACAAGTCGTTAAACGTGTTTTGCACTTATCATAGCATAAAATGAGCAGAGAATCAGAGGCTCATGGTAGTTGATACAGTATAACCAGTTGTTTATATTTGCCAGGTGGATATGAAATGCCTGCGTCAGAGACTGCTCTCTGTGTCTGTCTGTGAGTGTGTGCTATCCTTGACTGACGTGGACAGTGTTTGCTTAACCTCTTCTGCGCTGCGCTGCCACGGCCTTGTCAATTTAAGTGTATTTGTGTGTGTGTGTGTTTCTGGGAGTGAGAGGGAGTCCAGCAATGGCAGCTTTCATTTTTCATGTTCCCAGCAGTATTTTTTCTAAACAAACCTGCTGAGAAGCAGAGTGAGAGATAGAGGGGTTTGAATCAACACAAATGAGTGATATTTGCAATTTGTTTTTTTCCCTGGACTGGTATATAATTGTGTGTCCACACACACCCCGAGAGAAAACATGCATTTAAGAGATTTTTTTCAGGATTTGTATTTAGCGGGATTATTAATTTCACTTGGCAAATAATCCCACCCTGCCACCCCCTTCACTTTACAGTGTCACTGCAGAGAGGAGGTGTGCGCATGGTCTCATGCTTTTGCCTCATCTGAAAGATAAGGCTGTGATTTATGTAACAGCTAAGCCCTTTCATATTGTGTATGTTGTACCTTACAAGAGCATGATGAGCAGGCTAGATTAATATTTATTTAGCACAGGCAAATCAAGGATTAAGCAGTCATCATTTTAGCTCTAATCCATGTCTCTGGTGAGATGCAGAGACAAAGAGAGGCAGATTACCAAACTCATAACGGCGCAAAACAACAATTAGTTGGTGACTTGCTTTCCTCGGTTGTGTAGGAAAAGCAGTTGACAATAGATTTGCAAACATGCGCAGAAGCAATAACGCACTCACACAAACGTGCGCGCATACAAAAGTTGCGTTTTGCTCCGTCATCGCTTGGTTTCTTAATCTATTGTTGTATGCCTCTTCCTGGCTTTTAACTTCTCATTTTCACCCTCCCTCTCTCTTCAAAAGAACCCCTCATTGAAATTAGCAGTGGTTTGTCTGATTCACTCATCTGACGTAAATGTGTCTCATGATCTTTCCACTGTCCGAACACAGATGCACACACACTCGCACAGCTCTCAAATACACACAGACTGACACACATGCATGAGCAATGAATACTTCTTTCTTAGCTCCAACCACGTGGGACAGTGACAGTTTGCGTAAACTGTGCAAGTGTGTGCGTGCGCGCGCGCGCGCGCGCGTGTGTGTTACAAATTACTTGGAAGTCTGTAAATAAAATTACATTCTTTGCTAATTGAGTTAAACTGCTTTTCTGGAGATGTGGCAAAAAGATGAAAGCTCCCTGTGTATTTTATGTGCTTCCATGCTACAAATCTGCTTGCGTGCTGGTGCGAGTGTGTTGGAAAGTTAACTAGTTTGTTCTGAGCGCTCTTAGGTGCTTACCGATGGGGATACTGCACAAGGTTTGGCTACTTCTGTCCTCAATAAATATGCAAGTTAGCCTCACAAAACAGCTAATCAAGAGCAGGAGCTGGACTTTAAGAAAGCAAAAAGAAAAACACTGTCTGTGTGTGTGTGTGTATATGTTTGTGTGTGCATGTTATCTGTAGGGGGCACCCCTAACATAAGGAGCAACAACAAGTAACAGCGAAGGGGCCAAAAAAGAGCATTGGAGAGCTGTTGCAGTGGGGTTTGGTAGGGTGGGGGTGTGGGGGTGGAGTGGTGTGGAAGGGGTGGGGGGTCCAAACCAGATGTGAGGGTGATTGAGAGAACATAAAAAAAAAAAGAGATAAATAAAAAGAATGAACAGACAAGTCGTGCTGTGATAGAGAAAGACCGGGTGAAGCACACAGAGAAGGAGAATGCCATCCTCAGTTCCCCTTTGCCCTCCTTCCTCTCTCTCACCCAGCCTCTGAATGTTAATGGCTTTCATGCCCCCCCCCGCCTCCTCCCATACGCACACACATATATCCCTCCCCATGGACACTAGCGCATTGTTTGCGGCAGTGCTTCTATTCTTTCAAACTTAATTACCTTCTTGCCTTTTGTGGCGTCAGGGGCTGGAAGTTTTGCTCCTTGGCAGTGGAGGTCGTCACACATTCTTCGTCAGTGCATTCCCTTAATCTGGCGAGTGAAGGGGCGGGGGGGTGGGGGGGGGGGATTTTTTGGGGTGGTGTATATAGTTTGGAGTATGTGGGGGGGGGCAGACAGAAAAAAATGAGAGGAAGTCCTGAGAATGAAGCTTCTACCAGCGTGTGCACTTCTGAGGTGATTTTAGTACCCCAGTGTGCACGTGCACGCATGTGTGCACGGTGATAATAGTCAGGACATAGGCCGCCCTTTGTTTGTGCGGTTCATTTCCAATCAACCCTAATTAACTAGAGAGTGTTTCCAGATTGCCAGAAAAAGAAAAATCCCCACTTTTTTTTCACTCCCCTCAGTCTTTGCTGTTTGGAGTTTGAGCAAAAAGGGAGAAAAAAAGAAGAAGTGGAGGCATTAGCTATGTAGATTGCCTCGCCTTTGATGCTGGAAAAAAATCTTTAGCAAGGGCAGTAAGTGGTGACTGCGACCCAGCAGTGTCTGACTGTTTATTTTCATGTTTCAGTTTGAGTTAAGTTTGAAATATTGCCTCTTCAAAGGTGTTAGACTTGTGCATATATTTAGACTGGACCGTGTAAGCCCAAAGTCTGTTTGTAAGAATGCAAAATCCTGTCAAAGTTGTCTTTAATCCGTTAAACTTTGTCTCCAACAAGCTGCAGATAAACACGCTGACCCAGGATGCACATGCAGCACAAGGAGGGGAAAACTTCTTAAGTGAAATGTATTTAACTGTGCTCGAAAATCAATGGGAAATCCAAGTCTTTGGAGGTTGCCTCTAAGCAGCGACTAGAGGAACAGACGTTAGAATAGAGGCTGGTGTAATCTGACCCTAAATCAGATTTTAGAAGCCATCCGTGACTTGCTGGAAGAGAGGAAAAAGACAAACATGGCCCCTGGGTTTGCTATTTTTCCCACCTGGTCAACATTTTGTTTTTGCATAGCACTCTGTATGCTGTTTGCTTCCTGTTAAATTCTTATTTTGAGTTTTTCTTTTTTCTAGTTTTTTTCACAGTGTTAGCCAGATATGTTTTCTCTAACAATGAAATTTCAGGTAAGGGCCTGAGGGGGAGTTGGGTGTATTGTTACCTGAGCAACCAATGAGACCAATTTACTTGTCATCAACCTGAGGGATAGATCCTGCATACCTGCTCTGCAAAAAGAACGAAAGAACAAAAAAAAAAAGACCACTTCTGCCCTCTACGTTTCACCTCGTTATACTCCTTCTTTCCCCTCCTCTAAACCTTCTTGTCTGTTCTTTTTCCCTCCACCTACAAATCCAAGATCATTGATCATGTGAGACGTAATTTTGATTTTGATTTGCCAAAAGGCATTTTTTTGCAGACTAGGTAATTTGTCGAACAAGATTCCTGTGCTAAATGGAGTGGCGCTTTAGGTGTCTGGGCCGTGCCTTGCAATAATGATAAGGTGTCTTTTGGTAATGAAGGCCTTTGCTCACGAGGGAGACACAGGCAAGAGGATAGGCAGACAGGAATGGGGGGGGGGCATCATCAGGGAGATCTACTGCATCTAGTGTCTAATATTACACCCCCAGGCAACAAACAGTGGCTTCATGAAAACCCTTTGTGAGGTTAAGAAGTAAAGGAGACCAAAAAAAAAGAAGCCCTCGCCTGCTTATCCCTTTACAATTTTCTCACTCTGTCCTTTAAGACTTTAAACAGAGAGCATTAGTCCCTATTCTGTGATTGTGTGCATATGTGCGTAGTGTGTTTGTGCATGCGTGCATCAGTGCTCTTTGATGGCTGCCGAGGCCACTCTTCTATTGTGAGGAAGGAGATAATTCCCCTCCTCCTTCATCCACTTCGTTTTCCATCCCTCCGTTTCTGCATGGCAACAAATAAACAGGTCTAATTAGACCAGAGTAGGCCTATTCATGGCACTGACAGTGGGAGATGGATGCAGGGGCTTTCACAGCGTCTTTCCCCTTTGTCTTTGGCTAACGCTTGGTGACATTTGATTGAAGATTTGGTGTTGGACCGAGGGGCCACATGCCGGGGGAGAGCGACGACCTTCTAGGAGACCTCAAGGAATGGATACCTAGCCATAGTCTCATGCTGTCTCCTGACTTTGTCGGTGGGATTGTCTTAAAGAATAAGCGTGAATTTCAATTCAACAGTCATTAGGCCCCGCTCAGATGTGTCCCCAAACAGCCTGACAAAAAGAGAGAAAAAGCTCCATTTTAGAACTTGGATGGCCACATCACAAAGCACAGGTCTGTCTAATTCCAGTGTTTACAAATGCTGTAAATAGCCACCACAGTATTAACAGCACTGTCTGCCACTGCATTAAAATGTCAGACACTTAGTGATGAAGAATTTGAACCTAGCAGATCCCTGTGTAAACAAAGACGGCAGTGTGGCGACATTACAATTACAGGTTTGTCATTGAACAGGCAGCAGCTCCGGTTAATGCCTGATACTCTGACAGGAGGACAAAAACAGGAGGAGACTGTGACATCACCAGCACCTGAGGGCCTCCGGTCTGAACTGTGGACATGTTGTAACACTTCTTCTAATATCAGCTGATTTATTGCAACTTTTCGTATATGTACACTACATTGATACTCATGATGTCCCCATTGAAACTTCCTTAACTAGAAGCACTAAACTTGAGTTTATTATCACTCAAGTTTGATAAAAATTGTTTGTTTTTTTCAGAAGTCCTTTGGTTCATAGTGCCTCTTTGCCTCTCAGGGAGCTACTGAAAGCAACTGGAAGGGGTAGGGGAGAGAGAGCCGAGGGGAGGGGGAGAAAAACAATAGGCCGAGGAGTCTCTTAGCCCCTTTCACCCATCAGACCTAGCAGTGTCCAAAGCAGGCATTCCTGGGCTATTATTTGCCTCTCACTGGATCTGATCTGCCACTTTAATTACCTTAGCGTACGTGGGTGTATTTGTGTGTGGGTGTGCGTCTGTGTCCGTGTGCATACGTGTGAAAGCAAGGGGACATGCTTAATTAAAAAAACAGAGGAAGGAGCAGCTCAGGCCATCTCTTTTGTTCTTCCGTTAAAAGAAGGGAACTGTTTCTGCACTCTGGAAAAACCTGGGCTTTAACACTGTTTTCTCTCTCTCCCGTGTATCTGCGTATCGCTCTGTCACAGATGCACAAATGAAAGTAGTCTGGTTGGTTAGCAGTGCAGAGGAAGCCAGTGGGGGACAGAAAGAGGAATGTTTCTTAGCTAGTAGTAATATGATATGCCTTTAAAAAAAAAGAAAGAAAGAAAGAATGAAAAAGCAGAAGCGGGCACTGCTGCCGTGAAAGGTGTGAAACCTTGGGAGTGGAGCAAAACAAAAAAGGAGCGAGGACAGAGAGTGATCACGAGTTATTATATAGATCCACGGGCTGTGAAGGTTTTGGCATCCAAAATGTTACTTTAAGCTTAGAGAGGTACAAGAGGAAAATATTGGATTCCCTTGACAGTTAGACCAGACATCTCATTACTTCTCTGTCCAGCTATGCTAAATTAACACATGCTGAAGGGATCAGGAAGACTTCAAATGCTTACACCAGACTGTCTTGCATCATATTGCCTTTTCACAAGCGCTTGCAGGATAAATTAAAAGCCAAGACTTTAGCATTTCACTAAAGATCAGGCATGCACTGTTTTGAAAGCAGCTCCTCTTTTGAGTCCCCACACAAGGCTAAATTATTGAGAGACACCAATACTCGGGGTTAGTGCAGTCGCAGACACTGCGTTCACTTTCTTTCCCACCACACTGCTACCAAGCAAACAATTTGTGCTTATTTCGCTCTAAGTGCATTAAGCAGCAGTCTTCTTTGTCAGTTTTCTGTAGGTGGCAAAATTAATGGGATCAATTAGAATCACTACTATAAAAAAATGGACAGTTATGTTATTGTTGGCAGGCAGTACACATGTAAACAGCTGCTAACCTTTTCACCTATGCCAGTGCCAAGTGCTTAACACATGGGCTTGTCCATAAGACATAATTCCATACTTAAGGAAATGCATAATTCATAAACTGCAGTGTTTTATGTCCGAGCTACAATTCAAAGGGGGTAAGTCACCAACGAAATGACACCACTGACAAGTAGTAAATCCTGCCGTATGTGTCACATTTACTCTCAAACCTGCTACTTCTGAACAGCTTTGCCCTCAATTACGGTTAACACAAGAGTGTATGTGTTTAACTGCAGGAACATGCACAGTGTGCTGTTTTGGCAATATGTGATAATAATGGATGGTAGAAAGCGGGATAAGCTGTCATTTAAGTGGATGTATTAAAGCCATTATTTGTATATAATTGTTTCCGTCCTGCCAGCTCAATTTTGTCTTATTATTCCGTCACGTAAGTAGCTTGGCTATGTCTAAAATTAACACGAAAGTTAGGGGAGAAAATGACTCTGTGTGAGTGTAAATAGCTCGAGTCCTCGTGGCATGACAGACATTTGGTCAGTTTCATCTCCTTGCTTGGTTGTAGCTAATTTAGCTGATGATCATCTCCAAGATTGGTGTCTTCAGCTAAACATCCCAAACAAAAACATACATTATGTTTTTTGTGGGTTTTTTGTAATTAAAAATTCATAAGTATCTCGTGTAGGTTTATCAAGAGAGATAAATTGTTAGCATCTCGTAAGAAACCTTGAAAATATATATTTTTTAAGTTTGCTCTGAAACTTTTAGTGCAAACTCTTGTGCTGGGAGATGATTTTGTCATGCACATGCCACACATCTACCTCCGTCCTCTTGCCACATTCATGCTGAACTGATAAGCACTGAAAATTCATTTTCTGCTCCTTGTGATTTTTTTTCTTATTTAATCTCACAAATAGAGTGATACAAAGTGAGAGACAGAGAGAGAAAACATCATTTCTCTCTTTTAATCTATCACTAGTCCCCATGGAATCATCTCTGGGATATGTCAGATTAGACCTGATTATAGCGCGTGCACACACATGCAACCACAACCGCACTCACACACGTTTGATTTCATTCCTCACGCTTTTACTGTCCCTCCCACTGGCTTTGTTTAGCCCTGGATTGTTGCGGATTAATCCTCTAATTGCTTTGTAGCTTTGTTGTTAGGGAGAGGCAGTGTAGGAAAATAGAGGGAGAATTAAACAGCAGGTGGATTGGGTTAAAGGTTAACATGGCTCTTCAAAGCTTTCTTTTAATGCTAGCTCATTTACACGCAAGCATCTGAAAAGACCTGGTACTGTATCAAGTGAAAAGACACTGGCATCCACAACTAGTTCCCATTTGTTGCATTTAGCTGAGCAACAAAGTAGGTTCCTTTAAGCAGCAGTGGTTTTCTTTTTCTCTCCTTTATGTTTTTTCTCTCAGTTTGTTCTTCTATTTCTCCTCAGGTGATAACAAATTATGCCTGTGATTACAAAATGAAGTGACTGTGGCATGTTATGGGTGTTTGTGGGATTAAGAGGCTTTCTCGGCATTGTGTGGGGGTTTGTTGGAGCCCTCGAATTTGTGCCTTGTTGTGAAACACCAAAGGTTTTAGGTAGTGAGGGGTTGAGAGATGGGCAGCCACCCAGGATTGATAACATCTCACTGGAATTCCAAACACCATTCCTCTTGGAAGCTTGTTCTGCTTTTTTTCTCTTTCTATCGCTGTTTTTTTTTCTCTGTGTTGCATTAAATGACAAGTGAAGATTATATTTTTTAAAATTCTTGATTTTTTTTTACAGTGCTATACAGTGCTCCACCATTCCTCATAGCACAGACACACTCTTGGTTCTACTGTCCAAACAAAGCCTACCACATAATTTCAGGGCATTACTAGCTTAATAGTTGCTGCCCAATTAGAAACTCCGGATTTGTAAGAGTATGCCAAGACTTATTTTCCAATGACTAAGAACCTCTACAATTCACATTATTTCTCATAATGCAACACGCTAACTTGATGGGTCATTACCTCTGTTTGTTAGTTGTTTTGCTCACATATGTGCTTTTAAGAAAGTAAAAGAGAAAGAACGAATCCAAGGCCAGTTCATGGCAATATGAAGAAATAATCTTTAAACACAGAAGAGTCCACTAATCAGATGATCAGGTTATTTCTTTAAACTTTCCAGCTGCCAACTGCTGTGCAGCTGCTTTGTTCATAAATCCACTTAATATTGGATTTCTGGAGTGCCATTTGAACAGTATAGTATATATGGTTTGTACTAGACTGCCATATAGGAGTTAATTTGGGAAAGGCGTTTTCATCAGTGGGACTTAAAGTCGTTCTTGGTTATTTTGTTGTAGAAAACTCAAAAGCTCTGAATTTTGTTAAAATGGGTTAAACCTTCTTTAGAGAAATCCATCACATATTTAGCACTTTGTTTAAGTCATGTCTTAAATTGACTTATATAGGAGTTACCAGTGATTCGGAAATTGCCTATTAAGTCTACTGTTGAATAATATTTGCTAAATCTCTGATGTTCTTTCTTGATTTCTGTCGTTCTCCAACTCAGGTCCCTGTTGGGCTGGATGAGATGAGATCCCTATGTAGTGGTCGTCATGGCAACTTGTGACTCTCCCCCTATGGTGTCGTCACGGCAGCAGGAACATGGTGGCCAGAGGCTGGATTCTGCTGCTGAGGACAACTCCGTCATCGCCATGGAGACCAGTGTCGCCAACAGCACCAATGCCAACAACAACCAATCGTCACCTGCTGCCATTGGAGAGCCAGAGAATGGCCTTGGAGAATCTGTTGTGAGTCCGCTGAGGTCCACTACTACCCCCACCACTGTCAGTGCAACCACCGACCCTGTAACTGAGCAGAGTCGAAGAGAAAGCTTTACTACCGGTAACAAAGGGAGTGTTACCGGAACTTTACCAGGAGTAGGAGGAGGAGCAGCTTTGGGTTCGGACTGTTCTGCCCCTGCCACATCCCCCGTGGCACCGGCAAAGGAGATCCCCTGCAACGAATGTTCTAATTCCTTCTCCAGTTTACAAAAATACATGGAGCACCACTGCCCCAACGCCCGCCTGCCTACCACTGGAGGTCACGAGGAGGGTGAAGAGGTTGAAGGGATGATAGGGGACGAGAGCGAGGATGAAGGAGACCATGAGGTGGGTGCTGCAGGAGTGGGGGAAATGAACAGCGAGATGGAGATGGAAGAGGATAGTGATGTGGAGAACCTGTGCGGTGAGATCATCTACCAGCCCGATGGCTCTGCCTTCATCCTGGAGGACTCCAAAGAGCAGCGTGGCAACCAGGGGGAGCTCTCTGGGGCTCTCCAATTCAGGGGCCTGCTGTCCCCCCAGACCTTCCCGAATATCCAGGTCAGCAGTGGTCAAAGTGGCCTGAGCCCAGGGGGGGAACGGTTGGAGCAGCCCGCTGCACCCATGTCCTTCTACCCCCAGATCATAAACACCTTCCACATTGCCTCATCCCTTGGGAGTAAATCCCTAGCGGCTGACCACCCCTCCTTCCCAAATACCTCAGCTGGAGGGCTGGCAGGCGCTGGTCCTGTGTTGCACAGTTTCCGTGTCTATGACCTCCGCCATAAGACCGACAAAGACTATCTAAAGGCGGATGGTGCAGCCAAAAACTCCTGTGTGTCCAAAGATGTCCCCAACAATGTGGACTTGTCCAAGTTTGAGGGCTGTGTGGCGGATGGGCGGCGGAAGCCTGTACTGATGTGTTTCCTGTGCAAGTTGTCTTTTGGCTACAGCCGTTCCTTCGTGACACATGCTGTCCATGACCACCGCATGACCCTGAATGAGCAGGAGCAGAAGCTGCTGAGCAACAAGCACATCTCTGCCATCATTCAGGGCATCGGCAAGGACAAAGAACCTCTTATAAGCTTTCTGGAACCAAAAAAAACCCCAAACTCTGTGCTACCCCACTTTCCCTCACCTGCCAACTTCCTAGGGCCAGACACGGGGCTCCGCGGCTTGTGGAATGCTTTCCACAGTAGTGGGGAGAATGCAGATTCCCTTCAGGCAGGTTTTGCCTTCCTAAAGGGCAGTGCCAGCAGCTCCTCTACTGACCAAACCCCCAGATCCCAAAGCATGCCAAAGGCTGAGACCAACCCAAACCTCGGGGGAGGGGCTGGTGCCCACAGAACCCCCAGCGGGAGTTCTGCTGCTGCTACCACTGGTGGCAGCCTGGAAGGGCGGAACTCTGATCGTGACTGCAAAGGCCACATTAGGGACACTTGCACTTTGCAACCCAATGGGCCAGATCTGAGCCAGTACCCGCCCATTAAGCGGGAGCCCGGTACGGTGGGAGGAGAAAGTCCAGAGCAGGATGAGGATGCTTATTCCAGTGGTGGTGGAGCGGATATGGAGGCAGAAGAGGAGGAGGAACAGGTCATGATGATGACAGGCCAGCGGGCCGACAGCACCAGTAGCAAAGATTTCCCTCTCTTAAACCAAAGTATTTCCCCCCTTTCCAACAGTGTGCTAAAGTTGAATAGTGACAGTAAAGGCCCTGCATCCACTTCCCTTTCCTCCTTACCTGTTAGTGAGAAGCTGGAGATGGAGAAGAGCCGTTTGTCCACTGCCCTGGCAGCTGCCAGAGAGCGGGAGAGCAGCAGTGACTCAACCAATGAAGGCCTGGCAGGACGGGATGGCTTATCACCATCCTCAAATCCCCTTGACACAATGGTGTTGCGCAGAGATGATGAGAGTCCTGGACCTCTGCATCAACACACAGGAAACCCAAGTACACCTGGAACTCCAGGGACTCCTGGAACCCCTGGCCCTGGTGAAGGGTCACCAGGCAGCGGAGTAGAGTGCCCCAAGTGTGACACGGTCTTGGGGTCCTCACGATCTCTGGGAGGGCACATGACGATGATGCATTCAAGGAACTCCTGCAAGACGCTGAAGTGTCCCAAGTGTAACTGGCACTACAAGTACCAGCAGACACTGGACGCTCATATGAAGGAGAAACATCCAGAGTCAGGTGGATCGTGTGTGTACTGCCGCACAGGACAGGCTCACCCTCGTTTAGCCAGAGGAGAAAGCTATACCTGTGGATACAAGCCTTTCCGTTGTGAGGTCTGTCCATCTTATGTTTCATGTCTGTGGAGTTCCATTTCCCTCTATTTCTTTTTTTAATTTTGTGAAATTGTCAAATAAATTTTCTTTTATTTGGTGTGGATTTTATAACTTATATTTTATTTTTGATTTACCCAAAATTCTGAACAAGTTTGTATTTCAGCATTAAAAAAGGGGAAAGAGGCAGTTGGATGTTATTTTCTCTTTTCTTCAACATACATTGTAGCTTTAAGGATACATTTTGAATTATAGTGCTAAACAATAAATCAAAAAACAACTATTATTCGTCAAATTTCAACTATTATTCATCATGGATGCATTTAATGTTTATCATACATCATTACTATTATTAATATTAATTCCCAATGTTTGTTTCTCTTATAGGTATGCAACTACTCAACCACCACCAAAGGCAACCTAAGCATCCACATGCAGTCAGACAAGCATCTGAACAACGTGCAAACACTCCAGAATGGTGGAAGTGAAGCACAGTACAACCACAACCATGCCAACCCTGTGCCCAGTGCAAGCCTTGGTGGAGGTTGTGGGGCACCCTCACCATCCAAGCCCAAACAGAAGCCCACTTGGCGCTGTGAGGTAATGAAACAAACAGAGCATCATTGTAGCGCCGTGGCAGCAACATACCAACTTCCTTGTTGCACTGTCCACACAATGAGGCAGTTATTTCCCTATGCGTCACTGTGTCTATTATTTTTCTTGGCCACATTATCTGACCTTCAAATTTAAAATGGAATTTCTTATACATTCTAGTCTTCATCACCATAACCATGGTAATAAAATGCTTTCATGTCCTGTTTTGTTGTTAGCTGTTGTTTTCATGTAATTCTAAGTGGGAAAAAAGTGCTTTGCTGATAACAATCACGCTGGCAGAGTTAGACTTCCTAATACACTTATATTGTTCCACTTTTCTTCTAACAGGTTTGTGACTACGAGACCAATGTGGCACGAAACTTGCGAATCCACATGACCAGCGAGAAGCACATGCACAACATGATGCTGCTGCAGCAGAACATGAAGCAGATTCAACACAGCCTCCATCTGGGCCTGGCTCCAGCTGAGGCAGAGCTTTACCAGTACTACCTGGCTCAAAACATGGGGCTTGCGGGTGTAAAACTGGAGAACCCAGCCAGCAGCAGTGGCCCAGACGCTCAGATGATGATCAACCCCTTTCAGCTAGATCCTGCAACCGCTGCCGCTCTCGGATCTGGTCTAGGTGAGTGGTACTAAATTTGAAACAAAGCAAAAAACAAAAAAAAGAGATGGGAAATGGCAGGGAAAGGGATATTTCTGCTTATGATGTGAGAAAGTTCCTGTTTTGAATTTTTGGCCTCAAGCTTATTCTTTCAGTTTACTTCTGCTCATTTATCACTGGGCCAGTTATTCTGTTTTATCTCATATATCTGATGCTATCTAGGTATTTTTTTTTTTATCTCTCTGCATTTTCTTCTTTCTGTTGATTTTTTTTATTTATCTTTTTTACGCCTTCTCACCTTCCTTTTTTCTGCTCCCATCTTTAGCCTTGGCCCCATTCCCTTGCCCCCCTTTTCTTTCTCTTTGGCTCTTATCTCTGCTCTCATATTGTCCCTCTGTCATTGTCTCCTTTCTTTGACCGCTCTCACTGATTAAAAAATGATTATGAGATGCCACATGAGAATTATTCTTAATCTTTCATTTGTAATTTTCTTAAGTCAGCTTAATCCCCCACCATACACACCCCACCCCACCTTTGCTCACCCTGGAGAGAACACACACATTAGAACACATGTACACAGACACACACTCTCACACAGTAGGAAGCGGATTCCCGTAGGAGTGAGAGAGATTTAACAATGACCCTGCAGTGTTGCACACCCACTCCCTCCTCTAGTGTGGAGGTCACAGCCCAGCTAGCAGATGTACTCTCAGTGAATTACAGTGATAACAGACAGCTCCCTATAGTGAACACAGCTGTCCATTGCATACATAGATAGGTTTTTAATATATATGTGTCTGTGTGTATAGATAGATACCCAGATAGACACTTATATGCACCTTCTAAATGACAAATAGTGTGATACTTTCACATTGTCTTGCATCCGTGTGCTGTTTTAATCCAGTGCACACCCACACATATCACACACATTTGGCCATCCAAATGAATTATGTAGAAAAGATTGAAATGATGTGTAATTGTTAATACCTCTATACACTTAAAAACACAGTATGAGCTTTGGTAACATACATAAAGGGACAATGAAGGGATCAAACGAAAGTGTTAATTACATTTGTATGAATGGCCTTTTTTAGGAAAAAAAAACTGTGTAAAGCATTGATCAGCTTTTCAAAAATCTGTGCGTATGTGAGAAAAGACTGGAGCCCTGCAGCCGTTGTCCCACCACAGCTGAGACCAGTAATTAAAGCTACCTGATGAGCGAGTTAGCAAGTTGAAAAGGATGATTGTAATTGATCCTGATTCAATCCTATTAAGGTTTTTTATAGACAAGACTTTGTAAGGAGCCCTAGTCCTCTGCAAGGCTTTATTTTATCAAATCCTTTTGTGTGAAAGAGGCCTGCAAAGAAGACTCACTTCGCTTTCCACACTTAATTTCATTTAATAAAAAAAAATCTTTTCCCTTTTTTTGTACCTCTATCCTTTATCGCTCCATATGCATTCCAGGCTTTCATTTTTACTATAGCGTTGGCTTTTTGTCATCTTACTTTATTTTTAACATTCCTCTTGCTGTGCTTGTTGCCTGCCTCCTGTCTGACATGTTATCGTTGTGTGCTTTCAAGTATGTAATCCTTTTTTGAGGTTTTACCTTTTACACTTCCATCTCAACTCCTCTCCAACAGTCTAACCTAGCTTTTCTCTAATTTTTTCCTTAGTGAATAATGACCTATCAGCAGAGTTGCGTCTTGCAAGCGGTCAGCTGATGGCAGACGACCTGTCCCTGGTTTCCTCAGCTGGAATCGGGGGCATGTCCTCATCAGATCCCTCCCTGTCCTCCTTGTCGCCACCTATCAACGACCCCTCGCTGCGCCTCTACCAGTGCGCAGTGTGCAACTGCTACTCCACAGACAGCCTGGAGGCTCTCAACGCCCACGTCAATGCCGAGCGCTCTTTGGCCGAAGAGGAGTGGCGCTGCATGGTCGGCGATGTCTACCAGTGCAAGCTCTGCAGCTACAACACTCAGCTTAAGGCCAACTTTCAGCTGCACTGCAAGACAGACAAGCACATGCAGAAGCACCAGCTGGTGGCCCACATCAAGGAGGGTGGCAAGGCCAACCAGTGGAGATTAAAATGTGTGGCCATTGGCAACCCTGTGCACCTCAAGTGCAATGCCTGTGACTACTACAGCAATAGCGTGGATAAACTGAGGCTACATGCCACCAACCAGAGGCATGAATCTGCCATCCGCCTCTATAAGGTAAAAACACTATTTACCCACGCCGTGTCCTGCAAAAACCAGTTCGCTAATCTCAGCTCTTTGGCCCTGCTAAGAAAAAGCAAACAAGCAGTAGAACGACACTGCCTACGAGTGAGGCTGAAAATGAATTTCTGAAGATAATTTATAAAGGAACAAAAAAACATATGGTTCTGTGTTTTTTGCAGGACACCGATGTTACATCTCATAACATGCAGCCTAATAGAGACAATAGAATTCATGTTAATGCAGATCTAGCAAGAACACACGATTCAGAGAGCACATACTTTATTTTTTATTTATTTATTGTTTTTGGTTCAAAACAAATGACCCCACTCTCTTAAGCGTAGTGTAACACACATATAAAGTTCCCGTGAGAGTGGAATGACAAAGATGGAAAAGGTCAGTGCAAGAGTACCGAGGAAGATCCCATCTGATATGGGTATATTTCCTGTTTGTTATCAGCTGGCACTGTAGTTCCTTTTAATCATTCACAAGTCAAGTACCAGCAGAGAAATATTTTTTCCCCCTTCATTGTCAGGGCCTAATGACAGTGCCAACAATAGCAGCACTATTCATGTTACTCTTGATGTTTGACTTTATGTGAAGCTCAATCAGACGCAGGAGAAACGTGACATTTTATGCAGTAATTATTTCGAGCCCGTTTTATATTTTGAAATATTATAAAATGATAGATTAACTATGAAATGTTAAATCTGACTTTAATTCATATAATTACAATAATTTTATAATTATTTATAAAAGAAACACACTCTGTTGGTTACATCATCTTGCACCAGAACTGTAACTTGTTTTGTTTATTTTACCTTTAATTATTCAATTTTAATTTACCACAGCATTACCACACTAGTTTCCTGTCAGAGCTGTATTAATTGAGCTACTTAACTAATTAAAGTCTTCGCACTCAGAGCAATAAATAATAAAAAGTTAATCTAAGGAAATTCCAATATGCCCAATATTTGGCATCTTTCTGCCACTTTTTTATATTTAAGTTGATTTAATTTGTTAGACTTCTCCTTCGTTTTAATAGGATGCTATTACATTTCCAAGGCCTTGACCTACAGGCCTGGATCAAGTGCATTACATTAATGAGGATTTCTTTACTACTGTATTCAACATTTGGCAGTGGGAGGTGTTTGAGCGTGTTGTTTCTTAAACGTGGAGGCAACAGGGGTTAGAACATGTAGAAAATAAGATCCTATTGACAGAAATATAATTTTATTTTTACAGGGATAAACCCACGTTCGTAGAATAAAAATAAGTACAATAATAAAAGGACAGTTCTGTCCTCTTATTTTCAAACTAGAGCTGTTTTTTTTTTTGTATTTTTAAGCAACAATAAAAATCCAACTGCATTTTGCCAACAATGAAAACATGAAACTCAGAAAAGACGTAATGTGCGATAAAGTTTTTATGATTTGAATCTGCAAAATTGTGTTTATGAAGCGGCCTCACTTTACAGACTTCAGTCACCATCATTTATTGTGCATGTGTTGTGTGTGTGCACTGTGTCGCATAGTAATCTTAAAGGAATTACATTTATTTGAAAATCTGCAACTGATTCTTACTTACACTTTCATGCCTAAACTGGATTAAGCACATTGGCATTCTTGGGGTTATTTAAAACAGTCTTCACTTCAACAGGATGTACACATTGTCACAGGATTGTCCAGCAGCCTGGAAAAAAGGGGGCTGGACTTGGCATGGGATGAGTTGGAGATGTCTCTACTCAAGGAACATTTTTAAATTATGAGCAAATGCTGCTTGCACATTGGCCCACATTAGCCAAGGTCCTAACCTATAAGATCAGCTTGATTAGATGACTCAAATCAAGTCTCTTTACTGTCATAGGAAAACCTTACCCTGTGTGTGTGTGTGTGTGTGTGTGTGTGTGTGTGTGTGTGTGTGTGTGTGTGTGTGTGTGTGTGTGTGTGCCTTTGCGAACATGTGTTTGAAAGTGCTGAGCAACTTTTGCCTGCTCTTTCGGTTGATTTAAAACGAGGCAACAGCCAGTTAGGTTACCAAGGCTACACTAAACACTGGCAGCCATTTAATCAAGCAAAAAGCTATTTATAACAGTTGTGATTAAATGTACAAAACCTGAGAAACAGAATAAGCTGCACAGAAACGGAACCAAGGGGTGCGCCTGAACATATTCCTGCTTTTGTTCATATTTTCACTTTCCAAGAAACATTACGTTATGCAGCGGAGCATCTTTTTAGGCACGCAGAAGCACAAGATCAGCCAAGGCAAGAGAGGGTCATCCAGTGCCCCCTCAGTGCACCCATGTACCCCTGCATCCCATCTAGCCACCCACCTACCCCCAAAGGGCCTCAACAAATCTGTTCCACAGATGACGCTTTTAATGCCTTTGGCAGAAATTCCTCTATTTTACCCTTGGACATGTGGTGGTAAAGCCAAGCGTGAGGGAGAGAGAAAGTACAGACAGAGCAGAGGAAAAAAAAAATCATTTCTTTATTTGACCAGAAAAACACCTCTCCTTTTATGTATTGGCAGAGGTGAAAAGCACATGGGGATAGAGGTAGCTTGGCCGGGCGCATAAAAGATCCGAGTGTTGACGACTTTACCATCTGGATTTTTTTGGAAACACAGAATATCTTTATGGCATGGGAAACCATTTGAAGATACAAACAAAAAGCATATTCAGGAGATTTTATGGCTGCTTTGTCGCAGCAATGGAGTACTTCTGAGGGGAACTGAGAGTTTGAAAGGGTTTTTTTTTCCAGACTTTCAAACAGCAAGAGGGAAATTACATTAGCAGCACATGGACATCAAGTCATCTGGTGTCCAGGGCACAGCAGGTGGTGCAGGAAGTTACAGGCCTTACATGGAATAACTGAGGAGTACACCTCATCCCCTTTAGAGGGGAAATATAGGGAAAGTGATCGGGGCTGGTTGGTACCACTCAGGTTGTTTTTTTCTACACAGTATCTCCTAATATAGAATTTAGCTGGTGTGAGTGTGGAACCTCGCTTCGCAGGTATTATCACAGCTGTCCAGTGCAAACCTTTATCCCCCTACAAATAATGTAAACGACAAAATAGAAGATGTTTTAAAATAGCATTTGTATGCTGGCAGACTGTGAGGTAAGTTCTGCACTAAATGGTGTTGTAGCATAGCGTGTCCATTGCTGGAAGCACTTGTGTTTGGCTTACCACTGAATATGATGATATATGGCTGATTTTTAATAACAAACACTGGGCTTAATAAACATGGAGACGGGGGTAAATCTGTCAGTGCCATTCACAAGTGCTGCCTGGCTAAGTAGGGGGTTTAGTTTGTAGTCCGTGTGTGTGTGTGTGTGTGTGTGCGCGTGTGTGTGTGTGTGCGTGTAGCCTTTGAGGTTGAGATCTGGGCTTGCCCCTGGGTCATTAGGAGTTGAGAATGTTCATGGTCAATGTGGCATGGTCAAGGACCACACACACACACACACACACACACACACACACACACACACGCACACACACACTTTGTGTGTCTTGCAGGCCATGGCACCTGTTTCTCAGATGGTTGTCTGAGTAAATCTTAACTGTCCTCAACCGCTGTCAGTCTATCCAACTTTCCGTCATAATTCAAGCGGAAATGGACCTCCGGGGTCCACTGCACTTTTCCATATCTCTGTTTTCCTTTTCATTATTTTCCCCCTTCCTTTACTTCCCTCGCCATCTCCTTTGAACTCAGAAATTCGAGGTCATAAAGCGTTTTTTGGTTTTTTCTTTTACTTTTTATGATGGCGATCGGAAGAGAAAGGATATTCAGATTTAGTAGTCAGTTGTTAGTGTGACAAATAGAGGAAAAGAAAAATAATAGAAAGCATCTTTTTTTAAACATGTCTCTCCTTCTCGCTCAAACACTCGTTCACAAACTCTGTCTTACCAGCCCTTTTTTTGTTTTGTCTCTGACTCTTTTTTTTCTCTCTTTTTCTATCTCTCCCCTGGGGAGCAGCAGATAGGCCATCTCATTACCCATGATCCTCTTGGCAACACCATGGCTGGGAATCAGGGGGTGGGGGGAATTAAACAAGGGCTGTAATGGGAGGAGGGTGAGTAGGGAGTAAGAAGATGAGGAAAGGAGACTGTGGTTTGTAGATGCATCCAAACGCCTCCCTTTTCTCATTTTCATCATCTTCTTTGTATCTCTCCCTCCCTCTCTCTGCCCCCCCCCCCCCCTTTTTTTCTTCCTCTCTCTCTCTCTCTTGCTTTTTCTATCAACTGAGGGACCTTTTTTTCAGTCTTTTATGTCCGCCCCCCCCTTTCCTCACATTTAATTTTCTTCCATCTCTCTCTGATGGAGGTAGCTGCGCTTGCGTGATATTGTGATCTGTGATATTAAGTCTACCACTGTGCCTTGGCTATTAGCAAGGGTCAACCCTGCCCACTCTCATTTGAAAATCAAATGGCCCTATATATATGCAGCCCAAATTATTGGACTGTCATTTGGACTTGTGTGATGGGGAAATGGACAGGAGATTGACTCCCATAGATTTGCATAAAAAGTCATTGTGCTGGAATAGAAAAGAGACTGGATCTATTTCAAATGCATGGCACCGTTTATGACACACACACACGCACACACACTCTTAAATTCATATGTCCATAAAGAGGTATAGCGTTACATACATTCATAGAGACGCACTCGTTCACAATTGTAGTCATCAAGTTACCATTCCCACTTGAGCCCGTGTACGCTTGTTCCAGACACAGGCTCTTGATCACAGCGTCCTTGTCTCAGACTCGCAGACAGACTTAAAGAGTTGCTGTTCTCTTCAAAAAGGAATGTTCTCAGCCACTTCACGCTAGATGCTACTTGACTGCTAGATATAGATTTTCATATTCTGTCATGGAGACAGATGATGCCAACAAAAGTTCAGCACCTGAGCAGATAAATTAATTCACCTCTGTGTGGGTTTTTTTGTTTTGTTTTGTTGTTGTTTTTCGCCAGAAAGGTTGTCCGTCCCTCTTTCTTTTTCTTTTTTTCTGATGCCAGTTAGTAGATTATTCAAATCATCTCCTCTTTCACCTGCATGGAGATTACAATAGAAATCTTTCAGAGGTCCGGGGGTGGTGAAGTGGGTGGGGGAGGGAGGATGGAGGGTAGCGGCTAATTAAAGCATAAAAGCAGGTGTGTGTGCACGGGTGTGTTTGTGTGTGTGAACTCTGTAGCTGTAGCTTTCTGTTTGACGGAGAGGTTTGAATGGACAGGCTTCCCCACCCTCCCCCCTTCTGCCAAATAATCCTCATAGATATTAATAAGAGTTTCGCCCCTTCTCCCTCCAACGCCTTTACCAGATGGTCGGCAGAACATGAGTGTTTATACACACATCTGTGGGTGTGTGTGTGTAATGTCCAGCTTTGGTCCAGCTCTTGACTGACACTCATATGTAATGTTTAATTTCCCTTCTTAAATTACCTCAAATTCTTGACTTTTTGATGAGTTTGTTGACCAGGTGTGTGTTCATGTGCGTGTGTTTTTTTTTCTGTGTGTGACACAGAAAAACAGACTGAGCTGGTTTCTCATATTAATAGCTAGATGTGATCCCTTTCATAATCATTCGCACCCCTCTGAGGTGTGGGTCATTTGGGCCGCGTCCATGTGCAGGGGACTGTGAAGCAGATCGAGGCTGACAGGTATGGGAACGATAGCAGAAGGGGGGGTGGGAGGGGATTGTGAAGTGTGCAAAAGGAGGGGGGGGTCAGTGTCTTCCAGACCACCAGAAGGAAGGGAGCATTGCTGGGATGTGGGAACAAAGGAGTAACCAGAAGTTTCTTTTCCTTTTTGTCTTTTTCCCCTCGTCTTAACATTCCCACCCTCACTATATCCCAACAGACGCTCAGATACACACTTCCCTCCTCCCGTTTTCCATCCACATGCCCCCTACTCACACACTTGTCTTCCTCTAACCTTTTTTTTTTTTAAATATCCCAAACTCCGCCCTATCCTCGCCTTTCTCTTGGGTCTTGATCATCCTGTTAGGACAAAGATAACAAGATTGTTTAGGGGGAAAAAAAAGAAAGAAGAAGAAGAAAAACAACTGAAAACAAAGTAATAATCAAAGAAGGCGCATGAGCTCAAACATGATCTCTCGGGGGCGTGTTGTCTCCACTTTTGATGCATTGATTTGATCAGAGCAGCCTCAGACAGATCACATGGCAGAGAGATCAGATAAATACTTTTTGTGTAAGTTCATTAGCTTTACTTTTGAAATCACCTGACATTAAAAATGTGCGCTTAATTTGCAAGAAAGCTGACAGGAAAAATCGTAGCCTCTTTTTTTTTGTAGCTCCGTTCTTGAAATAGTCTAAAACGTTACATCAGCTTAAAAATGGTATTTAGGCAGCCGTGCTTCTTCCCTCTCATGAAGCTATCAGGATATTGATATGGACAAAGTTGAACTGAAATACTCCTCAACGCCCCTCTAAATCAATAATCGATCGATTGGAGGTAATTGTGCTACTCCCTTGGAACGGTCCCAAGTCACCCTCTCTCCCTCTCTCTTTTGCCGTCTCTCTCCTTCTCACACTCTTTGTGTCATTATCAGCATGTGGACCCATATTCGGTATTTCAGCATTCCAGCTGTAATTGATTTTAACCATTAGGTGCTCAGTGAATAGATAAGTAGTGGGAGATATTCGATTATACGGTGAAAGAGAGAGACGGGGATGAAAAGAGGGAGAGAAAGAAGGAGGGAGAAGGATTTAGGGATGTTGCCGGAGAGCTGCAGAAAGGGGAGCTGACCTGTCCTGCTGTCTATCCGTCTCTACCACTGGCCTTCCATCTTTGCGGCAGCACAATACCGCTGACCTCCTGTGAGTTCAAGCAGCTTAGTTTCTGCGAGGTAATCCCTAATGCTTTGAAATAGACCTGATAGAAAGCCCACTTACTTGTTCAGGATTAATGTGGTTTGTGTGTGTGTGTGTGTGTGTGTGTATTGGGGGTGCGTGGGGTGTGGAGGTGGGAGGGTAGTTTCCAGCACATTTAGTTAAATTAACCGATTCGAATCATGATATTCACTTCTGACTGCGAGCAGCGCCTGTAAAAGCATGTCACACTTTATCGACAGACAGGTGGGAGACTTGCATCCTTGTGCATCACCTGTCACACATTATTACCCCGCTCTTCTCTGTTGTTTGTGTCTGGATTCGCTGTGCTGTTGCCAGAGCGCTGTTATTTCCTTTCAGTAGCTGCCCATCGTTTACAGAAGCCATTTTGTATCTTGAGTGCAACAGAGGACGGTATCGTTTTTCAATTGTTTTCTGAAGATACAAGTCAGACTTTTTTGTTTCTTCCCTTTTCCGCTGCCCTTTTCTCCTCTTTTCCTCATTCTGGCAGGAGTTTAGGATAGGACTAGGGGCAGGAGCAGAGGGAGGGGGGACAAAGGCAAACATTTGAGTAATCTTCAAAGAGCCCATTGGTATGTTGAGTGGACGCTGGTATGCGGACTGCGGCTGAGGCTTTTTCAGGGGAAAACAATATCCTTCCTTTAGATGGCTGGGGCCTGGGCAAACACCACTAGCTAGGCAACTCTGCCCAGTGCTGCCACCGCTATCGGCTTACCCTCCCGCCTTCCCTTGTCTCTTGCAAGAATTGGTAGTCTTCTTCATTGCTGGAACAGAAGCAAGAGAAAACCCAGCTTGGCAAATGTGGGGCTCAATGACTGAGTTTGTGTGACATATCTCCAAATTGTTTAACTGGGGGAGTTTTGATGTCAGCTGCTAAAGAAATGGTCGCACTCTGTATAAAAATAGTAGCAACGAATCAAGTGAGCCACGTTGTAGGTCACCTGCAAGGCACCTGATTTCCTGTGGCAATATGCAAAACAAGTCTGCTGAAGAGGTACATTCATTGTGCTGTTCCTGGCAGAGAGACCAGCCTAACATACACACACCTGGACGCAGCCTTTCTGCACAACAAGCCACATTTCCATACCGTTTCCAAGGAATAATACCTGACACTGTTTTTTTTAAAATTCGAATGTGTAATATAAGAATACAAACGACAATTGTATGCTTCTTTGTTATGAAGTTGATTATTCATTATATATACCACTATGTAGAATCTATAGTTGTAGATGGGCACAGTGATATGTCTATCAAAAAAGCATTAAAAAGCAGATCTATTTGATAAATACGACCATTAGAAGAAAGAAGCAGGCAGTCTGCCATTTTGTGACAGTTTCAAAATGAACTCCCTTTTGTCCAGTAATCACTAGCCATTTTCTCACGAGGATCCACCCCAGGGATAATTTCTCCCATTTCTCTGTCATTAGCAGGGCCTGGTATTAGGCTTGTGTTTTGTTCCCTGTACCTTTTGTTTTGTGCTAAGTGAAACCATGCGACAGGATAGGGGCTAACTGGAAAACAATACTCCCCTTCACAGGCTCAGGAATGTGTAATTAGTGATTTGAACCCAGCTACGCTCGTCTAGATTCTTCCCTATCATTCTCTCTCTCGCTCTCTTTCCATCTCTTGTTCTTTTGTTCTCCTTGTCACAGATTTTCTTCACCCCGTGTATCATCAAATCTTTCGCTTAGTGTTGTTCACTGTATGCTTCTGTCATTCCTTTTGTCACACTTTCTCTTGGAGACATTTTTTGTAGCAAGTCCCCACTACCAACAGAGCAAAGCAAAACAAACTTGGCAAAAAGTCACTGATCCTTTTAGCACCAAAATTATTTTACCTTGTCTTCCTTTTCAGTTTCAGTTAAACAGAACAACAACCGTGTAGCGCAAACTTCTTTGATGATACAGGTAAATGAGCTAAAGTCCCAGATTTGGAACCCTTTAACTCGTGTTTTTCGTAGACCCTGTCAATTAGAACTTGCTTTGATTCCCCAAAAGCATCTTGGTGTGTTGGGAAAATGGAAAAAGATGAGCCCTACCCAAAAGTCTTAGCACACTGGCTGTATAAAATATAACAGGCTAACAAGCATGCTAGCACTTCAGTGATCTTCATCTCAGCATTTCACAATCTATCTCTGAGTCGGTGGAAAAGATAAAATCAGTGGCACAGTGGTTTAGGGAAATAGGGAGGTCTGGTCAGTCTCACCTGGTGGTGATGGAGACAAGCGGGGGGGCTTTTAGACCCTAATGGGCTAAGGTCAGGATAGCTAATAGGGAGTAAGTGGCTGAGCCATGCTGTCTAAATCTAATGCTAATGTAAATACTGATCCATTTTCATGGGGGATGGAGGTGAGCTGGCTTTCAAGACATCCAACACACATACACTTGAGCTTAAGTGAGTAAGGAAGATCTGCTCTGGTGTCTTTGTCTTTTGTAATCTGCAATTTTTGAAACTACACGTTAATTTCCTTGCTGTCCACTGATTAGGACAAGAAAAAGTTAATCATGTTATAATTTAGCAATGTTGTGTTTTAGGAGGGAGACTAGAGGTCAGGCAGCTGTGAACTTCAGATTGATCTTTATGTCAGTTGCACGTGTCACATTTTCATCAACATGACAAACACGAATGATTTTAGATTTACTTCACTTATAAACCTCTATTGCTATTTGTCTGCAAATAGTAAAGAAGGAAGAAATGAAGTGAAGAAAGAAAGAACAAGTAAGGAGCAACAGAGAAAGGGAGAGAAAGAGACAAGGAGACAGCACAGAAGTGGAGAAAATGTAGTATGAAGGACTCATTGTGATAATTCATTTATTTGTCTTGGCAGTGATTATGAGATGAATGCTTATTATTATTGGGTGACCTAAGCTAAGCTCATCCACAGGCCCCTGAACCTCATGGATCGGCCCCAGAGCTGTGATTCAATGTGATTGCCAGCAGCCAGAGCCGGGAGAAACAGGAGAGCCAATTTAGCTCTTGGAAATATTTTTCTTTTGCATTTATGAAAATGAGAGCCTGGGCAGGAGGCAAAGGAAAGATGACCATCAGGAAATAAAAGAAGGTCGGGTCAGTTGGGTTCAGGTGTGCTGGGATTGCCTTGTGTTGAATCTTTAGATTACACACTGTGGCTTTGTAGGAGAGGGTAACTGCAGACGTACACTGAGTGTGTGTGTAAATTGGTGCATGTGCACTCAGCACTTTTTTTTGTACTTCTATATGCATATTTATTTTTTGTGTCTGTGCAGCACTGACGCTGACTCTCTACCACCGCCTCTGTTTTCTTTATCTGTGGAAGGAAGGTGGCACATACCTGGGCTCTCCGCAAGTCTTTTGAGCAGTGCAGTCTGCCAGTGAATCCATTGGCAGCAATCTTGCGTTACATCTATGTCTTGGGGGCTGAGTGTCGGTTAGCAGTAACATGTGTTAGGGAGCTGGTAGCACTGATGGAATTCTACACTTGGCAGCCTTCCAGGCAGTACTGGTATGTGTTTAAAATACTTTCAAGGAACAATACATGCTTTTGTTGTTTGCTGGGCCAAGTGGGGCTGTTTTTGTCTCTGATGGCCCTCAGGGGCCCAGGGGATAGCACTGGAGGCTGGTGACGTTCTTAAAAAAGGGGGGGAAAGGTACAACCAACAAAACTCCCTGCTCCCCCCAAAAAAAGAGAAGATACAGATGAAAGGATATAAAGAGGTTTTTATTTTCACAATGTGCGGGGTGTATATTTGCATGCATGTGCATACTCTCAGAGGAATCAAAAACAAAACTGAATGTATGCACTTCTTTACATACGCACGCACGCACATGCACACAGCACCGGTTATTAAGGCATAACCGCTGTGGCGGAGAGCTCCCACTTTCAGCATGTATTCATTAGCTGCCTGTTTCTACACTTAATGACAGGAAAGAGTCCTGTTTGTACTGAATACTCTAATTTGTCATTTGCTTTATAGAGGAAAAATGCAACCCTACTGCCTGGTGCTACTTTTGAATTTTTTTTCACGTTACCAGAGAACGCATCACAATCACAGGCAAAGACAAAAAAACACAAAAAACAACACAAAAAAACACCCGACTGAAATTATAGACAGACGCAAAAAATACTTATGAGATAATATCAAAAAAAAATGTGGAGTTAAAATTACTAATGCATAAAAAAGGCACGCACACATTCGCACAGTCATAGAGCAAAAAAGAAACGGTGGATTGAAATTATACCCACACGCGCTCTTTCACGTACTCGTACATGCACAGGGAGATAAAAGAAGTTGTGAGGAGATGTCTTTTGGCTTGGCTTATTAAGAATTCAGTTAATGAGGCAGCTTTGTCACCCCAGATAGAACAAATGGATACGAGACAGCAGCGCCGCTATCCTTCCCCGCAAACCCAGGCAGCGAGCCGAGGGGAAGATGTGTGTGTTCTCGTGTTTACTTGTGTGTGAGAAAGGTGTTTTGTAAACATCTCATTCTGCATAATGAATGCAGTCCTCTGTCGTCCTCAGTCACACACACAGCAGCAGCAGCAGCAAACTGCTACACCAGGGAGCTTCCTTTACCTGTCAGACTGACTCTCCTCCCCTCTCCCAAAAACAAGTCCCAGGGTGTTTTTGCATGTGTGTGTGTGTGTGTGTGTGTGTAAGTCACTGACAGCATTGACTGTCTTGTGTTTCTGACAGCCAAACGGGAAGTCCTGAGTATTGTAATTTACATTGTGTGTGTGTGTGTATCAGACAAGCACTCCTTGTGTTTTAATGTGTCGGCTAATGTCTGAGTGAGCACCCTGGTCGCTTTCGGTCTTCACTCGCTCAAACCTGGTAACATTCACATATATATCTACATATTTCAACACAACAGTAACATGCACATATTTAAACGTTACCTCACACGCATTTCTATTTTCAGTTTGCCACAATGATATATTTTTGCAATTCCCTGACCAGAAGAGGGATCTCTCTGTCTCTCTCTTTCTGTCTGAGCCTATTTGGGTCCACGGTAACGATCACTTGCTGCAACACCAGAGAAACACATACTGAGAGAGCCACTGTTGCTCTCATATGTGAGCTCTACTATAAATGTAACTACACGTCAGGCAGTAGTGACGTGGACGTTTGCGGTGTGAGGATTAAAGGAATTTCCGGTCACTACGCAAGTTAGGACGTAGATTTCCCGCAGAAGTCTAAATCAAGCTTGAGTGGAGAGTACTAAACGTTCTCTCCGCTAGTCACACTATTAGAATTGATGCTGACAATTGACAATAACATATTGATAAAGCCAGCAATGTGGCATATTCGATGACTGAAAGGGGTTTTATGTGTGTGCATGTACCCCCTTTGCCATCTAGAGATGTCTCTACCCTGTTTAGATCCACCCAGGGAGTGCTGTGTAGCTGATTTTGATTGGCCCACAGGGAGTGTTGGCTTATTTGGTTGTTTGCCAAACACTAATCCCCAACAATTAACCACCAGGCACTCTGGAGAGGTGCCATATTGACAAGGATGGCTCTTTTTGCCATTCTGCGCAAAGACGCTCGATATGATACAAATGTGCGTACAACAAGTATACACACATACAGATCAGCAGCAGCATAAATTACATGCACATTGCAAGTAGACACACGGGGGCACAAACCCAGGAGCAGGAACAGTGTGTTTGTGTGTTTGAATATGCATTACACAGCCCACGCCTGGCAGGAGTCAAAGTGCTCCTTTAAAAGTTCATAAATCATGGATGTTCTGGCCTGTGATCACCAGACCGCCTGCATTTCAGGCCTGCGGAGTGCCAGAGAGCGACAGACAGCCCTCTAGTTTAGGTCTTAAACAAACCCTCTGGAATGTGCTGATGGGGGAAGAATTAATATTAGGTCTAAACCTATCTGGCATCCCAATTCAACCCTAAAGTATATCATTCAGCTTCTCTCAGCTGAAGCCTCACATCCTAAAAACATTACGATGTAACTTACAGCAGTAAAGGATGTGTGGTGTTTGAGGCCACAAGCGCTACAATTCTCCTACTGCCATTAGGAACCAGTTTAAGCCATCAAGTATTTTCTTCTGAAACTCTGCCTCTCCTGATAAGACTCTTAACTGTTATGGCCATGTCTGCTCACACACTTTCCAATTCTAGCGTGGTCTTCATATGGGGCTGTTCTTAACGTACTTCTCGAGGTTGTCACAAGAGGAAAGAAAGGCTTTGTTTGATTACCAGTTTTCTATTCAGTTCTAAGAGCCCCGCTTTCAGCTTCATTCAACTGTAACTGGGCCCCATTCCTATCAGAATGACGTTAAAATAAAAGTGTGTTTAAATGTCCAGATACGGTTAAGCTCAGAAAGAAGCTAATCCTGTTTTGATATTGTGGTTGTCCTAATTGATCAGAGGATGAATGACAGTCAGAATGTGTGCAACTACACGGGCTTTTGCATATGCTGTATAGCATATGGCATTGCTTTGAGAGGTCGTTTTCAACAGAAGGTACTTCAAGCACCTTCTGTTTAATGCCAGTGTTTAAAAAAACACTGAAAAGTTCATATTGAAAGAAAAGCCATGACGTCACACTTTCTTGTTTATGCATGTGATATATGCGTGCTTGCTTCCGTAGCAAAAGTGTGTTTCCACAGTGAGGCTCGGCAGCCCAGTTTTCCTGCGAGGTAGGGAGGGGAAGAAAGAAAAGAAGCAAAGAGAAAGAGAGAGAGAGAGAGAAAAAAAAGAGCGAGGGAGGCCTCCTTTCACAGAGAAACAAAGATAGCTGTAATTAATGGCCCTGAGCTCTGGACTAGGGGAGCTTTCTTCTGACAACTCCGACTTAATTAAAACTTAAGACTTCTGAAAGGGCCTCTGACTGCGAGGGGACGTCCCACCGTCTCGTGAGAAAAACCTCGCAAGATTTCCTACAAAAGAAAGAAAGAGGGAGAGACAGAGAGAAAAGATGTGTTAGTGGCTGTAGCTATGTTGCTAATCCCTGTTTGTCAAAGGAGGAGGGGGGGGGGGGTTAGAACTCATACACCTGCGACCCACTCCTCCCACCACACACACACACACACACACACACACACACACACACACACACACACACACACACACACACACACACACACACACACACAGACATTTTTCCAGTCTCTCTCTCTTCCTGCTCCATATAGCTTGATGCAACTATACTCGGGAGGAAGTATTACCTGGCTAACTTTTCATTTGCTTCCAGAATGAAACGTCTTCCTATAGGAAGAGGTGAGAGACTCAGTAGGGCTAGCACATGCACACTTGTCATTATCTGCATTAATTCATGCATAGAACCCTGCACCTCTTTCTCACATGGCTGTATGAATAAATCTTAACAAAGTATAAACTAACCTTTGCGAACCACCCCTGTGTCTCTGCCATGCTATCTTTTCCCCTCTCTCTCTCTCTCTCTCTGTCTTTGTTGCTCTCTTTCTCTCTCTCTCTCTCTCTCTTCTCCCCTTCACAGAGGATCAGATAATAAAAGCTTGGCCTGGTCTTTTGTTTTTGTGCATTGTTCATTAGCCCGGCAGCAACAACAGAAGCACACTTGATATGCTTGGCTTGACTGGGTGTATGGGAGTAGGGCAAGGTGGGATGGGGGCTGTGCGTGCATGCCTGTGTGTGTGTGTGTGTGTGTGTACATGTGTGTGGGTGTGGGTGTTTGTGCACCTACATGCACCGAGGGCAGGGCAAGAGGTAGGGGGTAGCTTTGCATGGCTGCGATGCCATTAAAGAGGCAAGTGGAAATTAGGGGCTTGCAACTGACAGCACACATTGAATGAGAAACCCCCGCAGCTGCTAACAATACGGAGAGCTGGACAATGTGCATGTTAAAGACAAAAACGGTGTTCTGAACTCAACACCTTGTCTGACTTTTTATGTGGGGGGGATTCAGTCTTTGCATTACTTAGACGATATCCAGTTAATTGGAAATGTTAGTCTTTAAACTAAGCTCAGCTGCTTAGAAGTTATATCTATTTCTGTTTGGTAGTTTCATGTTTGTCTGTCCCTTTTATATCTTGCCTTTATGCCTATACCTTTTGTAAATATATAGTTCTTGAAGATCTTTACTTGTGCATTAGACCTATCTATATAAAAGAGCCATTAGTCAGGAATCTTGCTCTCTAGTATTTTTCTTTCAAAAATATCTATAATACCACTGTAGCCAATAATGGGTCTGACTGAAATGTTGACTATTGACTTTTTGTTGGCTTTTTTAGAACCAGGCAAGTGGGATTTCTGGGTGTTTGAATTTTTGGAGTTCAACTGGAAGGATAATAGAAGGAAGGTTTTTCTGGCCAAGTTTAAAATGTTACAAAGATATCAGGAAAAAAAAAACAATGAAGTTGCTCCTGCTTTGAAATTTTTGAATTGTCCCTAAAAGGTGAATGCATCTAACCTTCAGACTCTCTACTTCTCTGTTCCACAGCATTTGCAGAAGCTGGACAGTTCGTACAGCCCGGAGTCATGTATCTACTACTGCACGCTGTGCGACTACTCCACCAAGGCCCGCCTCAACCTGGTGCAGCACGCCCGCTCAGCTCGCCACCAGCAGAACGAAGGACTGAGGAAACTCCAACTGCACCAGCAAGGCCTGGGAGGAGATGAGGATGGGCTGAGCCTTCATGAGCTGTTCCATGTCAAGGAGTGCCCCAGCAGCCAAGGTCTGTGCTTTTTCAACCTACTTTGTTTGCTTTAACTGTTGATACTTAAGAATATTTGTTAGTTTTAAGGCTATTTAAGTTAATACTTTGGGGATTAACTTTTTGCCACATCTTTTATTTTTATTTTTTTCTGGTGGAGTGCACACATGGCCTGACTTTAACATTTTCTATTGGCTTCCACTTTTGTTTTTCTTTTTGTTGTTCTTCTTTTTTTTAGATTTTTAAAATCTTGATATTAGCTGAAGTGGTCAGTTTTCTTTGCTTGAAGTCAGATTCCTCAATCTTTACTCCTTAGACTCCTCCTATCTCTTCCCCCCCTTGCATCACTCTCTCTTTCTTCTGTCAAATCTCTCTCACTCCGTTCTTCATTCCCTCCTTCCTTTGGCCTTCATATCCAGATCACGTCTCTCGATACAGGCCCGTCCATTCCTCCTAATCTTTCCAAAATGAGCATACTGTTCCTATTAGGCTGCTGCTCTTATATCTGAAACATGCACACACACACACATAGACATACACACACACAGTGTCCCGTGCACAGGGACATCCCAAGCAGGCAAGCAGTCAGCTTATGAAATTTCACCTTGGGAGGATCTCATAGTGAAAGGCCTGTACACACATACGTTACTCACACACATGTATGCTATGGCTGCACAGTCTCTCCCTGGAGTGAGCTTTCATTTCCTTTCTCATGACCAAAGCAATTTGGCTTTCATTTAAGAGTCTCCGTCCTGCCAGCAGCTAATAAGTGTAACAGAACTGTAAAACATTCAGAGAGACAAAAAAAAAGAAAGAAAGAAAGAAAAAAAGATTAATCGTTTTTCTTTGAGTGGGGGGTTGGATGGTGGGTAAGGGGTTGCAGGGTGTAAGGGGAGGGGGCTGCGTTGTAATTTAAACCAGAAGACAGAGAGTCAGGGTCCATTATTTAGTCATCCCTATGTTAATGCTGCCGGGAGAAAATGAGCGCTTAACTTGTTTTTGCTTTGCTTGACCTGCAGGAGCGGGTGGAGTGGGGTGTGGTGGTAGTGCAGGGGGGAATGGGGAAAGTAGGGGGGGGTAACACATTTTGAAGAGCATTCCAGCATAGCATTAGCCCATACATCTGTCTCTGTGTGTGTGTATTTAGGTGTGTGTGTGTGTGTGTGTGTGTCAGCTCATGTGTATTCCACCATGAATCTGCGCTCCCCAAAGTGTCCTGTTTATACTGTACATATACTCCCAAAACAGATGGGGGCCCAGCGCTTAGAAACATATGTGAGTCCTAGCGCACACACACATGCACGCACACACACACACACACACACACACACACACACATTAACAGGAGACGAGCTCCCTGTCCTGGAGTGGAGACTGCTGCTGGTGAATGTTTGGTTTTAATTACACATGGATCAAAGTTTCGGTGAGATTTGGGGTGCAGCAGAAAAGCATGCTTAGATAAATCATTACCTTACATTTTAACATAGCCACCAACCCACCCCCCTTCTTTCTCATCTCCTCTTTTTTTCCCCCCTCCCTCCCCTCTTTGTTTCTCTCCTTCTTTGTCCTGCTTATTCCTCCAGCTCCTGTCCATTTTTTTCTCCAGGCCTTTTAACGTTTTTTTTTTCTTTTTTGTCCTCCTCCCCTTCCCTTTTTAAATCTCAAACCAGTGCGCACAAGCAGGTTTTAAACCTGTCAAAAGCAATATTTGGCCGCTGCACCAAATTTCCAATGTTCCACTCTTAAAACGCACTAAATTTGTTGCTTGGACCCTCATTTTATACCTTGGCTTTGAGATGGCACATGGTGAATTTCCATGAGGAAGATAGTGTAAAACCTTAAGCAGACGCTGGCACCGTCCAAAATGCTAAGCCACTTTTCTGGATGCCCTTCTTTTGCCCACTCTATATAACTTTTTTCTGAACAACGGTATTCTTTCACATGGTACGTGGTAAATGTTTCAAAGGCTACTTCCTTGTAGCCCATAAGTATTTGGCAGGTGTACGCAGTGAGCGAAGTTACAACCATGTCAAGGAGAGATCAAACACTGAGAGTCAGTGGAATAAATTGAGCTTGTGTTCTTGTTCTGTAGTTTGCTAATAAAATCCGTGTTGTTGTATTTGTTGTTTATTTTTAGGATTTTTTTTTTTTTTAACTTTTGGTTTCCGATTACAAAATAGTTCCTGTTAACGTTACACGCTAGCCCGCCTTACGAGAGAGAAAATGTATATTGCAATCGCTTTGGGCTCCCGCAGTGATATATGATGCGAGTGGGGTTTTTTTTTTTCAGCAATGGAAAATGCTTTATAGTAGGTAACATTTTCATCCAACGCTCAGTTTAAGGACCCTCTGTTTGTGTATTCGTGTGCTGTTAGTTTTCTGGGGCTACAACTCCTGACTCGAGCACTTTCTGTTCATTAGAGACTGGTATGAAAAAGATTAATTTAAGTGCTGACCGGTATCTTTCTCTTAAAGCCTGGGAGTTGGCACCAAGCCAGATAATTATAGGCTCATTTGGGAATAAGAGTTCTAATGCTCGGGACTTTATGTACATGTGAATGGCTTTCATTAAACAATTTTGATGCTGATTTTATGGCCTAATTAAGGATACGGTACTGGAGAGACACACCGCAAGAATATAGGTGTTTTGAACAAAGACAGGAGTGTACATGCAGTTCTTGTGAGCTTGTAAATGCATAGGTTTGCCGATGTATGTGTGCATTTGTGTGTCTTTGCGTTTTTCTGAGAACTTGTCGGTCTCTGTTGTCCTCTTGAGTGTTTAATTCTCGGAACCTGGGCCCAGCCAACTCACGCCTTTACCTTTGGTAAATACCGTTGTGAAGTGAGTGAACTCTGTGCTCGCTTGCCCGCTTGCACCCTTGCATGTGCAGCAGTTAGCACTCCCGGCCTAAACAGCAGGAACTTTTCACCGCAACCTCTCAACTGCGTCCTTCAGAGACAAAAAGCCCACTGTGTCCACATTTCTGAGATAAACCGTCCCTCTCTGTGTGCAATTAGAAATGATCAAGAAAATTGAGTTTATAAAAAATGCCAGTTTGCATCAGAAGAGCGGGCATAAATGAATTGCCTCTCAACATGGAAGGCTTAGAGGCCATTTTGCTTTGAGGGTCGTCCAAAAGTTATTAGAAAAATTAGATATTTTTTGTACTTCTCTGCGCTCTGTAATGAAGTTACGTCCTGAATGGAGCTGTTTAGTAAAACAGCTAAAAAAGAAAAATATGACAGATTGCGAGTCATGGGTATTCCATCATCGGTTTGATAA
The DNA here is from genome assembly GCF_036321145.2 of Pelmatolapia mariae. Taxonomy (NCBI): domain Eukaryota; kingdom Metazoa; phylum Chordata; class Actinopteri; order Cichliformes; family Cichlidae; genus Pelmatolapia; species Pelmatolapia mariae. The sequence goes on along the minus strand of NC_086235.1, from coordinate 23,602,034 downwards.
TTTGAACAATTTGTTTAGCTGGATTTTTTGAGAAATTAACAACCTCTGAAGCTTAGTTGTTACAGCGATTTTTTTTCCTTTTTGCCAGCTCTGAATCTCTCAACCATTTGACCATTTATTTAACTACAAAGAGCATTTTCAGGAGGCGTGTGTGCGTGCGTGCAAGCATGGGTGTGTTTTTCTATGTGTTTCCTCGCCCATTAGCCCTGTGCTCCATCATGTGTAAAGCTCCTCATAAGCCAGACCAAGCAGAAACATGAGGCCTTTTCTGCATACTTCACTTTCTGTCTTTTTTTTTTTTTCTCCTTTCCTTGTTCCCTCTGTCCCTCTCAAAAAGGAAAGGGAGATGGGATCTTATGGAGGTAATTATGTCTGAGAATCCAGCCTGTCATCCATCCCTCCAACACCAACCCCACCACCCGCACATCTCCATCACTCTGTAAACCCCCTCCTCTCTCCCGACCCCAACCACCGTCACCCGACATGCATTAAAGAGGGAGGGAGAAGACCCTCTTTGTCTCAATCCCTGTTTTAAACAAAAGAGCTCTTCTGACTTAGATAGACCAGCAACACTTTTATCATGTGCGTGTGGGTGCACGTGCGAGTGTGTCCAGAGCCCTTTGTTTTCTCTGAGTGATAAGGCTCTGGGACATTTTTGGTCCTAGTTAAATTAGTGTAGCAGTGCTAACCATTTACATAGCAGCTGTAGGCTAAAACCTGAGCCTAATGGACTCTTATTATCCACATATATATGTGGCTGAGTGTGGATATAGATGTGTGTTTGTGTGCGTGCTTCCAGCAGGAGGTGGTGGAAGCACGGCCAGTGGGAAAGTGTGCCATCCTGCCTGTTTCCGAACGCACAGACATTCCTTGTTTTAAAATGCACGCCGTCGAATTGTGTCTGAGCTAAGTCGAGGAACCAAAAAACACAGAGAAAAAAAAGAAATCATCCCATTTTCAATGTGGGAAAGAGCATCCCAGAGAGCATTTCAATGTGATGACATTGAAGAAACTTTTGAGGTATTAGGTTTTACCTCCTCCCTCAGTTTCACTTATTCATCTTATGCCTCTTTTTTTTTTTTTTTTCCTTCGGGTGGTGGGGATGGTTTCGCCATTCCAGTGGTTGTCTTTTTTCGGAAAGGTCTCTCCTCAGACAGAAGTCTATTTTCAGGGTTTGTCTCAGTAATTTGTGGCCATTACATAAACATTCATGGATGGCCAGAGGACTGAGAGAAAGGATGCAACACACACCCAGATCTAGCAAAACCACTAGAGTTAGCATAGCGGTGGCCATTTTCTCTTTTAAGTTGTAGAATGGAGAGGGTGAAACCAGATAACTAGCTCATGAAAGGACACTTCAGCCCTTTATTAGGAACAGCTTTAAGCATTCATCTATTAGATATGTACATTTAGAACTGCTCTGGATAGTTTAAGCCAGCCGGTTATAATGCATATCGATTTGCTCACATCCAGATGATTAAATGCAGTCATTTATTTTTGACCTTTTCTTCTTCATTTACCGTGACACAGGAAGTTACTTACATACTGTAAAAGGTAAAGTCCACAGATTTCAGTCAGATGGGATTCATTCCTCGCATAATAAAAACCTGGAATGTTATTTTATGTGTCCAACACGAATACAAATACAGTTTCTGGGGGGGGAACTATTCTGATGAGAGTGATGTGATTTTGCCCAAGAGGATTTTTGTAAAGCATGTAGCTTTTTATTGCCGTGCAATTAGTTGGAGACAATACTCTGCATTTTAAATCATTTGTCAAATCAAAATAAGACACATTCATATATGTATATTATTATATTTTCGGCAAGTAGCAATTTACCCCAAATTTCCCAAAACCATATTCTCTATGGCTGAGGGAGTAAAAGATGTGGTCATTTTTTGAATAATTCCATCCAAGCAAATTATAATTACTTTGTGGTCTCTGTGTGTGTGCACACAGAAAAAAAATGGGCAGGAGCCCGACTTGTGCCTCAGAAAAAAAAAAGTGCCTCGTTCACCATAAACTATTTTTGCAATGGTGTGTCGGGGCGGTATGGGCTCAGCCGATTGTTTTTCTTTGAGTTGAGCAGCTCTTTGGTGTAGGGGTATTACCCCGTCTAAATTGTTCCCTCATGTTTTCCGCCAAGGTTCTGTGCCCAACACACTGACAGTTATAATTTGCAGAAATTGCGCTGATTATCTGAATTAGCATACCTGACCAATGCCACATTAGTCTTATTTACAATACAAAGCCGTGGGGCTCTGAGGACGCATACTAAATATGACTTAACCCTTTGAAGAGGGGACTGGCGTCACAGGGCCAGAACGTCTTTCACGTCAATGATATCACAAAGAGCTTAAGGCCCCCCACTCCATATGGACCTGAAAGCCTCTGGAAGACTCCTGGAAAGGGAAGTGGTGAATGCAAAGTCCAAGGACCATATTGAAATCACAGGTTTATTGCAAGTTTTCCCCTTACTCTCAGGTTCTTTTGACCTTTGTCTTCCCATATTTTTTTTTCACCACTTAGCTGTTCTCCCCATCTTGTTTTTCTTTTCCTTTTCCACCCCCCACCCCCACCCACCCTCTTCACCCCTGTTCTTCTTTATTTTCTTCTCCCTCACGTCTATTCTTTTCCCTCCCCAATCCCTTCATACACCCCCTGTCCATTGACTCTTAACCACAGATGGACAAAACAATGGCCCATGTCACACAGCATTAAGACAAACAATCCAGTGATGGGAGGAGGGTTGTGTGGAGCCGGAGCCACGGTAACCAGGCAATACGCTCACTGGTCCAAGCAGCCACTAATCTCAGACAGCGATGATACAATTCACAAATGGACACTGAAGGCAGCCTGTACACACACACGCTCACAGCCACATGCAAAAAAAAAAAATAGGAACATTAAGAAGTATAGTTACTGGGCAGCATTTCTGCAAAAAGTTTTATTTTCTTGTGTCCGTCTACACTCTCCTCTCAGTTTCTCTTTCCTCATCCATCAATGGGAGGTATAGAATTGATAGCAGGTATTGATTACCAGTTGGCTAAGGCTAATCTGCTCTAACCGGAGGAAGCTTTGCACTTACAGCGGCTGTCAGTGGCTTGTCGTGTGTGTTTCTATTTGACTGTGCAGCATTACAGTAGCAGTAACAGTATTTTTTTGTCTCAACTGCTTACCTACAGCATACTAATGGTCCAAAAGCAAGGTGGTACATTTAAAAGAAAAGAAACAAATAAATAAAATAATAATGGGGCTAATCTGGACATTACTTTGATTTTTTTCAGAAAAAGGGAAACGTATGTTCTGTCTGCCCAAAGAAGCTCCGAGAGACATGCCAAGTTTCACCTCCCTACCTATGTGAATAAGACCCATCTCCCTCTTGCTTCTTTTCTTCATCTCCCTAATAGGAAATTTGAGCACACTGTGTGAGATTAAAGCAGAGAATCAATGCCTTGTGAGCAATCATTTCCAGACAAATCTCTTTCATCTTTTTTTTTCTCTCACCCCCCCCCCCCCCCCCCCCCCTTTCTCTCTCCCGTTCGTTTTCTCTCCCACCTCCTAATGCTAACAGGGGGTCCTGTGTCATGACATCCCTTTTGCTTTTATCATGTCCTAATAACATTCTGAAAATAGAGAGAGAAAGAGGAATGTGACAGAGAAAAGAGGGTGCGGGGAAAAAAAAAGAACAAGAAATGGATAGACTGATAAAAATCCATTGAATGAGCATGGTTCTTGATTTGTGCTTTGATGTGGATGTCTTTGTGCAAATTAGACAAATATGCCCGCTGCTTTAGTCATCTCGAGGCTCTTCAAGAGATGCCATCTCCTCTTGCCATCTTTTTTTTTATAAAGGATCGAAGGAAGGAGGGAAGGAGTGAGTGACAAGTTCATTTAAGGGCAAAAAAAATATACATTTCACAAAATGCAAGTGATTGAAGAGAGACAAGAGGAGGCTGAAGAGAAGTTTTTCTCGCTGTTTAAAATTATAGTATATAAGAAGTAGCCTGTATAAGGCAGTTGAATAAAACTGAAAATCTAAAAAGCTATATACATAAAAAAATGCTTTTGTTCTGCTTGGTTAGATGCAAAAGGTGTTTCACCTTGGTGCATAAGTCTAATGGGCAGGGATACACACATATACACACACACACACCTTGGCCAGACCTTTGTTTCAAAAGCAGGTTAATGGGGAGTGAGGAAGAGGAGCGTTGCAATTTTCTGCTCTTTAGGCGCCAGAGAATTCTCTCCAGTGTAAGAGAGACCAGACTCTCAGCGTAATAGGCATTTTACACCCTCATCACCCCTTGCACAGACACACACACAAACATGGACACACGTTCCCCAGAAATGCGTGGGAGTGTAATAGGCATTCTATGGTGTGTATTGCCCATCCCTAGAGAGCCAGTAAGTGTTAGACATGCATAGAGTCGGCAATGAGACAATCAGCATGCTGAAATTGAAACCTTGTCTGGAGTCACACAGGAGGGGAGGACGATGTGCGAGAGGAGAGGAGGAGAGGAGAGGATTAACTATATAGACTGGAGGACCAGGGATAGGAGCACAGATGGCGGCAGAGCGAGGAGATCCAGAATAAGAAGAGAGGAGAGACAGAGGGAGAGGAAATAGGAACTGATGTTTGTTTAATTGCCTCATAAGTGATGACACAGATAATTATGTCGAAAAAGGGATGCTCCTCTTAGGCAGGGCCAATGAGCAGCTGTATCTGTTGTGCGTGTGTGTTTCATGCTGTCTCTCCCTATAGCCCCATCAACTGTTGTCCCCTCAAGCCACATCAAGTATAGGACACCATTAAAGCAGTACGGTTTACGTCATATCAAATCATTCAGCTTAATTAACAGACAAGCACACACTTAAAACACACAGACACACACTCATCATTTGGAATCATTTTAATTACTCTGCAACATCATGATTATTAATATCTCTGCTTTGTATACCTGGGGATATGAAGGCGAGTGTGTTCACCTATATTTCCTGCGCTGCGCTTCCATGTGTGCAAGTGATGCTCCCTTGACTTCATATCTAATTGTCTTTTTTAATGACAATATTCCACTGTGTGCGGGCTGTATGTAATGAGTCAGGGTGTGTCAAAGTGCAGGCCTGAGCTGTCTGCTCGAGTTAAGCTCTTCCCGTCTACTGAAGAAGCCTCCAGCGTACGCACTCGCGCGCGCGCACACACACTCAAAAAGACCAGTATCAATGTGGGAGTTCCTGTATCTGACACGAGATTAAGAGGGCCAAGCGGAGGAACGTCGAAGAACTGCCCTGTTGCATTTGCAAGAAGGAAAAAGGACCGTCCTGTCACGCGCGCGCACGCTCAACACACACCAGCGCGAGCATCCTGTGCTGTAAGTGAGCAGTAGCCTGCCTTGCATTATTCACAGTGGCCGAGTGATCGAAGCCTGGTTCAATAACACTAAAGCGGCGCATGCTGGAGAGATTTGTCTTACAAAACCTTGACACACACAGGCGCACATATGCTCTCACACACATTGATTTTTGGTGGTGGGAATCTCCTAGGCTTTGGACGAAAGACAGGGACGAGAGAGGGGGCTTCCCCTGTCAAAGCAAACCCCCCCATACACACACACACACACGCATCGTTGTACTTATTCTGGACTTTACACCCGGATACGGTGCATAGGCAAACGGTGTAAGTGCATGTTTAATTCTCACAAAATCAGATCTGATAGATGGCGATGTCTGGCGATATCATGCATGCAAAAACGAAAGAAAAAGCTGAAGATAGGCGGCGAAGGATCTGCTTCTTAGATCTGATGGGGTTTCATTTACTGCAAGATGAGCTGATGGTAAAAAAAATTTTTTAAAAAGCAACGGAAAAAAAAAGTCTAACTGATCATATTTCTTTTTTTGCTGACTCCCCTCTTTTGCATTTTACCATCAGGGGGCTTTTTGCAAGCCAGGCAGAAAAAAAATCATGCATTGCCTGATATGTCATATCATTCTGCTGTAGTGCGTGTGTGTGTGTGTGTGTGTGTGTGTGAGTGTGTTTTTGCACAGGAGTGTTCAATTTGAAAGCCTTCACTTGATTTGAATGGAAATTTTTCTTATACATCAGCCACTTCATTCAGTTTCTTATTTTCTTCTGAGCGGCACAAGCAGCACCCTCCGGCGTTTTTGACATATTAACATGTATTGACAAGCCAGCGCTCGCATGCCTGTAAACACACAAACACACGCATATACACACACACCTCTGTCCCCCGAAGACCTGTGATCAACCATACCCAATCCCTTGTAATCATTTGGAGCACCCACACACACACATACACGCGTACACACATGCATGCACATGTATTTTCAGCTTCAATCCAGAGTAATGGTTTGGGGCAGGGGCTGAAGCAGTGGGCTTCTTTCCCTTAGCCCCAGTGTCTTAAGCTGCCATTGATTAAATGTTAACTGATATACTCGGCCCTGGCAATCTTGTTAGAGCTGGAGCAGGCAGGCAGCTAGACAGACAGTTTAGGACCTGCACCCTCCTGATCAATAGCACAGATAAAGATTTCATCCATCAATGAGCTCCCAAAACAAAAGGTATCTGATACCTGATTAGGCCCGCGGGGACACACGCACACACACAGATATGAGCATAAACACACTTTTACATGGCCACATGGGCTTCAGGCACATGAAGAGATCACACACACACACACACACACACGCGCGCGCGCGCGTTTGGATCAGGTAAATACTTAATTTAAAAATCTGTACATAAGCTTAAATAAGCGCACACTTCTCACACACACATTCTTTTCACTCACTTATTTTGTCCAGAATAATACCTCTAACAACCCCATCTGAAGTCAATCAGTTCCACACCTAATGGTGTAATTACGACAGATACGCACTCACGCTGAAGCGCACACTCCCCCGACACACACACACACACACACACACATATACACAGTCAAGTTTGCAGATAAGACAGTCCTGACTTTTCCCGGATGAAGGTTAATTATGCTGTGTAAGTTCACTTAGGTGTGGGGTTGTGTTTATCTAAAGAGGTGTATATATGTGTGTATATATGCACGTGTGTGTATGTGTGTGCACGTCTATTTAGATTGCACGTGCATGCCAAAGGCACCACAAAATGGATGAATCAATGTCTGCGCGACCACTACTGTTAACGTGTATCAATAATGTCCCCCCCATCTTCTTTCTCAGCTATTGTCACAGGGTAATTTGAAAGTCCAAGCCTTGCCGCAATTAAGACTTAATTATAAATCAATAAAAGAAGTCATTTGAATATTGATTTTTCCTTTTTCTTCATATTGTTAATATATTCCACACCCTGCCTGTGATTTTTTTCCCTTCCGTTTTTGTTACAATTTTAAGGGGAATCAATATTTCCCTTTACAGTCATCCGAGAAGTGTTTTGGCGTAATTGGAGCCAAAAACACAACAGGATGTCTTGATGGGGTTTGATACCCAGAGGTGGTCAGGGGGTGAAAATGTCACAGACCCTTAAATTGTGATGGATTCCCCCCCCCCCCCCCCCCCAAACAAAAAAGAAAGAAAAGAAAAAGAAAAGAAGAGCTAATGATACTTTATAGCACTCAAACAGTGATCTCGTTTTGGGAGATTTTGGGTGACATTTGTTGTCACGATGCCAAAAACGCATTTCCATAATTTTCACGGCTGACATTTTCTTTGATATGACACTGTATCAGAGCACACTCCAGAAATGATATCAATGCACCCCAGTAACCTGCATTTCATTTGATTAAATGATATCTTTGCTGTTTTATTTTCCTGCTCAGCCATTTTGAAGGGCTGTGAGATTTTCAAGTGGCGTGTCAGGGGCCGGGAGTCTAATGCATGGAAACATGGTGCTTTCTGTTTTCTGACGGCTAGCAGAGATAAGGTAGAGATATGGCTCTAGTACTGGCTCAAATCTAAAACAGATCCTGCTTGGGGGGAGGGGGGGTGGTTGGGGGAGTTTAGAAAGTGAAGGAGGGGAGGAAGGGGGCGAGGAGGAAGGGAGGGGTGGAGGTAGTAAGAAAAGGGAATATTATCAATCCTCTAAGTGTCTGGCGGTGTCTCTCTTTCTTTCCCTCTTTCTCTCGCTCTTTTTCTCCCCACTCTCCTTCAGTAATCTGATTTATTCGAAGCATATGTGTGCTGCTCTGTCTTTGTCTGCTTCTATTAGGGCCAGTGGGGGCCCATATGACATTGTTTAGCCAGTAATGAAATGGACATTTTTTGCATGTTTTTGAGAAAGTCAGAGGAAAGCCAACACTCCTTATTTGTAACTGTCTGCGAATACCATCTCCAGGGCAGTACAATACCATCTCCAGGCCCAGGTCTGTGCATGTGTGTGTGTGTGTGTGTGTGTGTGTTGCGTGTGAACATGTGTGACTATGTGTTACAGGTTCCATGTGGTCATTTTGGAGATGAATCTGAGCAACCTAATGAATATTTTGGCTTGAAGATATTTTTTTCTTCTTCTTCTGTGGCTTCTTATGAGTTCTGCCATCCTCTCTGACCTTAACACATTAGAGGCCCTGATGATGAACACATTTTTTGTTTTGCGCATGCCTCTATGACAAAAGACGTGTCACATATAAAAACGGTTAAGCGCTAATGGAAGCTACGTGGTGCTCGACTGAAGTCCGCATCGGTAACAAATACAGTTACCGAAAACCATTTGAAATTAATAAAGTGACTGGAAACACGGTTAGTTTTTTTTTGTCATCCTTATATGTGTAAAATACACATTTTTAAACATTTTTTTTTATCTGTCCTTTCTGTCTACTCAAATCTTCCCTTTGTTTTTCATCCAGGATTACAGTCTTGTTTTTTGGTGGCTCTGAAAGCAGATGGTTTTATGCAGCTAAAAACGGGACAGTAGCCCAATAGGATAAAGATCTGTTTAAGCATTATCCATTTGGCCACTGCCCGTCACAGGCCTATTTTAAGCATAGACACACACACACACACAGCCATTCTCTTAAACCATGGCAGCCATTTTATTAGATTCCCTGTTTTCAGGCCTCGTATTAGTTCTCGGAAAATAAATAAACCTTGAATACATGACAAGGACCGGTCTGGTCAGTTGAAAACTATATCTATCCTGCTCGTATCTTTGTTTACCAGTGTAGTGATGGATGGAGAGATAACGGGTAAATGGTGGCGCACAGGAACAGATGGGATAGGTATATGGACGGATAGCTGTGTGAAAAGATAGAAAAATAGATGGACAGATAGATAAATGGATGGATAGCTAGACAGATGAATGAGGCAGGGAGATCTTGTTGGGCTGATAGAGTTGAGCAGGTATGCCGAGAAACAGCTGCTTTCTTCATTAGGTTCATCTATCGATCTCGGACCCTTGTTTTGTGCGTGTGTGTGTGTGTGTTTGAGGGAGAGGAGAAAGACAGCAGGCTCTGTAGATAAGTGCTGGTAATAGAACAGAATGAATTCTTATCACAGAGATGGGAAGGCCATTAACCCTCAGCTCCTAGTTCTCTCTCTCGCTCTCTCTTTTTCTCCCTCCCACCGTCCTCCGGTCTGGACCTGACAGGTTCATGTTGGCAGGTGTGTGTGATATTTCCACTATGTGTGTGAGACTCTCCAAGTGCGTGCATGTGTGCGCATCTCAGCTGCCGCTGCGCAGCCTGCCCTATCGGCCAGATGTTTATAATCAGGGGCTAGATAAATATTGGCCCGAGGAATCATAAAAGGCCGGGAAAAAACAGAAAATAGAGAAAGAGACGGGAGGAGATGAAACAGAGGAGAGGAATCTTCTTTTCAAATTATTCTTAAATCCCTCAGTAAGCATGCCGTGCCGCCTCCTCAGTTCACCTACTCAGCCTAAGGTGATTCAAAAAGCCGAAATGCAATATGGCTGTTGTGTAAGATGCAGGTGTGAGTGTGTGTGTGTGTGTGTGTGTGTGCACGTGCGGAGGTGTACAGTAGGTGTGTTAGCCTATTGTATAAGGCCAGGTGTTGGGGCAACTTTTTTTTTATCCACCACTGAAACTTTTGAAGTCATATTTTTGTCCTGTGAAAAACCTTTTTGTATTTGCCATTAAAGAATCATTAACACCACCTTCCACACACACACACACAGAGACACACACACCCATCCACCCAGTGCCCACAGCACTGAAAATGAAACCCTTCTTAACACGAAACAACAGTTTCTGTCTGCGCAGCAAGCAAGACATGCAAGCCTTTAATCTTGGCTATGTTTATTCATATGATTTTTTTTTCTCCCCCCTCTTTTTTTTTCCAAAAGAGTAATAGGTGTTTTGTTAGTCGCCTGCAAGACAGCAGAGCGAGCAATTTGAGCGAAAGAAAATACAATGAAGAGTCTCAGGAAGTCGTAATTGACAACAACAAAGCAAATTTGGAGCTGCTGATACAAGCATTTTTTACACAAAAAGTCATTTTTTTCAGCTTATTCTGTCAGTTCAACTTATTGACATTCACACCAGGAGCGAATTAAATGTGACAATCCTATTGTCTGGCTTTCAGAGTCGACCTGAAACAATAGATATATATATATATATATATTTTTTTTTTTTTTTTTTTGCTGGTGTAATAAGTTTGCGTGTTTTTAACAATAAATGGCTCAGTGTGGGTGGATTTGAGAGTGTGGATGGAAACATGTGTGTTTGCTTGTGCTGGTGTGTTTACATGTTAGCATGTGGGCTGTGGACTTATGTGTATGAAATGCATTGAAAGCTGCGTAGGAGTAAATGTGTGTTATACGCAGAGATATTCATGGTCAGGTGTGTGTGTGAGGGGGAGAGAGGGAAAGCGTGTGCGGGTGTGTGTGTGTGTGTTTGTGTGAGTGAGTTATTCCCAGGCCCTGTGCAGGAGCTGTAGACCCTCTCTGCTGGGTTGATGTTTAGTATTTTAGACATGCTACATTAACAACATCTGGTTAAGATCTAAATGCTTGTTAAACGCGCTGAAATTCGGGGGGAAAGGTACAGAGAGAAAGGGGGGATAAAGAGGGAGAGTAGGGTAAATAAAGATTTGAGGGTGAGAGAATGGGAGGGGGGGATCAGTAAGTCTGTAAGGTTATTACTCTGGCAGTATTACCACTGGCCCTTGACTATGTGTGTGTGTGTGTGTTTCTTTGTGTATACGTGTGTGTGCGTGGCTGTGACTGTGTGGGATGGTGTAATGTTTCAAAGCTTTCCCCTTAAAACCTAGAGGCCAAACTAGAGCCACGCGCGCGGCGCAGGAATGTGACATCACAGGGCCCCCTGTTGCTCACATACGCACACATACGCACACATGGTCTCACAGGGGACGTGACCAGAGTTGTAAGAAGAAATCAGCATCAACATCATGCCTAAGTTGAGGAGACACGGGAGTCAAATGTGTTGCACAAAAACATTAAGGCTTCATTATTAGCACAGATAAAATGGACCCAGTATCAAGCCTGCATTATTAGACAGACTTAACACTCTGAAAATGCTCTGCTATACACAGTCCAAGCTACACAATAACAGATTCCTTGTCTTGTTGTTTTAGCAGTTCTTATATATTGTATATTTTCTTTGGCAGCAATTACAGTTTCAGTTGATGCTCCAATTTTATGGTATCCATGATTTAAGATAAACAAAATGCAAAACAAGACTTTTTTTTTTACTCCTTTACCCTTTAATGAGCACCGTCCTAGCCCTAAGGAAGCAAATTAGAGGCAGCTCAACCAAGCTAATGAATTCAGCCATTTTGGAGTCTCCGTGTCCAGTTTCCTGGCGTGGCATTGCTCGACTGTTGTGTGCTGTACAACCGAGTCCTCCACCGGGCACATAATGACCCGGCATGGCGGTTATGGGCCCTTAGGGGGAGACAGGAGGGGGAGTGAGTGGTCTCAGAGCAGGTCATTATACAGCTAGAGGGCACACACATACACACACACACACGCGCACGCACACAAACACACTGCACTCACACTTTCAATATATTCTTCATTGCCTCCATCTCCCATATGTCTAGTCCTCTATTTTTTCTTTTCAGACATCTCTTTCTCCTCCACTCTATCCTCCTGCGTCCGTCTGTTTAAAACTGTTTGGTTTTTGCTCTGCTTTGAAAAAATATGAGCATGTTTTGTTTGTTTTTTTTATTTCTGCTACGGATGCCAAATTTCAGATACTATTTATTGGATAAACAAAACAGACATTTATGGGTAGGAATCTAACTGGTTACAGTGGCTACTAACTGATAAAATCTCAAATCAAATTGATAGGTTGAATCTCTGATCATAAGACACTTAATTATTCTTCCTTTTTAACAGTTAAATATAGGCTTGTGTTGGTTACAGCGTAATCGAAGCCAGGGTTTGTGGTTAGCTCGAGCTCACCGGCCGGCTTTAATGTTCCGACTGACCCACATCAAAGAGAATCCCACCAGGCTGCCAAAATCACACACCCTCCACAGTCTGGCCCACTTTGTGTGTGGGTGCGCACGCGCGCGTGTGCATGCACAGAGGCAGTGGAAGGTGACTGCGAAAGTTTTTGCTCTGTGTGTCCTCTGGTAGCGATTAAGTTGATGGTTAAGAGTCCCCCCGCTGCAGAATGCTCTGTCTGTCTTTAACACACACACATTACACACACATACTTGCACATGACATTTCACATGCAAACATATGCAGTCACTGTCTCACTCGCGTGATCAATGGTACACATCCACGCTAACACGATGTAACATGCACAGTCATTCACGCGCTCACGTACACACCCGTGTGGTGTGTGAGTGTCAGGGTCAGTCAGAGGGCAGACGCTGTGCTGATGTATTGAGAGAGCTCGTCTGGGAATGTCCTCAGTGTGGAAACACATTCCCCATATGCACACACGCACGAAGACACACATGCATGCGCGCACACACACACACACACCACAGATAAAACTGACTAGAAGGGGAAAGGAGAAAAAAGCACTGATGAGGCCCAGATGATCACCCCCTCCTGTTCTCTTTTTTCTCTTTCTTCACCCACTCTTCACCCTCTTCCTTCCTCTCCTTCAGTCTTTCTGTTCATTGTCTCACGTTTCTCCTGTGTTTTGTCTGGCTACAGGTAGACTGCCCCCTAGAGGTTTGTTAAGACCCTGGTTTGATATTGTTAAGACCACTTTCACTTGACTTATTTCCTCCTCTGCTTGCTGTCATCTGTTAGAAGAATGATTTGATTAATTTGCAGTTTGACCAGCTTAATGGGCGAATACAAAAATGTGCAATAAGTCATTGTGAAGATCATATCCAGAAGTATAAAAAAATACAAAATATTATTCAGAGTTGTCATGTAATGGTAACGAACTAGCTGTAATTCACACATTTTTATTTATCATCACAGATGGCAAATTTATTTATGGGATAAATGATATGGTCCCGTAGTGCATTATAGGGATAATATCAAATAAAAATAATTGCTATTAAACTTTTATGACCATCTTTTTAAATTAATTGAATAAAAAAAATTCCATCAAAAGGATGTGCTTTGTAACAAATCACTTTTTTCCTTCTACTTTATAAACGTTTTTATTATTTTGACACACTAACTTGACTTTGCAGTATATAAGATCTACTAACGCGTGTTTTTTTTCTCAGTATTTCTGCTTTGACCCTTACCCCTCCACCCCTCCCACCGCATGCTTATGTGAAACATGCTGTTCGATTTGTACCGTTTGCTTTTCCTTGGCTTTGAACAAAAGTCAAGCGTAGAGAAAAGATAAACCAGTGATGAAGGACTTTGGTACCCACCACACACGTGCAGCATTTACACCAGCACACATGGATACACAGTGTGCGTCCTCTCCCCCCTCCGTATGAAGGTGAGGTGAATTAAAATACAAAGATGGACGCTGCAGCACCAGCAGTGAAAATTGCAATTTCTGCAGCCCGGCCTCTCTCGGCTGACAGGAGATATTTCATCTCCGTTGTCACCGATGTATTAATAAAACATCAGGAGCAGAGTGCAGTCCCAGTCTTTCATACACACACACAAACACACAGACTGTGTGTACACAGCGTGTACAGCAGCCACGTGTGCAAATGCAAAAATATAACAGTGTTCATGAATACAGGCACACACACACAAACACAACTGCAATTTTCCTCCTCAATCACATGCCAGCATCTGCCATGAAAATTTCATGCTGTATATAATGTCCACTTAATGTGTTGCCGCTTAAAGCAATGGCGCCAGCGCTTAGTCTGTGTGTCTGTATGTGCTTTTTTGCATGTGTGTGTGTACTCACACCACGTGGTATGTGAAAGGGTTAATCATATCATGTTTCCAAAGGGGTGTGTGTGTGTGGTGGGGGGGTTTGCAGACCTCTTTTGCTCATCGTACAATGGCCAAAGTGATTGTATGCAAATGCAAGCTGACCTCAATGCACCCTTTGCCTGATTTCTGTGAATATGTGTGTGAGTGTGCCTGCGTGTGCTGTGTGTGTGTGTTATAAAATATGGTTATTAAGGCGGTACAGGATTGATGAGCTCAGCTCTTTTATACACACTCACCCATGCACACAGACACACACCGGTTTCATTCTCCGGCAGAGTGAGGGGTTTGTGTTGAGAGCGAGACCCCCCTTTCCCCCATTTAAAAGACATGAAATTTGTAACGGTTTTTCCTCTGTGTGTGTCTGCGTGAACGTGATACTCTGCGTGTGTGTGATTTGATGCCTGTTTGCAAGTGTTTCTGTTTGATTTCGCATTGGTGTGTGCTAGTCCTGAGATGGAGGAGGGCACTATATTGTGTGTATATTTATATATGTGTGTGTGCGTGTGTGTTTATGTGTGTGTGTTCGTGCCATGTGTGCATGCGCATGCCTGGTTATCTGGCCTCTCTCAGACTGCTCAAAATTCATTACAAAGTGACATCAGCCCAGCCGGAGACAAATGATGGCTGGATGAAAGGGAGCGCTGGGGCTCGGCTAGGATTAGTGTTAGCTTGTGCTGGCGACACATATATACACATACACACACACACACATGCGTACACACTCACACACATGCACACACTTTAATCCACTGGCAGAACACTGCAGATACACAGAATTATCAAACAAGGGGCTGAACTCTCAGAGATGGGTAGGCTAATCTGCTAATAGTGCAGAGCTGCACGTGTGTGTTGGTTTGTGTTTTGACGTGCGCACGCAAATACACACACACATACTTTTTAGCAAGGCGTGCAAAAATCCGCAGACACAATATTTCTGTACGGTGTAGTGGTGAGCATGACCTACACAATCTCATGTTATTTTGCTTTTCATTTTTCCCATTTTTCCCCCCGGATTTTACAGCAGGATGTGTGTTGTAGGCTGTCAGTGTTAATGTGTGCCTCAATTTTGTAGAGCTGTGTATTTTTTCCAGTTGTCGCAATAAAGCAGAATGATAGCGTTTCCACATAATTATGTTTTTACATTACAACAGCATAATTTGTGTTTCCACCATGCTGTAATATTTGTCTAACCTGAAATAACACTTCAAATGAATTGAAGAAAAGTAAAAACGCTTATTTAAAATGAAATATATGGACAAAAAGTCATTATTATGCAATGTCAGTAAATAATATTCTTTATTTTTTTGAGAATTGCATGTTGAAGAGAGGCATCCGAAATGACTGAAGCCGTTTCCCCGGAGGCCATATTTTGTTGTCACACAACCTTTCAGCTTTTAGGCCATGGATGTATTATGTTTCACCCACTAGAAGTGGCATAGCGCGGCTGTTTTCAACAAAGCATGTGTTTAAGTCAATAACATTATTTGCTGGTGAGATATGCTGTTCAGTGGGATACGTTTACTCTAGAAAAAGGTGTTTATGGGAATAAAGCAAACATATAAAAGCTGGAATATTTCTCTAATATCACACTGCAATATATGTTAGAACATCTGCAGCTTTCAGAGTCAAACACCATGAAATTTTCTTTTTCCAGTGCTGCCCTCACAGCCATCGAATGCTGTGTTTTAGAGAGCTCTGCAGATAATGAAGTTGTTGTTTTTGTGTGTGTGTATGTGCATTTTCAGAAGAGACTTTTGAGGACAGTGAGAGACCTCCTCGCTCCTCCTCCAGGCCCGGGCTCAACCTCAGCGACCGAGACTCGGCTGACAGCAGGAAAACTGACCGTAAGTCTGCGCCCGCGCAAACTGTATGCACAAAACACATACGAACCACAAGCCTCTCGTCTTAAGTTATTGTTCATGTGTCGCTCTCCCTCAGATAAGGTTCTAACGTGTGTGTAACATGTGAACGCTGCTGACTAGCCTCCATGTGACCCGCTTTAATCGTTTCCATCTGACAGAAAGAGAAAAAGGGAGAGACGGGGGAGTGGGGGAAACAAGAAGAGGGAGGAAAAAAGGACAGAAAGAGAGAAGGATAAGTTGAGTGTTGTGGATATTACCAGGCAATGTCCAGGCCCCAGATTATTTTTTAATCAAATCAGTTTGCGTGCTTGTAATTTATAAGCGCCTTGCATTAATCTTTTCTCGTTCTTGTGCCCTCTCCGATGACATATTAATTTTTCATAAGCGCAGGATTAGATGGGGGGCCTGTGTATATGTTTTTCTAATATTGCACTGCATCCCTGCAACCCTTAAATTAGTTTTTTCCCTGCACTCTCCCTTCATTTTTCTTTCTCTCCCATTTTTTTTTCCTGGCTCAATCCATCCCTTAATTGTTGTCCAATCTGTGAACCTATCGCAGGCATTACCTTGGGTAGAAAAAAAAATAGCACGAGATAGAAAGAGGGGGAAAGGAGAAACAGTTTATTCGTTTGTAAGTATAGTGAAGCAGGGAGGGGCAACAATCTGTAAAAGGCGACTTGGCGTCGCTGTTATTTTGGGCGAGGTATGGAGCACATAATGCCTCTGCTGTGAAGCTGTGGTCAGGATGGCCCCGGCTTTGTTAGATTTGATTTACCCAAATATGAATTCATATGGTTTTCTTATGTATGAGATGGAAATCCATGGCTGGGAATGAATATTACATGGGGCTTCTCTCTCTCTCTTTTTTTCCCGCTCTGTCTTTGCATGGGGTTCTCATTCTTTCTGCCCCTACTAATGTCTCTTCTACTCTTTCACTCTTGCCCCCCGACTCACACACACACATACACTTCCAACTACACCCTCTATCCATCTGAAGCTCCCTCCCCACCTTCTCTTCCTAGCATGCCATACCTAGCTCCATAATGTGAGGCTCAATGAGGCAGAAGGAGAGCTGAGTGAGGCTGGGGCCTATTAGTTTAGCTAGTCATCTATCTTTCAGCTCTATCTCTGTGACAGGCCTGTCTGACGGACTGGCGGGGGGAACCACCATCCATGCATTTACTGCTGCATATTACCACCAGCGCCATTTAACACCAGAGCACACATGCAAAAGAAAAAAGAAAAAAAAAGAAAGAAACCCACGGTGTTCTTAAGCGTGCTTACGTATGCGAGCGTTCTTGAGTGTAGTGAAGCTTATTTAATAAAGCAGAAATGTATTCCCCTTTTTTTTTTTTAATTTTTATGAATAATTTGTTCTAGGAGTCGCCTTGGGGGTAAGGTTTTAGTTTGTCTAGGAAGGCAGATATAATATTGCTAGTGGCGCTTTTTTTTGGTGTTTTATTATGCATTTGCTTTAAAGGAGACTTGAGAAAGTCAATTGCCAGAAAATGTAAAGTGGGGGTGGTGGTGTTGTGGGGGGGCGGGAGATCCTGGTGTGTTACCAGGCTGTTATTCTGGGGCCTTGTTTTTGTTTTGTCTGTTTGTTTTGATTCTTTTTATAAGTAGGCAGATTTAACATTTCCTTCATCAGGCCTAAATCTTGAGATCTATGTGTGTGTGTGTGTGTGTGTGTGTGTGTCTCCATATGGTATCTCCAGGGAAGGGATTACAGTGTGACCAAGTGAGCAGTGTATTTGCGCACTTCATCTCCAAGACCAAGAGTCTTTAAACAAAGAGGGGCCGATAGATAGATAGAGAGGGGAGAAGAGGGAAGGAGCGAGAGAGAGAGAGGTGAAAGGGTGGGGGAGGGGCAAGGAACCAGCGAAAAGAGCTGTTTCCCTTTCTTCATTTACATTGTCTTGTTTTAATCCCGTGTCACTTCAGATTAATTATAATCCACGTTACATTTTCCATGCAAATGTCCTCAGTGTGGATTACTTCCAGATAGCTTTATGCTGTTTGTGTAGATGGCACATGTCGCCACCATGGCTCAGGGGCCCACTTCTTATAAATAATCAACTAAACAAAGGCCCCGGCATAGAAATGAGCCTGTCAGGCAGCCTAAGGAAATTACAGATCTCTACCTGCTTCAAATTAGCACAGAAATTACTCATTGTTCCTCCAGTCAGATGTTATGTATTATTGCGTGTGCAATTTTGAATCGTGAAGATACGGGCGAAACGAAACGCATTCACATGCAAACAAGATCTCATGTTAAATAATTCTATATTAGCTTGTTTATATTCTGAATATTTGTGTGTGTGTGTGTGTGTGTGTGTTTTTTAATGTGCATGCATCTTGCAAATTTCCCCCAACTTGAGAGGATAGCTGTGCTCCTTTTCTGTCTCTCTCTCTTATATGAGATTAAAATATATTAAAGATATTAGCATGTTTAATTACAAGCCTGCAGCAGTTCCTTTGTGCATGCACTATGTGTGTTTTCTGTGTAATGACAGCTTGTTGAATGTCTCAGACAATTTGTCAAATGTGACAAGGCCACGCTCATATTTATCTCTCATTAGAACACAAGCTGGAGATGGAAGAGAAGGGAAGGCTAGTCATTAAAAACACACAAACTACAAGACAGCTGCTGTTTAATAGCCTTTCTTTCTTTGACTCTCTCTCCATCTGACTATGTCTCTGCCTCTCACCATTTCAATCTTTTTCCAGCCTCCTTCTCTGTGTACTTCCCTCCGGCAAGATCTGGGCCCTGCTGAGTGCTTCAGTGGGAGTTTGGGGTTCAGAGTGTGTTGCTGTAATGTTATCAGGTGACCGGGGGTCAGCCTAATGTGTAACCTCAGAGCAGTAGGCCAGTAAATCATGCTGGCCAGCCCTCCCTGGCCCGCTTTGGCCAGCTCTCCTTCCTAGATTTACTGCTCCGTAACCTTAGCCAGTCTGCCAGGGCTCAAGACAGCTAAATTGAATACTAAATCCAAGCCACCCAGCCCACACTCCCACACCACCGCCCTGCACTCCGCTCTGTGTTTGCTGGGCTTTTTTGTATTTCGATTAAATGAAATGACAGGAGTGGAATCATCAATGGAATTGATGCAGCATGTTAAAAGAAGGTAGAAGACGAGGAAAAAACAGGGGAAATGGTTACAACAGGTTTATTTCACTGTCGACTTGATCCCGATGATGCAGCCGACTTTACGTATAGTCAGTCCTGAAGACACGATGATGATTCAGTGACATACTTGGACAGTTTGTGTGAAAAACTCACTTGGTCAGTCTGCTTTGTACAAAATCTCTTATCTTTTTTTAAACAAAAGGGCGGATTCCAAATGGATCCCCAGAAAAAGCAAGAGCTACAATGGCATTGTTGGTTCCCCTGCCTTTCGAGGAACTATATGGGCCAAAAATACCCCGAGGCTGTGGGCTTCTCTGTCCCTCTCTGTCATTTTTTCTCGTTCTCTCCTCTCCACGTTGTTCTGCCTTTTACCCCATTGCTCCGTGCCTCTCTCCACTGGAGCGTCCACTTGCGTCTATAGAAGTGTATGTGTGCGTATGTGGCTACCTAAACATCCCTGACAGTTGCAAATAAAGATGGGTGGTGTGTGTACTGCTCTCTCCCCCTGCAATGCAAAAGGGGTTGAGTGTCATAAATCACCTTTTGATTTATCTAATCAACTCAGGTCCTGCTCCATGCAGACATTTGTCATTGGTGGAAGGGGGTTAGGGGGTTGAAGGGGCAATTTCAGGTTTATTCTACCCCTCCATTTCAATAGGCTGCAGCTGCTGGAACCCACATGTGGAAGAGGGGATGGAGGAGAGCCGGAGAAGGGAGGGGAAAGTACAAGGGGGAGGAAAAGGAAAAAGGACAGTCATTAAGTATGGGGTGCAGACTAAGAGACAAAAGAAAATGAGAGAAGAGTCTTCTGGTTCTCCCTTGTTCTCAATCATGTGCTCTCCTGTTGCAAGAATATGTGGCTTGTCAAGAACAAGGTTTTAGCGATATTTAGATTTTCCTCTCGTGGTTTTATGGATAGTTTTTGGATTGCGGTTGCCATTGTATTTATTTGTCCTACTGGTAATTATATTCTTGGAAGACACTCTACAATTTTGAATGCAATTCTATGCCTCAAAATAGGTTTATTATTCACTGGCAGAGCTTGCTATTGAAAGCTCCTAAGTGGCCATAGAAAGAACTCCTCTCTCATTCAGGGTTAACCAACTGTTTTTTCTTCATATGAGTTTGAGCATAAGCATAAGTGTTGATTAAAGCACTGGGTCAAAGACGGATTCAAAACAGAAGGACAGATCTTCATGTTGCACACACACAGACAAGCATTTACATTCAACATGACAGTAATCAATGGTGATGTGTCCCCCCCCCACACACACACACACACACACCACCCCCACACCCTCCACATTGTAAATGTGTTTGCAGGCTCTCGTCCGACAATCGCCTCATCTCCTTTCTCAGGGATGTAATTTAGTTGCAAATTGACTGGAAGACGGAGGCAAAAATTGAAAGTTGAAATTAGAAATGGTTATAATAAATATAGGAGGCGGGGCACGGACTCGGGAAAGGTCAGGTGATATGACGGGCGCTTCCAGCCTGCACCGATCTGACCAATGGAGTGTCAGAGGCCTGATATGAAGCACAAAATACACACGCATATTTGCACATAGACACACGCGCGCACACACACACACACTAGCCCTGCAGGGGCCATCACAAGCAGTGGAAGACGAGATTACCTCGCTCTTCTGAGCTGCAGAGCAATTCTCGGATGTTCTTGGAAATTCACATTGTGCCCTTGTGTGTGTTTTTTTTTCTTCACTCTCCCCTTTCTCTCTTTCTTCCTTTCTTCCCTCCCTCCTTCTCTCTTGTCACTTTCCTTGACAGGCCAATATTTCAGGCTCCAGATATAGGGGATTACAAATAAAATAAGTGGAACGCCTACTTAATGCAACAGAATTAAAATGCATGAACGGGCCGGAGGAATTGATATGCGCCCAATACAAACACGAGCCACAGAATAATATGAAATACAAAATGTTTTTTTTCAGCCCCCTCTCCATGTATCAGTGCTTTGATTTCCCTTTTTTTCCATTTGTGCATCTAGCGTGAAGCGTTGATTCGCAAGAGTGAGGCTCACATATTGCCTTGAGTGACCAGACGAGGGAGGGGAAGCGGGAGGAGGGGAGGGGTGGGGGGGTAGCTTAGGGAGAGGAGGAAGAGAGCAAGGAAAAGGGAGGGAAGGAGGGAGGGAGAGTTGCTGTTGCTGTGTCTTTGTGTTGTGCAGAGTGGGTAAATTGCAGTGGCAGAGTATAGCAGGGCCTGCACGGCCTGTATCTTAGGATGAGGCTAATGAAAGATTTATCAGTGGCTGCAGCATTTACTAAATACAACCAGAGGCTGATCTCTCCACACTGAGCCCTGCTGTTAACATCACACACGCTTACACGCACACATACAAACAGACACACACAAGTAGCGCTGGTACTGTACCACCAGCCGTGACAAAGCCCTGAAAATTTAGCATCTTATACAGACACAGGAGTTGTCGAGGCAGCTGGGGAAATGTATATGAACTAATGAAGTGTATAATATTACCATAACATTTAATGTATGTCGTGCTGTGATAATGAGCCTGCCCGAGTTTTTCCTATTTTACATGTCCTGGGGGCAGTGGCACGTCAGCATATGTGAATGTGAATAATACTCTTCATGCTTGTATCCATGCTAATGTTGTCCTGGTGTCAGACTCTTTTTTTAAAGCCATCACCTATAATACATGTGTTGATGTTATTCAGTTATTTGTAAAGCAGTAATTATTTAATGATTGTTTTATGATCCCATACAGCCACAAAATGTCACAATTACATTTTATTGGCCCATTCAAATTGTGCATATTCTGAATGGGAGAGGTGAAATGACAAACCACACAGTGATGTTATGTTCACAAATGATCCAATTCCATTGCGAGGGATGTGAGAATTTTATCAATTTTATCATGTATATTTCACATGTTACAGATTAATACATCCATTTCTCATTTAATATGCAGGATATATTAGATACTCTACTTAATATTCTTCTCCTGTATTCCAAAAACCTTAGAAAAAACAAGTTTGCCATTAATATTGTTGTATTTCTGTTTAAAAAATATACGTATCATAAATATTTGGAATATTAAAATATACAAATGCAGACATTTAACCTGGGAATATAAATACTGAATATTTAGTTGATGAAATCCATTCACTTTTAACCTTTTGCGTTCTCTGTCCCCTCTTCTCTTTGTCTCACCACCACCTGCTAGGAGTGAATGCCGTGTCTAAAGAGGTTACCGGACCGAATGCTATGGTTAAACATTCTCTCCTGCCAGATCGACAAATGGAAAGCCCACCTAAAAGGCCAAAGTCTGCTGAAGGGAAGACCTCAGCTAATGACCAGGTTTGTGAAGTTTTAAAAGGAAACTCCCAGTTGCGTTAGAAAATGTCACCTGTGTTGTTCTTATCTGTTCCTCATTTAGTGTTTGCGGATCTGTATACTGTGTTCACCTTGCTAAAGAAAATCCATCTAGGTTATGGTGCTTATCTATGTACCTATTCAAAATGGCTATTTAAATTTCATATACTAGTTGGACTTTGTCATTGGATCTACAGAAAGCTAATAGCCACTGAGGCAGGTTTGTCTTCATAAGCACTAATGAAATCTAACCTTCACTGTCACTGTGGGATGAGCTAATGGGAAGATACTTAACTATAAGAAGCAGAAATGTTAAGCCAAGCATTTAGCAATTCCTGGCGCCGGCTTTCATTCAAAGGGTTAAATGCATCCTACTATTCCCCCTCTGACATAGCTTTTCAGCATCAAGCACAATAGGCCGGCCTTTGTGTCCTTAAGTGGAATACCTGCACTAGCCTTAGGACTCCTTGCCTGCTTCTTTTCCCCTTTTTGCATCTCTTTAAATTATATGTGTTTTTAAATTAGATTATGAAGTATTAGCTCGTCTGGTTCTGGTAGGAAGGAAGACTTAGTCATTTCAGAAATGGATTCTATTAAGACAGGTGGTAGGGAGGCAGCTATGCTCAGAGTACTCGCTGTAATGAGGGCAAGGCATAGCTTAGGAGAGTACACACCTTTGTCATCTGCAATCTCCTGATTAGAAATTCTGGCCAATCTTGTTTTCTACTAATAAAATGGCACGACTTAAAAGATTTAAACAAATTACATGAAAGATGGTTGATTTATGTTTTCTAGGCCAAGTTGGGCATGGTAACTGGGGGCCGGGTGGCAGATAGTGAGGATTACCAAAAATTCTTGTTTTGACAGATTTAGTGGAATTTTAAAAAGTAAGGTGTGACCAGTGAGGCAGATGGCTGGCTAATTTAATGGCCGTGCAGTGCAAGAATGATACCCACTGAAGTACATTGAGCGTAATAAGTAACTTCTGCTCTTGAATTAAAGGAAAATATTTTCCTTTTCTTTAAAATCATTTCATTATTTCTCCACCTAGTTATTGTGCTGTCTTGTTTTTTAGGTTCAGCAGTGTCCGTACTGCAACTACAGCAGTAAAGATGCCAACCGTATGCAGCTACATGTTATGTCCCAGCATTCCATGCAGCCAGTGATCCGCTGCCCACTGTGCCAGGATGTCCTTAGCAACAAAATCCACCTGCAGCTACATCTCACTCACCTTCACAGCGTGGCACCCGATTGTGTGGAAAAGCTCATTCTGACTGTATGTAGAAGTAATGACTAGAAATACAATTTGTTTGAGTGTGTCTGTTAGACTGTGTGTGTGAGAGCAAACTGCACATTCAAAGCAAAAAGGAATTGTGATGTTACTTGTTGTTGCTGCTAAATGTTCTCTCTTGAGATGCTCCCATAATCTTGAATGTTGTTACTGTCCACCGAGAGAAGCAAATTCTTTCCCTAAAATAAGCTTTGATTTCAATACAAGAAACAATTTGGCACGCTTCCTCTGCACTTTCTATATCAGATTATAAATTGGTATAATAACAATCTTTGGTCTTTGCAGGTTGTTGGACCTGAAACAGCAACACCAAATAATATAATGCACCCCCAGACTGAACAAGAGAGAAGTATGTCGTTAATGGATTCCTCTACCTCTCTCACAGATGGGTCAGGAAAGTCTCATGGTGAGCAGAATATGTAGCTTACACTGTTTTCTTTCTGTCATTAATTTGTTGGCCAGATGATGGTAAAGGTCCACTGAAGAACTTGAGTGTGTAATTTTCTATATATTTGTCAGAAAATACTGACTGACGAGAACCTTACATTTTATTTTCTATGCGTAGGAAACATTTCAAAGGATGAGCTGGCCAATCAAGACAAGAATGATTTAGACCTGCAGCGTGAGGAACTCAAGCCCCCAAAGGAGGCCTCAGAGGCCCCAGATTGGAAGAGAGCCAGTGGATTAAGACATGATAGCAAATCCCCTGATAATCTGCAGGAGCATCTCAGTGAGCTCCAAAGACTTCAGCATCAGCAACAACAGCTCTCTGTATCAGATCGTCATGTCTACAAATATCGTTGCAACCACTGCAGTTTGGCCTTCAAAACAATGCAGAAGCTTCAGATACATTCTCAGTACCATGCCATCAGAGCAGCCACTATGTGCAGCCTTTGCCAGCGCAGCTTCAGGACATTCCTGGCCCTCAGGAAGCATTTAGAAAATGGGCACCCTGAACTTAGTGAGGCTGAGGTGCAGCAACTCATAGGCAATCTGCCATTGAATGGAGATATCACAGAGAGTGAGGCCAGGGCCTTGGAGGAAGCTCAGGCCTTTGAACATGACTTGGACAAAGATGATGAAATGGACCAGGAAGAAAAGCCCAGTCCCACAGGAAGTGACAGTAGCTCCCTGCTAGATGACATGGGAGCAGAACCAAAACGGACCCTACCATTTAGAAAGGGGCCCAATTTTACAATGGAAAAATTTCTGGACCCTTCTCGACCTTACAAGTGCACAGTATGTAAGGAGTCCTTCACCCAGAAGAACATCCTACTAGTACACTATAACTCAGTTTCCCACCTACATAAATTGAAAAAGGTCCTTCAAGAGGCATCAAGCCCAGTTCCACAAGAGCCAAGCAACAGCATTGACAACAAACCATTTAAATGCAATATTTGCAATGTTGCATATAGCCAAAGTTCAACACTTGAAATTCACATGAGGTCAGTTCTACATCAGACCAAAGCCAGAACAGCCAAAAATGACATGAGCAGCAGCAGCAGCAGCAGTATCTCTGGAACTAGCGGTCCAGTATCTTCAAAAAGTCCAGGCCCAAGCACACAAGGGAATGCAAGCAATTTAGACGCTGCAAGAAGTGGTACACCTTCTTCTAACAAAGAAAACACTGTTGAACCCAAAGAACCTAACAGCAGTAACAACTCAAAACAAGCAGCAACTACTGACCATGTTTCAGCGCAGGCAAGCAGCCAACAATCAGCACAGTCCTCAGCCCAACTGCAGCTGCAGCTTCAACATGAACTCCAGCAACAGGCTGCTTTCTTCCAGCCTCAGTTCCTCAATCCAGCTTTTCTCCCCCATTTTCCAATGACCCCAGAAGCATTACTGCAGTTTCAACAGCCGCAGTTCCTCTTCCCATTTTACATACCTGGGGCAGAATTCAACCTTAGCCCAGAACTTGCGCTGCACTCAGCTGCAGCTTTTGGAATGCCTGGTCTTACTGGATCATTTCTAGAAGACCTGAAGCAGCAGATGCAACAGCAGCACCAGTTACAGCAGGCTCAAGTCCAGCAACAGGTTCAACAGCAACAGCAGCAGCAGCAGGCTTCTCAATCACAGTCACAAATTCTGCAGCAGAAAAACCAGCAACTGCAGAACCAGAAACCAAAAATGGAAGCTAGCACAGTCTCAGCTTCAGAAATACAAATGTCTAGAGATGCAGAGGATCACCTGGAAAAACAGGAGAACAGGGCGAAGATGGAAAATGGAGGTGATGCATTGAGTGATGTAGGAAAGGACAACAAAGAACCCAAAAGGTCAAAGTTTCCAGAGCCTCTGATTCCCCCTCCACGTATTGTGTCAGGAGCAAGAGGTAATGCAGCAAAAGCGCTATTAGAGAATTTTGGATTCGAGTTGGTGATCCAGTACAATGAAAACAGACAAAAAAACCAAAGGAAAAGCAAAGATGGAGTTGAACAAGTAGAAATGAATACTGATAAGCTTGAGTGTGGGATGTGTGGAAAGCT
This sequence comes from Pelmatolapia mariae, assembly GCF_036321145.2. Lineage (NCBI taxonomy): Eukaryota > Metazoa > Chordata > Actinopteri > Cichliformes > Cichlidae > Pelmatolapia > Pelmatolapia mariae. Next base: position 23,575,624 of record NC_086235.1, on the reverse strand, counting down.
CTTCTCTAACATGCTTATTCTCAAGAGCCACCAAGAACATGTGCATAGTCACTTTTTCCCATATGTGGAACTTGAAAAGTTTGCCCAGCAGTACAGAGAGGCTTATGACAAACTTTATCCAATAAACCCTTCTTCACCAGAGACACCACCGCCGCCACCACCTCCTCCTCCTCCTCCTCCGCCACCTCCTCCTGCTCCAACCCCAGTGACAGCTCCTCAGCCTCCTGCCATGTCAGTGGCCAAGCCGCAAACCCCAGTACCTTCACCGGTTCCTGTTTCCCATCAGAGTTCACACCAACCCTCTCACCAGACACAAACGCCCCAGCCACCGCCCCCACCTCCACCACCTACTGCCCCCCCTGCACCACCCCAAGTGCAGCTACCTGTTCCCTTGGATCTGCCCCTTTTCCCGCCTCTAATGATGCAGTCTGTCCAGCACCCAGGGCTACCCCCTCAGCTGGCCCTCCAGCTGCCCACTATGGATTCGCTGTCCACAGACCTTACACAACTCTGCCAACAACAGCTGGGTCTTGATCCAAACTTCCTCCGCCACTCTCAATTTAAGAGACCGCGCACCCGCATTACCGATGACCAACTCAAGATTCTTCGCGCAAACTTTGATATTAACAATTCTCCTAATGAAGAGCAAATTCAGGAGATGTCAGAGAAGTCTGGCCTGCCCCAAAAAGTTATAAAGCACTGGTTCCGTAACACCCTTTTCAAAGAAAGGCAGCGGAGTAAAGACTCTCCCTACAACTTCAGTATTCCTCCCATTACAACACTGGAAGACATTCGATTGGAGCCCCAACTAAGTGCACAGGAATACCACAGAGCAGACTCAATGATGAACAAGAGGTCCTCCAGAACCAGATTCACTGATTACCAGTTAAGGGTACTTCAAGATTTCTTTGACACTAATGCCTATCCAAAAGATGATGAGATTGAGCAGCTCTCCACTGTGCTCAACCTGGCAACACGAGTCATTGTAGTGTGGTTCCAGAATGCTCGCCAGAAAGCTCGAAAGAGCTATGAGAACCAGGCAGACTCTAAAGACAGTGAGAAAAAAGAGCTGACTAATGAACGATACATCAGAACCAGCAACATGCAGTACCAATGTAAGAAGTGCAACATTGTGTTCCCACGCATCTTTGATCTTATCACTCACCAGAAAAAGCAGTGTTATAAGGATGAAGATGAGGAAGGTAATGACGACAACCAATTGGAGGAGTATTCAGATTCTCCTGAGCAAGGTCCATTTAAGATCACCCAGGGACCTTTAGACATACCTAAGCATTCCCAAACAGGAACTCCCAGCAGTTCTGGCTCAAGCTCCCCTGTGATGTCCTCTCCTCGTACTACCATGGGCAAAACTTCCCCCAAGCCAGATTTGACCCCTGAAACTGAAGTTAAACAAAATGAGACTGCCCCTTCACCAGTGATAAAGTCACTACCAGAACCAAGACCATCTAAGGCTTGCACACCGCAGCCACCTCCACAAAAAGCCCCCCAGGCACAAATGTCAAGACCCCATTCCCAGCCTCAGGCAGCTGCAGTTCCCTCAAGTCCACTGTCCCTGGCACTGTCTTCACTTACAAATAGCCTTCCCCATCAGATGCTTCAGTACCAGTGTGATCAGTGTAAGATAGCATTCCCCACTCTAGAGTTGTGGCAGGAGCACCAACACATGCATTTCTTGGCTGCTCAGAACCAATTTCTTCACTCACAATTCCTTGAAAGACCCATTGATATGCCCTATATGATATTTGACCCCAACAACCCCCTTATGGCTAGCCAGCTGTTATCTGGAGGTCTCTCCCAAATCCCATCTCAGGGTAGCTCTGGCTTAGCTTCTGCTGCAGGCTCTGGGGCGATGAAGAGGAAACTTGATGACAAAGAAGAAAGTGCCAATGACAAAGATGGCGGTAACAGTAGTGAAGAGCAACACAGAGATAAACGTTTAAGAACCACCATCACACCAGAACAATTGGAGATTCTTTATGACAAATACCTACTTGACTCTAACCCAACAAGGAAGATGTTGGACCATATTGCACGGGAAGTTGGCTTGAAAAAGAGAGTTGTGCAAGTTTGGTTCCAAAACACTCGCGCTCGAGAGAGAAAGGGGCAGTTTAGGGCTATAGGGCCCTCCCAGTCTCACAAGAAATGTCCCTTTTGCAGAGCATTGTTTAAAGCTAAATCTGCTCTAGATAGCCACATACGATCTAGACACTGGCATGAGGCTAAGCAGGCAGGTTTTAGCTTGCCACCAAGCCCAATGATGAATCAAGACAATGAAAGAGGTGAAAGCCCCAATAAGTATAATTTCTTTGACTACCCACAGCTGCCTACCAAGACTGAGCCAAATGAGTATGAGCTACCCACTGCATCCTCAACCCCAGTCAAACCATCCGAGGCGCAAGTAAAAAACTTCTTAAGCCCTTCATCCTTAAAAGCTGAAAACTGTGATGAAACTGAAGGGCCTAATATTAATTCAGCAGAAGTTTCATCTTATGATCTCAGTAAGATGGACTTTGATGAGACATCATCAATTAACACAGCCATTAGCGATGCTACAACCGGAGATGAGTATAATAACAATGAGGTTGAAAGCCTTACTGCCAATGGAGGAGACAAGCTAAGTGACAACAAAAGTGGCCTGATGCCAAATTCTGATAGTGGCAATGAAAGGTTCCAATTCAGCATGGTGAGCCCTGCCCTCAGCTTCTCTGGAAAAGACTGTGACTCTTATTTTAGAGATGATGAATTTGATGAAAACAATGACAGGAGTGAATCATCAAGCCTAGCTGATCCTAGTTCCCCTAGTCCTTTTGGAGCAGGTAACCCCTTCAGCAAATCTGGGAAAGGCAGCAATGCTGGGGATAGGCCAGGGCACAAACGATTCAGGACCCAGATGAGTAACCTGCAACTTAAAGTACTCAAAGCCTGCTTTAGTGACTATCGCACGCCTACAATGCAAGAGTGTGAAATGCTAGGCAATGAGATTGGACTCCCTAAACGTGTTGTTCAGGTGTGGTTCCAGAATGCGCGTGCTAAAGAAAAGAAATTCAAGATTAATATTGGAAAGCCATTCATGATAAGTCAAGGCTCACCAGAGGGACCCAGA